>NC_140094.1:6860957-7537571 GCF_964237585.1 Gallinula chloropus
GAGGAGGAAAAGGTGATCATCACAAGGCTTTTGAGAACTTTGTCAAATTGATCTAAACTACAGTCTCCTGTTGCAGATGCAGAAATGCAGGGCTGCTGTTGGCACTTCTGTGAGCTGGGCTGCATTGTTTCTGGGGTTTTCCTGGGAATCTGAACTCACAGCAATGAAACTGTTGGCTTGTAAACTCCTCATTTCTTTCTGGGAATCTTGTGCTGGAGTCTTTTGAGAGAAGCATCAAGCAGTTTGGGTTTTTATTTCTTTCTACTTGTTTGAAGCAAATATAATGCTCATGATTTTAGTAAGGGTGAGGGAGTCCTGAACACCAAACCAGTGGAGTGAGAGTGGGAGTGAAGACCCCAGAGCTCAGTCCTGAGTTTACCTTCTGATGTGAAGCAACCAGACTTCCTCAGGCCTTGTCTGCCTCCTCAGGCAAGACAAGGTGGACGTCCTGTTAGCCCGCAGACCTGAGAGGTCACTGATCTTCTTTGTTCCTCAAAATGGACATTTTGGCTGCAAAGTGGGTTCCTACAGACTCTTCCATTGTAGTATCCGGCTCAACCTTCTAACCACAGCACTAATTGGTGTCAAATAATGTGTGAAATGTGATGGAAATTAGCACAGTGTGAATCTGTTCATAGGAAGCTGAACTAAGACCACCTCCTCATCTCGCACAGGGCACTCGATGGCCATAGAGTAATAATGGCTCATGCTCAATAGTGACCCAGGTCAGAGCTGGAGATGTGACCAGTCACCTTGGGGTGAAAGGCCCCATATCCTATCGCTGGTGACCAGCACATGGCCTCTTCTCCATGTGACCCAGGCTCTGAATTCAGCATGGCTGGAGACATTGCTCTCTGTGTGCCGCCCCATGTTTCTCCTGTGTACAAACAGAGGGAAAAGGGCTCCATGTAAGTGAAGACCCACTGTGTGCCTTGGTTTCCTCCTCCATGAGGTGAAAAGACTCATGCCAAGGCACTGGTGGGACTGTGCACCTCGCTGTAATGCTGTCCTGTTGTGGTGCACCCACGCATGCATGCTCCTGGTCATGGCTGTCATGTGTGCCTGTCCTGGAGCTGTGGGAGCTCCTGCTGGCAGCTGGTGAGTGGTGTGACCCTCTGGAGCACATGGTCACTGCCTCAGCTGGCCGGTGTGCATGTAAGGACACTTGGTGTCAGGCCTGAAAACCCCTAAATCCACCTTCTTCTCCCTCAGCATCTGCCATGTTTCTACCCTGTATCCACGAGCGCACGTTCAGTGATGGCAGCAGGGTGGGCCACCAGCCTCTTGCTGTGAGCGTGGTCCTCTGCCTTCACAACTCGCCGCAGCACTTGGGTCAGGGTACACTCGAGTAGGACTTTTCATTGTTATTCCCCTTGCTCTGGTGCCGATTTTCCAGCAAAGCAGCCAGCAGAACCCGTGGTGGTATTTTGTTACGTGCCCCAAACACGGGGTTGTTGAGAGTGTTGCCGGTTTCATTCTTTGCTTCTGGTTTTTAGAAAGGAAAACCCTTGCTTGCTTGCTAGGAACACGTGTATGCACCAAATGCTCCTGAAGATTGATTTATGGTAATCAGGGGCTTTTTCCTTAGAATTTAAAAAGAAATCCACTCTCTAGGAATGAAAGACTAGATCAAGCGCCTGAGTTAACACCTGAGCTTAGCGTAATCGTGACACTTACGCTGACAGAACCGTGCAGTTCCCATCACAGACAGGCGAAGTACCCTCTTTGCTGTCTCAACCTAAAGATGTAATCAGTGCGTTTCCACAGGGAACACGGTCCTGGTCACCCCCCTGGCAAAGCAGGACTGATCCTGCTGTGCTGCCCAGGGCCAGATAGCTGGGCACTGCGGGAGAGCAGTGATAGATGGTGCAGCTGTAGCAGCCAGGCCCGGTGCTGCACCACGCGCAGGCAACTGGGCCTCAGTGAGCTGCACGGGCCTTACGAGGTTTGGCAAGTTAACTCAGCCAGATCCCTTGGGCGACTTAGAAGGAACAAAGGGAGACGAAAATAGATTGATGGACTGCATCAGGAGAATTGCAAGTGTCAGAAATATCTGTTGCTCAGGGCAGAGGAAGATGGAAGTGACTGGAAGAGGCCAGAGTTCAGCAGTGGATTTATAAGGCTCCTTCTGGCACTGATAGTATTACATTGTCATATCTGCATGTGTGTTGCCAGAGTCCGAGTGACTCTTCCTTTATCCACCGCTTGGCTTTTTTCTGAACTGGCCTTTCTCAAGGCATAGTGAGGAGCACTGCTCAGCCCAGGGACAAAGCACACGTCTGGCTGCACGGGGCAGCGAGGGCAGGGTGCGAGGCTGTGTGTGAGCTGGCGTGGCAGGGAGAGGCACACACCTCCACTGCACACAGCACCCCACAAAGTGTCTGAGTTCACCCGCTGTGCTGTGGGAGAGGGTCTGTGCACAGCGCTCTGATGTCAGTGCAAGTTATTGTTTTTATCTTCTGCTGCATAAAACCCCTATGAAGATGTGTGATAAGCAGTTTTGAAGACAGGCTCCAGTGTTCTCCCAAAAAAGGGTTTTAGTTGGTGTCTCTGGAGCCTCTGACTTCAGCAGATGCCCTTGCCAGCGTCAGAGGAGCCCCCGTCCGAGGCAGCCATAGCTGCTTTGTCTGAGCGTGGCCTGGGCCGAGCACGGGCTGCTGCCACCGGCTGGATGGCCCCAATTTGTCAGCTCTCGCAGTGTGACTGGCCCGGCCCTGTGCCTGCTCTGGATAGACTCTCACGCTGGAGCAGATTTTATCCCGTGGTGTACATTTGTTCTCTGGCAAGCTGGAAGCTACAATTTATTATTAAAATTGATTGGCTCCAGTGCAGGGAAAACGATCGTCAGGAAACCCTATTACGGTTTTTCATTATCACCATTATTTATTTTTAAGTGCTATTAATATTCCTGAGTCTGGACAAGGCAGAAGATGAAAGGTGGTATCCACCCTCACTGCTCACAGCCCACAGCCTGGCAGCACTGTCTGCAAGGGCTCTCTGAACCATTAAGCATACTGGAAAGTTTTTGCCCTCCATCTGCCTCTGGTGAACGCTAACAGGAGCAGAGCTGAAAAGGAAACTGCTTTTGCAGTGCCTGAAAATGATGTGGAGTGCGAAGGTGTTCCCAGCCTCCCCCAGCTGGAAAAGGGCTGTGTTGGGCAGAGCCAGGATGAGCGTGCGGCTCAGCAGGCACAGGGGAGCAGGGGTACAGCAGCATCCAGGGCCACAGCTCGGCCCTGCTGCTGTGCTGCTCGCAGCACATGCCTCTGTTTCAGCCGCTGAGGCTGTGCCGCGGTCCATGAGTACCACATGTGTCATGTGCAAGTCTTCTGTGTCTCAGATAAAGTCCCAAACTGAGTGAGCACCTCACTCCCCCTGAGTCAATATATAATTAGTCCTTAATTCAGAGAACTCCAAGTGGGATGTGAGGACGAGCTCGGTCTTGTTTCATAGGCTGTACCTGTGCGATGGGCTTCACCTCTTCCCGCTGGGTGTGCGCTGAGCCTCCGGGAACTGACAGTCCTAAAATCCACACCAGGGCAAAGGGGTGGTCCCAACTTCTCAGGGAGCAGCACAGGACCCTCAGTGCTTCCTTTCTGATGGGCTGGGCTGAAATGAAGTTTTGTTTGCAAAATACCCAAATGGGCTTATTTGTATCACAGACAGGACAGGAGTTACTTTTTCTTTCCAACAACGAGCACTTTTCCTATCCCTGTGATGTTACTAGCAGTAATTATGAGGTCTCTGAAGTTCAGGAACAAGGCGTGTTTTAATTTTTGGGACATTTTCTAAGGAAATAATTTTTCATGAATATTACACATCAGGAGATGAGCACAAACGCAGGAAGACAACATGTTAAGCAAGCTAGTTTCATAATACATGGCTGGGTTTTTGTTATTCACGATGATTTCAGAGAACTGCTGTACTAGTTTGTGATTCAATCCCTAGCGATTTACACTACTAATTGAACTAGCTTTGTATCATCTACTGCTGTGACTGTCATTTGTGATGTGACGGTTCCTGCTGAGGCATTGTACCGGGCTGGCCTGGATCGCGCAGTTTGTGCGGTTGGGGTTTTGTGACAAACAACGGTCTGGACGGTGTATCTCTGTGAGAGCTGAGATTTGTGTAGCAGGAAGGTGTCCAGCAGTGTGACCAGAAACGAAGGCACAGCAGGCATCACCTGAGTTTGGTTCGCCTCCTTTTCTGCATGAGTCTGTTGGCAGGGACCGACTCGGAGCTGGAGGCCAAGGCTGTGACAGAGCTGAGTTTTGGCAGCTGCTCTCAGGGCAGCTACTGACTGTCAGATGGTTAGACATGTATAAAAAAGGGAGATTTTGTTGATACCTTATTTTCTCTGGATTCCTAATATTTGTCAGTAAACAACAGACTATTCTTGCGAAAGCATTTTTAACCCTTGGGTTATCGCCGTTTGCTTTCAACGGGGCCACAGAATGGTTTCAATAGGCACCGATCCCCCCAGTGAATCTTCCAGCTTGGCTTCAGTGGGGGCTTCCTTGCACAAGGAAACCTGGTTTTCAGCCCAGAAGCTCCACACAGTTTTAGAGGTCAGGCTGTAACTTCAAAGCGCTCTTCAAAGCTTTCCAGATAAAAATAACTATAGAAGATAGGAGTTTGGCATCCCAGTCCATTTGATCGATGAGTCATGGCTTATGAAAGAATGTGTGGCTGGAATATATATTGTTAGGGAGCAATTCAAAAGCTTTTCCTCAGAGGGGGCAGAGACACGTGTGTCGTGGTCCTTGCCTGCCTGCGCCAGCAGAAGGTGCCTTTGCATCCCCCGAATTTTGCTGCCCGCTCTGTGCTGTTGCTATTTCTCTGTGTGCAAAAGGTGTGTGGATGGCTATTCTTCTACCTCTCTCATGCAATTAAACCCTCGTGCCAGGGCTAGCTCTCAGTGGCAATAAAAGATTCAGGAAGGACCTTTGTAAAGCAATTTGCTGTTTTCATCCCAGTAACTGTGGGGTAGGTGGAGACACTGCAGAAAACTCTTTGTATAATCGGCACTGATCTCTGCAGAAACGGGGAGCAAACAGGCAGAGACAGAACATCCGTATTACCTCCAGAAATACATCTCTGAATCGCCATTAAAGGACATTGTTAGAGAAAAAAGGGAAAGCAGACAACTTCAGACTCTTTTGAAAGTGAGACAGAGCAATTCTGTCCTCCCAAGGAAACCTTTTATCCCGGAGAAATGCTAACAATGATGAGCTGGCAGACAGTCAAAGGCTGGCGGGGGGGATCCCGGAGCTGCTCTCCCGCCCCTGTGGGATTGTGCCTGGCAGGTGATCTGCAAGGCAGATTTCAAATTGCAAGTGTCTTCTAGTAATGTAGAGTGAAATAGCATTTGGAAAGGGGAAGAAGGGATGATAGATGAAAACGAGGTGAAATTCTATAAGGAAGATTTACTGTGCCATTGTTCTGCACGTCAAAACATGGTTTATTTTGTTCAGATACATAATTAGCAATTCTGTAGTAGCATCCTGGTCTCTCCCAATTCCTCATTTTTCAGCCGGTAAAAAGCTACAGAAATGAACTGATGACAAATAGTGAAGGGGAAGAAGGTGGGCAAGGTTGCTTCCAGAGCTCAGTGTATTTCCACTCTACCTCACAGGGATATTGCACACTTAAATTCTCAGCACTAATGCGTGTTATCAAAGTGTAAACTCTCAGTAATAGCATTGGCTGAGTTTTAACAGAGAGTGATGGAGGCGTTTTCTAATTTCCATTCCTCATATTTTTAAGGTCTATAAAAAGTTAGAAGATTAAACTGACACGTTGCATGTCCTTTCCAAGCTGAATCGAACAGTCCCTTTTCCCTAGTTTGTCCTGTACTGTGTTCCCACAGCCTCCTCTGCCAGCCTCTCTAACCGTCCTCCCCTTTCTTGCAGCGTGCAAGAGGAAAGAACAAGAGCACGGGAAGGATAGAGGGAATACACCCAAAAAGCCTCGGTTGGTCTTCACGGATGTCCAGCGTCGAACTCTACATGCAATATTCAAGGAAAATAAGCGTCCGTCCAAAGAATTACAAATCACCATTTCCCAGCAGCTCGGGTTGGAGCTGAGCACCGTCAGCAACTTTTTCATGAATGCACGGAGGAGGAGTCTGGATAAGTGGCAAGACGAGGGCAGCTCCAATTCAGGCAACTCATCTTCTTCATCAAGCACTTGTACCAAAGCATGAAGGAATAACCACGAACTAAACCTCGGTGGAAAAGCTTTAAAAATAAATAAATAAATAATAAAAGACAGACCAGGACCTCAAGATAGCAGGTTTATACTTAGAACTATTTGAAAAAATGTTATTTATAAGTCCAAAGAAACCAAAGACTTATTTCACCTGCATTATGACTTTGTTCTAAGACACACACTTTAGTAGGACGACGACTTGCAAAAAATGGAGAGGAAGAAGAGGAAAGCAAAATGGAAGGAGTGAAGCGGAATGCAAAGAGAAGAGGAACAGACCACTGGTCTTACACCTTCGCCCATGATCATCTTCACCGTACTTGGCTGTTTAGTGGTTTGGAGCATAGTGGTTTCTTGTCATTGAACGGACATCTCCTCAGATACAGCTCTTCATTTCCACAGCCATCGCCATGAAGGTGTATAGTGTATCCATACACACCGGTGGTTAGGGACTTAGTCAGGGCTGGTCTTCAGAGAGGGTTGTGCCACGGCACGACCGACAGAGCCTGGAGTCGTCTGAATTCATTGGAACGGTAGTGTGATTTTTGCTGTTTCTAGGTTTGAATTTACCCAGGGAAACGCCTGGAAACGAGTTCAAACTAGGCAAAGAAATTTTGAATGGTACCTAAACCAGTGCATTCTCTTTGTTTGTTAAGGAATGTTCAGATTTAAAAAAGGAAAACTATTCCATCCATAAAAAAAAAAAAATCGACTAGCTACCAAAGAACACATTTAATAATTATATTGCAGGTATTTTATTGCAATGATTTTAATATTCCAAAGCTATTTTTACACAAAATACTATGTAGAGTTATAGGTATAAACTAATCTAACTGTATAACACATAAAACTTGTAATCAAGACTGTTATTTGCAATTAGTCAAACCACATTATTGTTTCTTTCCACGATTGGCAAGAAAGAATGTCACCGAGGAGATGGCAGCCCCTGTCTGAGCACGGGTACTGGTACTGGGACGCTGCTCCTGTTGCAGCCAGCCAGCCTTTTAGTCGCTGGCTTCAAGGGGAGCAGAGAAAGGGGCTGTTAGAGCCGAGCGTCAGGCAGCACGATAGCTGTCGTGCGTGCATCCCCTTAGGATGTCCATCTCCCAGGCTGGTTTTGCTGGAAGCCCGTTGTACAGCGCTCTTTGCAAACCGTGCTGTCTATAAACACAGCTCAGCTCTGCCACCTAGCCTGCAACCAGGAGACCTGAGGCACTTTGTATGCAAAAATGAAAAGAACTGTGAAATGTAAAACCACGGCGCTCGGCAGCTGATTAATACTCATTGACATTAGCAAGGGTAGGGGTTTTTTACCTGTTGACTTTACTAGGCAAAGGAATAGCAATAGCTTTGAAGGCTCGTGGTCTTTTCCTGTTGAAAACTGTGGTACAGTATCAGTTAATGTTGGGGGGAGCTCTGAGAGGAACTCGGTAGTGCTTTTAGAAGGCTGAACCATGGTGCCTCTGAAGTCAATAGCAAAATTCCCACGACACCGAGGTAGAGCCTGATGTTTTGTGGCGTGGTATCTGTGTAGCAGGCTGAGCTTTTGTCCCGTGCATTCTTTCTTGCTCATCTATTAACGAGAATAATGCATGAAATAGTTTAAAGTTTGTAGCTGAAAAACCTTAAATGCTCTGTTGCTAACAGACCCGTAGAAGAGAAATCATCCCATTCCTACTCCAATGAAATTAAAGAGAAAAGCGTGCAACATCCAAATATTAAATTTTAGTGTAAGGAGAAAATAGACTTTTAAAACCATACATGTGCCTGTTAGATTTCTAACCGGTGTTTCAAATTACTGTAGTAATTCTACTAGCTGTATTAAATTCCAAAGTAACTGAATATGCAGGTATAGGCCCAATGCAAGGATTAGAAATAAGTAATTTTTTTTTTTTTTAAAAAAATGGTTGTAAGTAAAAGAGAAAGGGAAATTTAAGGTAAACTAGAATCCAACTGCAACCAAGGATAGCAGGTACAGGGTTTTGGGATGAAACCCACCCAAAATACTAGCAACACCAAAGTTAAGCAACTGTGTAGCACCAGTTACTTCCCAAGAGGACAGGGTCTAGTCAAGGTTCAGGGTATACAGTTAATTTCCAGTAAGTGTCTAGAGTTCAGCTGAAACATCTCTTTATTAAGGTGAAGTCAGAGAAAACCAGTATTTCTGGCACCGAATATTTCTCCACATTCTCCTGCGTTAAACCCACTTTGAGACTGACAAAGCAATGAAAATATAATCTAATCCATGAGTTTTTCGAGTCTCTAGCTTACCTTAAATTTTAGTGAGCGTTCTTTTAAAGTGTTCCATCCCCACAGAGACATAACTGACAGGAAAAGTTAATAAGCTCACGTGTAAAGGATCTTACAAATGCAGTCTCATTAGTGTGAGGTTAATAAAGGACAGTGATAACTAACATTTTAGTTTTTTTCCAGCAAAACACTGCTTTGTACCGTACCTATAGTTTAGAAAAGAAAGCCTTATTTATTTAAAACTTGAGAATTATAAAATGCAGGGAAATTCAAAGTACATTGCCGCATTTTTTAGTATTTCCATTGTATTGTCTTTAGAGACTACTTGCTGAAACCAAAGAGAACTTTCATACCAGCATTGAATTTGCACCCAATATGCAATGTCAGGATCTCTGATACACACACGCAAGCCCCTGGATAGGCCTGTGTATATATACATATATATATATATACACGCACACACGTTTTGATGGGGGTGTATGTATGTATACATGCACACACATACATCCACACACACTAAAACTGATGCACAAGTTATAGATTTTGAGTGTTTTGGGTTTTCTTTACACACCTGTTTAAGTATATATATTAACCTTTTGATTTTTTTTATAAGCCATTAGGAACAAAACCACTCTTCCCATAAGCAATACACGCCTCATACTCCGAATAGGCAAAGAACACACTTTCCTTTAATTCCTTTCAAAACACAAAGCAAATAACTATGGAACTGCTCATTGCACCCGTACAGCAGTTCTACCTCTGAGCAGACCCCTGGCCGCACCGCCTGAAGCATGGACAGGTTACCTGGTGCTCCCTGGCTCAGACCGTTGCCCTTCCTCGGCAGGGCGGCCTTGGCGGGGAGCTTTTGTCTAACATCAGACAGGAAAGCCTGTCCCTGTCCTGTTAGTGTTAGTCTTTCGGTTCACTTCAGTCCTGACAACATGGAAATTAGTTTCAAATTCAAGAGAAGGACCTAAAAATCTGCCAGGAAGTGTTAGGAGAGGGAGCAGAACCTGAAACAATTTGGGAGCATCGGGAGATGGGGCTTCAGCCAGAGCTGACTCCACGGGCGAGAGGGCTTTAGGAACGCGCATTCGGCTCGCAGGCCGCACCCAAACCCAACCCATGAGGGGAGGCTGGCCAAGAGGTGAACTGTCTGCATCCATCCCCATTGTAAATGGCATTATTCTCTTTCCAGGAAAAAAAAAAAAAAATTAAAAAAAAAATAATTCCGACCGCCCCGTAGCGCTACGCCAGCCCCCGCCTCGCTTTCCAGGGGCCGCAGCCTCCTCTCCTTACTCAGGTAAAGCAAGCCCAACGAGAGCAAGCGAGCCGACAGCAGGCCTTCCACTTGAGAATTTGCTCCTGCTCTGACCGATGCCAGGGGCAAATTCCCGAGGGGCCGAAGCAGCAGGGCCTAGTCCCGGTGCAGGACTGGGCCCAGGGCTGCCCGCGGGCACCGCTCTTCTCCTGAGAGGGATTTCAGGATAAGGCCGCGGTGGCACGTGCGCTGCCGGAGGGGCACTGCTGCTGCCGGGAGCGCTCCGAAACACCACAGAGCTTATACCAAAGAGTCTTAGGACACCTCTCCTCACCTGAGTTGTAAACGAGACATTTTTACCCCCAAAACGGTCCTTCTTTCTACTACTCTTCCTCCTATCCTCCTCCTCTTCCTCCTCCTTTGTACATAAGGATGAAAACTATGCATTTAGCAAACAAAGAGAAAGCACTTACCCTTTTCTATCTCGCTGCGTTTGGGTGCATTCAAAGGCCCAGGGGCTAATTTTGAGACTTTGCTTAGCCTCCTGGTTTATTATTGTGGTGTGGTTAGCTTTACAATACATTTGGTAACTATTTGCTAAAGACAAAGAAGCAAAAGGTAAGGAATAGCTACTTCCACGTGTTAAAAAAAAAAAAAAAAGAAAAAAAAAGAAAAAAAAAGTGTGTAAAGATCTACTATTTATAGTGTGAACCAAAGACGCTACCTCACTCGATTTCCATTGGTGATTTTAATCACATTGATGATACCAAAGAATACCAAAGATTTTTCATGCACGGCCTCAGTCTGGAAAGGGAACTCATCCTCCTTCTTACCCCCGTCCCCCCGCTCCCTCTTCCTCACCTTCACTCAGTGTGTAACCTTGTCTTCATTCTTAATGATAATGCTAATAACCTTACGAATACTTCTCTTGCTACAACTGCTACTACTGATGATGATAAGGATAATAATAATAATAATAAAGCTCTAGGCAAACATGTTGCAAACTTTGTAAACTCATAGGACGAGTGCCTTGCTTGAACCAAAGTGTTAAACCGCTGTTGACCTCTTTATCTCTCACCTTATACTCTTTGAATACCTCAGCCTGTTAGAAAGGCCACTAATGAAAAAAAGGAATAATTCTTCACCGTGGTGCTTTTTGCCGTGCAACCATGCAATGAAACTTTCTTTGATACCAAAGGAAAATGTTTTTTTCCACTTTCTTGCTGACAAACCAAAGGTTCCCTCTTCTTTCCCCCAGAGCAGCTTGAGTCCCTCAGCCCAGACAGGCCGTGCATCGCTTTTACCAATTCCTCCAAATACCTCATAGTAATAAATCTTTAGGGTTATGTTGTATAGAGAGTCTATGTGATAAGGCAGAACTTACTAGTTTGATAATTGTTAAGGTTACTTAAAAAAAGCTTTATAATTCTTATTTATTTTGTAGGGGTTGTTTTGTTTGTATATTCCTTTTATATCATTTGGTTTGGGTTTGGGTTTCTTTTTTTTTTCTTTTCTTCTTTTTTTTTTTGGGGCAGAACTTCTCTGTTGTACTCAAGGAAAACCTTATTCCTGGGAATGTTTCAAAGTGGGTAAAGACCGCTGTTTGCAATGAATGCAAGAAAGGGACACGTGGCTTTGAGTTCTTTTGTTTCAACTAGGATGCTTTGTGTTTGCTAGTCGATGTTCTTTTCACAGGGTAAAAAGAAAAATAATATTCTCTGCTGTGATAAATGGTTCCTATTTTTTCTCTATAATGTGCTGTGATTTTTAATTTAATTACATTTTGTATACACTTATTTAATCACTGCTTTAATTTATGACTATGTAGTTTAAAAAAAAAAAAATGTGTATATAGTAGATTCAAAAATGGCCAAAGCTTTATGTTACAATCTTTTCATTCTTGATGCCGAGATGAACTGAAGGAGAGTGCTTCTCTTGACTGCAGGGTGTATCTTCAGCCTTGTCTTGGCATGCACTTCCACCCGTGTTACAAACACTGCCAGGTTATCCCCCCGGGCCTCCCTTCCCCCCAACTTGTACATGCCAAAATGAGTGTTTCAAGGTAGAACTTTTGTCACTTAGAAAGCAGGAAGGCATTATTAGTGTGTTTTTCCTTTAATTTATTTGTCTTTTTCTAGAAAGGTTGCTTTGTGGGTGAGACCCACACATCCAAAGAATTTACAAGTCGTTTAATGTTGAAAAGCACTGGCATTTGTGAGAGACTTTGCTGAGTTTTTGTTTTCCTTCTCCATTCGCACGGGTAGCGCAAGTAGCGGGCGTACGCCTTGGGAGAAAAGCGAACTCGAATTTGGAAACCTTGCTCACGGAAAGGCCTTCCCCAGCCCCCCAGTACCCGCGGGGTTCTCCTCCGCGGGACAAGCAGGGGACGGCCGAAGGGCAGCGGGGAACGGCGTGGGCCCACCCGGCTTGGGGAGCGCTCCAGGGCTCGGGCCTGCTGTGGGCCGCTGCCATGGCACCCGCTCTCCAGCCGGGGATGGGATGGGGTCTGCGAGATGCAGCCACGTGCCCCCGCAGCTGCGGCCACCTCCAGGCTCGGGGACCGTGGCAGAACCACAGTGCCCCAGCCGCGGTGGAGCAGGCAGGGACCCGTGCAGCATCCCTCCGAGGAGACCGGGCGCTGCGCCTGCCCCCGGCCCCCTTTGGCTCTAGGGAGGAAAAAGCGGTTTTGAGTTGAAAAGCAAAAAAAAAAAATCAAAAAGAGTAATGACAATGACAATTCTGCAAAGCTGATGATGGCATCATGGCACAGAAAATAGGATGCCACTCACCTGTATTTTATTTTGCGTAAAGAATAGATTCTGTTTCAACTAAGTGTTGTGTACTGACATGGTTTGTGATGGCTGTAAATATTTCCTTTCCCCACACAGTAGCTGAGCTCCAGGTGTACCTTGTTTTCCTTTGGGGGGATAGCAGAGGGGCCAAGGGAGGGAAGGACAAGGGCAGGGTTCGAGCTTTCGGTCAGAAGTTACACTTTCTGGGTACATTTTTATACTTCAAGTAGTGAAATGGGGCAATAAAGACACTCTGAAATGCAGGATCATTAAATGGTCTGTGGTGAGCATTGGCTAAATGTCTGCTTTTAATACGAGAACTGACGCCGTGCAATGAGTTAGGTTTCACGTGGAGGGGGGAGACAAAGTATGAGTCCAGGAATGCAGCGGGAGCCATGGAGCACTGGACAGCACTGTGCCTGGGAAGACACGGTTTCTGTTCCCCGTCCCTAGTTTGATTTCTCACGGTCCATCCTGCGTTCATTGCGTCCGCACTGTGGAACCGCCTTAGTTTTGCAGTCCGAAGCAAACAGCAGTGTTAACCGAAAATAAACGTTACAGCATTGTCTTTTACTTGCTTTGGTAGTTGTCCCCATCACCCCCTGCCCGCAGTCCAGTCCCAGCTAAGCCGCGCTGGGGCCAGCCGGGCACGGACCACCCCCCCCCAGCTCCAGCCGCCGCCGCGCGAAGAGGGTGCCAGAGACAATCACAGGTCCCAGGTCCGTAGAGGTAGGAAATCTTCCGAGAGCGAGAGGGAGTTCTTCCAGAGCAATGAAACAAAACCAAAAAGGGAGAAAAAAAATTAAAAAAAAAGAAAAAAAAAAGAGAAAAAAAAAAGGAAAACAAAGCGAAGATTTTGATAAGAGACAACTTTGCTGTCATTTTTAGTTTGCCCATTAGGAAGCAGTAGTAGTTTATGCGTTGCATCTGCATTTCAGACTAAGTGATTATTGTACCTAATTACGGTTGATTGCTACTATTTCCTCAATCTCTCTCTTAGTCAAGCGCTTCTTCTTCTGTATTTTTGTGTGTAGCGAGGACAAGTGTAATGCGCTAGGCGTTACTCTGGTTTGGTTATGAGTATCTCCTGTACTGCGTTAAGATTTCCTTAAGTTCCTTTTTTTAAGCTTTGCTACTGTTCTCACTTTATGCCGTGCAATATCATCTGCTGTGTTTGCTAAGCAAAAAAAAAAAAAAAGAAAAAGAAAAAAAAAAGAAAAAAAAAGCAAGTGATGATGTCATCATGCTTTTCAGTGTTACAATGTTTCAGCGTTTATGTAGTCACAAAAATGTAGTAAATAAAAGGTTGGATTTTCCAGCACTTTAAATTTAGACATCTCTTGCCTTCTTTTGTTTCTCCCCGAGCAGCCCCAAGGCGTCGGGGCTGAGCAGAGGGGAGCGGGGGAGTCCCACGGGGTGGGCAGCGTTCTGCTGTGTCATGGGAGGGATGTTCACGGTGCAGGGGGACATGGAACAGCACCTCGGGCCTCACGTCACCGTGTTTTCTCCCCTCCATCTGTGCTGAGGTGTGCAGCCCCTCCCAAACACACCCACACCCACCCGCTGCCCCTCAGGCCCTCCATCCCTACTCCCATCGCAGGGTGGGCTCCAGGGGAGTGAGTGCCGAGCGCTTGGAAGGCGGGAGCGGTTCATGCCGGGTGCATTTCTCTAATTGAGGGAAAAAACATGAAGCAAAGAAGTGAAGCACATAATCTCGGTTTCCTTTGCGTCGTCGAAGGGTACGGATGTCACCAAACTAATTCACAGAGGTGTTTCCTTTTGTGTGATGGAGTCCACCTCGGGCCTGCAGGATCAATATTTAATTGTTTAAAGGGATATTGTATTCCTTCCCTGTCACTGTTGTTAATGCCTCCGCGCTCTGTAATCCCACGGGGTCTTTTCCTGGGGATCTGATCAGAGAGATTACCCATCACTCGGGAGCGGTGGGAGGAGAGTCCCTGGCTGCAAAAGATTCAGCAATGCATTGAACCATTCTCTCTCTATCTCCTAATGAAGTGATGAAGCGCGTGCCACAAAATTTAACAGGCTTTTGTGGCAAATCGGGTTGCGCTGCTGAGAGGAGGATTAAACCTTCATCTTTGTCCCATAAATCACGGCATCAGCTACATTTATTCTGATGGATCGTCCGGACTCTACTGACAATATTTTATCTCTGGAAGCGCCTGCAGCCTGTGCCCTGATGTGCAATTTCTTTTTACTGCTAAGTCAAGAGGGACACTGAGCACAGCCCGGCCGGAGGGCTCCCCCCGGGCTCTGTATCTGTATCCCAAGACCACGCCAGAAGCCGAAGCATCACAGGCAACCCACACCCAGGGCAGAGACAAAGGAGAGATGGGAAGCCAGAAACATCCTCTGTCCCCAGAAGGGGAGCCCCTGGGTTTTGCTCTCCCAGGGCTGGGATGACTCGATGCTGACTCAGGTCAGCAGCTCCATGGGATGGTGCTGGCCAGGGCCCAGTGCAAAGTGAGGGCTCCAGTGTACCCTGCTGTGTGTGGCACCCACATCTGGAAGAGAAAAACACCTCCAGGGACACAGCAAAATGCTTTTTTCTAGAAGAAATAATCTGGAGGTGCCACACAGATTGACACCCAACAGGCAGCTGCAGGGACCATCTCTGAGGGTCTCATCCCAGTGGAGGCAGGACATGCAGGCAGAGCCTGGCAGAGCTGTGGCAGGTCCCCTTGCCATGACCTCCCTCCATGCCTCTCAAACCATGTTTCCCTCTCACGTGAGAGGGATCTGGGCATCTGGGCACCAAAATGAGCTTCACAGACTTTCCTTTCCTGAGCACCAGCAGACACTGAGGAAGGGGGGGACAGCAGAGTGGTGCAACACAGCTCTTCTCCCTGTTCCACCTGTCCTCTCCCAGGGACAAAGCCAGCTGGGATGGCTGGGTGCTGCCCCCACCCACCCTACGTAGTGCAAGGCTACTCTCTGTGGCAGTACGGGCAGTGATGGCAGAACAGGTGATGCAGAAGCTGCAGCCCATTTGCATGTGATTAACCCAGGCCAATAAAGGCTGCCTGAGCTGGGCTTTGCTCCTTTTGCTAGAGGAGCTGTGCCTGGTAAGGGGGACTGCTGTGGTGGGGGTGGCTTTGTGCTCAGATTTGAGCCCTTTGGAGGGGGATGGCAGCATGGTACCCATACATTTGGGAGCTGGGCACTGTTTTTTATGTGTGGGGAAAAGCCCTTTGTTAGAAATGGTCTGGTCATCAAGTAAAATAACCTTCTGCCCAAGGGAGGTTGCTGGTATTTTATTTTGGTGATCCTTTTTGGTGCTAGTTATCATTTAAGAGGGAGGGACAGCTAATCTTTGTTATCAGCTTCATTAGGAAGAGCTACCACTGCAATGTGAAATGTAAATATTTCAGGAGAGTGAAGCCAGAGGTGGCTGCTGATACAGCTCAGGGTATCAGCTGAGAACAGCTGACAGGGGAAGGGTCCTGAGGAGGGCTATGGCTGTGTGTCCACATGACCTGCATGCTCTGCTCTGGGCACCCACTGCTGTCTCCTCTGGCCACACAGATGGACCTCTGGTCTGACTGAGGGTGGCCACTTGTTCATTCTGGCTTGCCTGCAGGGGCAGGCAGGGCTGCCTGAGAGCTGCTCTGATGTATGTGGAAGGGTTAATGAGCCCTTCCCCCAGTGAGGGTGGAAGGGTTTGTGGAGATTCAAAAGCAGAAGCAGGACTGAGCAGGGGCCAGGCTGCAGCACTCTGTGACTATGGCCAGAGCTTTCACATCTCTGGTGTCACCTGTGGGTTCAGGCTCCTGGCACTCTGTTGCTCTCCCAGGGCTGCTGCTTGCATTTGTCTCCTGCCGGACAAGCACAGCGCCTTGAACCTGATGCTCTGCAGGTGCCAGGCACGAAGCAGCTTGGTCAAGCATGAGCCTCCCAGGCAGTGCCTGGTTGGGTGAAAGGTGGCAAGGCACCGTCCCATGAGCTGCTCACAGCAGGAGGTGCTTCTGCAAGCTGCCAGTGGCGTTGGCCTGTGAGGAGCACAGGCTGTGAGGCAGGAGGAAGGTTCGTGGCTGTGGCAGGAGGCTGTGAGAGACCTCTGCCTCGCAGGGGTGAGGCTCCTGCAAGGCTGTGCTGGCAGGGAGCTGCTGCCTCTCCCCCAGCAGTGTGTGCTGCCCAGGGTGACTTGGCTACAGAAGTGGCTGTGCCCATGGCAAATATCCTTGGTGATGAGGGGACAAGGCTAGTGAATTACTCAAATTACTTGTATCTCCCCAGTGGTGCACAGAGATTCAATCGTGCCACGGCATTAAGTCAGTGACATAGATCAAAAGATACTGCTTTAATCACCTCGTTAGGCCACAGACATCATTAGTTACTCATTATGATGTGTTGATACTGGCATTCTCTGTAACACAGTTATGTACGCTTGCTATCAGACATTTTTCTCATCAAATGGGATGTCAATACCTTAACATCTTAATGAGTTACAGTCAATATCCATTGCAATAAAGCTCGTGTTTTCTCATGATTTCATCTGCCCTTAGGGTTTTGATTAAAATGGCCACTTTTTTTCAAGTAATTGATTGAGGAATTATGGAAATTCCACATAGGAATAAGCACATGCTGCCATGCAGGCTCCAAAAACCTTAGAGGCTAGAAGGGAGTCTGTCGTTTTAATATAGACTTGGGATACTGCTGCTTAATTCTGCTTTCCCAAGCGCTTGTCAAACAGTTTTAGTATAAAGTAAAACAATTAAAATGTCCAAGAGCATACTGGGAAAATCTTACAAGCAAATCATTGGTTTGTGAAGGTCTAAGAACAAGGACAAGCACTAGTTCAGATGAACCTGCACAATAGTTTCTGATTTACTGAGCTGGTGAAGTATTGAATCCCTTGCAGGAACATGAAAGCAGCCAGAACAAGCTGCATTGTTCTTTCAGCCTCTGGTTTAACAACTGTATGTCTACAGAAATCACTGGTTTTCCAAGCCAGGGGTAAGGCAGCATCTATTTGGGCAACACAGCCCAAAGGTGGCTATGGCATGGCAGCCTTGGAAGTGGCTCCTTGCCCTGTGGCTGCCGTCCACTCAGAGGAAAGAGCGGACAGTGGCTGGGGCTGTGCCCAAAAGCAGGGCTTGCCCCATGCACCCACTGAGGTTGGGTCTCCCCCTGCCTGCCCGTGCTGTAGCTGCCTCTGTGCTGGTCCCTCTTGTGTGCCTGAGCAGCTCTGGGTGAAGCAGTGAGGCTGGGCTCCTGCTGCCAACACATCCCTTCCCAAGAAGGCTCTCCGAGCTGTGTGTGGGGAAAGGTCAGAGTCAGATGAACGAGGGTGAGCCTCAACTGGTGGCAAAACCTTCCACCTCTCTTGCCAAGCCCTGAGCCCTCTTCTCCACCCTCTGCAGTTCCCTCGGGCAGCAGCCGGTGTGGGCAGGGGCAGAGCTCTGCCTGCAGCCCAGTGCAGCCCCTCTCCTGCCTTGCTACAGCCCTTCCACTTCCACCCCCAGGATGAATTCTGGCCCCTAGTAGGTCTGTCTTTGCCTGTGCTGTGACCTCTCACTCCCTATGGCATGTGTAACCTCACATACAAGTAGCTTCAGCAATTCCTTTTTAAACAAACCTCTGTGGTGGGTCACACTTCTCCTAATGGCAGACTTGGGGCTGTAAAGCCACATGCAAACTGCTTTTCTTTCAAAACCTCCTTTATACA
The DNA here is from genome assembly GCF_964237585.1 of Gallinula chloropus. Lineage (NCBI taxonomy): Eukaryota > Metazoa > Chordata > Aves > Gruiformes > Rallidae > Gallinula > Gallinula chloropus. The sequence goes on from NC_140094.1 coordinate 6,879,157, forward strand.
GGAACAGAGAGCAGAGGTTTCCTGGATCTAATTTAAATCCTGGATTAGATGTTTCTTTACGGTACTGAAAGACTGTGTGGTCACTGGATTTGTGGGAATAAGAGAAAACTTGTCATATTCTTAGCAGGCACTGAAAATAGAAAATGAGCCGTTGTGATTCACGTTGGAAAGCACCATCCGTTGCCGCTGCTGAGCTCAGCAGCCTGCAAAGGGCAGAGCCCAGCCGTGCCTGGAGCAGGCAGGCACCCCACCAGTGAGGGCTCGAGGTGCTTGGAAGAACCCTTCACAGACCTGTCGGTGCTGCTCTGCCCAGAAACAACTGAGCTGTGGGGCCCGTGAGCTGGATGAGGGAGGATGTATAAAGTGAAAGTATCTGGATTCTTGCAGAAGAGTGTGGCCCCAGCTGATGCATGTGGGGATTGGTGTCACCCTGAAAAGTATAAGGAGTCACCACCTCAACCAAGCCCCTGGCTCATCCCCAGGGTGTCACAGTCTGTGAGCCTCCCCCACGAGCCAGGCCTGGGTTGCCTGATGTACAAGTGGCTTTTGGTGATGTGTCCCCTCGTCATTGGAGGATCACACGCCATGGTAAGGCAGTGGGGAGCTGCCAGAAGGACTGATTTCTCCAGTTACCCAACTCACCTGGATCACTGGAATGCTAAAGTGAGTAAGCAAGATAAGGAATCTGCTTAGGAAATGTTCTGGATAAAAGCCCAATGGAAAAATGTGTCTGAAAGTGTTCCTTTACACAAGAAGGAAAAGCCAACATCTTTCCTTTTTGTGCAGACCTTGCTGCTGTGCTTTGCAGAGCTGCAGGGAGATGTTACATATTTGTTCTGAAGAGGAACATGCAGGTGAGGAGGTGCAGGTAATGATGGAGGTAAAACAGCAGAGACTGGACAGTGCAGAGTTTCAGAGTCTGGAGGAGAAGTGAGACTCTTTGGGGCCTGAGTCATGCTGGTGTTCGGCAGGATGGCTGCAGAAGGAGCCTCTGTGCCCAAGGAGGAGCTCCTGCACCTTTGCTGGGCCCTTGGTACATGAGAAACGACACAAAGTGTGAGGCTCCTGTCTGCCTGCTGCCAGCCCCGTGCAGCCAGGCTGGAGATAACTCAGCTGAACACCAGGCTAGAGAGAGCTCAACCCAGTGCTGTGTCTCAGTGACACAGATGGGCACACTGGGGTGCAGGGCTGGGTGGAAGCCAGGGGCCCTGCTCAGAAGGCAGCTATGTGGCTGCAAGCAGCTGTCTCCACAGAGGAAATGCTTCTGTGCTTGGGGATATGCAGGGCCGTGACAGCCCAGCTGCTGTCCTGGGGGCTGAAGCTGGCTCCTTGTCCCAAGGGTGGGTCTATCCCCCAGCCCACCTCCTGGGAAGGCAAGGGGCTGCCTGGCGGAGATGGCTCTGCTGGGCCAGGAGCACAGCTCAGGCAGCATCCCTTCACACAGCTTGAGCAGGCTGTGATTCACAAGTGGAAGATGCAAGGGATGGGTGTAACTGCAGCCCTGGCTCTGCCAGCGAGCTCGGAAGGGAGGCTGGATGTGGATCAGATGTTTTAGCAGGCTATTCTTAGTACAGCTGGAATGATCCAAACTCCTCTGATTCAGATATGGAACCTTTTGCAATGAGATTACATCCCTAATGATGAGCAAATATTTTATTTATAGGGTTTTTAAAGACTATAAAGTAAAATCTTGGCTGAAGAGTGAACTTATGGGGTTCCAGACTGACCCCAGACCTGTCCTGCACCACACAAGTCCCTTTCAGATGCTCACAGGAACAGTTTGCCTTCAGATTTGTGATCCCCAGCTGCCAGTTTCACCATAAGTCCCAAAAACTAGCCTTTTCCTAAAGCCTTGCTGCCAGAAGCACACAAGTGAGGACTGTGACTTTCACTTCAGAGGATGCTTCACGCTGCTGATTATTGTGGAAGTCTGAAAGAGATGTCATGATGGTAATCCTGAAAACCTCCAGAACCAGAAGGCATGTAAGACATGCTCCATCTGTTGGCTGTGGTTCTTTTTAATTGCAAATCAATGCCACAAGTTTTGAGGGTTTACTTCATGGTATTAATTATGTTTGGGCTTAGTAACAGTTTTCTCAAGTCAGTGGAGGTTTGCACACACCTCTGGAGGGGGAAGCTGGTGGCCAGTGCAAGGCTGAGGGTGAGCATCCAGACTTTCAGTGACCTTCAGTGGGTTTTGCATCAGCTTTGCTGGCTTTTTCAGCTCCACTCAGACTAGCAGAAATAGTGTGTTCCTTATCTTTTAATTAGAATGTATATGTTAGTAATGATGCATTATCTATATATTAATTTTAAAGGGTTGTTTTGATGTCAGGCTTGCTTATGTAGGATCATCAGTATGAGGATATGCATTAAAACCAGGTTTAAAATCCCTGAAGAGTTATATAGCCCTGCTTTTTCAAAGCACTTGACCTTAAAAGTGCTTTAGATTGCTCCTTTCTTATGTTTCACTTTTTTTTTAACATTGTGCCTCACTTGGCAAACACTAAATTGCAGGAAGTCATGTGCAGCAAGGGACAGAAACAAGTTCATTGCATTTGGCTGTTAGTGCAGTCACTGGCGTGTTGAGGAAGAGAACGACAGCACCTGAAATGCTGGTGGGGACCTCAGCTTCCATCTAGGAACAGGCTCATGTGTTCCTCTGCTGGGATTATTTTAGCATTTGGTCTGTTCTTCTGGAGCTCTTCTGGAGCTCAGGGGTTGCTCAGGCATCACTTGCTGTAGAGTCACCTCACTACTGCCCTGCCCCAAGTGCTCAGACCTGCAGTAAGGTGGTCAGTCCCAGGGCAGGTCTGGAGGAGGCTCTGAGTCCCAGTGCCTACAGGGCTCGGGCTGGCAGACTGAGCTGTGGGGCTGGTGATACTGGTGGTCACTGTGGCTCCCACCCTGAGGGCCTTGGGTCTCCCACTCATGTTCAGACGGATCGAAACGGAGCAGCAGCCAGCCCCTTCCCATGAAAGCACACCCACTTCTGAGCCTCTGCTCCCTGGGGCCTGGTGTAGTGATGAAAAACCAGAGCGGGTGCCAGTCTCCGTTAATAGCCAGCGGCATCGCCCCGGGCCCACCAGGCTGCTGCAAAGAGCCCTTGGTGGGAGCTGAGTACCAGCCCAATCTAAAGCCTCAGATTGTGTTTGAACCTTCAACAGCCAAAGGAGATGGAAAAGCATCAGAGGTAAGCTGAGCAGACCTGGGAAAACAGAATGAAGAGGGAGACAGCAAAGAGCAGGTTTGAGACATGACAGACACCTTTGAGGTGTGGTGGGAAGCAATCACAGGTTACATCTGAACAGAGCTGAACTGGGGGCAGAGCCCCACTGCACCAGGAGACAGAACCCTGAATCATCAAAGATGTTCACAGACTAGAAATCCCACTGCTGAAGAGTTTCTTATCAAACTGCCCACCAGCAAAGCATGTTCCTCCATGGCAGCACACCGACAGGCTGCAGTCGTAGAGGTTGGTGTCCCACATAGTCCTGTGGATGGAGTTTCCTCCTGTGATGTCACCTCTCAGGGTTCATCCAGGTTCAGGTGAGACTTGAGAGATAGGGTCTTATTTTTAGGGAAAACAGTGGATTAAAAAAGTTCTGGAAGTGTGAGTGATGGCGACCGTGTGGTGTTTTTCCCCACTGCAGACCGAAGCAGCAGCTTGGCTCTAGCGTGTTTCTTCAGCAGTATTCCAGCAAAACACTTGAGTATATGCTTAATTAAATCATGGGAGAAGTTTAAAGGGCTTGAAAGGATGCAGCTAAATGCTTTGCTGGGGACTTAATATTAATGCCTCAGTTTCCCTCCTCTAACAAAGAAATATTTACTTCCCATCCAGAGTGCTGACAAGCTTAATTCCAATTTACTTGTAAAGTGCCTTGTGGGCCTTGGGGAAAAGGTGCTGTGAAAACCAGAATACTATTGTACACTCCCTGGCAAGGAAGCACTTATCTGTGTGTGTTATCCTGCGGGCGCTGCATCTCCCCCTGGCCGACAGCAGGGGCCATCAATGTGTATAAACCAAACCAGGCTCCTCAGAGGCTTGGGCTCCATGTCATCCTCAGAACCCTGATGACCCATCCACATCTGGAAAGATGGACAAGTCAGTGGTTTGAAGGGGTTTTAGTGCAAAACCCTGTGTGTGTGTGTGTGAGCTGCAGCAGTAATGCTCCGCCAGTAATGCATTTTTTATTCCACGTTCCTTTTTATAGCCTTTGTTATGAATTTTTCAGTTTTTCTGGTCTTTCATAACTTAGCAAACTGCTCTAACAGTGTTCTCTTATTTCAAATTTTCTTGATTGGACTGAAAAGAATCTGGAACCAGTCTCAGAAGCTGCCAGAGTTAAGTGAAGGGAACTGCTGCCAAGGAGAGGCCTGCAAGCAAAGCCAATGTGGGAGAGGTTAGGGTAGGGTTTATTTTTGGAAAATCCAGATTATAATTTAAAACAACCCTCTAATTGTGATTCTGCATTTATACATGCTGAAAATACTGTTCAGGACAGTCTCCCAAGCAACACACATTTTCCTTAAGGTTTGCTGGCAGCAGTACAGCTAACATGGGTATTTTAGATGCTTTTAACACTCTGTCTTTTCATGCACTGAGAAGTTTACTGTAATGCCTGCTTCTTTGCCAAAAGTGAGGGAAGCAACAGTGCTTCAAACCTTCAAACCGTCACCCCTGGTAAAAACCAAACAACTGAAAATATGAGGCTCTTCCCTGGTAGTTACTGCGAATCCTCGTTTCCTGCCTATCTCTGATGCTCTGTACTCACTGAACTAAAGGGGGGTTTCCTATTTTTGTCGTCTGTCAATGGCAAATGATACTTAAATTGCCATATAGTAAACATTGAGAATCATAGTGATACCTCTGGCATTTTTAATCTTTCTTGTGTATTTCATTCACAATATTATTAGGTTGAAAATGAGATTTTAACGAATTTCTTGAACACCTGATGAAGTGACAACAGCAAGTCATGCATGGCTGACTTAATATTTTTAAAGTAGGAATGTAGGCAACTCCCTTCTCCATTAGTGTGTTTCTGCCCTGCCTTTCCAGGATACAAGCTCTTTATGGGAATAGTATTTCCTCTTCCGTGCCTGCTGCAAGTGGCACACAATGGAGCCTCATTACTCAGCCGAGACTCTGTGCCATGAAAAACAACTAACTAAACTCCAGCTGTTTCAGTAGGTAAACACTACCTTTCTCACTTGTGTGCACAGAGCAGCCAGTGTTCCCTCCCTGTCTGGCAGCGATCTTCTCTGGGGGTTCAGCCTCCTTGAAGGTCTCTGGCACCCAGCCTTCATGTGCTGAGAACGCTGTCACCCCCAGGACTGTCCTGGGGCAAAGGTGAAGGGGTCAGTGGGGATAGGAGTCCCCACCACCTGCTGCTGGGCTGGAGTCAAAGGTGGAGGCAGTTTGTAACCAAACTACATGTGCACCATCCCCATGGACCCTTATGGAGCTGTAGTTCCTCTATGTGTCTGGAAGTGCTAATTTTCTGGTCCTCCCCTATGTTTTTTCTCTAGGTTTACTGAGCTTAGTTTTATGTTTGCTGGCCTGCTGCATGGCCTGGGAGTTCCACACACATACTGTAGCAGGATGCAATGCTGCTCAGCACCCACCGAGACAGAAGAAATGCTGGCCTGCCTATGTGGGATTCTCCAGCTCCACAGTTTTGAAGTCAGTGCTACCCTGACAACTCCTAGTGACTGCAGGTAAGAACAGGATTTGGGGAGTCAGTCAGGACCCCCACTGCCCGGTCAGTCCTCCTCTCTTCTCTAGGCTCAGAAATTTATCTTCATCTATAACTTGGCATGTTTTCCCGTTGTTGCCTTCACCTCTGATTTGCCCACTTCTCTCCTTGCATCTGTACTACTGAAGAAGTGTGAGGAAATACCTGGATTTTCTCAACACAAGCTGTAGCTTCTCTGCATGCTGTGGCACCTCAAGTGCTTTATTTTAGAAACCACTTTCAGGTTACTGCTTTGCTAGGTAGTATATATGTTATGTAAACTCACCAGCACCCATGGTGGTCTTGGTGTGATGATGTAAAAAATAGATCAAGGCCAATTTGATTGTCACTTTTAAATCACTTCATTTGAAACGATGAAAGTTGTGAGGGGCGGGTATGGCAATCAGGTTGTGTGGCTCTGGCTTGTGTAACAAGTGCAGGCTTAATCCTTGCTAATGCCATACAGGCATTGCCAGGCTGGGGTTATGCAAACACCTGAAGCAGGTAAAGCTTTTGGGGGCCTATTGAGCAGGAGGAGGCTGTTATCAGAAGGGGAAGTCCCACTGCAATCAAAAGCCAGTGTTCCTGTGCCGCAGCACTCTGCGGAAGGGAATGGCAACAGGAGCAGCCAGGCAGCAGTGGGTGGGGGTGTGGCAGCACCCTCAGGGCCTGTGCTGCCACCGGGTCCTCGCTCTTCTCTGCTGTACATGACTGAAGGGGCTCTGGCTGTTGCTGGGGCCAGCTTCCACTGTGGTAAGGACAGCTTTCAGACATTGAAATACAAGGGAGGTGAACCCAGAAGGCTGACGACAAAGCAGTAACGAAGGTTCAGCGCCACAGTGGCCGGAGCCATGGAGTAGGAGAAAAGCTCCTTCACAGAGTTTGTGTCCTCACCAGTTGATGCTCTGCTGGGGTGTCTGGACAGCACCTGCCATAAGCAGGAGCAGCCCAAAAGATGGTGCAGTGCTATAGCAGGCTCCTGAGACAGCCCAGAGCAGTGCCCTCTTCCCAGCTCCCCCATTCAGCCCCTTTCATGAGGAATATATTTAAGGAAGGGGGTGGGAGAGATTGCAGGTCTGTGTGATGCAGCTTTAATTTGCCAAGCAAAAACTCAGAAAGCACTAAACGTGCTGAACAACCAACGTGGTGAAGACAAGCTGAGAAATGGCTTTAAATGGGCCACGTATTTGATGCTGGAACTTTACTACCGATGGTTGATGAGTTTGCTCCTGGCTCTGGACAGTGGAAAAAGCTCTTGGTGACAGTAAGCACAGATAAAACCTTCCCCTTCTTTAAAATCTAAGCAAGGAAATGGGCTGAGCAGGATGGGCTGTGACCAGGGCCTTGTTTTTGAAACGTGATCCACGTGTGCCAGTTCCACTGAGATCAAATGCCAAAACTGCAGCACCACTTTGACATTTCAGTTGAGAAGGAGAACAAATGTGTTCTGTACTCATCTTTTTTTTTTTAAGCAAAAACAATTAACTTTGAGACAAGGGCTTTGATTACTATCTCTGACGTCAGCTTTACATTGATGTAATTCTATAGACCAGTGGGATCACTGCTGATTTGCACTGGTGTAAGCAGGAGAACAATCAGGCTCTGTTTTCCAGGCACCGAAGTTGCCTATGTTTTGTGCAAAGAAAAACTCAGTTAAACAACTTAAGTTAACCAAGAAATTCAGAAGGAGCCAAGAGCAATACAAGCACAGATAGAGCCACAATGTTCTAACTGTATCTCTAGTTTTTAAAAAATACCTAATTAAGTAAAGATTGACTTTGCTATAAATATGTACAGCAGTCTCTTTCACTTTGAAGCTTTAATTGACATCCAAAGGTGAGCGATTTAATAACTTACTGCAATTAACGAAAAAAAAATGAGTATACGTGCTGTACTTTATTGCTTTTGTTTGAGAGCCTTGAACAAATGTCAACTTCCCTTCCCCTTCAAATAATGCTATACAACACGAGAATAAATCAACTGTAAGGATTAAAATGATAATTGATCTAGTGTGAAAGTAGCAAAGAAAGCACCACTACCCAATACAGCATGAGTCAAAATCCCAGCTCACTCTGTATGAAGGGGAATTGACCTTTGTATATGGGCCAAGGATTTCACCATGGATGACATTTGCCAGGCATGCTTTTTTTTTTTTACCTGGTGAAGTACAATCAGGCCTTTCAGTGTTTAGCTTTTAATGCTTATTTTTTGCTGGAGGTGCTATTATGCTCTCACTTTCAGAGGATGCCAGACTCCTGAAAAGAGAAACTGTTTTGGTTTAGGTGTAGTAAAGCTTACAAGCAATGTGCTTGGGGTGATAGATGCAGGCTTAGTCTTTATCAAGAAAATTTTGGTATGCAGAGAAAGTGGACCTGGGCCCATGACTGATAGAACCAACCCTGCCAACGAGTGAGGAGCTGTACCATTCTTCACTATGGTCTGTACAATTACAGGACAGCAGCTAATGAGTGGAATTTTAGGGAATGCTTTTTTATCTAAAAAAAAAAACCAAAAACAAAAAACTGGGAACTGGAGAAGCTGGAATCTGGGTAACCTCCACATTTATGTATGGAAAAAAATCAGTTCTGATGACCACATGCAACCCTTTCTGTTCAGTGCTGTTCCCATTTGGCCTTTACTGCTAACATGTGCATACCACTAAATGTCCATGAATATATTAGAAGGGTTCTGGCTAATAACTACACAGCTACAATATTTAGAATGAGGCCACGGCAGTTTTGCAATCGCTCTCTGGCATTTACCTAATAAAGCCCAACTCACTGACTCCTTCGGTAAATGACATGCGACTTCTCTTGTAAACCATGCATGTGGTTACATTAAACATTGCCCTGTAGTTAACTGTGTGCTACCTTCCTGCCCCCTTGTAAGTCTAGTAGGAGTTGTTGTATTAATTTAGCCTGGGTGGAACTATAGGCTGGGCTTGTTGTTCCAGCAAGGCAATTGCTTCTCTACATAAACAAATTACCCTTTTCCTTTATGGTGCTTGTGGAAAGTTGTCTGTAATTTCAATACACTCAGCAGCATAGCTGTAGTAATTCTTTAATGTGTCGTGAACATGCTCACTGTGTTGGTTTTCTCCTAGGAGGAACAGCTATGCTTGCAGGGTGAGCTGTGTGATGAGATGGCCCTTTGGAGGGATGCTGGCCCTGCTTCCCCTGTGACCAGCTGGGATACACCACTAACTTGTTGGTACAGTGCTAAACCGTGACCCAGCTAGTGTGGTAGGAGAGGGAAAGTAAACAGGGCTGGCGGGGACTCAGAAGTTGAACTTCATGAACTCCGACCAGACAGAGTTGCACCAGTAATTAATTTGGTGCAATTACTTGTGCAGAACTGCACTGGAAACTGTTGCAAGAGAGATCAAGCCATTAGCAATAGGAAAACAGCATTGCAAAACTCCTAACACCTCCTGCCAAGCGTTATGCACTCACTTTCCACTGAAATTCATAGACCTGATACAAATGAGGTGCTCGGATTCCTGCCGGATCGCTGCAGTGAGTAACTGGGGTCTAGCTTCTGGATATACCTGCTGAAAAGTAAACGGAGTGCTGAGTGGTGAGAAGTGACCTTGATTGGAAACAGTTCTGGTACAGCTGTTTTCCCAAAACCTTCTGTTGGCGACATCTCGCTGTTTCTCTTGGCGAAGATGTATTTCTAGCTTCTGTTCAGGGACTGTCAAGGCTTGCCATTGCTACAAAAACTTCAATTTTAATATGGAAACCTATATATTTTCTGATTAAAGTTTCCATCAAGCTTGGTCCTGGGTAAACATTGTGTAATGTTAGCATTCATCAGTGAACTTGCACAATCCCCTTCAAAAAATACTGGGGCGGGGGTGTGGGGGGAGGATGATAGTTTCCAGTCTTGGATGAATATAACAGCCACAGAAAAGATCTTCCATGCACAAGAGAAAAATTTCCCTCTCTTGCAGAAATTAATGATCTATTCACAAGTAGCCTGTTTACTTTTCAGGGCATTACTGCCTTGGTTACTCAAGTGCTGATGCAATGGAACTTAACTGTTGCGATCTTATGGAGTAGGTATCAGCTTTGACAGTTGTACAGAATGAGTGGCTAGCCTTTTTGTGGAGGAGAACCTTTATGTGTCTTCATCTTTATACTTTATTTCCATTGCCACTGGTCACCACTTCAGAGGAGACAGCACTATTCTCTTTTGGAGCTGGTATCTAATTAAACATCACTGGTTGGGTACTAAAGAAGCACAGAGCGTTTATGAAATATCTGTTTAGGAGGTGCTCCAAAGAGAGAAGCGATTATACAAGAAGTTAACTGTTTCCAAAGCAAACTATGGAAATGCAGGAAGAGCTTAAGTTCTGCTGGCAAGAAGGCCTTAGTGCTAGACCTCAGTCTCTGGAAGCAGCAGCAGAAGAGATTCCATCCTGAGAGGTGCTAAGCTCTTGTTGCTGCTTCCAGAAGAGTGAAGAAGGCATAGGTCATGCCATGTGATCAGGGCAACTTGAGGAGCAGCACAGGACAAGGGACCGGGTTGCTTCCAACTAAAGGAATCTCATGTATGCAAACAAGGTTTAGTAGCAAAGTACTGAGTCCAGGAAATTATTTCTGGCAAGGAGGATACTCTTTCCTTCTGAGAAGAGTGCAATCACTGCTCTCTTGTTCTCATAGTTCCCTCTCAACCTAGTCTTGGCTGCATCTCCAGTGAGAAAGTACTACTTGGGGGGGAAAATAAGGAATTGGAGAGCATGTAGGGAAAAAATCCCAATACAGATGTCACTTTACCAATTTCAAAAAGTGAATTTGGGAGGCAAGAGCATCATCTCCCCTATGAGGAAAGGCTGAGTGAGTTGGGACTGTTCAGTCTAGAGAAGAGAAGACTAAGGGGGAACCTAATAAATGTTTATAAATATCTTAAGTGTGGGATGCAGGGGGAATTAGCCAGCCCCTTTTCAGTGTCTGTGGAGACAGGACAAGGGGCAATGGCTGCAAGTTGGAGCACAGGAAGTTCTGCACCAACATGCAGAAGAACTTTCACATAGTGAGGGCGACAGAGCCCTGGGACAGGCTGCCCAGGGGGTGTGGAGTCTCCATCTCTGGAGATATTCCAGCCCCGTCTGGACGCCGACCTGTGCAGTATGAGCTGGGGAGCTGCTCTGGCAGGGGATTGGACCCGATGAGCTCTCAAGGTCCCTTCCAACCCCTACAATTCTATGATAACTGTATCTCTCTTTTTTTTTTTTTTTTTACTTTGAAAGGGCCAATCAGTAGTGAAATTAAGCAAAGGAGGCTTTAGTTAGGAACATTAAAAGATAAATTCCTCTAAGTTAGGAAACACCAGGGGCTGACAGACTGACTTACACTTGCCATGTTTGTTTACTCTCCTCAAAACATTTAGCACCAGGACCATGATTTGTGTATTTCTAAGAAAGAAAACTAAACCATTGCTGTTGCTACTCTGTTGCAGATCCTGATTTTCAAGTTGTGGGACAGACAGGCTTTCTGTAGAAGTAACTCCACTGACTTAATTGACACGTTTATACCAGGAAGAGCTGATGTAAGACAACAAGAATCAAGTCTATAGGGCAAAATTAAAACAAAAAAAAAGTAAAATTAATTGCCTAATTCTGTAATGAAGAACCTGAGTAGAGATGGGCTGTTTTTTAAAAAAATGCTGTGGAATTAGAAATTCTGTTGAAATCAATGGGAATTGGAGATGATTTTTTTTCTTTGACAATTAGGCTGCTTTATTTACATGCCCAATTATTGTTATGGGCTAATGTTGTAGGGTTGAAGGTTTTAATTTCCTGACCCTGTGTATAACCCAGTACCCAGTTCTTTCCATGTAGTACTCATGTTTTAGAGTACAGCCATTCTTGCCAGACTTTCTGATATGACAGCTTTTGTTTGAGGACTGCAAACAAAGGCAAGATGAGTTTACTTTCATCTCTTTGATTCTGAGGCAAGCCCCAAATGTAACTGAGAGGTGCCTGCGGGCTGTTCAAAATTACACTGGCAAGAAGCTTTGTGGAGGAACTTTTACACAGGAGGAACTTCTGCATGGGTGATGAATACAAAACAAAATCTCTTCTATGGTTCTCACCATCAAGGTCTTCCTGCCTCTCAGATCAGCAGGCAGAGGAACTCTGGAAGCACTGCCTTAATGCCCCTCAGATAGTTCTGCATGACACAATTAGCCATGTTACCTGGACATTACAAGGATGGGAAATGCAGGTGGGGCATTTTTAATGTATTTTTGAATCTGCATCTTTTGATGCTATTGAAGTATTTAAATCTAGCTGCTAAATAAAGATGTGTGAGGCTAAAACATACTCAGAAGTACCAGGTGCTGAACCCCATGGTGGTAACACAAAGATAGACTTATGTACAGAGGGCAATTTTCTCAAACTTTCTTTGCTATTGTTGTAGGTATATTCAGGACTATGATGAATTCTTTTCCATTCAGCTAAACTCACTCATCTGTATATACTGATGAATTAAGAACCAAACCAGAAATGGTTATAACCCCTAAAATGAAATATTTTAGAACGTGCTGGCATTTTAATTGTGTTGGTTTAGAATTCTCTCACTTTCAGTAACAGCTGGTTCATCTTGCGCAGTAATACATTCCTACCAGCACATAACTCATTTCTATGTAATGCTCTTTCCAAAGTGGTTACTACTGGTGACAATTAAATTACAGTTGATTCTTCATAGGAGTTTTTTTAGCACGTTTAAAATTTGTTTCACTGTGCACTCTATCTTCCAGTCTATTTCTGATTGCCTTCACCCTTTGCTATGCTATTCTCCTGAGTGTGGTGGCGTCATACCACGGAAGTGGCAGCCATGTTGAAAGCAGCTGTACTGTGTCACTTGACAGGCAGTAATTGTCTTCAGGAATCTTGATCTGCTGCATCAGACATTGCTGCTTTGACACCTAAAGCTGAAAAGACACTTGGGGATAAAATGTACATTGTTCCAGGTTGTGGGGACTGGGCCAAAGGTGTCTAGTGCTGAAGTTCCGAATGAAAGCACAGCCATACATTTATTCTGATCTATTTTAAAGAAACAAAACCCCACAGCCTTAATTTCGATATGAACAAGGCTTATGTGACAGTGCTGTGTTATGCTGCTCCAAGTATGGGGGGGATTTTTTTTTTTTTTTAAATCCCAATGGCCTGTTTCAGCCAAGCTTCACATGCAGGCAGTGTTGGTAAGCCTGACACGCTTCAGGGCATGAGGTAAGGCTGCTGCTGGGGGAGAGGCTGCCACTGAAACTCTCAACACCGGAGAGCATATGTACGAGAGCTGCTGTGACTGCATGGATGCTGCAGCCTGAGCTCTCACCTGTCTGGCCACCAAATTTAATCAACTGAGAGACACAAGCTGATAAGAAACTTGGTTTTGTCCCTGCTTGCGCTCCCAGAAGGATGTGTTGGCTGAGACTTGGCAGTGGGAGGGTAATTAAAGTTCTGTCAACATTTCTGAGCTAATCCTGTTTTTGTGTGATGTATAATGCTTTTTGGATGTTTTAATCTGATGTTCAGCTGCTGATGTCAGAACTGCATTTCAGTGCTGTCGTTACTCCAAAAAAACTTCCAAGTATGCGTAAGTGAATTCCCATGGTTGAAGCTCCTTAAGCCATAGTTTCTCTGGGTATTCATGCAGCACTCATCACTTGGTTGGTGACTGGGAGGAAATTTATGAGTTCAAGGCCATTTTAGCCTAACTAAGACCACAAATGCGGGATGTTTGCCCACATTTTGTTTTTAATATTATACATAAAGTATTGTATAATTAGATCTCTCTAATAATTCTCACATTTCTGTTCTGCTTTTTTCAGATGTGAAAGCCATGGAGTACTGGGAACCTGTGCACTTAGTATTTGGCTCGTTAATTAAGAAAACACTACAGGACATGTGCTTTGAGTGGTCATCATCTTGGAAATTGAACCTATTTGTTTCTGGTGAACATTAAATGCTGAAGTGAGGTTAAGACCATCATAACTATTAAAAAATGCCACATGAAGTATAACAGTTAAATAGCTACAGTTGTAGTTAAACTGTAGAAAGACAGATTTTTTTGTGACTGTAAAACCAATATTAGAATAAGCTACAAAGTAATTTGCAATGTCTTACAGCAGCAATTAGTGGCCCAAAGGATGTGACTTTTCATTAGGATGACTGTCACCAGTAGGAGGATCTGACAGGTGGCTGAATCATGCCAGTGTAGTCATGCTGAGCTTCACATATACGTGCATCTACAGTATTTATTGCTCAGTCAAATTCCTCCTTTTAAAATTCTGGATTGCCACATTTGCAATTATATTGCATCCGGCAGAGAGCTCAGATCTGTGATTACCAAACATGTCTACAGCAGTCACACAGCAGCAGAAGTGACATTCATGTACTTATGAGTGTAATATCAGAGTACTTCTTGTGATACCCTCCTACTTGCCTATGCCTTTCAGCCTATGACTGAAATGAGAGGTGTTTACTGGTCAGTTTGTTCTGCGAAGCAGTCTCCCAGTGTAATGAGGTACAACTGATAAATGAGAGAGGGAAACAGATGGAGCTCATATGGAGTCAGACAACATAGGGTTGAGTTGTTCTGGAATTTTACATCCGTTGCAGTATTGTCAGCGGCTGCTCGGCTAGCTGTGATAAAGAGGGGGGCCATCAGATCCTAGCTGTATGTGCATCTGCAGGGATCCTGGAACACCAGAAAGGATGGGAACTTGACTGACCCACATGCCTTGTTTCTCTACAGAAAGGGCAGAAGATGTGCCTATTTAAAGATCATCCTGTTGTAGGGAGCCCCCTTAGAGCTCAGTCTGTAAGATGGTGGTATGTCTAAACAATAATGACAGTGGCAGGCAGTTGCCAGTATAAAGACTGGAAGTGCAGCAGGACCTGTGTATATCCCCTACAGAGCCTGATTTGATGCAAGAGAGGCATGTATCATCCCATCGTGGCTCTTTTCTGCCCAAGTCCTGCTCAGAGTAATAGGGCTTTCCCCGGCCCTGGAACTAGAAAGGCCCCTTCCTTCCCCTGTGCTGTTATGGGTTCATGATACTGCAGCCGCTTCTGCCCACACAGATCTGGGCCCCCGCTATCACCACAGCTGCTTGTTTCCCATCTTCTGTGGTGGCATTAGCAGTGCTCTGCACCCCAGCAGAGGGACTCAGGGCACAGAAAGGCCCGCAGTCACAGAGGGCTTCGCCTCCCCCTGGACCCTGGCCCGCTTGGAGGGGTGGCCAGGCAGGCCTTGGCAGGACGGAGAGATGGCGCAGGCCTGCTCTTTTCGGTGAAATTGAATTTCTGCGGGGTTAAGGGCGTTGTGTAACTGCAGCCCGGCTGCCCCCATTGTTTCTCCTCATAAACCAGCTATCAGTGTAAAGTGAGCGAGAAGCATTGCGCTGCCAGGCAGGACAGTGAATGGGCTGTGAGGGGAAGACATCTGGGCAGCCGCCTTCCCCGAGGCCCGGCACGCAAACAAGTCATCCACCCCTCCTTCGCGGCTCCTCGGGCCGGGGGTGTGAGCGGGCGGGGACACAACTGCCCGCTGATCGGCCAGTTCACACCTTGGATGGCCGCTCGGCGGGCGGCTTTGTGCGTGCGCCTATAAATCCCTACAGCCATGTGGGGCAGTGCGGGAGTCGGGGTGTGAGTGTCTCCGGAGCTGCACAGGGCGCGGGCCGAAAGCCGGCAAGGGGCTGAGGAAAGGCCCTTCGCGGGACCGGGCTAAGGCGCCCCGCCAGGTGAGGGGCTGCTCTTCTCCACAGAACGGGAACCTGTTTGCCAAACTGCCTGGGGGAAGGATGCCGTTTGGGTGAGCCGGTAAACGGCCGCGGTGCCGTCGCAGTGCGGCCAAGGCAGCCAGGGCAACGGCAGCCGCCGGGCCGGGCCCGCCGCTACCGGCAGGCCCCAGCCGGGCCGGCGCGCTGTTGCCGTGACGACCGGGTTTGCCCCGCGGGCGGGCAGAGAGGCCGGAAGTGAGGGCAGGGGATTGGCCGCCGTGGGGCACGTGAGGCCGGCGAGGGGCGGCCCGGGGCGGTCGGGCCCGGTCCGGGGGCGGGCCGAGCGCGGCCCCGCGATCCCGGCGGGGGGCTGCCGCGTTCCGCGCTGTTGGGGGCCGGCGAGGCGGCCAAACGCGGCGGAGTCCCCGCGCGGCGGGTCCCCGTGGCCGAGCTGCTCTGCCCGCTGCCGTCGGGCTGTGATGTGTGTGCCCCGCTCGGCGGGAGGCGGGGAGTGCCCGGCGGAGAGGAGGGGAGTTAGTCAGCGGCGAGGAGGAGGAGGAGGAAAGGCAGGAGGCAGAGCCATGGAGAGCAGCGCTCCGCGGCGGCGGGAGGAGCGGGCTGTGTGACCGGGGCGAAGCGCGGGGGGCACGACCCGGCAGCCCGGGCGGCAGCGGCGGGGCCCGTGATGAAGGTGCCGTGCGGCAGCCCCCCGCCGACGGCCGGCGGACGGTGACGGGGCGGGGGCCGCGGGCCGGAGGCTCGGCGGGGTGCAGGGGAAGGGGGGGGGGGCCCGCTCGCTGCCCTCCTCGGGGCAGGCGGGAGGGAGGGGACTCCGTCCGGAGCTGCCATCGTCCGGGGCCGCGGTGACTCAGAGCCGGCGCGGCTGGGGGTGAGCCGAGGTCTGTTGTTGTGGGATTTTTTCCCCGGCAGGTTATAAATAGCCCCGCTCGGCGCCGTGTCACGGAAGGACACCCTGGCCGGGCGCGGGGAGAGGCCGACGGCGCTCCGTCTCCCCCGGCCGGCCGCCCCCAGCCCGCCTGCCGGCGGGCCCAGCTGCTGACGGCGGGGTCGGGCCAGCTCCCGGCGGCGCGGCCGGCCTCCGGCTTATTGTTTTTACACGCGAGAAATAATTACTATCGCTAGCTGGAGGCAGCGACAGCCAGTCTTCCCGGGGAGAGCAGCAGAGCACTTCAGCTCCCTTCAGACCTCTCTGAGGAATCGGAGAAGATGAAGCCGGAACGAGGTAAATGGTTTATTGACTTATCCTTTTTTCTTTTATTTTTTTGGGGAGGGGGGTGGTGGGGCGGTGGGGTTGTTGCTCGAAGGAATCGAAGTAGGCTGGTGTTTTGTTTCGGTGGTATCGCTCTATTTCCTTATCCCCTCCCCTGTCGTTTTGGGGGATGGGAGGGAAGCCAGGTACGCGGGTTCAATTCGGGAAACGCTAGCGGTAGCGTGAAGGTACCCTCCAAGGGATTAACAGCCCGCGTCCTGCCTGCCCTTCGGCTTTCCATTGTCTTGCTCGGGTCGGGAGGAGAGGAACGCCGTAGCGAGCTGCTTTTGCTGTGGGAATGATGCGTTTTCCGTGTCAGATACACTCGGGTTGTTAGCACAGAGCTGCAGTGCTGAGGTGAGAGTCGGTCAAAGGCAAAAGGGGCATCGACGGACAATGCCAGCACATGCCCAAAAATGCCAGAACGCAGCGGAAAGCACCCTGAAAATAACCATTAACTTCCATTCTCGGTGTTTTATAACCTGGCAGTGGGTTTTGCTCCGGTTTCAAAGGAGATGTATATAACAAGCATCCACAAACACTTAATTTTTCTCGATTCCTTGGTTACTGTCTTATCTGGATTACTGACATCCGGTTTTACAGAAAAATAAAGTCGACTGTCTACGTATATGTTTATAACACTTCAGCCCTTTGCGGTACAGCAACAGCTGCTGATGCCCCTAGAGTTGAGAATATGTCATGACTTCTGTTTTGATCCACACGAACAGTGATTATTGATCCCTGTTAGTTAGAGCAGGGTTATTTTTTTTTAGCAAATCTTATGAGTGCTCATCGTAGGATTCAGAGTGTTAATTAAAAGAAAAATCGCTTCAATACCTGGGCTTCTTAAATTGTGATGATTCTATTGTTTACCTGGTTGCTTTCGGTTTTAAAAAAACACATTCTTTTTGTATTATAATCACTGTGGTGTTTTGATAAAACACTTTAATACAGTTTAGATATCTGTGTATTAAATACTAACACTTACATGACATACACATCTTAATTAGGCTTGTAATGACATGTTCGCTAATAGCAGTACTGCATAAATGACCACTCTTAGGTGGATTTCTTGTATGTGTGTGCTGTAAGGATTATGTGGCGTGACAATGGCACAGATAGTACAGAAATTATTGTAAACATATGCATAAATTAATGGGTTTTAAGTACTAGGCTTTTGAAATGGGCTTTCCTTTTTGCTTTCCTTGGGGTTTCTTAATGGCTTAAACCTTCACCAGATCGATTGCAGCAAGGCAGATTGTTTTTGGAATCTCTTCTACCAGCCCCTGAAGTCTGAAAACTGTTTACTGTCAAGGTGAAATAAAATTTAGAAATAAATAGGTAAAACCCAAGTCAGCTTTAAATGTTAAGCTGTAGCAGTTCAAAACCTCTATATGACCTTTGTCTATTCTTTTCATTTTTTAGGCAGAAAAAGAACATTGGAAACAGTTGTTGTATGATAAGCTGTCATTTTTTTAACTATTCTGGTATAGAGGGAACCCAGTTTAGAAAGAAACAAGTTATTAGGCTGTTGAGTCCTGGTTGGTTCGTTAGGTTCTTTTTTCCTCTAAGCTGACAGTTAATAAATGGAGAATCCTATCCATTGTCAAACATCAATCACAAACCTGGTGAAACCCTTTAGAAATAATGTGTTGAAATTATTTAAAGTCAATCACAAAAATCTTGAAATAAGTCATGGATCTTGCCAAACACTGGCGACTGTCTCCAGCCAGTTTAGTAGATACCACTGGCTTAACTGTGTGCTAATATAGCAGAGCAATACCATGCACAAAAAGGTTGTGAAAGCGCTGCCTAAATGCCACACGCGGCCCAGAGACACTCTTAGGAGGCACGAATCATGCAAATGTTTACATGTGCTGCTCTCTGCATAGCAGCTGCACCGCAGGACACAGGCAGTCAAGTGTGCAGTCACCTGCTTCCAGTCCTCGCAGACTAATAGCGAAGGACGGGTGAAGCAGACCCCTCGGCTTGCCACAGTCTTCGCTCCTCTACAGACCCTCCAAATCCTGAAAGGATTGCAAATCCACACACCAGGTGAAGCATAGACAAACTGACTTAAAAAGACTCTCATTCTTAGAAATAATTATATTGGAATCCATTTGGTGCAGACAGATGTAGCTCTTGTGGTTAGAGTTAAGCTTAAAAATCATACTTAAAGATTGTAATGCACAGGCATGTTGGAAAAAGGTATGGTTTAGCCTTTGTCATGCCAGTAAGATTCTTGTTATTGCCAGCAAAAATGTGTGGTACAGCAGAAAAAAGGGGATGTCAAAATGTGACCATATTTTTATCAGTGGGAAATGTTGTAGAGTAATTTAAGAGGAAACGAAGAAAGGGAAATTTGGCCCTAAGGTACTTACTGCCCTTTATAATAAGGAAGGTTTGGAAATTGCAGATATGAAGATGTGATGTATGAGAGCAATATGGTTCAGATGGAATGTGGAGTGTTGTACAGCAAATCTATGGAGCGGTTTTGCAAGTGAGAAGAGCAGTTTGAAAGCGCAGGTGAAAAATACGGGCTTAAATTCCTTGCCATGGAAAGGTGCAGAGCCTTCCCAGGACGTGTCTCACATCCTGTGTGATGCTCGTAACCATCAGGTGGGGTGTAAGTGTGGAAGGGCAGTGGCTGCTCTAAGCACATTCCCTTCACTACCTCTATACTGGGTCTAGAGAATGCAGTAACTAAAATACTGATGGCTGCTGCTGCTGCTTGACTTCAGGAATGGCAGCACAGGAGAGGTAAAAATCACGTGTTGAACCATAAAATACAGCGGTCACGTTGCCCCAGCTGAGGCTTCACGAGTGCCACTGAGGAGAATGGTTTATCTCCCATTCTCACATACAGTGTTTGAGTTCTGTTGTTTTTCCTTCTCAGCAGTGCCAGCGTATCAGCTTACCTAGCTTTGATCCATGATACCCTCATGATTTAGTTTCTGCAGTACAGCTGCCTAGTCAGCTGCTTCACGTTGTGTGTTTGGACCGCTCTTTCCTTTCTGAAGTACAGAGCTTTGCTCTTGCTTCTATTGAACTTTGTTCTAATGACTTCTGATCACTTCGCCAGTTTATTGAGTTTGGAAGACAGAACTCGACTTCGCAGCTGAGTGCTTGCAAACTCTTCCAGTTCAGCTTTGTTCATAAACTGTATAAACACACTGTTTCACCATCTGAGTTAATGAAAACATTGCATAATGTCAGGGTGATAACTTGCTGCCAAACTCGGAAGGCTTGTTTTGTACTCTTAGAGTACACTTCGTGCACAACTGGAAAAAATCTTGTGGTTTAGCTGAATCTACAGTGCAGTTGTGTTTTAGTGTGGGAATGTTACAAGACTTCAAAAGTCTTACTGTAGTCTAAATGGCTCAGAGTTACTGCTCCTTCCTCCTCCCTCCCCCTCACTGCCTGAATGATCAGTTAAAGGAGGAAGACAGGCTTGTTTGTCTTTAAATGCATGCTGGCTGGTTTTTATCACCTTATTCTCCTCTTTTCTTACTTTTTATTACCTTGCTTTGCTTATTCCTCTGCTGTGTTCTCTGTGTAGAAACTAACAAAAGTCTGGCATAGCTGAAGGATTTCTGGGGGTATCTGAGAAAAGCTGGAGGAGAGATTATCAAAGACAAACAGTTGATTGCTTTTCTTCAAATTCTTATGGGAAGGATGGGGAGGCATGGGATTGGGGGAAAGTGGGATGAACCAGTGTGCCTAGGAGTTGTGGAGCTAGTTAAGTGAGGACATCTGGAGAAGGTCCTTGTTTTTAAAAACAAGACTTAGTTTTATGCCTTACTACACTCTTTTTAGCAAAGATAAAGTACTCCAGAGTATGCAGATCAGGAAGTGAAAATATCTTTTGAGAAAGGATGAGTGGTATTTTAGTGTCCTACATTACACTGTGACACAGGTGCTTTAATTTTATAATGTCTTCTCAGTAAAATGTCACGAAGCACTTAAACTTTTCCATGGTAGAGCGGTGTAGCCAGTAAACAAAGTAATAAACTGGAAATGAGGTGCTTCCTGCTTAGTGGAGCTGTCACTCCAAAAGTGTTTGGGCAATGCTTCCGGGCTTGGTTGCCACAGGTAAGTGCAGGTTTGGGTGGTAATGAGCTGGAGGTGACGCGGCTCCCTGGGCCAGGAGGAAGCCGTGCTGGCACACACGCTGCCCGGCACAGCGGCACGTGCGGGAGGCTGTGTGTGAGGGAGGCTGGCTCTGACAGCCAGGAAAGGGTGGGGGGTATCTGCTTTTCCGACCTGGATCACTTTCAAATCAGGACAGCTTATTCCTTAAGAAAAAGCAAACCTAAAACTGTTTAGGATAAAAAACCTAACCAAACTGACAGGTGGTCAGGATATGGCATTCAGGTTCTATTTAAAGGCATGAAGCCATCTAGCCCTAATCTTTGGGAGAGCAGATTTGTCCTGGTAACACGTAATGTGTAGATGCAGCAGATGAGGATAAGTGAAAAGGAACATAAGCCTGTTTTTTTTTTTCTTTTTAAATTGAGAGTGGAGTCTTCATGCTTTCAATGCAGCTCTGTCCTTGCACCCAAGAAATGGGAATGTCTGTTCTTCTATTAAGTTTTTACTACAGAAATTTAACTTCAAAGAATTTTTTTTTTTAAAGAAATTAAGGATATTCATTTGGAGAATTGGAGAATTGCAAGTTTTGGTTTGAAATACCTGCATTATGTTAAAGTTTTCCTACTTGTTTTGCAACAAGTGTACCTAGATGCCAAGCGTGAGGCAAGGCCTCCCCTTGTAGAAGCAGCTCTTGGGTGGGAAGAGTGCTTTTTAGAGAGTTCTTCACTATGTTCCTGTTCCTCAGAGAGAACTAGCCATACTAGTACCAACTTTGCTGTTTTGTTTTTGTTTGTTTGGTGTTGTCCATATTCGTTGCCTTCAGAGGGGCTCTTGTTGCTAAAACAGATGCTGCTGGAGTGGCATTTAGGTGGATATTTTGGGGCTTGTGGGTATGCCAAGCCCATGGGCTTGGGCTATAGCTGACCCTTCCGACTGTATTCTTTACTTGCTCAAGTGAGAAACTCTGGCATGCCAGATCAGATCCCTGGGCGTATTAGATTGGACTTAGGACAGTGTTGAAACTATTATTGGATCTGAGGTCTGCTAGCTTCTAAATGTTTTTTTAAAAATAAGCTAACATTTATAAATACAGATTCTCATGAGAGATGGGAGTTTGTTGCCAAATGAAATTCTGCTTATTAAAATTAGAAATCTTCTGTGAAAAGGGAACAAACCAGCTATATGAAATTTGTTAGAAGAACTTGCTCTGTCTACTTCACTTTTTACAAAATGCTTCTTTTGTCATTTAGACAAATGTCTACCAATAGCAAGTGTTAAATGGTGGTGAAATAGCCCGAGCCTTTTTTCCTATCTTCAGCAAGTTTAGGGTAACAGTCCAGCAGTTACTTGCTGCTCTTGTAGTCAGTGAGGTCTTGGGTTGTACTTGTAGTTACAGCTAGAATTTTTTTCTCTCTATTCTGAAGTGAGATGCCTGGTAAACAGTTGTTTAGATTTTTTGAAGGTATATCACATCCTTGTCAGTCAGGGTGGTAGTAAATCGGTCAGTCTTTGCAGGTAATTTGTATTTAATGGTTAGAAGCCAGTTTTTCATTGTTTAAGTCGTTTTTGAAGTGCATGAGAGATTTCAAGGTTACTTCTATGCTACTGAATACAAAAACTTGTGGACTTTAGAAGACTTCCCATGTGTTACCTGTTTCTTTTTCTGCTTGTCAGGTGCATGGGGTGGGATGACTACCCACGTGCAGTTACTCTTGATCTGCATGCATAACTGTCCCCAAGATTGGAAGAGATATTTTTATGAAGGTTACGTGTTAGCAGTACAATTTTGAGTTGTAGGACAGTAATAGAAATTCTCCAGCTATTCTTAATGATTGAGTGGAGTTCTGACCAAATCCAGTGTTGATACTTGTATTGATATATGTTCTTCCTTGATAAATGGGCCTGACTAGTTCTTTTTGCTAGTGGTTGTTGCCTTAACTGTTAACGTTAGCTTTGGGACCCAAGCTATTTAAAGTTGCTATCTGGGATGGTATTACTAGATTGTGTTGACTCAAAATGCAAAGATGTAATGGGATAGTGTGAGGATGTTCTCATAGCTTGGAGACAGGAGCTGTGTGTGAATCAATGGAGGCAGATGAACACACCGGGAAGGTAGGCTAATGATCTGTCTCTGGATGTTCTGAGTGGTAGAACCCCACTTACGAATAGAGGTGAACAGGACAGCTTTACTGAGAAGTCTTCTGGACAGCTTTGTTTCTTTAAGACCAGTAGGAGGAGTTCTTTGGCTCCTCCCATACACATTGATCCAGCCTTTCTGTGCAGGTATGTAGTGCCTGGTAACCACGGGGCACTTACACTTATGTCTTAGCAGTGATGAGTGTGTTTTCCAAACCCATTGCAAACTATGACTTTTTGTTCCTAGGGAACGACAAGTTGGATTTTCTTCTGAGGTATACTAAAAAAGGGAGTGTATCTGAAATAAGGAGTCTGTTGTTGTACGTGTGCCATGTCATCTGTTTTACATTGTGTATCCTGTGAAGTTGGTGATTATTAATTTTTCCGTTAAGATCCTGGGAACCGGGTTGGTAAGTAAGTCCATTCTGTGTTGTGAACTTCTTTAGTGAGACTACAGGCAGATGACTGCTACTCTAGGTTAACCTCTTCAAGGTGCTGTGCATGCAGGGATTCCTTTTGCCCAATGATGAGCCTTTGGGATATTCAGGACATGTTATGCACTTCTCTGTGCTGCAAGAAATAAAGTTTCTTTCTTAGGGTGCTGTGCAAGCGTCATCTTGTTGTTACATATAATGGGGGAGGGCAGAGTAGAGGGAGAACCTCAGCAGAGTTGAGGATGGTGAGTATTAATCCTGTATCCTCAGTATAGCCATTATGATGGTGGGAGGTGGTGGGGTGGTGTTACAGTGGGTGGTGGTTTCCTCTGAGGGTTAAGAGAGGTGCAGGAAGAGCTGCTGTGGCAAACATACTTTTTTCAGAGTGGTGGGAAGCAGTTCTGGGTTTGTTCTCCTTGGTTTCCTGCCAGGGCATTAGCCCAACAATGTAAGTGAAACAAACCATAGCTCAAACTCACTTTCAGGCAGGTCAGCTTGTGACCTGCCTGAAAGTATGAGTAAATTTGTTGGAAAACTGACTGCAGACTTGGAGGGGCAGTGAGCGTGGTTAGGAGCAATAGTAAATATCTGTGATGAATACTGGCTAAGTACTTAGTGTTTTTATATTCTGCAAATTAATAACTCAATGCAAAATGATTGCTTCAAGCCAGGGATGTGATGATGGAAATGTGCTTTTGTTTTTAGCTTGTCTCTGCAACTAGGCTTTGTAAATGTGAGGTGCTATGAAGTCACTTGCGCTTTGCTTCTCAGGGGTCACGCACATACCTTGCTTTTCCTGCACAAGGCAGGACTGGTATACCAACTAGAGTGTGTTTTTCTCAACTAGCTCATTACTAGACATCCGTGCTTTGGCCTTCTAGAGCTGAAGTTGGGGCAGTTTTTGTAATGTAGGGATGATGCCAATTAAGTCTACTGGCAAGTGCTGCTGAACTGATGTGTAGTTGGCTTGATACTGAGATGAACCACACTCAGCTGTGATTCCCTGCTTTGTGAAATGTGTAGAACTGCTTATTCCTAAGGTTTGTGTTGGCATAAAAGCCATTCTTATCGTGACCTCACATTTTTTAATAAGTGTTACTCTGTTTGTGACAGAAGGTGGGTTAAACCAGCCTGTTTATCTTGTTTATTGCTAGTCATTTTGCACAATATTAAAACTGCAGGGGTTTTAGTAATATTTTAAGTGTGGCTACTTTATGATGGTGGAATATGTGGCTTAGGGTGAAGTCCTGTGTATACCTCTATGCTACTGTATTCTTTTATGTTCTGTCACACTAGCAATGTCTGTTACATCTGCTTTGAGAATTCGTGGAAGAATGTAAGACCAAACTGATAAGTATAATGCTTCAAGGTTGGTTTTGTTTGGTGGCATTTCTAATACTGTAATTTCTAAATTTAGCATTTCGTTTGGCCAGATGCATCCCTTTCTGGGGTGTTCTTCCACAAATATGTACAGGGCTCAGCCATGTATATCTGTGGCTAGCTTAGGACAGGAAGCTTAAAAGCTCAAGTGTCAACATGCTGTCCTACTTTTACTGTGTTTGAAGAATATCAGGAGTGAAAAGGATCTTTGTGGCTGCTCTCCAGTAGCCCAATGTGGGAAGACTGTTCAGGAGCCTTATGGTGGGTAGTTACGTGCGTCTTCTAGAGGCAGCTGCTCCCCACTGAAACATGGCTAGTCAGCCTGTAAAAACAACTGGTGGCTCTTGAGTACTGTTCCTGCCAGCCCTGTGGGAATTGAGTGAGGCTTGTTGCTTCTGCCTCTTGTTAGCAAAAGTTCTGAACGTATCATGTTTAACAAATGGATAAATATCCCTCCCACCCCTCTCATTCCACCTGTAGACATTAAATAACTTTTGTAAAATATTATCTGAGTACTTTTTTCAAAGGCAAGGTGGTTGCTTGATTAAGAAATCCTTGAAACTGCTTTTTCAGACAACTATGTAAACTACGGTGTTTTTGAAGAAGTAAATGTTCCATGAAAGAAAAATACTGGAAAGCAAACTGAGATAAAACACACAGGAAGGTTGAATGCCAGTGACTAATGAAACTGTATGTTGCATATAACTTCCTGTAAGGCACTCTCTGAATCTCTGAATCTATGATCTTTAAATGGGCCACTAAAGGGTGTACAATCTTCCTCGGACAAAACGTCTACTTAAAAGTCTGGCATAAGCTGTGTTTGCTCATAACTGCAGCTAAATGAGACTGCTGTATACAATGTGTGTGGGGAAGAGTCGTCCTGCGAAGCAAGTACCATGTGTTCTATGCTCTTAAGTGCGTTAGTGAGTGCTACTGGATGTTGAATGTTGTCACAAAGACTAGTTTGATCTAGACATCCTGTAGCTTTGTGGCATCTAATTACTGGGCGTTTGGTGACGTGGTCAGGCTGAGAGTAAGATTTGTTTTAATGTGCTGATTAGGTTAATAAGAGGAACAACATCTGACTTTGGTTCTTGTAGACAGGTAAGGACTGGATGAAACTGTTTACTGCAGAAAACATGTTGTTTAGACTGCACCAAGAGTAATACAAGCAGTTTTGAGACTAATCTTTTGCAATAAATAAATTAGGCCCAAAAAGCGCTCACTAAAAAAATGAAGAAGTTGTAAAAAACCCCTGAAGTGGGGAGCTCAGCGGATGGGCTTAATTCAGGGCTGCAGTAATGCAAGGAGAGGTAGTGACGGGGTTTTCCTCCCCGGTGCGCACGCTGCAAGGGTGGGTTAGAGGGATGAGGCAGCGGAGCCGCTCCAGTGGCCGGAGCAGTGGAAAAAGTGCGGCGGGACGCGGGCTTGTGCTGGCTGGGGAGGCCGGGATGTGTCTTTTTCCACTCCAGATGTAAATATTCATCACCTCACGTACACCGCTGCTCGGGGCTGGGTCAGTCTGTGAGCATTAAGCGTGTGGTGCCAGCGTACGGATACAGGGGGGCTGTTCCGAACCTCAGTGCTTTGCCGGGGCGGGTCGCGATATACCCCCCTGGGCTGCCGGCAGAGGCCGACTCCGCACTTCGGCGGCTTTAAACCCGCCCCCCGTCCGGGCGGGAATCGGGACCAGGTGTCAGTGCGTGGGGGTCAGGGCTCCCGGAGGAGCCCGGCGTGGGTGCCCCGGCCCGGCGGGCGGTCGCGCTGCCCGGCACTCCTCGCCCTCCCACGCGTGCCGGCATTTCCGCGCAGCCGGTTCCGTGGGCAGCGGCACGCGTGGCGGTAGCGCTCGGTAACGTTACCAGTAACGCTTCAGTACAGACTGTAGTGGCTTCTGCTGCTGCGGTTTTTCTCTCCCCCCGCCGCCCCGTTCACCTGCCCCGGCAGGGCGGTGGAGCGGGCCGGGGGCGGGGGGAGGCCGGGCCGGGCCGCCGAGGAGGCCGGCGCTCGCCCGGCGGGGCCAATCGGCGCCCGGCCCTGTTGCTATGCGCGCCCCTACTCTGCCTCCTTTGTGGAAGATGCCGTGGGCACCCACCCGCGCCGGCGCGCCGGCGGGGCTCGCTGCGGGAGCACAGGGCCGCGCGGAGAAGGTGTGTACCGGCGGGGAACCGGGCCCCCCCCCCCGGCTGCGCCCGCTCCCCCCCCCGGGCTTGGCTGGCTGCGCCGGGCGGCCTGGTGCGGGACCCGGCTGCGGCGCCCGCTCCCCAGGCTCGGGGTGTCCTCGGGTTATGTGGCCGAGGATATACTTTAGAGAAGGGTTCGGGGGCTCCGGGAGGAGGGTGCGGGAAGGAGCGGCGGTGGGGACGCTTGGGGGCCGGTAGCACCGGGCCGGACGCTCTTCCCGGGCTCGAAACGGGCTCAAGCTGTGTAACTGTACACGTAGTCTGCGATTTTGTTGGGGTTTTTCTGTGAAGGGAGATTTAAAACCCGTCTATACAAAAGTTTGCCTCTCCGGCTGAGCTGAAGGAGTGTGCTGTGCTTAGTCTGGAAATAGTTCCTTTTAAAAAAACAAACAGCTTCACCATATGTTCTGCCTCTCCTTCCCTATACCCAGCGTAGGCAAGGAGGGATTTTTGTGGGGTCTTTTTCTTTCAGCCTCTCTTTAAAGGAAAGTAATGGGCAGCCTAAAAATTAACTCTTGTAATTCATTACGTTGTCCGGGCATTGTTAAATGGCCTGGGACAGGACGGGGATATTTTTAAAGCCTCAAAAGTGAGACATGTAGTTAAATGTCAATCCTGCCAACAGTTGTAGTTAGTGTAGCCATATGTAACTGCTTGACTCTTCATTGTTATGGAGGAAAAAAAACCCAACCTCTCCCCCTCCCAAAAAACACCCTGAAGCTTAACTGAGTTTCTTCTGTGCCTTGTTATGTAGGTCAAGTTTCTCTCTTTCTTTTTTTTTTTTCTCTCTCCAGCAGGAGGAAACTATTATGGTATTTTGATTTCTGCTAGAAACAATGCATGAAAGCATTATCAGCCCTCTGCCACTACTTGTTTGTCTTGGGGCAAATGAAACTGATGCAAATGTGTCAGCTTTGGGGGGCAACTAAAAATACGTATTTTTAATTAGCAGCCTACTGGTTGCTCAACTGTATGCTGTGTTTAAGGCTAATTAAATAGTATATTGAACGCAATGCTGAATTGAAGGTTATGCATTCCTTTTTATGCAAACTTGTTCTCTAAAAATGCAAATGTTGTTCTGACCAAGTACTTGCAAATATTTTCTTCCTGGGTCTATTTCTTTGAAAGGTACCAGAGCTCTAGCTTAAGGGAGCATGCTGATGTGAGATGTTCACCTCCTGATACAGGAGGGGGAACAATTCCACTGGTGTACTTTCATGGTTTGTGTGGGAATACTATTTTTTTTTTTTGGAATCACTGAAGTGTTGCTTTATAAAGTAGTAAGGAATTTTTGAGAGGACAAAGTGAAATTTCATAATTGCATATATTAACTTTTAAATGTGTGAATTTAATGTCTGCAATTTTGTTATGTAGAAAATGACCATGTTTTAGGAGAGAGAGGCAAACTAAATTCTTGGCTGAGATTCTAAGCCTTTAAATTTTGACCCTGTGTGATGTTTTATTCTTTTGAGTACCAGAAGACTATTAAAGCTTAATAACATGACTTGCAGCGTGGAAACTTGTAAATAGCTGAATTGTGCAGTGTGGCACAGGTCAATTCTAAAACTATCAAAAACGTTCTTTTGTTTTATGCATTCAAAATTCCGTAGTAAGCTCTGGTGTCCATTTTAAAATGAGCAGTCTTTTACACAGCTTGAGAGTTGTAATGTCCTCATTTATCCTCCCAAATAAAGCTTAAAAACAAATTTATGGGCCTGGCTGTTCTCCCAGATTTTTTTTTTTTTAAATGAGAAGCGTGTATTGTCTCTTTTGTAACTTTTTTACTTTTGCAGGTTACTGTTTAACCACTTCAGGGCAGGCCTTGTAGAGGAAGGTTAATAGCATTGGAAAAATTACCCGAGGAGCTTCATGCTGCTCCACCATCATGAATTTCATCTCCGTTCTTTCAGAGCTCCTTGCATTTCTGATGAAGAAGTATGGCCTCTGCCTTTGGTCTGCTAGCCTTACTCCTTCCCCTCCACCCCACTCTCTATACCTGGACTGCAAATACTGACAGAAACCAACTGAAGCTGGAGGTAGCCTCGCTAGCTAGGAGGAGGATTTTGGGTGGTCAGACGTGTTCTGACAAAATTCCACAAGACAAATTACCCACCACTTAGATGACAATGAACAGGTTGTAACATCAAAGTTTCGAGAGATGAAGTAGGAAAGCACAAAGATAAGAATACAGAAAGAAACTGCAGTAGAAGAGGTTTCATATGATTTTCATATCATGAAAATAGTTTGCTCTGAGCTTTTTGTTTTGTCTTTTTATTTCAGATAAAAAATGGAATTCTTAATCTACATTCCTCACTTGAGGACACTTCTTAACAAGTCCTGTGCTTTTTTCTGTGTGCTTTAAGTTCCCTGACTGCTAGAACAGAACTAGCTGCAGTGCTACAGAAGTTTCCAGCTTGTAGGTGTGATTTCTGACATTATATTGTAATAAAGTTGTAAGAGCATCAGCTCCTTCTTAACCTGCATACTACGTATCTAATGTTTAATGTGTTGTCCATTAAAATAAAATCCTTGAGTGTTTCTATCTCTTCTCCTTGTGAGTATTGTTTAAAAACTTCATTATTAACAATGCATTTGCATTGTTTGGTTTGTTTCTCATTGTCTTGTTCAGGGAAAAGAGAAAAGGCAGCTCAGTGGCTCACACGTAGGTAGAAAATATGCTTAGCAGTTCTTCCCCAGTGTGACTATTTATCTTTGGCTTAGGTATGCCATCAGCATTCATGTAGCTGCTTTGGAGCTGAATCAAGTCTTTGGAGAGTTGACATGGGTTGATAGTCAGAAAGCTGCCCTGGGTGTAATCGACCAAGCTTTCGCTTGTGACGTTGAATACCTGTAATTGAGGCGACTTCTGAACATGCTGGAAGAAAAACCTGTTCAGATGCTTCTAGTCTATTCAGTTGCACCGTTCTCATTGGAACCAGAAAACAGAGTTCTTGTTTCCATAGAGTGTCTCTGGGTCTCTAATGCAGCACTGCATTGTTGGATCCAGCCCTATGCATGTGTGTGGCTGTATCTACCAAATCCCTCATCTTAGCAGAATCTGAGAAGGCATCTTAGCCTGTCTCTGCACCAGGTCTTGACACACTGAGATTGGTAGTGTGTATAATAGGGTGCAGGTCATGTTGTCATCCACATGAAATGCTAGCCTGGAAAATACTGTCTTGTTATTTGGATGTGTGAATTAGCCTTCTGATGCTCTGCAACTCTCTTTCCATATTCCCACATTAATACTTTTCAAATTTTCTTCCATTTGGTAAGTTCAGGGGAGCTGAGCTTTACTGGCCATACCTGTGAACAAAGTGCTCTTAACATAACTGATGCAGTGTTTAAGGTGTAAGACTGAAACAAGGACTTGCTGCTGAAGGCCTCTTACTTGCTGCTCTTAGTAATTAGGAACAGTAGAAGAAAGTCATGCTGTTCCCCCTTTGTCATTGTATAGCCTCCCACTTTCTTCTGAGAGCATGAGGAGCATCAGGACTGTCCTGCTTTCCTAGGACTAGAGTCAGAGTATTTTGCTTTAGGTCATACAGATTTGAATGAAGATAGCAAAGTCAAGATAGTGTAAAAGATTTTTTTTTTTACTCATTCTAAGCTTGGAAATGTGAGAACCAAGTTTTTGTTTTCTTAGTGTAGACAGCTAGTGGATGAATGTATTTCTGATTCGCTCAGAGAACACAAGGCAGTATTTCCTTGCTGATAACACACAGTAGTTACTCTGAAATAAAACCGCAAAACTCTTTTCTGCAATATTGAGAAGATGGGATTTAGAGGATGGAGGGATGCCATGGAACCTGGGAGTATAGCATGTAATGGAGTATGCTTAAATGGGAAGGATGTAGCCTGGCTTTCATCTACTGTCCAATGAAATTCTTTTCAAGTTGATATCTCTAGCAATAAAGCTGCTGCTTTCAGGTGATGGTGTCTGTATAAGTGTTTCTTTTTTCCTTGTTGAGAAAGGAGAACATTAGCCAAGGTTAAGTAATGGTGGTCATCCTACCTGAGAGATAACCGAGCCCTTGGATGAGTTTCCACATTCATTAGGAGCTCTACAAACAGGGTGAAGGTGGGTAGTTAGATTCTGCTAACTTAAATAGGAAGCACCAGTTCTAACAAGCAGGACTCTTGTTGAATAGTTAATAACAGATGGCTGAACTTCTGATGCAAATGATCAGACAGAACAAGAGAAGTTCTCTGCATCCTGACCCAGAGACTCCTCACTGCTGCCATAGCAACTAACACTTTTTTTCTCTCCAGTTTTAGCAAAGTTTATGAAACTGAAGATAACTTGTTGGGTTTACGACTTTCAAATAAATTTTAAAAGGCAAAGCAGACCAGCTGGAAGAGAAAAAGTAAACTAAGAATGTGGATATGAATTCCTAGAGGCCTTGTGTATTTTAGTTCCTATAAGATCTTTCTAAAAGATGTCTGAAGTACTGTATACTTTAAAATCCTTGTCAGTTAAAGCATTAATTTAAATATGAAAGTTTATACTCTGAGCAGATCTATCTGAATCCTTTTCATTTAACTTAACATGAAAATTACCTACTGGAACTAGAATAGCATTGCAAGGAGGGATAGGGGGGAGGTGGAGGAGGTTGGAAGCTCAATGTAATTGGCCTGGGCATGGCACAGAGGAGCAGGGAAGAATCTGGAGCTTGTGGGTGGTTGTGCTCTTTCATCTGACTTGCATTTACAGCCAGACCTTTGTCTTCCTTGGTGGGAGTAGGGCGATGTTGCTGTAGAACGCCAGAGGTGTGGAGGGGGTTGAAGCTGTTTGCCACTGGACAGGGTAAGACCTTCTTTGGTTCAGTTGTTGAAGACCAGGAGAGTGTTCTGGAGACATGCCACTGCAGCCCTACTTTGTCCGTGCTCTTTTTGCTAAGGTGTTTGCCATTGGCTGCTGAAGGACTCTGAGTACTGGATTTCTTCTATAGCACGGTTAATCTGTAGTTTCTGTAGTTAAATTGAAAATAGAAGATTTGATATGTCTTTTTAGGGTAGGATACCTGAAGGAGTAGTGTTGTGGTCTAGACTTCGTGGCACAGAAACTACTGGAGGGAAGGCTGCTGCCTGAGGCATGTTTTGATCTAGTCCCATGAGAAAGTGGTGGACAAGACCCATGTGTCTTGCTGAACGTGGGTCACGTTTCATAAAGCATGAGTCTATTGTAAGTCTGTTGTATCAGTGCTGTTGAGAACACGTAGTTTCTTCCCCTCTTGCTGTTTTTGTGAGGTTCATCTCTGCCTGTGGGTCGTAGACTACAGCAGTGGCTTCTTTACAGGGTGAAGTCCTTCATGTGAATGTGTACCAAGCCTTTATAGTCTCAAAAATCTGTATTTCCAGAGTATGTCATTGCTGTGTTTGACTGGCTTCTTGGATCAAGGGATTCTTCAGCCTCCAGGTGTATAAATAAGTTATAATATTACTTTTAAAGAGAAAGGTAATAAATTCCTGGAGTTCTTACCTGAAGATTATTTGTCATCTGCTACAAATTAAGAGGCAGGTTCAGGTATTGCTTCTTGATGGGTATTACACAAACGTGGAACAAAAGACCATCCACACCTCAGACCTTATGCAGGTATCAAACATGAAATCGATGACTTCCAACAGAGGGCTATAAGGAAACAAAGGGATAATACTGATGAGAGATAAACTTGTGCTCCCAGCCACAGGCTAACAAGCCTTTAGCACTGTAATAGAGAAGCTGGAAAGCAGAATCATTTTGCATCAAGTATGTTCTTCTCAACCATAGGACAGCGTGGCTGAGGAAGTACGGTGATTAAACTAATCAGAGGCTAATTGGAAATTTGCTGGGATGGTGGGTGGGAGACAACAGGAATGGTGATAAGCTGTGGGAGATCTTGAAGGGTTTTTTTTTTAAAAAAAAGGTAACTTTTGTGATGAAAGATGGTGATTTGTGAGGCAAAAAAGGCAGCAGGAAAACATAGTTTTCTGTTAGACACCAACCAGGAGTTCTTTCCTCGTAAAGCCGGATGCTGGTGAGGCGTAATCTTTTCTTTGTCTTTTTCATGCTCTGTTTTGGTGATGAATTCTGTGAGAAATCCTGCTGGTACCACTGGCACTGCCCCAGTAGGCAGATAAGGCACTGCCATCTGCTAGCTGAAGCCCAGGTGGTTTTCACATGGTCAGAGGTCCCCACTGGCAGGGTGTGTTTCCAGCTTCATCGCAGCTTGGACTGGGAAGAATTTATCTTTGAGGAAAATCTTAGTATTTTAGAGTGTGTTTTTCCACAGTCAAGAGTAAAACCAACTCACGCGGAAAGGAATTCTCTAAGTGTTGTTTGCGAGGGATCCAACCCAGCACTGAGGGTGTAGTGAACCCAATTTGCATTTTTTTTTTCTGGGGATAAAGAGGGCAGGTTGCTTGTTGTCTGGATTCCCATGCCAGATTCTGTTCCTTTCAACATCAGCCACCAATTCAGATGGTAAAAATAAAGTGTTCTGTGCTAAAAATCTGAGATATGGTTTTTATTAGTTCTTGAAGATAAATGATTGCAAAAAACAGCTGTTTACAGTAATAGCCAGTGAAGTCATATGTAAACTTAAAATATTTTTGACTGTACACTTCTTTGTAATCTCTTAAAAAAACCCCCAGCCCTCCTCCAATAAAATTATACATTGCTGTCATTTTATAGTAAGGAACTCTGTTTTCTTTATTTCTAACAGAAAATAGCTTCAATACAATCTTTTTAGGAACTGCTGGAATTGACAAACCAAGTGTCTGTCAGGTGCTTGGAGTCTTAATATTTGCTGGGCCTCTTTTTTTTTCCCTTTTTTCCTTTTTTTTTTTGGTTTTTTTTTTTTTTTTTGGGTTTTTTTGGTTTTTTTTTTGGTGGCTGATGTTCAGTTCCAGCATTCCCAATAATTGATTAAATCTGTTAAACCCGCCAAGAGGGCAAATCCTTAATGTTGCCTGACCTGTGCTATAGTAGCTGAAGTGTAGCAGAGAGTGACTTTTTTGGCATTTTTGAGCTGAAGGCAGCTGGGAACAGTTTTCCCTAAAATAAGGTAATTTTGACATCATCCAATTCCAAATTTACTTTGCACATTAATACCTTTTCTGCTTCTCTGTATTTCAACATTTTTTCCTGTGCTGTGTGTTTCTGATTAAATACATATTTGCAAGTTATCAAGGAGGCACTAAAGTTGGGTTTTATTTGTTTGTGTCTCTTTGCTTATGTCAGTTGCTTTTGCATGGAAGACAAAGGAAGGTCGGGAGGGCCTGGAGCTCTGACTGGATGAAAATCGGTGTTCATGTGCTGCTTGTGTACACTATTTTTAGTGTAGTGTTTTGGTTTTCCTAATAATTTATTGCTCTGTCTCTTGACTCACGGGTCACCTGATTTCAGGGCATGCAAATGTAGAGGTTGGACCTTTTGCTACTCTAAAAAAACTGCTGGTTTATCTTGAGGAGCAGGATGCTGCTGCTGGGATTGGGTTGGAAGTGGTCGTGGAGGGGTGAGCCCTGTCCCATCGGTTCTCTGGAAAGTATGTTCTAAGAATACGCAGTACAGGGTGTTACAAAACACACGTGCAACCAATAAACTTGGAGCAGAGGCCAGGGATGATGGGTGACTTGAGGTCAGTGCTGTGCAGGGAGACTTTTGCCTGTCTTTGCTGCCTGCCAGCAGCGGCGCAGTCATCCGTGAACTCACTTTTTCCCTTGAGAAGAGAGAATTGTTTTGAACAGATACGTTATGAATACACCACTATTCTTCTTGCTCTAGTAGTGTTAATTTTGGCACTTCAGATAAGTGTCTTGCATCTAAGACTGTCATAAACTTGTTTTGTTCCTCGGGATGCTCGGTGGCTGGGTATTTCTGGTCGCTCTCAAAGCTGCAGTGCAAGCCTGGCAAGACTGTTGAATGGAGGGGAGAGGGAAAGCAGACGCTTAAATTTTGTAAGCAAACAAGTATGTTATGTGAAATTTCAGTGTTGAAGTGGGCCCAATTTTTAAAAAGGTACTTTCCAAGATATGTGTTTGTGTGGAGGGAAAACCTAACTGTGTCTGGCTGCTCCAGAGTTTTGTTTGTTTGGGGTTTTTTTTAAATCTTAAAGTAAATCAGAACTAACAAGATGTCACTCAGCTAGATCCTGGCAATTCTTCAAATTGTGTGAAAACAGAAGAACAAACCCTTCATCCATTAAGCTGTTCAGTATTTGCACAGGTGAAATAGGTCTAGACATGTAAAATAACTATTTTGATGGTGTGGATAGGACTAAAAGTTCATTGCTGCCCAGGTGATTGCAGACTTTTAACCTGGTCCACAAGGTCTTTTTAGCCTTTTTAAATTTAAAAATAAAGCAAGTAAACTTTCACCTATCTGGATCTTGGGTTAATGGAAACAGGGATATCATCTGACCTGGGTAGCAAACAGCGTTGGCGTTCTCAGGGCTTTCTTATCATTCATAACTTTTTAGATTTTATAGAATCCTCGAAGGCAAGAGAATATTTGAAATTGAATGTTCTGTGCACTTGAGGGAGAGGGGTTGTGGTTCGGTGGGTACAGGGTGTATAGCTGTGCAGGTGAGGTGCTGATAGCAACTCTTTTGTCCTCTTAGTGAATTTGCAATGCTAGTAAAGAAACCAAAACCTTTTGAAAACGTGACACATCTAGGATGGTGATCAAAATTCGTGTCCCTGAAGAAATGACACACTAATCATGCACGTGGGAGGCCTCGGTGCTTTTTTTAAATAGTCTTATAATAGAGTAGACTACTTTCACCAAAAAGTGGGCTAGGTCAGAGAGGTTTTTTTGGGTTTTTTTCCTCCTCTTCCAAACATCTAGACTTATGCCCACCCCCACCTCACAGCCTTCTCTGGCTTACTGTTTTGGGGTTTTTTGTTACCACAGTAAAATTGAGAAACGGCAGTATCTACTAAAAATAGATAGTGATAGATAGTTTCGGGGAGATCTTCAGCATACAAGAGGTGCCTTAATCTTCAGAAAGAGTTGTCTTGTGTCTTTCTGTACATTGAGAAAAAATACTTTTCAAGAGATTAAAGCCTGGAGGAATTACCAGGGGTGTTTGATTTGTGTGGGTTTAAATTAGTTTATTAAACTCAATAATGCCTGATTTCAGAGTCTGGAGGTCATGGCTGTCAGAAACCATCGGCTGGGCTTGTTTGGCAGCTGACAGTAGTGTGAAGCTGTTTGGTTACTGGTTGTTGGAAGTTTCCAGACTGTGAGGAAGGCTGGGTGCCTTCCTACTTACAGAACTGGGTTTGCTTTGACAAGGATATTGTGTTGAAGGCTGAGTGCTCACTGAAGGGTTTCTGTAATGTATGATCCTGTAAGTCAACATGGTACTTTATTCAGGGGTTTCCCTGACTCTAGTGGTTGTGGCATCGCTGCTGGTTCCACCCAAAAATGAGTCAGTGCTTTCACATTACACTTTTCAAATTCACTCTGGGTTATTTTCAAGAGGTCTGATCATGATCTGAAGCAAATGGCACCTATGACAGGACTGTTCTTTTTCTCCCAGTGGGTTTAGAGAAGAAGGTTACTGGTTAGTGTGGAAGTGGAACCTGTACTCAGTGTAGCTGGCCTTCCCCAGCAGGAGTTAGTTTGTTCAGGCCCTTAATGACTCTTCCAAATCATTCACTCAAAATCTTGTTGAGACTGGAAGGTTACTTAGCATGTCTTTTACAACAAGGAATGTAATTTTATCAGTATTAACTGGAAAATAGGCACAAGAAGACTTGAAAAGGCTATTGTCAAAGTTTCTAAGCACAATAAATGTTTAAGGTGATGAGATAAAGCATGTGATACCTGAAGAAACTAGCTTTTAGTGTTAGTGAGCAACATTAAAACAGAGTAGGTTTTCTGTTGGGGTTGGGTTTTTTTGCAAGTGTAACCCTACATCACTATAAATGCTGTTTGCAAAGATACTTGCTTATATTGTGAAGAGGATAAGCAACAGAGGAATAAACAGAGTAACACTTTAGCAAAAATCCTGTCAGCATCAGTTGCAAACATAGTGTGTTGTAAGTAGAGGGCTGTTCTCTCTGACAGCTCCCATAAGCATTGAAATACCTACTGTAGGAGTTCTAAAGTCTCGTGTTGTTTTCCAGTAACATCTGAGTGATTTATTACCAGGAATTACTGCTTTCCATCTTTAAACCAATCTCTATAAAATATTGCAGAAGTCTGCAAATAGTTGAATCTTTGTCAAGCTGCATTGTTAAATTAAAGAGGAAATGCCTGTCTGTCATCCCAACTTGTATTGTGTTTAAGGACTCAAATAAAATTTCTGGCATGCATTTTTATTTATGTGTTACAAAAATGCCATCACAGCTGGAATTTAATGCCAAGCTGCCACCAACCTGTTTAATGGGAAGGGATGTCTTGACTTCCAAACGGGGTTGGACCTCCCAGTACTCAAGTGCTGCCACTGTCATGGATGATAGGCCTTCAGAAAGAGATGAGGCATAGCCAGATGTGTGTGTTTTTTCATTCTTGATAGATGCTGAACTCCCTTTGAAAAGAAAGCAACAGCTATAGAGCCACTGCAGTGTGATATATACAGCTTACATAAAGTTAAGTTGATGAAAGCCTTCAGTATGTGTGTCTGCA
The DNA here is from genome assembly GCF_964237585.1 of Gallinula chloropus. Lineage (NCBI taxonomy): Eukaryota > Metazoa > Chordata > Aves > Gruiformes > Rallidae > Gallinula > Gallinula chloropus. The sequence continues at coordinate 6,916,737 of NC_140094.1, forward strand.
GTCATGTAGCTGCTGCTGAGCTGGTTCTTGAATTAGTGCGTAATAATAGTGAAGATGGTCATCAGCCATCATCATCCTCACTCCAAACACAGTTCCCTTGGCTGGAGAAGCCATCATCATCCTCACTCCAAACGCTGGGGAAGCCTTGATGAGAGATGAAACAATCATCTTTAACACCAGTGAAGGAAATGTGGGGCGAAAAAACAAAGATTGAATATGTAGCTAGAAATCTTGTATTGGAAAGTCTGTCTTGCAATGTGAGTGCTTAATTGCTTTTCTAGAAAACACCTTAGGAAACATTTTTTCACATTCTGTAAGCTTAAGTGTGTGTGTTTTCTGTTCTAGGGTGACACGCGGCTCCTTCAGCTCCCCAAACCAAGCATGTCGGATGCAGTTTCACATTATGGTGGCAGTGACTGTGAAGCTAGCCTAGGTCTGACCTCCACATTGCCCTTGCTTGCTGCTGTGAACTAGGGTGGGATGTAAACCAGCATTTCAGTAATTTATTTGCAATATAATTCTGCAAAATTTATGTCAGCATGTTTACAAGGGTGGTAAATCACGGTATTGATGGTGAGAGTGAAGGCTGGGTACAAACCCTGTATTCCCTTCCACTTACAGACGTCTGTTCTACACACATACTTATTGTGAGAGATGTTTCCTCCTTGTTTTCTTGTATGAACTAACAGAAATAGCTGAAAAAAAAAAGTCTTGAGTTCCAGAATCAGAAATTGTATTGGTGATTTTATTCAGATAGATTTATCAAGTCACGTAGTTAAAACATGATCTAATTTAGACAGAACATCAGCTAACCAGGGGAAAAATGTACATAGCTGGAGAAGAGTGAATGGAAAACTCAGAAATTAGCCTGCTTCTGACAGGTGTTGGTTTCATTATAATAGAACTTCAGAGTTTTTGTGTAGTCACATTTAACAAAATCATCATGTAGGAGAATGTAATGAAAAGGAAAACACAAATTGCTGTGCTCTTAAGTAAGGGCATTAGCTGAGACAAGTCCTCTTTGCCTTCAGTGCCTGTCCGATTACAGCATGTCAGGACAAGTAGCAACGTCTGTAACCCGTTCTGTAGATTAGCAAGTTTAGGGACCAGCAAAAAGTGCATCTTGTGTTCCTCCAGCTGGCTTATATTTAAAATGCTAAACATTGCAGCACTGAAAATGTTACAGCTTATGCTGGCATTGCAGTACCCATGTCAGGATGCAGTGGAACAAACAACTGTATTTTGGAATATACAAGTTCTCTTGCAACTTTTGGTGATGTGAGGTTTCAAATGAGCTTCAAACTTCACATTTTCAGGTGTTGCTTTCCTTCTACTAAAGGCAGACGATGAAATCATGATGATTGACCTACTTCACAATTTGTGATTTCTGTGGAGCAAGAAACATTTCAGTTTACACCATTTCTTCTTAAGTACTCTCCTTGTCCAGATAAGAGAAAATAAAACTAGTTTCCCTGATCAAAACACAAATTCTGGACCTAGAATTTGGACCCCCCCCCTGCCAGAAACAGACCAAAAGAAGCAGGTTAAACTGTTGTTGCTTAGGTAAAAATAGAAAGCTGCAGTTGGAAGAAAAGTGACTCAGTAAGCAGCATGGTGATGGCAAAATAGGATGTCAGCCAAAATGCAGGAAGCAAGATGGGAACACCCAGATCAGTTTAACAGTCTATGTTTTATACTCAGAGTGGTAGTTTCTGAGATTGCCACAGGAAAGTGAAGATTTGAATGAATTTAACTGGATTTTATTTCTGTACTTATCAAGCCGTTTGAAACTAAGTTTTAGTAAAATGTGGATTGTATGGGGTTTCTTTAGCCCAATTTTAAGACCAGTGTCTCTTTAGTAACTTTACTTCCAGTAAAGCTGCCTCGAGCCTAGCTCTGGGTGCTGAGAGAGGCATCCAGCAGAAGTGTGAGGTGGGTGGGCAGTGAGGCACACGTACTGGGGAGTCACCGCAGTGCTGCGGTCTGGAGTGGAGCTGCTGGCACTCATTGGTACTGATTGAGTTTTATTGCTCTGGAGTAACTTCATCAGCTGCCACGTAGCTGTGCTTTGGATTTTTAAAAGCCCCCACCCTGCCTCACTTCTAGGATGGTTCTGCTTTGTTTTGTTTTTCTAATTATAAACTGTCTTAACAACAGAAAAGCAGGTGAATTTCACCCCGTTTACCTACACAAAACTAAGTAGAACCTGAATTTTTATAGCTTATTTTCTTTGAATGGCAGGTATGCATCAATTTAATGTGAAGTTCCTATGTTGCTACTTCCTGCCTCTAGCTGAACTCCTTTGATAATTGGGTAGCAGTTCAGCTTGGCACCCTGGAAAAAGTAAGGAGACAGCAAGAATAAGGTGAGGTACTGTGCTGCTCTCATCATCTTTTTGTAATGGCTGTCCTTGAGCCCTAAGAACACAAGACAGGGGTCAGTGATGGGGGGAGAAAGTATCTGTGTAGGAGCATCCCTGAGATAAGGTAACCAATTCATTGCATTGGCTTGAATCTGAGTAAACTTAACTAACAGCTTGATTCTTGAAGCAAGCATCTCGTGACTTTAACTCTTGATAGCTTAAATTGTACTTCAGCTCTTACTACTGTAAGGCTTTTGAAGCATGTTAAACATGTGACTGCACATATAGTTATGGGTTTGTAATAGGAAGACAAAACAGGGCTGCACATTGAGAGAATCCTGAATTTAGGGGGGGGTTCAAGAGCAACTTTCTCTTGAAGTGAAGCACAACATGGAATTAATTAACCGAAGCATCCATAGGTGTTTCTAATTCCAGAAGAGAAGCTGTTAGTCAAATGTTTACATTGTGTTTCATTTCCTTTACAGTAGTTTTTTGAATCCCTGCCTTACTCTTAAAATATGGAGCTACCTTTAACCTACTTCTTGGAATAGTGAGGTAATAAAACTTATTCAGAGTTGACTGGTTTGGGGGAAGGGCTGGAGAACTTTTGCTGTAACTTTTTAAGGCAGAGCATTGCCTTTGCTAGGAGGGGTGAGTGACCATTGACAGTGCAGCTACTTTTTCTTCAGTGTACCTGACTCTCCTGTCACAGGACTCTTAGACAGAAGTGTCTCTTCTTATGGACTGCTTCTACTAAAAGTACCAAAAATCCAAGTACTTGAGCAATATTTTAGTCTTTCAGAAATCACCTGTAGCACATGGAGAGAGCAGAGGTGGGCAACTGTGCTGTGGTGCTGGCTGGACAGCTGGGCTAGGGCAGGAGCAGGGTTTGCATCAGCTTGAACTCAAACAGCCTACACCCCTGGTTTTGTTAGTGTTTTACTTACTGGGCTTCAGCTTTCTAAGAAGTGAAACAGAAATCTGGTTTCTTTAAGTCAGTGGCCTTCGAAATCTATTGTGGATGTTTAAAGGTTTTTCCAGAGGATGTCTGGCCTGTTGGAGAGCATGTTTAAAGGCAATTATTAGGTCCAGTTTTGTGGGGCCTCTAAGGAAATAGCCTTCCAAACTTGTGGAGTTCAGGACTAATGGATACTTCCAGTTGAATAAAATGGTCTTTCTTTGAAGAAAGGCCCTTTACCAATATCAGCTCTTCTGAGAAGACGGCAAGATTGGTAGGTATCTGTGGTGTCCAGTGCAGGATGAAAGGGGCTTGGACAAAAAACAGAGCGTGGGCTAAGGGAGATAACAGTTGTAGCATTGCCTGGTTGTGACAGGAGGGAGACATAGGGCAGGAGGAGCTCGCTCTGTCAGGGCCCTTGGCTGCCTTGCTGTCCCTGGGCTTGCAGATTATCTTCTGGTTGTCCCTGGAGCACAATGGGTTATGTGGTACCAAATGTCTTTGTTTCCTGCCTGAGCCTAGAAAATAGATTAAATACTCTTCTAATAGGCATATTTCAGGAAAACGTTTTCTGTAATTACTACAGAAAATGCTGCAATAGGAAAGGGAAGGGAGTTGGTCCACAGAAGTGTGACCTAGTTGGGAAAGGAGTTGGCAGTGCTCAACTGGATTAACTGAAGTTCTGGGAGAGTCCGTGGGTTTCAGTTAAGTGGATTTGTGACTCACTAGTACCACATACCTAACTTCTGTAGATGTTTTTAGGATGTGAGGCAATGTAACTTTTTTGGGAGGGAGGTTGAGTTCTTACTCCAGTGCTTCAGTGACTGTGCGTGTTTGTAGTGAGAAGGAAGGGGTTTGAAAACTCTTTGGGACATTTCTGGTTAAATGGACTTTTCTGTTCGTCCAGAAAATGTAAAAAATCAGTCTTTGGGGTTGGTATGTAGGAAACAAAGGAAGGCAAAACGCTGTGCCTCCAGGTTTCAGTTCTCTAGTATTGTACAGTTTATGTGTAGTAGCTTTGGTCTAAAATGGTGTTTTTTCTCTTTTTACTTCCTAAAGCAGTCTGGTATCTGCTGCTATCTCTTGTGACCACCTGGTAAATAAACTCCCAGTTTTGATGTATTGATTAGAAGGCTGTAGTGCCTTCTTACTTTAATTCCAGTGTACTTGCATCAACTAACTGGATTTTTTGTTATTTTAAGGGGAATAAACCCCAGACACTGCTGGGATACATATTTTGTGCCTTATACTTGCATGTTGCATTGCTAGATAAGAAGCAAAATAATAATAGAATCATAGAATGGCATGGGTTGGAAGGGACCCCAAGGAACATAGAGCTCCAACCCCCTGCCACAGGCAGGGCCACCAACCTCCAGGCCTGGAGCTACACAAGGTTGCCCAGGGCCCCATCCAACCTGGCCTAGAACAAACTTCCAGGGATGGGGCATCCACCACCTCTCTGGGCAGCCCCTTCCAGCCCCTCACCACTCTCTCTGTAAAAAACTTCCCCCTAATATCTAGTCTAAACCTTCCTTCCTTTAGTTTTAATCCATTCCCCCTTGTTCTGCCATTTTCTACCCTTTTAAAAAGTTGAATCCCATCCTGTTTATCATACTTGTATAGTCAGACTACAGGATTGAGGCTATTCTATGTACAATATATGATGTATGTCTTAAATGGGCTGATTCATACACAAAAAGCAAACAGTTACAGCACACACACAGTAAGACTTTCTAACTAAACACTGAGTTTGCTGTTCCTATAAATGTCATTCTACCCTTGTCCTCAATTACATCAACTTGCATCATCTGCCTCTGTTGTATAGGAACAATTACTGGGCTTCTCAATATTTATAGGGTCTTTTTCCTTCATGAAAACTCTTAGAATTTGCTAAATGATATGGAAATCTAGTGGAGGGGAAAAAAAAGTCAACGTGCCACGTGAGCTTTGCAGGAAAACAGTTTTCAATATCCATTGCTTTTCATGCTTTAATTTTTTAAAGTCCAGATCAAATTAGTGGTTTGTTATATTGCTAACATAACTGTAAAGTGGGAGCCCTGTCTTTATAATGCTGTTATGAAAATGGTAGCACTTCCTTGTTGATTTTTTGCTGTTTATCATATTTTAATAACTTTCAGTTTTTATTTTGAAGCAACGTTGTGTTTTTGTAGCTGCAGCCAACACAAACTGTCTCTAGCTAGTCTCCTGTTCCACGCTTAAGGCAAGAAACTGCCTCTGAAGTAATAGTCTTGATACAGAAACAGGCAGTGTTTGCAAATGGAACTTACATTTTGTATTAAAAGTAAGTTTACATCAATACTGTGTGTGTATTCTGAAGCCTGAGTAATGATTATTTCAGATTTATCATCCTTGCTTTGCTCACTAGAGCAAAATTCCTTATTTATTAGATTCACTGGATCTGTGTTTGGATGTGCTTAAGCCAGCTGTGGTGTATGTCAGTTTGTGATGCATGGCTGTGAGGACAGTGAGCATTTTAAGTATATGCTATAAGCTTTTTTTTTTGGTAACAGATATTTTTAATGTAGGAAGTGGGGGGAGAGGGTATGTGTTTTACCTGACCCTAGCCAGCTTAGCAGAAGCACTCAGGCCATAGGAGTTACTGTTAATTTGTGTAAAGTCCAGGAGCTTTTGATCAAATGTGGAATCTCTAAAAAAAAAACCCAAACAATATGTCTACTGCTTCACATGGTAAGCTGCTAATGTTAATTAAAGGGCATGTCTGTTTTACTGTTGCTTGCCATTTAAGATTCTCTAGTGTAAATTTTCAGGTATCACATCTTACTGTGTACTTTTTTTTACACTGAGAAGGTGTTTGAGAGATGATCTGTCTCCATAAGCCCATGCAGATCTTGATCAAGCTCTTGTCATTTTTTCTTTAAAGCCATAGATGTTTTTACATATTCTAACTAAACAGATTTCCTCTATGCATTTCCTTAAGAATAATTTCCCTTCTGTTTAGTCTGCTAAACAGGAGGCAACTCTTGTTTAAATTACTGTCACTCCTGCTGAAGACTTTCTAGATTTTTGGTACCTCTGTGTAGGGTAGGAAAAATACACCAGCAGTGATCTTTCCTGCTGTGGCTTTCTTAACACTGCCATGGCCTTTGGACACACAAAGATGAGCACGAAGCTTATGTTAGCAGTAAGATAATACTGCAGTTGTGTGGCTTTGGTATTTTTTTTGTCAGCTGTAATACCCACATCCTTTCAGAGTCTTTCCAAATCCCATTTCCCTGTCCCTACGTATGACCTGCCTATTGTTAACCAGCCTTTCAGCTAAAAGAAAAAATAAATTGCAGGTGCCTAATTTTGTAGGTGACTCATCTCACTACTGAAGTGTCTTGCCCTCTGTTATTTAGAATTCCTTTAATCTTTCATGCATCCTTTATTAGTCATTTTCTGCCCTCTGTCAGTGAATGACCATTTTAACTCATGCCAGATGATGTAGTGTATCGTTCGCATGCCATATGGCATCCAGGATAATTCATCTGTCCTCTGGCTTTGCTGCCTAAGGGGAGGCAGTGGCCAGAGGAATTGTCCTGGCAGCACCCTGCTCTTCCCAGTGGTCCTGCCCTGCTCAGGGTGGCTGTCCCTGGGTGGCTGTTTCATAAGAGCCCCTTTCCTGTTCCTCCTGCAACCCCCTCCCCTCCCAAGAGGATGGGGCTATGGGACTTGTGGTGGTTGGGGCAGTCCAGTGCCTGGCAGCTTTTCAGAGACATGTGCCTGCATGCATGAAGATGTGGCACACACAGCGCAGGTCAGGAGTGCTGTGGACAGATGTGTGTGTGCAGCTGGAAGAGGGTCCTGGCTGTAGCCTGTCCTAGCCACCCAAAGCAGCTGTGTAAGTGCATCCTTCAGAAAGAGGGGAAAAAGAGTCAGTAAAGGTGAGGACTCCTGTGCAATGAACTTGCTCCATGGCAGAAGGATGATTTCTTGTTTATCTTATGTAGATCTCTCAAAATAGGCTGTAAGCCCTGGGGTCTGTGGAGTATAACCCTGGACTAGGCAAATATGTACATGCAAAAGCTAGTTTTACATGCTTTGCGATTTGCATATACAGGTAATTGCACATTTAATTGGAGCTTTTGTTTCATGCATCCTTTCTTGTGTGGATCTCTCAAGTCTGTCTTACCATGTTTGTTAAAAGCTCTATTAGGGAATGAAGACAAAAAGACTTCTGAATTCTTTTTTTGCCAAGTGGAAAGGTATTTTATACATGGCAATGAAAACATGAATAGCAATTAACTCTGTCCCTGAGGCAGTTTTGTTTTTGTGGATGGCATAAGACACAGGCTAAAACTGAAAAGATATCATGTGCTTTTGTTTCCCTAAAGCATAAAAATAAAGCTAAAGAACTGCTGCCAGCCTTGCCTCCACCTGCTTGTCTTTGCTTTGCTGTTAAAATAGACTTTGAAGTGAATGTATTTTAGCTTTCTTGGAAAAAAGACTTCTCTGTAATCTCTTCAGTAACTAAATTTTGAGGGAAACTTCCAAGTTTCCAAGCAGAGAGGGGAACGACACGATCTGGTTGCACTTGAATCCTATTTGAATGATGTGTGATATCCTCGTGATGGGGGAGGAGGAGGAGGTGAAGGGTGCTCTGCAAAACAGCATGAATCTGGGGACTGGTGCATCCTGCCTCTGTGGGAATCAAGTGTGCCAGGGTAACTCACGAAGAGCAGTGCCAGCTGCTGCTTTGTGGAGGCTCGTTGAGTTTTAATTCTTTGCACAAGTTTAGACTGGCCGTGGTGCAAAACAATGAATATCTGTATGTTCCTTGGGAAGCTTTCCTGTGTGTTAGTGGTAACTAAAAATGGGCCTCTCAAGCTTTGCTCTCAGCAGGAGGAACTTGCAGTAAAAATCTTAAAGAACATTGTGTCCCACTTTTTCTAATAGAAGTGAATGTCTGGGTTTTTCCTTATTCAATTTTTAATGTATATTATGATGTATTGTGCCTTCTCTTTCTATCTGTCACACGAAACTAACGGGCCCAGGAAACTTTTCTTCCAGAGAAGCTGTAATCCAGCTGTGGTTCACAACACGAACGATTGTTTCTTAGCACCACTGAAGTCCGATGCGTTGACCAGTTACTATGTGAATCTTTCTTTAGAATATTTCTAATTTTGTCTGCTTGTAGTGGCAGCATTACAAGATGAGGAAAGATGTTTTTTGGTGGTACTACAACTTGAGCCTTAGTGGGGAGTGCAGCCAGTCTGATACCAAGATCCATTTCCCATAGCTCTCATTTTAAGTGTAAATTGAAACGAATGGTTGGGTCAGCCATCAGTTTAAAGCTTCTTATAATGTCATTATTTTTTTGTCTTTTTGAAATAACAGATACTTTGGATGAATACTTTGAGTATGAAGCTGAGGAGTTCCTGGTCTCCTTGGCCTTGTTGATCACTGAAGGTCGAACGCCCGAGTATTCGATCAAGGGCAGAACAGAGGGCTTTCATTGCCCACCAGCACAATCAAGTCAGCCGTCAACAACTAAGCATGAATGCAGCGACAAACTGGCCCAGGTATGATGGTACCCCTTTCATTTTAAGTGGCCTGTATCCTTGCTACCCTGATTAAAGTCAGCTGAGAACCCTGTGGTAGGTTCACAGTTAAGCATGAGTAACAATTGCTTTCTGTCAGTCCCGCATGTATGACTATGTAATCCAGTGTCATACTAAGAATAGATCTGTCCTTATAGTGAGAGATCATTAAGCCTTTTATCCTTGAACATGAAATTCTGCACGACTACCTGAATGCAGTACCTATTTGAGGCTTTATTATGCAAATGGTGACTGCTATACTTAGCAGTTGTGGTCTGGTTTTTGGGGTTTGGTTCTTTTTTTTTAAAAAAAAACAGAACATGTGGGCCAACTTGCCTAACTTCATGTTTTTTTCAGATATTCTTGAAAAGTTAGTGATCCAAAAAACATGAGCTAGTTTGGGAGTAAGCTTGGAGCATCCCAAGTGAAATTTAAGTTGTGTGAATTTAAGGTGTTGCTCATGCAGAAGTTAGCCTGCTCCAAGACACAGAATTTTATAAAGGTGCTGCATGAGTTTATCTGTCCAAGAGGATGACTTGTGGAGAGAAAATTACAAGGTAGGAAAGTATAGTGGCTGTGGAAACGTATGTTTATGAGGTCGTCTTATTTTCTATAGAAGTTGCTTAAATGGCAACCATAAAGGATTTGGTTTTGGTTTTTCATTTAATAGATCTGGATTCTTTACTCTGATTTTGTGACATCTGGTTTACAGAATTTGACCCTTACCCTTTTCCAGTACTTTGGAGCATATTTTTGAAGTGAATTTAAATCTGGCCAGTGTTTTTATGGCTTGCATACGTTTGATGTGTGTTCTTTCCCTCAGTGTCGTCAAGCCAGGCGAACCAGATCTGAGGTTATGCTACTGTGGAAGAACAATATTCCAATCATGGTAGAAGTGATGCTGCTTCCAGACTGTTGCTATAGTGATGAAGGGCCCACCACCGAGGGGAATGATTTGAATGATCCTGCAATCAAACAAGATGCATTGCTTTTAGAAAGGTGGATTTTGGAGCCAGTTCCTCGACAGTAAGTTGGACATCAGCATTAGCTGACAGTTGCAAGAATCTTGTCATATTAAAGTTCTAAGTAATTTGGTTTAGTGGTTTTGAACTGACTCTCAGGTCAGTCCTCATGGCAAAGGAAACCACTGCTTACCAGTGAAATCTAAGCATCTTTTAGTCCTGGTCTTCCTGCACTCGTACTTTCTGCGGTGCATGTTGTGCAAGGCGGAGTATGAAATGCTCTTAACATTTGTTATGTTAAATTGTATAAATTATAATGTAGATAAAAAATAGTTTGAGGAGTTCCATTGTTTTGCTTGATTCAGCAGTGTTTTATTTTCATCTTGAAGACCTGAAAAAGTTCTTGATCCAAGTGTGTCTCTTACTATATTTCAGGAGTGGAGATCGGTTTATTGAAGAGAAGACCCTTTTATTGGCTGTTCGCTCTTTTGTTTTCTTCTCTCAGCTAAGTGCATGGCTGAGTGTTTCACATGGTGCTGTTCCCCGAAACATTCTGTACAGGTATGTCTGGAATGGGAAAAACCTCATCTGGTGCTCCCAGGCTGCTGCTACATGTCTTGAAACCACTCTTCCCTCCTGTTGTGCTGTTTGCTTTCAGAAAGCACTACATTGCTGGCCCAATATTCAGGCATTTGTATAGGATTCATATACTTTGCAAAGTGCAGTGGTTGCTGATGTCTCTAGTACTTTTTCTTGGATATTTGTGTTATGATGTAGATAGACTCTTCATTTAGGTATTTCTCTAAATGCCCTTCTGTATTGTTTCAGGGTGAGCGCGGCAGATGTGGACTTGCAGTGGACATTCTCCCAGACACCAACCGAGCATGTCTTTCCTGTTCCTAATGTTTCTCACAATGTGGCCTTGAGAGTCAGTGTCCAGTCCTTGCCCAGGCAGTCAAACTACCCAGTTTTGACCTGCAGTATTCACACCAACCTCGGCTTTTACGAGAAGCGAATGCAAGAACGTAAGTCACATCAGCACAGTGATTCCAGTGCGGCACAGCAGTGCAGTACCTCCAGTCCGCAGCGCTTCTGTGGGAAACAGACATGGACGATGACACCTGAAGGCCTACTTAATGGAAAAAAGACACCTGAATTTACTACATCTATCAGAAATTTAAAACTCTATCCATCTACCGGATGTGGATCTGACTTTGGGGCATCACAGTCTAAAGTTCAGTGCTATAATGCTATGGCAGACAAGAAGATACAGTCTCGTGAAACACCTGTGAGAACTTTTAAATCCTTTTCTCTAGTTGATTCTCGTGTTTCAAATAGTCATTGCTCTCATCAGCCCACAGGAGAAACCAACCCTTTGATAGGCTCTTTACTGCAAGAGCGACAAGAAGTCATTGCAAGGATTGCTCAGCACTTGATTCACTGTGATCCAGCCACTTCACCAGTCGCTGGACGTCCATTCAACATGCATGAAAATGGCTCGGCTACACCAAAAGCTTTTCGGAGTACTTATGATGATGAGAATTTGCCAAGGAAAGGCAAGGAAACCTCTCCTGTTTCTATTGCCAACTTAGACAATGCAGTACAAGAAGATGGTGGTGAAGGCAAAACTAGAACAGTACCAGAGATCCCACTGCTCAGCACCCGTGTTCCAGTGAACCACGGTGGCCGTCAGTCAGCAGGAGAGAGTAATCCCCTGATCGATTCTCTGCTCCAGGAGCGGCAGGACGTGATAGCAAGGATTGCCCAGCACTTGATTCATTGTGATCCAGCTACTTCTCATGTTACTGGACATCCCTTCAAAGCACGTGAGACTAGCCCAGTTACTTCAAGAATTTTTCGTAGTACATATGAAGATGAAAATTTGCTGAAGAAAGGCAAGGAAGCATCTGTTTCTTCTGCAAAATCTGATTTTTCTTTGTTAGAAGATGGCAGTAAATCAAGGACTAAGACACCCGATACTCCTACCAGTCCTAGGTTTGATGGAGAATCAAAGGCTTCTCTGAAACTCCAAGCAAGGAGAAAATTGGTCTTAGCAAAACCCGGTGAAGCTGTCCGAAATGCATTTCATCAGACTTCAAATAAAACTTCTCATGCATTTATTAACATTCACACGTTGTCATCGTGTCTTAAAGAAAACAAATCTGAATTGCCAGATAAATTGGAAATACTACATTCTGTTTATGCACAGAGAGACCAGACAACCAACAGGCTGAAAGAGTGTTCGAATTTCAGCAGTGTTGATGAACAGATTTGCACAAATAAACTTAAAGAAAGAACAATTGTTAGTGAGAACAGCGACATGGACAGTTTTAACAGTTTGCAGACAGATAAATGCAGAATACTTGAAGGTACAAAAAAAGCAACTGTGATGCAGGTATCTGACTCTTTGCACAAAAATGAGGTCAAGTCTTTAGATAAGGACTCAAAAAAACCAAATATTTATGAGCAAAATACTCAGCTTATTAGTATTGAAAATTATTTAAATAAAGACCATGACAGTTTCAAAAACAAAACCAAACAAGATAAAACAAAAACTGCACACGATGAGAATGAAGACCCAACAGGCCTTGATTTCCAAAGCACTTCTCAGAAGAAACCTGCAGAAGATGGTGCAGTTAAGTGTGACCGGCTGAAGAACCCAGATGTACAGGTAAATAGAGATGTAAAGACCAATCCCTATAGCTCCCCTCTTGTAGTCTCTATCTGCTAGGGACCAGTATGAAGAGGGATTTAAGTCTGACCACAGTAGCAGTGTGTTACTGTTGTCTTGTTGGTAGTCTGGAGTTATGTTTGGCCAGTAGTGCCTCTCCCATACATAATTAATTATAAGTTTAACATTAAGGACATTGTCTTACTCTGCTCCCAGCGATGGCATTATGAACGACAGTTTCCATAGGCAGTTAGACTTCTAGATCTTTATAAATATACCAGTGTCTGCATATGGGATGTGATCTTTAGTGAGCAGTCTCTGTGATTGTAGATTGAATCTGACTAGTGCCATGAATCCACCTGGTTCAGAAGGCTTCTCTGTTACAGGAAGCAAAGTATTGCTGTGACAGGCCATTGAAATGTCCCATTGATATCTTGAGTAAATTTGTTTTGCTGACAGAAAGCACCATCTCTAAAACATGCAAATACATGGAGGAAACATAATTTTCGATCCTTGGATGGAACTTCAACCAAGGCTTTTCATCCCAGAACTGGATTGCCTCTGCTTTCAAGTCCCGTAAGTTGTTGTTGAAATTAGAGATTATATTATAAGTTAGAGGGGAGGTATTTTGTTCTTTTTATATCTGTGTATAGTAGAAAATGGGACAAATTCCCCAGGTGCAGTGTGTGTGTTTGCTTTCAGTGTCAGAGTGAATAATCTTGCAAGTGGGCATTTGACAATTAACCATCAAATAAGTTTGATGATGATCTGGAAGAGAAATGATTTGTGGTGGTTGTTGAGTTGTTAACAAAAAGTGGCATTAGAAAATTTTACAGCAAAAATAAGGTGCTATTTTAGAGCACAAAAGAAAGCATTTTTGAGGAGTAGTATTCTAAGTGTAAGCTAACGTACTTTGTCATTTAAGAGTTTCTGTGAGTTATTAATACCCAATTGCCTATTATTCCAAAGCTTTTGTTTCTGTGAACAGTTTGTACCCTATATTCTTCAGCAATCAGATGCCATTGAATGATTAAGTGATACAAAGCTGCTGTGATAAGACAGAAAGACACTGGGGAAGTGTTACAGTTCTTGGTAGGTTTTTGGAAATTTTAAAGTAAAAGGCAGTCCCAAGTAAAACTCCTGAAGTAGTGATGTTCTGTACTGGACACGTGATATGTTCTGTTCTCCAGTGCCTGTAAAAGCTGGCATGTTTTCAGGGAACTTGGGTGGAAGTTGTTACAGCTTGTTTATTAGTAATGTTCTGTACTGTTCCAAAGAGACGTCACCCTCTTTAATGAGTCTTTAAGTACTTCCTGGTAATCAGAATTTAGAGACTTGTCACTAATAATTTTAGAATTTTATTTGCTAAGTTTAGAATGTATAGGAATTACTCTCTTTTGTTGTGTTTTTATAATTCAGTATTATCATGTAAATATTTGTCAAGCTTGTCCTCATTAGGCAAAATTGACCTTACTGGAGGTATAGTTTTCAAATTGGTATCTTCTTTCCCTCTTCAGGTTCCTCAAAGGAAAACACATTCTGGGTGTTTTGATCTGGATTCATCACTACTGCAGTTGAAATCTCTGTCTGCAAGAACGTATGTTTTATTTACCAGAAACATTATGTTTGGGTCATACATACCCCTGTGCAGCAACAAAGCGTGTTAGCAAAGACAAAAACTGTGTGGCTTTCAAAACAATCCTTATTTTGAAAGAAGGCTTTGCAGCTGAGTTCCCTGGGGGTCTCTGGCCTGTAACTTGTTCAGAGAAATTAACTTTTAAAAGGGATTGGCTGTGGAACACCTCTGCTATGAAGACAGGCTGAGAGAGTTGGGGTTGTTCAGCCTGGAGAAGAGAAAGCTCCAAGGAGATATTATTGCAGCCCTGAAGGGGCTGCAGGAAAGCTGCAGAGGGAATGTTCATAAGGACACAGAGTGACAGGACAGGGATAACAGCCTTAAGCTGACAGAGGGTGGATTTAGATGAGATACTGAGAAGAAATTCCTCCCTGTGAGGGTGGTGAGGCCCTGACTCAGGTTGCCCAGAGAAGCTGCTGGCAGTGTTCCAGGCCAGGTTGGATAGGGCTTTGAGTAACCTGGGCCCCCAGCCATGACAGGGGGTTGGAATAAATGGTCCTTAAGTTCCCTTCCAGCCCAAACCATCCCGTGATTCCATGACCTTTTATACATTAATACACATAGTATAAACAGCTTTTAGTATGGTAATTTGATGTTGGAAACTTCAGGATAGGAGACAAATACCTGCATGCAAGAGAAAATAATCTAATCTTTTGGTTGCTGCTAATAGTTAATGAACAACCTAAATTTTTATTGTCTTTATCCGTTGAGACATAAAACTTGTGAAAGCATTTTTTTCAGTTAACTAGAAAATGTTTTGCCAAAGTATTAACAAACAGGCAATGTTCAACTGTTACTTCTTTGTGAATTATTCTTTCTAGAGCTGTTTATACCCAGAAGACAAAAGCATATGTGTTTATCCTTCATATTTATTCTGTCTTTTTTTAATAGCCCACAACAATGTATAAACAGAGACAGTGATCCAGAGAACCATGGGAAACCATTTCTAAGTTCTAGTGCTCCACCAGTAACAAGTCTTAGCCTTCTGGGAAACTTTGAGGTATTGCATATTCTCTAGAATTCTTGTGGTATTCTTAGTATTCTTCTGCACTGCTTTTAGAAGTGCATTACTGTGAATAATTCCAGCCTGCTTATTATTTAAAAGTTCATAATTAAAGTGAATAAAATTCTGGTTTAATTTCCACTTCTAAAGGTGTGTATTTCATACCACAGACCTACTCTGATTTGGAGATTCAGATACAACGGATTGCTTATAACTTTTGTTTCCCACTGTGATCGAGTTAGGAGGGGTTGTTTTGACTCATGAGATTTAACAACTGGTAATTGTACATGTTTATTGTGTATATACCTAGAATAAAAAGATTTGCCTCTTCACTCCTAAAATCTATTTACTATGTCACAAAAACTGTGTTAAATCAGTGTAGAACAAGAATGTATTTGAAGTGTAGCATCCAGCTTTTCATTTCACGTAGGATATCAGTACCAATAACTAGTAGCTTTTGCATTAATGGGTTGTGAATATGTTGAGTAAAGTTACAGATTCAAGTAGTGGGGTGTTTTTTTTTTCAGATAGTGCATGTCGAGGAACATCATGCATAGGTCCTGCTGCAGTAAAATCCCCCACAGGCTTTTGCATGTTTCAGTGGGATGGAGCCTGGATTAGGTTGATGTTTTCTCTTAAACCGCTGGCGTCGTGTTGAACCTTCTGTTCAGCCTATTTTTTAATTCAGAGCTGATTTTTGACAGGTCACCTTCCAAAAGACCCAAGTTCTTACATCAACTTCTTTCCTTGTTGGCTGCTTAGTTTTGCTGTATTTTGAGGTGTTCCCAACCTCAGCTGCACGTGTTGTGTTTCCAGGAGTCTGTCCTGAATTTTCGCTTGGACCCGCTCGGCGTTGTGGAGGGTTTCACAGCAGAAGTGGGAGCAAGTGGAGTCTTCTGTCCCACCCACATGACTCTGCCAGTTGAAGTGTCGTTCTACAGCGTTTCAGATGATAATGCACCCTCCCCTTACATGGTAGGTGTGTGGTTGGATTTCTTTTAAATAAATTCTTCTAGGTGGAGGAGAAGAACAAGAGAAGAACAGTGAGTAGAGGTTTCAGGACATGGGGATTTGCAAGGACCCTGGGTTATATTTTCAGTAGCTTTTCCTCCCATTCCACTGCTCCAAAATCCAGCTGCTCTCATCTTGGGATATTGAATGTATTAGTCCCCCTCTACACTGGAGAGATCAACCCCCACCATTGCTTTTTGTCTGCCTAACTTAAAATAGGCAGTGAGGCAATAGCTGCACTTAGTGGGATACACATTCTGTTGTCCAAACAAGCAGCTGCCCTGGGCAACTGCACTCTGCCAGCAAGTGGCTGAGGTGCAGGGCAGGGTGCAATTGCTGATGGAGACCTTAGACTCCAAAGCTATTCAGCCCTTTCTTTTAGAGAGAATGTTGTCTGAGCTGGCATGACAACATGGCACTGGCACAAGCTGTGTGGTTTGCAGGTGTTCACACTGACGTAGTGTTTGTGTTCTCTGTACCTGTGTGCCAGTTCTGTTCACCTTTCTGCAGTGACAGTGCGGCTTTGGGATGTCTGTAAGTGTTTCCTTGTAAAAAAGCAAAAGGTGTCTTGCATGCCAGCATTCAGTTGGATGGTTAGATTGTTCTGAATGCCTGTTAAGGAACCTCAGTGTTACCTGGGTGACAGGTCTAATTTCTAGGAGTTTTGATATGTCTTTGTCTAAATCATGGTAAATGGCCTGTTTAAACATGTAAGTGAAGCATTGAACATCTGATTATCCCAGTATTTAGATTTTAAATTCATAAATTTTAAATTCATGCCATGTTTCTGACCTTATGCTCATAGAGTTAGTCAGAAAATGAAATGGCTTTGCATGTTAAGCTTGAGCAATAGAATTTAAATCTGCATATCTCTCTTCCTAATCACTGCAAATGAGTATTGTTTTGCTTTCCTCTTTCTAGATTATTCGGCGTGGTTTCCCGGAGGGGGAAGGGATTCTGATGTTCCTCAAAGGGTTAAAGTAGTGCTGCTTCTCTTCCTAGCTGGGCTTCATTGTTTCAGTCTTTTCCACAGGCTCTAGGCATGCTGTTGTGGCTGAGTTGCCTGGGATTAATACAATGTTTGTGTAGTGCCTCCATCATCAGAAACATTGTTTCTGTTTGTGTAGCTGTTTCTCTGCTCTTGGGTCCTTTTTGCTGTTTGTTTGGGGAGTGGGTGGTGGTGGTTGTCAGGCCCAGTGCGGTGGAGTGTAACTGTAGTGCACCGTGAATTAATCAAACCTGTGTTCTCGGGCAGGACCCTCAGGGTGGCCTTGGCAGGGCTGGGATGCCTGTGGGACAGCTCTGTAGATCACAGCTGGTACAAAACCGGATGATGTCCTTGCTAAGGTTTGGATTAGAATGGCAGTAGCTGCATCTGCTGCCTTCGAAAAGCAGGAATTAGTTCTGGGAGAGATGAAGTAGCATTGGTGTGATTGTGGGTGATAGGAAATTGGAAAGGAGACAGATCTTCCATTTGAGCTTACAAGCAGTTTTGAAAGGAAAGCTCTGTTGTGCAATAGTTCAGTGACTGATAAGTTTGCAGATGTGGAAACTTGGATCTTGTTTCAAGAGGAAAACATAGCCCTTATTGCACACCTTTTAATGATCTGGCAAATACCTGTAAGGCCTCTGCTGTTGATTTTTAACTGTATCTAAATGCATTGCCTTCTCTATTTTTATTCTTTATACATTTTATTTCTTTATACATTTCTGATTTTTTTTGAATAAGTACAATTGTATGTGTAGAACACTGATTGGTTTACATCTCTTCCTGTGAACTAAATGTGTGTTTCTTTTTTTTTTCCTAGGGTGTAATTACTTTAGAGTCCCTTGGTAAAAGGGGTTATCGGGTACCGCCTTCAGGAACAATACAAGTGGTACGTACTCAGCAGATCAGTGTGCCTTGAAACCACTAATAACAAGAAAGTCATGCAGAGGAGATGAGGTTATTGGAGATGAGCATGAAGCTAGCAGTGGAAATGTGCATCTCTGTAGGTACTGTAGTTATTCACAGGAGAAATCTGCGTGTAATTTGTGGGACAGAAAAGACTCCCAACCTCTGAACCGATCTGTGCTGCAAAGAGACTTAAAATCAGCTATTGAAGATTCAAAGTAGTTGGACGCTGTGCATTTGAAGAAGTAATTACTCCAAATTTTGAAATCCTCCTAAAGGGATTAAGATTAAATTCTCAGTTATCTCTAAATTTTGTAACATTTTAAGACCACCTATTTTTTTTTTTTTGTAATAAAATCAGAAAGCAAGTCACAGTCATTACTTAGAACCAAAGATATGCCTTTCTTTTAAGAACCCAGTCCAGGGTAACTGGTAATTTCAGGTTTAAAAGCAGAGCCCCACAGTGTGTTTCCTGTGATGAACCTGTTGTCTCTAAGAAACTGTGTCAACAAAAACTGACTGGGGAAATAAACAAAAATGGGAATGCAGGCTAGCAAAGTAATAGTCATCATATACTTTGCTTCATTCAGAGTAGCCTGTTCTTAGTATTACACTTGAAATGGGAACTGCAAGTAGCTGAAGTGTTGAAAAATGGAAAAGCTACACAGTGTTCTTAGAGAACTATTTCTGCATTGCACCAGAGCAAAGTGCACAGAGATGGTGACTATTTTGGCAGGTGGGGTTTGGTTGTTTCTTAAATTCTTCGTCTCTGAAGAGTATTGTATTGAACTGTTTGTCTTTTCAGACCTTATTTAACCCTAACAAAACTGTGGTGAAGATGTTTGTGGTGATCTATGACTTGAGAGAAATGCCAGCTAATCATCAAACATTCCTACGGCAAAGAACCTTTTCTGTTCCTGTGAGACGAGAAATCAAGAGAACTGTCAATAAAGAAAACAGTCACCAGACTGAAGAAAGGCTACTACGCTACCTCATACATCTGAGGTAAGCTCCTCAGAGTTGAAAAAACCCCACCAACACACACAAAAGAGCCTAAAACCAACAAAACCCAAGTACCTACCAAAATGCCTCATAATTTCTTTCCCAGCCAGCTGGTTTATATGCAGACTTATTTTTAAAGGAGGATGTTTTTAACTAAGCTGTTAAACTAGACAGTAGAGGAAGAAGAGATAATAAATCGGATTCTGCTTGGGAGAAACAGTTAAAATATAAAGCCCTTTTGTGGTATTAAATTATTTTGTATAGCCTTGTAAATCTTAATTCTTTTCCTAGCAAGAGAGATTTAGTTCAGGGTGGATCAATGTACTTTTTCTGAGGTTACAGGAAATAGTGAGTGTGGATGTTACAAGGACAAAAACCAAAACTAAAGATCGATGTAGACAAGGTGCCCAGTGTTCTACACACATGACTCTTCAGGAGAAGAGCTTCTAATGTGAAAAGCATTGAGTTACTCCTGAAAATACAGTGTTCAGTAGTAAAAAAAGTAAATACCTGTTTTGTGATGTAATACTGCTGATAATGCCTTTCACCTTATCAAAACATTCATGCAATCTTCCTTAAAATGATCTACAAAGCACTGCCTGAAACCAGATAGTGCGCTGCTGCTCCTGGCATGTTCTGGAGACTGCAGTTGGAAACAGGAGGGGTGGTGGATTTACACCCCTGCAGTTTGCAAGCTTTTGCCTCCGTTGTTGTAGTAACCAAACCACATACGTGCAGACCCAGTGCGTTCATCACAGCATTTGGAAACCCACTGGTGGCTGATACTCTGAAGCGAGCAAGAGCAACTACACCAAATCTATTATATGTTTTTCTTTAACTTGTTGTAGAATTGCTTCTGGTATGGATTACTTTGCCTGTTTAGTGGCATTGATTTCTGCACAGCAGACTTGAAACGCAACTTTGTTTAGGGCAGTGATTCCAGGCTAAACTTTCCTGTTAAATGAAAGCTGACAGTCATAAAAAAAACTGTTTGGTTTACTGGAGTGTGAAAATAGCATCACTGTGAAGCTGTTGAGCAGTGTTTTGATTCTGAATTTTAGCCTAGATTGAAATTCATCCTTTCAGGCCACACTAACTTGCATTTCTAACTTAACAACCTTCTAAAATTATCTTGTGGAGTAAATTCTGAGTGTGTAGTCCAGATAAAAGGCTCTATTCACTTGTAATGTTGATCTAACTGATGTAGAGGAACTGGGGAGGGGCTACTACTGAGAGTAGTAGACTTGTGTCCCCTTTCAGTTCCTTCTGAAATTTGTTGTAGACAGACACAGTAATTACTTCTATTTGAAGACAAATCTGCTTTCTTCTGTCGTCTTTTCTAACTAGAAGCCTTCTTTTGTGATCTTCCTATTTCTGATACCTGCTGAGAGAAATGTAGCAGTTTTGATGCTTCTAGTTTTGAAATACCTGTACAATTCAGCTCATCTCAGCCATCTCCTAGGGAACATCTCATGGATTTATAATGGGTAATTGGAAATGCATCCATTTCTGGCTGGACAAACAATCTGTCTGATAATCACAATGCCTAGCTGCTTGCTTTGGAAAAGTGAGTATGTGCACAGTATGCCAGAAGTTCTTTTGCTTCAGAGATGAACCCAAACAGTGGGCCTTTTCTTGTCATGGGAGAACTGCTAAACTCCTTGAAACATCACAGTGTTGATTTGTGTTGTGGTGGATTACACAGAGTATTTGAGATTTTACTCAGTTCTCAATCTAATAGCTACCTTTACTACAGATGGATTTTGATTAGGAGAGCTTAAAAATTAGGAGAGCTAAAAAAAAATCGAAATTATCAAGGTTTTGAAACTCAAGTTGCCTTAGCACAGCCTTTCAGTTTTAGTTGCAGTAGTTGAAGACAAGCATCTTAGGCTTACATGTTGAAATTTTGCTCAAAAAAACAAATGAAGTCACCACCAGTAAGCTGCATTGTGGTTACATCTGCTCGCAAGCCTTTAATCACAGTTGTCAGCACTCACATTATGAAAGCTTCTTTTCAAGTGGTAATGCAGCAAAAATGCTTGCATAGGTCTGGAACTTCACGTTGGCGGCCAAATTTTCTGCAACACTCTTCTAAAGGGTCGGATTGATGGTGTATGCAGCTTCTGCATGCCATGTTGTGTGCTTGGGACCACCTTAGGCTGCGTTTGTACCTACAGCTACAACACATAGCTTGCACAGACAACACAGCACCTGCAGTTTAAGTCGTTTCTTGAAGATGCTTTGGGGATAATTCTTCTGTTGCATGCGAAGTGATGATGTTTGCACTGTAATTAAATCCACATGAGCACAGGAGATCAGAGTCCAGCTCTGCTCACGCCTCACTTCTGCCCGGCGTTGTGAGGGTGATGACCATTTCTAGGTCACGTTCTGGCACCCCATAAAGGGCAATTAAACAGTTAACCTGCCCACAGCTTAGCATTTTCCAGGTATTTAAAACTTGGTCAACAGCTTCAGTTACTGCCATTTGCCTCTCTTAATTGCGTGAAGCATAATTGTTGTTACTTCAGCTAAACAGGGGTTGCTGCTGAAGGCCAGGTGGAGGGTAAGCTTGAAACTGGTTGTTAAAAGCAGTGATCCTCAAGGTGTTGGGAAACTTTTAAAAACAATTTTTTGTAATGTGGTATAGAATAGGTTTATTGGTGGAAGCTGAAGTTACCTGCTATTACTGACTTACTGGTTGCTTTTTGATCTTTCTGATCTCTCAGTATTTTTCCTGATCTAGAAAACTGTTTCCTTGTCCTAGTGGTTTTACTTACAGATTTTATAGTCTTGAAAACACGTCTTGCCACACGTGTTTTTGTGATCAGCCTGCTATATCCTGTTTCTGTGCCTTACTCTGTTCTTTGTGAATGTTGATACCCTACAATACATATATATTTATATAGGGGTTTTGTGCTTGTATTAGTCATTTCTGCAGTAGTGTTTATCACTTTCTTTCCTCTGCCAAACTTTCTTGCTCCTCTGATACTTTAGATTTAACCATTCCTGTATTTGTCTGTTGATACTCTTCCTAGGACAGCAATCTGTCAGATATCTTGAGGGCTTTTCTTGATAGCTCTGGAGCCAGTCCCATGCTTGGCCACTCTGTCACCATCCCGCAAGGGCATACGTAATGGTTGTCCCTTGATTAGTCCAATGCATTTGTATGTATGAAAAACAACACTTCTAAATCCCAATTACTATGGTAGCCATTTCTCAAAGGAAAGACAAACAGGTGATGTAAGCAGAGAGAAGAACCCGCCAACTCTTGCTGTCCTCTGCTCATCTTCCTTCTATCTTTGGGATATGTCGGGCTCAGAAGGGCCATGTTACAGGGAAGCATTACTGGGCAAAGGGAGTCTTGCAGGATTCTTGCTAATAGAATAGTAATCTCAAAGTTTAAAAAGAAACCTTGCTAATTATTTGCTGATAGATCCCTTGTAAAATGGGAATTGAGCTCTGCTTTGATGGTGCTTTGATAACTAGATCTACCTATTCTAGATGAATTAACTTAAATCATGCTTTTGCTGCAGATGATCTTTCAATAAAATTTTTCATTTTGAAATGTTTTATGAGCTGCATTCTGAATTCATTTCCTGGTGTTCAGTTTGTGCTTGCCTGTTTTTGGCTCTTCCTTCTTGTGCTCTCCTCTAGAGTCTTCTCTTCAGATAGCATCTTCTTCCCTTTGCCTGCCAGGTAAAGGGTTTTCACACAGACAGCACCGAGCAAATAAACAGTGATGGATGGGAGCTCTGTATCTAGGAGAGCAGAGTTTTCCTTTGTCTGGCTGTGGGGATGACTACAGCCTGTTCTGCGTCACTCGCCCGAACAAAGCAGTGGCACAGAATCCATTCGTACAACCTGCCTGCCCCAGATGATGGAACTGTGATGGATCTTCTGTGGTTGTCTTGTCTTTCTCCTACCCCTCAGAATGTCAGTCAGGTTATGGGCAGGTTTATTCTGGAGGTATGGCTTTTGCTTCAGTGAATAAAAGCTTATTCAGAATCTTTGCGAACGGTGATACGTGTGATAACACAGTGTGCACCACACTCTCGGCATTCGTTATGGGACCATTTTGTCATTACAATAAAGAGCTTTTCTGTTTCTCTTACAGTAGCAATAGCTTTTCTTCCTTACCATGGCACAGTGGTTGTGACATTGAGTTGGCATAAGAAATGCTCCTTAGGCTCCCCTGCTTTTCCTGGCTGAGGGAAGGGAATGAAGGATTCTGCTAGTTGAAGACTACAGAATACAGTTCTCTGAAATGCAGTTCTCTTTATCTATATATAGGTGTTAAATCTCAGGGAAACTGGAAACAGCACATTCCTAGCAGGTTTGGAGGAGCTGAATTAGACTGAATTAGACTTTCAGCATCAAAGATTAATGGACCCAGGAATTGGCTGCTATTTGGTGATTTGGGCCAGTCTCTTTGAAATAAAGTCTCTTTGAAATGTCTGCCTGCCTGCAGAGATGCCCATACCTACTGCTTCTTGAATTGGACTTAAATTTGGTGTGGCATAAAGCAGTAGTAAACTTCTTGCTGGTACATTGATAGAGAGAGCAATGGAATCTGCATGATAGCACTGAAATACGTATTTGCTGTGTACATATGCCTTTGTTGTGATTTGAATCTTCCCTTTTGTGTGTGCTTAGGCCACCCCTTGGGCATTTTCAGGAGTGTTCACTGAAGAGCTCCTTCTGCCTTTCTGGATTGCTGAGAACTTTAATCTTCGATGTACATAACTGCAGTGTGAACTTCAAATACTCCACGCCACGTTCAGTTCTGTGCACTACACATTGGTGGCTAGGAACAGAACATTTAAAAGCTGGGGGGCACAAAGCAGATTGAAAGTGTTGGGTTATTATTTCTTCTGTCATTTTAACAGAATCATTTTTCTGTGTTCCAATGTGCGGTTTTTTGGCCTTGATCTCTTAAAGGAATGCATTTAATTCAGTATTACTTAAAGATTAATCTTTCGGCTTAGATAATACAGATACTTCTATCTTTACAGGTTCCAGAGTTCTAAATCTGGAAAGATCTACCTCCACAGAGATGTAAGGCTCCTATTCTCTCGGAAATCCATGGAAGTTGATAGCGGCGCTGCATATGAACTCAAATCTTACACTGAATCTCCAACAAATCCTCAGTTTTCACCAAGATGCTAGCAAACAGTGGCAAACTAAAGTATTCCTTTTACCGTTGATTACTCCCTACAAGTGAAGATCGGTAGAGATGACAGTATAAAGTTAAGCCTGTAAAGGAATGAGAGCAGCGCTCGAGAGGGAAGGTTCTTATGTGATCCTGGACCAGTTTTTAAAAGGTTTCTGGAATGAGATTTGTGTATTCCAAGTAGACTGGAAACATACTTAAATCTAATCTTTTTGTACTGTTTAAAACCACTTCATTGGATGTGTTGCAATAGCAAATTCCCAAGTTAGTTTAGTGTTTACACTTTTTATTTTATTTTTCAGTTATTTAATATTTAATGTTTCATTTAATACTCAAGTGATGTTTGTCTTTAGTGTTCTAATGTAGCATAAATCCTATGTAAAATCATACTATGTATTTTTGGCATTAATATTGAAATCTGAAATATATACAGATGTCTTTAATCTGTGTGATGTTTTAAGTGATATTCATTTAAGTTATTGAAAATGGGGATAGGTGAATTTCCATAACATTTCATACTATGCAAGCATTTAACTTTGTTTTTCCTCTTTAATGGTACCCTCTTCCTTTTTTCCCGTCGCATACAGATCTAATAACACTTGCAGCCACGGTGCCCATTGTTTATTTACTCCTACATTCAGGTCATTGCTATGATTCGTCTTTTGCTCCCTCAGTTTCTTTCCTTAAGGGCCACTTTAATTTTGCTTTGTTATTCCTTTTTCCTCACGCGATTTCTCCCCCAGTTGAACTCTCAGATTGTGTTAAAGGATGTACTGTGCAAACAAATTAGTATTTATATCTTAAATATATGCAAAAGCTATTAAACTTGTACTTCTGTTTTATTTTTAGACAAGGAGGGATCTTCATGTAACCAGAAGTATTTTTACTGGGCCAGTTCCATGTAGGCCACTAGGTGGCCATAGGAAGTTTTACTGGAAATGCTATACTGGGCATAGGAGTATTTTCCACTGTGTGTGTGTATTCCAAAACCAGGCAGGTCAACAGTTTGTGCTGTTAAGCTGTGTAACTGAGAGAAATAAAGTTAGAAGCGTTTGATTATATGTGAGGTATACATTTAATGACAAGAATGAAACCTGACAATGGCTTGCTGAAGATCGTGGAGTTTCTCAGCTGTCGGAACCTCGGTGTCTGTTTTTCTTCACATCACTGTAGGTTTTCAGAGTGTCAGTAAAATGAAAGGGGACCTTCATATTTGGGAGTAGAACACGCTTATCTGACCAAAGACTTGGAGAAAGAGTGAATGTGTGTCTTGTATATTCAGCACTGCCCTTAGATGAGAGGAGTCAGTGTAGCGTGAAATCTCCAGGAAGCTTGCTGGGGAAAGCAAGGGAGACCAGACTTTCCAGACGATACTTATCAGCCATCTTGTGTATTCAAATGACAGTTGGTACAGAAGGGCAAAGCTCAGATATTGTTCAGTTCGTTCCCCACTTCAGCAGTACTTTCTCCTCTGTTATATTAGGTTTTCAAAGGTTAGCTGGTGTTTTTTGAGAAAAACCTTCATTTGTGTGCCCTGTAAAACTGAGGAAAGTTGTGGGGTTTTTGTCGTAGCAGAAGAGTCAAATAGAACTGCAGTTGTACTCTGTACAGAACTAGGATCTAGACTAGTATAATGAGAATGTGCCCTAGTTAGTTTCTTTTAGCTACTATTGAGTCATAAGCAAACAGCATGTATCCTCAGAGCACCTGTTTGTGTCATGGTGCACATCTGCTTGCAAACTGGATGGGAAAAAGGATGAGAAAAGGACACATTTTAATAAAAAGACACAAGTCACCTGCAGTAGATGAACTTTTATTTTGCACTGAAAATATGCAATGTTTCTATGTCTGTATCTTGATAACGTTAAATGACTTCTTCAAGCCATCCTTTTCTCCCTTCAGAGTAATATATTAATGTGGTTGAATGGCAAAGAAGTGGGGATCTTGAATATGTGGTCACTACAAGTCATATCTAGGAAATAAATTTGTATTGATTTAAGTAGTCCAACTACCCTGAGTCCCTGCATGGATTCAGAATGAAAGTGACATTAGAATATCCCTGCACGACTGCAGTTGAACTAAGACATTCTCCATTTACAGCTTGATTGGAGTTAACGCTTCCCACTGGGGACACATCTGGAAAAATGCTGAATGTTCATAAAATATTAACTGAATGCCACGTGAACTTCTATGCAGAGGTTAAGAAACATAAGACTAGGCTAATCTTAAGAGGTTATTTGCTACTTCTCTTTACTCTTCAGTAGGCTCAAACATATAGAATTATTTTGAACATATATTTTCAAGTAGTATGAGGGCTTCCAGTGAAGGAGGCCCCAGGTAATCTCTTCCAGTGTTAAGCTATACTTGCCACAAGAAAGCTCTTTGTATTGTCCAGCTAAGTCTTGTTGCAGTTGAAGACGAAGTTTTCTATACCTGAAACAACCTCAGACTGGTCAGGAGGCCTCGCCTTGTGTATTTTGTTTCTTGCACCTCTTATTCTGTCTCTCTGCTTTCTTATTTTGGTCTGAATCTTGTCTTAAAGTGTCTCAGCCTAGGAACAGCATCCCAAGCAGGGCCTCTCTGTGCCGCTTAGACTGGCAGGGTTGCTTGACAAGTGGTACAGATCAAAGGCCTCTGCACACATCCCTGTATAATGCTTGATTTTTTCAGTACTGGGAGATGGCAACTTGCATTGAACTTGTTACCCAGTACAACCTGTGTCCTAGCTGCTTGCTCCCAGTACAGCAGCTTTCCTGCAAGTGCCATTTTGGAGCTTCATTCTCCCACTACCCATGATTTTGTATCTGATCTTCTGTTTGAATTGGAATTGCAACTGTTCTCTAGTGCTCTCCTAGCTCCTCTTGCTCAACATAATCTGCTCTCGTTAATAAGGCCGATAGGACATTATCTGGGTCACCAACAAAACTGACCAGCGCTGTTGGCCCTGGGGAGCTCTTTAACAAGTGATAGTTATTTCCAACAAAACTTGCATCCACTGCAAGTTTCATCTAGTTCATTTGCACAGGGAAGTGTCAGAGGCCTTACTAATGCCAAAAGGTGCCTGGAACTCAGGCACTTTGACCTGCTTCTGCACACAATTTATTTCCTTTTTGTTAAAGGAAGAATGATTTAATCAGCCCCTTGAAAACCCATTTTCTATAGGTTCCTATATAGATGATGACTAATTAATTGGAGATTGCTTCAGTCTGTTCTCTAAACCCTCAAGGATAATTTTTTATCCAGGTTGAAAATACCTACCATAGGTAAATTCTCAAAGAACTGATGTGAGTATCTTACAAACCAATCTTTCCTCATTCCAGCTTGAGGCTGTACTGGGGTAGGGTAACAAACTGGCAACAATCTTGTTCATGGCAGATGGAACAAAAGAAACATTAAATCCTTTGGGGTTTACATAGTTTGTTCAGTAATTTTCAGCAAAGATCCTGTGTCTTTTCATGATCTGCTTCTGATGCACATCCTTTAAAAAAATGACCTAGTTTCTAGATGCTGCTTTCTTGCATTTGAGGCCATTGAAGAGCTTGTGTTTTTCCTGAGTTCTTAATTTACATCCCATTCTTCCTCTGCACTGTCTAGTTCGTACTTGTTCCCTCAGAGAAATAATTTCATTAAGGAACTGCTGAGTCCTCAAAACCATTTTCCCTCATGTTAATTTCCTCAGAGATTTGAAAGAAACTCCTGAAGTTTGCATTCTTGCTGTCAGCATTGTTGTTCTGCTTCCTTTCAAAATCTACGAGCTTTTTACCCTTTTAATGGTTATTTTTCTGTTCTTTACTCTTCCAGACTAGTTCTCCCTGGTTCTGCTAGAAGCAAATGTGGCATGTCCACTGTTGTCAGAAAAAAACCCCACTCACTAGTGCCTTATGATTTTCCTGTGTGATCTGCCCTTCCGTATCCCTTTCTGAAGAAGGGCATGAACGTGCCTCAAGGTCCTTGCTACTGTGCAATCCTCATCTCTGGAGGAATCTCTCAGTTGCTCAGAAAAATGCTTCCTGCTCATGGTTTGGGGGGCTTTTAGTAAAATTAAGCTCTGACAAAAGCGGTGACTTTGAGGCTGTAAGAGGCTTTTCAGCCGTTAAACCCACGATGCCTGTCTTCACCCATCCCTCCCAAGCAGTCAGTCCCCAGGCTGGTTCGCTGCAGCCGGGCGCAGGGGTGGCGTGTGCCCGCTCTCAGCCCCAGAGCAAGCTGGACACGGGTGATGCGCTGTGCTGGGAGGGTGGGTGGTCAGGGCCACGGGGAAGCAGCGTGAGACACCAGGCTTGTATAGGAGAGGCGGGCGCCTATGTTCCTGGAACTGGGCACTCAGTAAAGCCGATATCTTATTGTTCAAGCGGGCCCTGCGTTCAGGGATCCCAGAAGAGTCGGTAGCAGCTCTTCACACCCTTCCTTTACGGCCTTGAAGTCCGAGATTAGAGTCCGAGGGAGGCTGTTCTGCCCAGAACCAGGCGGCGAAAAGCAGGCGGGGAGGGAGGAAAACACTGACGCCAGCCCCCCTCACACAGCGAGAGGCGTTTCGCGGCCCCTGCGGCCCCTTCCTGGGGTGTCGGAGGTCCCGGCGTGACGCTGCGCGGACCGGGCTCCCCGTGTCGCGACCCGTGTCCGCAGGCGGAGGCGCTGATCTCGGCCTGGCAAAGCCTGGTTTTCCCACGTCAGCCCGGCCGGGCAGGTAGCGTAGGCCGGGCTCTGGGCGGCAGGAGCTCTGCCCGCTGGGGCTCGGCCATCCCCTCTGCTCTACAAGCGGCGGTGGGAGCGAAGGTCCGGTGCCCTCCCCAGGCCCCCCCCCGTGACAAGGCGCCGGGGTGTTCCGGACCACACCTCCCAGCGTGCCCTGCAGCGGACGTGACGTCAGGGGGCGGAGACGGAAGCGGCTCCGGAGCGGTATTCGGAGCGTGGCCGCGCCGCCGGGGAGGCCGAGCGCGGAGGAATTCTGGTCCCGCCGGCGCCCCGTCGTGCGAGCGGCCGCCATCTTGTGCGGGAGGCGGTGGCAGCGCTGCGCTGTGCGGAGGAGCGGCGGTCGCGCCTCCCTCGCCTGCCCTCTCCCGCCCTCCCCCGCCGTCCTGCTGCCGCGGCGCCATGTCTGCCGAGAGTTCCGAGCCCGCCTCGGCCGAGGAGCAGAAGGTGGGTGGCCGGGAGCCGCCGCACTGCCCCGCCGAGGAGCAGAAGGAGCCGGCGGGGCTTCTCCCGCCATCATCCGCGCGCTGGGGCGGAGCGGGGGCGCCGCGGCCGGGCCTCTCCGTCCCGCGGCCCGGGGGCCGCCGCGGCCCTTAAGGCAGCGTCTGCCGGGCCCGGCCGCCCTTCTCGCCGCGCCCGGAGCATCCTCAGAGCAGTCGCGCTCGCCGGGGAGGAGCCCCGACCCCTCTGTCGCCGGGCAGGGGGGAGTCGGGCGGCTCTCTCCAGCCGCCCTTCGCCGCGGGCTGCGGCGGGAGGGGGCCCGGGGCCTGCCGCGGGGGCCGCGCCGTGCTGCGAGCCGGGGTGGTGGGGAAGGAGCGGGCGCTGCCGCCCGCGGGTGGCGAAGGCTGGGGGCGGCGGAGCGGCACCACCATGTTGGCTTCTGCGCTCGGGCATTTTTGTTCCGCGGTAGATGGTGTGCGTGCGCGGGCCTGGCGGGGCTGATGGCGCTTCCTCGCTCCCTGGCCGGCCTCGGCCATCCGCTCCGCCGGGTGCTCGGCCTGCCGGGGCGCCGTGCGAGGAGCACAGCAGCGCACGCCCGCCGCGGCTGGGCACCGGCCTGATCCGGTGGCGGAGCTTCTGCTTCACTTCTAGAAAAAAAACCCCAGCTTTTAATTTAAGCGGTTTATGAGGAGGCATTTCCTAATCACAACAGCTGTGGCCTGTCCTAGTTAAAGCTTTTACACTGGCCGGGCTGTCTTGTCACAGCGTTATTATATCATCCCCGTAACTAATTTATAGTTTTTAAAGGTGGCTTGGCCTCGCAGACGGCCGTGTGCTGTTAGCAGATTCCTTCTGTTGGCTGTGGCTTTAAGAAGCCGCTTGGTTTTTAGTCTTGTCATTGCTATATGGGTCCAGTTGCAACCTCCACAGCTATTTCTGATGGGAAGCAGTTACGAAACACGAGTACTGCTGTGAAGGACGCTAAAAGAAAAAGCTTAATCCACCTCAGCTGTCAAGTTTTTGTTTAATAATTTACAATTTGTAATATGAGTTAGTCATACAAGTAGGCGAGCTTTGGGGGCTAATATGGAATGATACCTTCTCAATAGGTGCAGTAATGAGAACCAGCTTCTGTGTCAGGTCTGTAATCTACTCCTAAACGCGCTGTGTTCTGCAGCTGAGCTTAATGTTTGTGCTAGGTAGACTACTGAAGAGATACCGTTCCTGTTTAAAGCCTATAAAAATAAATCCCTGGCCAATGCAGCACTCCTAGAATAGCTCTGTAATAAGAGCATAGTAAAACATGTGGCAGCAAGTTTATTGTGATGCCTTCTAGTGTGTTCTGGTGAAGTCAGGTGGCTGGGGATGGTGGTGCTGAGTTTCGGACTAGGGTCTTGAAATACAGGGCTTTCACGTGGTTTGCAAAGTTACCCCTTACTGGAGAGGCAGGAGTCCTGTACTCATTCATCTGCTCATTTAGTTTGAACCTGATGAGGTGTTCAGGACAAGTCAATAATGCCCATATAATAAAATTTTGTTTTCTGTCCGTTAATATCCTGCGAGGCTGCTGTGATATCAGGGCTATTACAGCATCACAGTATCAACCTTTGCTAAAGCTGTTTGGGTAGGCAGCACTGAACGTTGACTCAGTTAATGCTTAGCTCTGAAATACTTATATAAACAACCCATATTGCAGTACTTATTCACATGTATGCTTAAAAAAGATTAGGCCCGTAAATGAACTTTGAGGCAGTGTTTTCATGATCAGACCTTTCTTCTAAACTTTCCTAACGAGCTGTGAGAAGATTTTGCCTGTGTTAGGGGAGAAGGGTGTTAAACGTTTAAGAGAGTGATATAAATTGAAAACTTGCCAAAGACCAGGAAGACCATCGTTTCCTGCTCTCAGTGTGAAAAGTCAGGATAGTGGCAGGGGGAAGTTCAGCAACAAAGGATCTTTAGACATTGGATAACATATGCTTGGTTGGTGGGCTCTCTTTTTGCCTTAAAACCCTGTGATTTTCAGGAAACTGTTAGAGGTGGTGCGTTTTGTTTCTGGTTTGGCTTTTGCTGTGTCAGTTTGCTGTGGAGCTGTGCTGTTGTCATATTTTTGCATTTTCTGCTTTATATTTTGTTGGATCTCTTTTGTTGAAGAGGATGAGCTCACTGTACCAGAGTTTGAAAAGGTTGATGGCGCTTGGTTTTTTAGCCATGTGGTTCAGTTGTCCAGCAGATGGGAACTTTACACTCTGAGTACCTCTGTGAAGATTAAAAGCATGAGCTATCTTTAAATGAGTTAGGTAACTGCTGCCTTGCTGGTAGATCTTTTAATGAAGTAAGCAGACTTCGCTAGCTCTGTCAAATTCCTGTAGAGAGCTAAAATTATAACTTTTGTGTGGTTGTCACTAGGAAGAAGAGCTTGGCATATCTTGACTTCCACCCCCCAGTCGTTTGTTAGTCACTTGGTTGTTGCTTCTGTAACTCAGAAGAACGTTATAAATGCATGAGTAGTCTTGCTGACTTGGGTTAAAAAGCCTTTGTGGCTGAACATCACGTCTCCAAGAGTGCTCTGTACCACCTAGTCCACTGAAGAGTCAGGATGTGTGTGCAGCCATCTTCCCCGGAAAACTGTCCCAGCTCTCAGAAATCTGTGGTTTAAAAGCCATTTGGGCTGTTAATGAACACATTGAGTTGCTTTGAGTCCATCTAAATTCTTGGCAGGGGGTTCTGCAGCTCTATTTTATATGAAGAACTGTTGTGGTAAGTATTTTTTTGAAGCTGCCATCAGCTGGTTTTGTTTGACATCCTGAGTCATTGTATCAACATTCTTTAATTTGTTTTGCCTATTTTTTGAGTTTCAGTTGTTCTTGGTCATCAAGAGTAAGTGACCATAGCCTGTATTCTTTTCAGCTGCAGTGATGCATAACACAGTATTTTGTGTTTTCATTGCCTGCTGTGCAATGATTTGTCAGCCCTGTGAGTTTGCATAAGTGTCTCCTTTGATGCACCATGAATACATATTTATGTAAGCTATTTATTGTTGGCCCCCTGTTCTTGAAAAATATCTCCTTTTGGTTAATATTGGCAAAACACACCTCCTCAGATGCTTTGTCTGTTGGCTCAACAGTGAGTACCCAGTGATTCAGCATTAGATGTTGGAAGTGTTTAGCTGAAAGGATTGCTTTTCAGAAAATCCAGTCAGTGTCGGCATGATAATAGAGCACAAAAGGAAGAACGGCAGCTGAGAAATGACCTTTGTAACACAGAGGAACTGTGGTATTGGCTAACATGATATTATATAGTGAGAAATAGTATAGCTCTGTGTTCAGCAGTGCCAGGGAAACTTTGCCCTTTATTTGTAATTTGCCTTGCACTGCCTAGCTGTGTCTTCATCCAATAAAAAGTATTGGTTCCTGTCCTCATAGAAGTTTCTCTTAAACTATTCATGAGAATCTCTATCTTCCCTTGGCAGAACTGTTAATTCAGATTCCCACTCTATGTGCAAAACTGTCTTTGAGATGTCTTGACCTAATGGAGCAACTAGGCAATGTCATATTCTAAATATGTTTTTATAACCTTTGCTTCTGAGGTTTGTGTGTTGGTTTGTTTTTTTTTTTTTAACCAGGAAGATGTTGAATGTTATAAACTTTGAGCTTTTGTAGGAGAATAGGAAAGCACTGGGGTAGGCTAGCATGGTGGCTCTAGTTCTTTGGCTGTTCTGGCTTAAGTAGCTCCCAGCTGCTTGTGTTCCTCTGCCTTGCCTGGTGCTGTGCTAATGTACCTGTTTGTGCAGCTGCTCTGTGATCCAGACTCTGGAAACGAGCCCAAATGAAGCCACCTAAGAAGGGCTGGGGGGAGCAGGGTGTGTGTGGAGGGAGAGGGGGAAAAGATGGTTATTTTTCTGTGGAGTCAATTTCTGTAACCCACTTATGCAGATCACATGCAGCTGTCCTGACTGATGCAGTGCAAAGGATGACAAGATGGATGGAGAAGTATGAAGAGGCTGCCTAAGCACCTCTTAAGTGGATATGAATCCTTAGTCACAGATGAGTGTGAGGTCCTCGTTTCAATGGCAGTTCTTCTTTCCTGTCTAAAAGTCTTTCTGTGACTTCAGATGTTAATAGCAGTTCAGGAACTACACCATGCAGTGCAAATCAGTGTAAGCTTTCCCTGAATTAGCAGTGGTTCCCATCCAAAAAAATGCTGGAGAACAGCAAACCAAGAATTTTAATGGCAGACCTTCTAGAAATGATCTAGTAGAAGAAATTGTACTTCATACATTGAATGGCTACATGGACTGGAAGAGATGAGTGTAAAGTCAGTGTTGAAAGACTGGATGTACAAATTTCAGTTTTTGCCAGATGAGTATCTTCAAATGATTACTTCACCATATACTCTTAAAATAGGCATTTTATTTTATAGAAACACATTATCCAGCTGTCTTTACCCTTGTAAGTTTGGGATAATTATAGACATGTATCAAGAAATACAGTATTGTTGCTATTAATGTGACAACGGGTGTGTTTTTAAGACTGAGCTACTTTAGGAGTGTTTCACAGTGAATATCAACACATTGCATTTAGAGCAGTCACATGAATGAGATCATGACAATGCAAGTGCTAGTCTGTCTGTGCAGCTTCATGGTGAAGCGGGCAGCTGAAAAAAGTCCCAAGGCTCTTGCCCAAACTTGAACATCTGTTCTTAGTGGGATCCTGATTTTGACCAAAAAATGGCTTTTGGGGGGAATATTTTTTTCCTCCCAAATCAAATACTTTAATTTCAATACGGACTACTTTTATGTGAGAGGGAAATGCATTGATTAGATTCCATTGCATCTGCAGGAGAGGAATCTAAGATGGGAGGCTGAACTCCTATAGTTGCTGTCAGTATTTGAGCGAGAACGTACGGAAATGTCTATTGAAATAACTGATATGCTCACTTGGTAGCAGCAGTTGGCATGTTGACAAGTTACCTGCAACAGTATTCTGCAGAAATAGTTCATTATTGTATATTTCACTTACAGTCTTGCTACTTGTCTTTCAGGAAATGGAGGATAAGGTGATCAGCCCAGAAAAAGTTGAAGAGGCAAAATTGAAAGCGAGATATCCTCATCTGGGCCAGAAGCCAGGAGGCTCAGACTTCTTGAGGAAGAGGCTTCAAAAAGGAGTGAGTTATTTTTTGTCCACAGGGTATGGACAAGAAATTCCAAACCTGCTGTGATCTTTATGCTTAATCTTTTTGCACTCTACAGGCCTTCACCTGAGAGTGCACTAAGAAATTGAAACTTTGTGAAAGCACAAGTAAGAGAAATTTGTTTCCACAAAACAAATGCTGAATTGGCAGGACAGCTGTTCACAGCATCAATGGCTCAACTGCATTTTTTTTATTTTTATTTTTTTAAAAAGTGAAGCTTGCTCAGTCCTGCTGTGACAGACCATTAAAAACATCATGGGAAATGCAAAGGGTCAGAACCTCATCCGTGTTCTGTACTGATTTTATCTTGCCCATACTCCCAAAACATATGCCCACTCTTCTTTATCCATGTTTTAGCACATGAAAGCTTAGTGTCTTCTGTGTTGTGCTGGCACCATCTGACATCAGCAGCTTGGGGATGGTGGTTAAATCCTGAGTATGTACACTAGCAAAAAAATAACGATAGAAGAATGAAGAGTGAGTTAGTATTTCCATTTTATTCCACCTTTAACCAGTGTATCTTATTCAGCTGTTTATTTTTTTTACTTTAATTATTCATAAAGTGATTATGTAATGCCTTTCAGGCATGCCAGAACTCTGTTCTTGGAATAATGCTAGTATATGACGATTTCTCATGGTGCTGTCATCGCTGTCACACTGTTTTTTCTTCTACTATTGTCTAGACCCTCTGCACGCACTGATTCCAAGTACAAACCCTTTGCAAACCAGCTGTTGGAGTTCAGTGCTGATCTAATTCAGTGCTATCTGGTAACATCTTCTGGGAATTGTTACTCTTGTCAGGTTTTTTGACTAAGCTCTCTCAGTTTGGAGCATATGCAGCATAGTTAATGACTGCTGGGAGTGGGCAGGTGGTAGATTAGGTGATTTCTTTTGTGAGTTGTGCTGTTACATTGCCAGAGGCAGCCTAAATGAGGCTGCGATGGGTTCAGTGTGTGCGCAGGCACAGAAGGGACAAGGTAAGTATGTGTTGTGAAGATAGTTGGGAAAACAGATGGTATTCACTCCCTAAGGCTTGCTGGCCATAGAGGAGTCAGCACTGCTTGCACTCAGTGCAAATGCAATGAAAACTGGCCGTGAACAATAACAATCTGTACAACATCTTCATCTTGATTGGTGCACTTCTCAGTGCCAAGGTGTTTGCAGCCTGTATTTTAAATTTGAGCAGAGGTAGACCAGTGGGTGTTTTAATTGGCTAAGACTTGGGGATTCTGCTGCTTTGATGAAAGATGGCATAAAGGTGTGGATTCCAGTTCCTAATCTACCACCTTCAGTTCTCCACTCCTGATGTGGTGGCAATAACTTTCTTCCATTTTATTTTTTTATTATTTTTGTTCAGTGTGCTCAGTGTCTTAAATGACAAAGCATCTTTACTTGACATAGACACCTAGTATACTTGGGGCTGCCTGGATTGCTGAAGTTTAAAATAGACTGAGGATAGAGACTGTGCTTTCAGATAGTTTTTGACATGAAAAGACCTGGACAGACATAGTGTGAAAGGGATGATCAAATACAGACCCATCTATGAGAAGTTAGATTAAATCAGAGGAAAATACAAGAAAAAGTTAAAGGAAGAAATGGACTGATATCCTAATGCATGAAATATGGTAGGTTTTCTCAAGAGATTCCTCTAAATGTATGTAGTCGATGGTAGCCCAGATTTTTTTTTGATTAGCAACTAGGACATGCTCTGCCCATTGATACTTGCTTTCCAGAAATGTGCTGCAGTAGGTGCACACACCATTATTAGCACACTTCCTCCAGAGTAAGAGAGATGAGAACCACACTCCTGTGGAGGGATTCTATTTTGAGCTCTTACGTGGACAGAAATAGGTATCTGTTAACAGCAATAACATGGAAAGATTGAGCTATTGTGTTATTACCTAGATGCTGTTTCAAAGTTTTTCAGTTGCTTCAGCCTTGAAGGGCAAAATATGGTGGCATTTTTACAAATCAGAGGATGTTACAGCTTGAGGTCTAATCTGTAGTTGCAGTGCAGAACATTGTGGTGTAAATAGGAATTACACCATCAAAAGGATTGAATTGGGAAGGTTTCTGAATAAAAGTGTGCAGTTCAGATGTGCTACTGACTGCATTGGGAAGCCAGATTTGGTAACTTTAAGGGTCTGTTGTGTTGGGGAATATTTAGAGCCTTCCAGAGACCTTGCATAAACCCCTGCCCTTAGGTAAAGGCCTGCTAAATCAGGTGTTTCAATTACTTCTCTCTGCTGCTACTGAATGTTTTGCAGCTGGCTAATAAACAAAATAAAGAGTAGGATAGGAATGAGCTGCCTGGAAGCACTTAAATGTAGCATGTAGTGATGGCTGAGGAATAAGCTTATGTAAAGCTAATGAGGGATTGTTCTCACCAGAGCTGCCTGTGATTTTAAGCAGTGGTTGCTAGGGAAAGTCTTTAAACTGATCTCTTTTTCTCTCTTTCTTTTTTTCCTCATATGACAGTAAGTTAAAATTATGGGTTTATAAGTACCTTAATAGCAGACATCATAGTAAGGTGTAAACAGAGTACTCTTCCTGCAAAATAAGTCAATGAGCATTTGAAGACTTGATGAAATTCATTGCCTCATTTTATCACAATGCAGATAAATTTAACAGTCATTTGGTTTTAACATCCCTAGATAACTTAATATTTGTGAAATCTGACAACAAAAGAGATTGTTAAAGGTAATGCTACTAAGAATTTGCTGAAACACTAGGGAACACTTTTAGAAATTTAAACTTGATATACTCACTTCAGTATTCAGAAGAAATCTGGAGATGGGGTAAGAGTTTCCTTCACCCAATGCTTTTCAGAAGGACTGCACAGTAGATTGGACTTTACTAAAGAAGGTTTGGGAACTTGAGGGATTATAGTTTCACTGTTTTAATATACGCAGATAAGAGATTTTCTTGTTAGCATGCAGTTTCCTGCTACTTTGATCTTCTGATACGTTAGAGCAAGCTCTGTTCGTGCACTATTTGGTTATGTTGTGTAGCAAAACTACTTCACTGCAACAACATTTACAAACCCCATGGCTTTGCTTTTGGGAGCAAAAGTTATGTTGATGCATGGTGTGAGTTTAATGGTATATGTGGGACCTTAACTGTGTACTTGCCTGTTGTTAAGAGTTCAGCTGTGTGTGTTTAACAGTCTTCATAGGACTTTTTTTCTATCGACGTAGAGCTATCTTGCCAAATTGGAAACATTTTATAACTGTGTTTAAAACATAAAGTATCTATTTAACCATGCAATTCCGTGTATGATCCAAGCTTTTAAATATATGTGTTTTGTCTTCTAGCAAAAATACTTTGATTCTGGTGATTACAACATGGCTAAGGCAAAGATGAAGAATAAGCAACTGCCTACTGCAGCTCCTGACAAGACAGAAGTCACTGGTGACCATATTCCTACTCCACAGGATCTTCCACAGCGGAAACCATCTCTTGTTGCTAGCAAGCTGGCTGGCTGACGAGAACAGCTGAACTGCATGATTATTCTCATTCCTGTTATTTCTCCTTAATAGTTATTTCTCACCCTCACATCCCCCTTTTTCTTTATTACACTAAGTCATGAGACTGACAGCTTTGCAGGTAGCGATAGCATGTGCTGGTATTGTAAGGGAGTACTGTTAAGAGTAAAACGTGTAGTATTTGGACTAGTTGAGAACAATGCACTGATTAAAAAGGACAAGTTTGGTTAGAGCAATGTAATCTACTTGAAAATGTACATATTGCCCATTTCCTAGTGTAGGACTGGTTCCAGCAAGTGACATCGCAAGTTTTACAACTTATAATGTTTCTGCTTTTGTTATTTCATCTTAATTACAGCATATTTGTATTTAATATAACCTCCAGTTGTGTTGGGTTTTTCTTCTGTGTTTGGGTTTGTTGTCTAAAATAGAGGTTTAGACCACAAGTTGCTAGATGGTAAAGCATGTATAAAAACAAAGACAGGGCTCTGATTGAATTTTGTTTCTGCTTTTGAACTTGAACGGCCTTAAACCTGTTTCAGCTTTAACAATAGAGTTTTTACTTGGGCAATATTTGCCCATACTGGTGTAACTCTTGTGAATCTAGTGCTTATTGACAACTGCCTGTTGAAGCTGGTATTCTTTTCAGTTCTGTAGCTTAGGACACACTTTTGTTGAAGATGTGAATGAAGTGTGCATGTGCATAGACTGTTGAATTCACTCTTGTGCCATTTTTGTAAATACAATAGTTTTGCACAACCTTTTGCAAACGTCTATTAGTTTTACATTTTAAAAGCAGATAATGTGCCAATCAAAGCACAAGTGATTCTGTATCTTTCAAATTCTTGTCCTGAAACTGAGCGCCCAGAATCTTGCTACTGAAAGTAAAAAATTGGATACCTGAAATTTGTGAAACACTTTGATATCTACACTTGGCTCAGCCTTATGCTTTAACAGTTGGATATTCTGTTTCGCAGCAAAGGTCTAACACTCAAATATAAACAGGGAGTTTGTACCTGTATTTGGAGACAAGTGCCCTTTTTGTTCAGCAGCTCTTTAACCTTTAAAAGCTGAAATGCTCTGTCTGATGACATGGGAGATGGCGAAGTGTGCTGATTTGGCGAGTTTCCCATGTGGCAAACTCCAAATCTAGACTTGCTACAGGTTGATATGCAATTGTCTTTGGGCTTTTTTAGACTTCTGGAAGCAGAAGGCTATGATTTTATATTTCTTTTTTTCTTGGGACTCCTGAAGTGGTAGTAAACTTAACTTCTTTTCTCTTTGTCATACAGCAGCTGCCCTTTGGCTTTGGGGAAGCAAAGAGCTGGAAGTGATATTTATGTGATCTATTGAAAAATAGGTAACTTTTCATGTACAAAAATAGGAATGAACTCCAGTTCATCTTTATGATGCAGATCGTAAAGTACTGGATTGCCAGAATACATAGTTAGCAGAAGACAGGTAACGTGATGCATTTAAAAGCATGTTTGTTCAGTGAAGTCAGAGTATTAGAAGTGCAGTGTGATCCATAATGTAATTGATTTTCACATAGGTAATCACAGTATCCTCCTTTGGGAGTGTAAGAAGCTCTTTTAAAAAAAGATCATTTTACTGAATACTTTTTTTTCTTGAAAGAAACAGTTCTGAAACAGCCTGTTGAAAACAAAGCATCAATGTGGGTATTACCAGAGAAGACGCTCTTAAAGGTGCAAGCTTTTGGAAGGATGTGCTTTGTGTTGGCATACTCAGAAAGGTCTTGCAGGATGAAGGACTGCTAGTCAAAAAGAACACTGGGCTGTGTTTCCTGGAATGCTCTTTTCAAGGCAAACCTGAGAAAAAGAATAATCTTAATTCGGCCCTGTTTTGATTAGAACATGAGCAAAGTATATCGGCATCCATATGCTGTCTTTGGTTCAGAGAAGTCATTCCAGACAATTTGGAAATTGCTACTCTCATTCTTTTCAAGTCTGTATAACCCTTTTCTGGTAACCAAATGGGCTCTGTCAAGCCTGTCCTTACACCTTGTCCTCCACAAGTATTATAAAGAATTTGTGGTTTTTGCAGAGCAGGTTGAAGAAACAACAGACCTACTTGATGAGTTTGAGTAAGAAATTTGGCTGTGAGAATAGCAAGGAAACTGAATATATTGAAGCAAACTGCCTTTTATAGATGTTTGTCCCAATGTGAGAATCCCTCTTTATTTTTGTATGTATAAATGAAATTGAAACTTAACGATAGGACTGGGCTCGAGACATTTTGAACAGTTGAAGGTGACTTGCTGTGTGTTGTCTAGTGGCACTATTCTGTAGCTCACATGCTGTGAGCTTCCTTGATGCCTGGGAAGGTTTAAAAACAGCCATTTAAATTTAAACATTCCACTCAGCTACAACTCAGCTTGTCCTGCTGGTTGGACAGCATACGCTCTTCCAATGTTCACTTGGTGACTTGCAGTTGTTAAGATTACTACAAATTCAGCTATGAATATGTTATCCATGTGTATATTTGAAGTACTGTAATGCTAACTAGGTCAATGACTGATTATGAGCCTACACATCTGACAGACCTCAGCAGCAGGCACAGCTATTTTGATTCTATACACTGTATAAAACTGAAGTCCAATAATCACTTAACAGTAAATCAAACGTGACTGCAAATCGATGCTTACTTTCAGCTTACTCCAGCAAGATAACTCAGCTATCCAAACTTATGTACATAATGTATTATATGAGTTTTACCATTTGATAATTACCTTTTTCAGAGAAAACCTGTCCGCACTGTAGACTGGCAGTCCCTTTCATATCTTGCCTTTAAAGATAGACAGTGTTTAGTTAGTAGAGTAGTACTCATGTAGGCTTGTAATAGCAGATAGCTCCAACATTTTATTCGAGACAGTTAAGTGGATGAATTACAGTTTCACAGATATGTCCCCAAATCTGTAGCACCAAAGGCTTCCCTCTCATTGTTCTCGATGTAGTAGGACAGTGTTTGTGTAAAGGCTGCAGGAGTACATTTCGTTGGACATATTTACACCCAGTCAAGATGTTAAGGTGATAACAATGTCAACTGTTCTTTACAAACTTACACATTGTATAGTATACAGAATAAATTGATCTACTTAGTTTTTATTGCAATGTGGAGACTTGTCTGGTCATTGCTGTGGTTTCCCCAAAGAACCTGCATACTTCGGTATTCTCTCTGGAAAATTTCTAAAACCTAAATCTTGCTACTCTGTATCATTAAAAATATGACTGGGCTTTGGTTTCTAGTATGTTAGACTACAGAATTACTTTAATGTAATCACATTTATATATATTTCAGTGCTTATTTTTCTAATAAGGTAATTAAAGCTTACTGTTTGAAAACTCCGTAACAGGTGATTGTTTTGGTACCTTGCACTGAGTGAAGGGGACTCTGGGAGTTAGCTTGGCTGCTAGTGTGGACGTTTGCATTGCTGTAGGCTACTGGCCTGAATATGGCAACGTTTCCAAGAAATCAAAATGCTGGAAAAAGTCCAGCTAATTCATATTCAGACTGTGACTTAGGTGCTGTCTTTGCTCAACTCCCAAGTTCCACGTGGTGGTATACTGATACAGTTAGCTCCGTCACCGAGGTCATAGTAACGTCCTCTGTACTCTGCATCTGTAACGAATGGAGGAGAAAAATGTCCACTGTAAGTAGTGTCGCTGAGGCAGCGCAAAGGCTGCGCCAACACCGGCATTAGGAACCTGAAGGAACTCACTTGAGTCTCTACAGGGAGTGGCATCAATCCAGGTAAAGACAAACCTTTTAAACACAGACTTACTGCCCCAAACTGTTTCTAATTAGAGATCAGAGCCGTGGCACGCACGGTCACACACTGCTGTGCTCAGAGAAGCCTTGTGTTTAGTGGCTGTGCTGGCAGAATGTGACATGACACTCAGGAGGGAGGCCACATTGTGGAACTTGTTTATTTTTGATGGCTGGGGGACCTCTGTGAGTTTGGGAAGAACAACAGATGGGAGGAGCATGCAAGCAGGATGAGTGGTTTTTTTGGTTGGTTGGCATCTCAGACTCATGCCTGTGGCTTTTTCATCCCAAGTTTGTGTGTTTAGATACAGAGTGGCTTAAAATCTGGGAAGTTTTATGCATGTTCAAGACATTCCCATTAAACCTTTTCAAACTGGTATACTAGCACAAGGGCAGAGAGCCTTGAGCTCTACTGATGTGCTTGAGAATAAAGATTTAGTGTGGGGACAGATTATTGAATTGTCCCTGTCTTTCTCACACAGTACATGTTTGTTATAGCAAGGATGCTGCTTGATAGATGTTTGTGACAAATATTCTTGCATATTTTTAGCAGGCACAGAATTCTGTTTATTTACTGGTTTGGAAAATACTGACAAAGTACTGATTTGATGGATGGTTATTTGACTTTGGTTTAAAATGGGAAGATGAAGAGCTTTTTGTTTCTGGCTTTGTCTAGATGTAACAGATTTCAGTTGGGTTTAGTATTTTTACTTCATTGCAGCACAGCATTGCAGTTCTTACTAAAAGAGGAATATGGTTGGATAATCTGTCAACTTCCCTTGACAATGTTGCAGAATGATCAAACGACTGTCCCTAACATTCCTGGCACAGGGCATCTCCACAGAGGCTGGATTCTGTCTGTTAGTATGGTAGGGTTGTTTCCTTACTGGGGTTTGAGAAAAAACTTCCTTGAGAAGCAGGATTTGGATTTTCAAAGGTGTGGTATTTTCTAGGAGTTGAATTATGCTGAAATAAGGATGTTTAAATGCAAGAATGGGAGCTGTGGATCCTTCTGAACTTTTGGTCTGTTCTCAGGTAATGGTTTTTATATTGAAAAAAAATTGGCTAATACGCTGAAAGGAAAATACATACATCACATTCTAGAGACAAGTAAAGGCATAGATGGATTGAGGCAAGCTTTCTGCACAGGAATTTCATCATGTAGGTTTTGTCTGCCTTTTCTGTAAGCCCAAAACCTCCCAAGTAAGTCCCAAGTGTTGCTGGGAGAATCCATGCATGGTATGTAATTGTATCTCTTCCTACATGTGTCTTGCATTACACTGCTG
The DNA here is from genome assembly GCF_964237585.1 of Gallinula chloropus. NCBI lineage: Eukaryota > Metazoa > Chordata > Aves > Gruiformes > Rallidae > Gallinula > Gallinula chloropus. The sequence goes on from NC_140094.1 coordinate 6,959,847, forward strand.
AGTTCTTCACTGGTAACAGTGCAATGGTTTCTGGCTGAAAGCGGCTGTTGTTTAGTACAGCCAAGCTAACTTGTTTAGTACAGGCCTAGTCCTGTAGTGTGGGAGTACGGGAAAGAGGAGAGGGAGGGTTGTAGCCTGTTAATTCCCCAGTTAGCTTTGTCTGCTTTCCCAAGGAAAGTCACTCAGCATTAAACTGATGGTCAGTGATAAGTGCACAAACGCTCTCCTGAAGGAGCAGACCGGCCCAGCCACTCTGCCACATCAGCCCTGGCAGTTCCCTTCCATTACCAGTAGTTATTCCTTCCATGCCTCTAATGATTCCTCTATTTTCTTTGGCTATCAGAGTCTGCTGCTCACTTGCAGTACAGCGTGGCAGCCACAGAATAGGAAGTTCTAATTGAGAAGTAGAATTTTTCTGCCACAGTTGAATAGGTCATGGAAGTAACCAGAACATAGGTGTAAAAAAAATGATTGGACATGTGCTTTGTGTAGTCCCTTCTGAAAGAAATTACATAATCCCATGAATTGAGATTATTTTCTATCTTTGTATTGGATTCAAGTTCTGTATACAATTCAGCTACATCAGCCATACATTGGTAGCTGGAATACCCTGGGATATATGCTCTGAAATCAAATGCTATAGATGATCGTTTTGGAAAGATGTTGAGCAAGACAGGACATTTAAAACCCTGCCAGCAAATGCTGGATGAATTAAGTAGACTTGGTACATGACAGACAGGTTGTTTCTTGGCAAACTTTCAGTGCTCCCAATTCCTGTCCTTAATGACAGATTTAAAATCCTGGTTTATGCAAATTGTGTCAAATTGTAGTGTATTTTGGACTCCAATATCTATTTTTTGCTGGGTCTTATTACACTTGGCTCCTGAGCTCCAGCTGTGAATGGCTGATAGAGTAATCCACAGTCCGAGGGAACTCCTGAAATGAGCATCTTTGAAGTTAGAATAGATACTGCCCTGACAAAAGGGTGTTAAATACGGGCTATGAAGCAGCACCAGTTGGAGGGGAGGTTCAGATCCCTTCTGAAAACAGATTTCTGTGGTTTGTACATCCAGACTCTCAGATTAAGCATGTTAAAGGTGGATGATTGGATACAGCCCAGATCACTTGTGTTACACGTGAAAGATGCCTGGTGGCTTTAGTATGGATCTCTGGTTTGCTGTAGCGTGCACTTGTACAGCTGTGCAAGTGTCTTGGCCACAAGCCTCAGCCAGACCTGCACAGCGGTTTGCAGGAACCAGGTCTGGGCTTCGTGTAGGACAAGACTGCAGATGCCCAGCTCTGCCAGTGGGAGCGAGCCTCCTACGCACAGGACAGTACAGGCGGCCGTGGTTGATAACCCTGGGTGTGGGAAGGAGGGTACACTTTAAATTCAAGTCTCCTTAGTTTCAACTCTGAGCCCTCTCAGCAAAATAATTTTTTTTAAACTTCTTTCTGAATTTACTAACCTTAGTAAATTTACTAGCTGTGAAGACCCTGTATCTACAAACAACTCCGGGTTGTGTATCTACAAACAACTCCAGGTAAGGCTGCTTATTTTCATTGTGACACTTTCATTTGTGCTTGCCACATTCTCCCTCTCCTTTCCTTCAGACAGCAGCAGTAAAGTACAGTTAGCTTATAGCATTTATTGGGAGTGTTTATTTTGGGAGTCAAGATAGCTTGACTTTCATTTCTGGCTGTTAGTTGATGAGTGATTTTGAGCAGGTCTCCCACCTCTCTCCTGGCTCACTTCTGTAGAGCAGGCTTGTCTGTTTCTTTGATAATCACAGTAAGTTTCAATGGGAGTCCAGCTACTACCCCCTGAAGAGAGAGCTCTAAACAGTAGAATCCTGTGCAGAGGATACCACTTTGACTCTAAGCTCTTTGCTGGAGAGTGTGGCAGGGGTAACGGTTTCAAAGGTGTGTATTTCAGACCACTGGACCGGATGCATTCCCAAGGTTAAAAAGGAAGATACAGAGAGATGTAGTATCTTCAGTTCTGCTCTCAAAAGAACTCTTGTTGTAACATGAGCTGTAAAAACCCACCCGTTACTGATCTGTAAAGCGGATGAGCTGCCATCTCATAGCCTAGCCAGCACATGGATTGTGCTTTTCATCCCCCTTTGGCATGGGAGCTAAACTCTTCAAAGATGCGTCCCTTGATTTCTTGGTGAGGACTGGACTTGTTTTCAATAGTGCTTTGAATGACAATCTTGGAGAGAGAAACCAAAAAAATGGGAAACTTGGTGCCTGAACTACGTGCAAAACCAGACGGTGGTAGTAACTTGATCGGTGGTAGGGTGGCTGCTATCACGGAGAGGCTTCGGTAGGCTGCAACCCAGGTGTAAATCCATCGGGCTGAGGCTGCTGCAGCTGGCTGATCTGGCCGGTTATCTGCCCGGGGGGACAGTTCCCCCGTGCCCGGCCATGGCGATGCCCAGGCGGCAGTGCCTGCGGGCTTGGGAACCGCGCCGCGCTAGTAACGCGCTGGACAGCACCCGCCATCAGAAACACCCCTAGGGAAGCAATGAGCAGTTTGTGAGGTCTGGGAGGGGAAAGGGAAAGCGGGACCGGGCGAACAAGGAGGAAACAGTAGGCTGGGGCGGAGGAGCGGGCTGCGCCGGGGCTGGCGGCGGGCGGCCGCCGCGGGTCTCTCCGGTTCTGCCTTTGGGTCCCCCGCCTTCGGCAGAGCCCGGGCCGCGCCCCTCGAGGAGAGGGGAGCGGTCAGCGCCTGGGGACCCAACGCCGGCGGGCAGCGGCCCGCCCGCCGGTGGGAGGCATCGCGCCGCCCGCCTGCCTCCCTGCCCGCCGCTCCCACAATGCACAGAGCGGCGGCAGCCCCGCCGCCCGCCAGGTAGCAACATGGCGTGCCGCGCCCGGGCCGCCGCCTGAGCATCCTCCCTCCGCCGCCTCCGCCTACCGCCGCCGGGCTGCCGCAGAAGGGCCGCCCGCCCGCGCCCTGCGCCATGGCAGCCTCCGAGCTCTACACGAAGGTAGGGCGGCGGCGGGGCCGGGGGCTGCGCGGGGGCGGCCGGGGGAGGCGGCGGTAACGGGGAGGTGGGGGGGGGAGCGGGGCCCGGGCGGGCATCCCCGCACCGAGCGGGTCGGGAGAGCGCGTGTGGGGGTCGGAGCGCCCATCCGCAGCCGCCGCGGCGACAGCCGGCGCCTCTTCCCAAGATGGACCCGCATCCCGGCGGGGCGCGGGCGTAGGGCCCCCCGCCGCTGCGTGCCCGGCCCGGTGAGTCACGGTCCCGCCGCTCCCCGGCGAGGCTCTGGCCGGCGGGCAGGCAGCGCCGTTGCGGCGTCTTCCTCCCGCAGAGCTGCGGAGGGAACCGGCCGTGCTGCCCTTCCTGTCGTGGGCACGGCGGGCTGGCCGGAGCGGCTCTGCCAGCCCGGCGGTACCGCGATGCGGAGCTGGGGAGAGCGGCCGGGCCGAGCCCGGCGCCCTGGGCGGCTGTGTCCTTCGGAGATAAGAGCCCGTGCCTTGTAGGAAAACACCTCCCGCGGCACAGGCGCCTCGCCACCAACTGACCTTCCTGCCGGCACGGCCCCTGCGCATCGTCGTCATCCCTCTGGCAGCCCTTCGGAGCCCCGCAGGCAGCCGCGATGCCGTGCGCGACTCGGACGCTTTTTAAACGGACATTTTCCCGACTGTTTTTAGTCTCCTGTGTTAGCATCTCACCACCCTCCACCCGGAAACAGTTACAGCCCTACGCGTCTTGAGGATGGCAAAGCCTGCAAATGGAGAGCCGTGGAAACGATTGCTTTATCCACCAGCAGCGCCGTGTTTTCTCGTTGCTCTGCCTTGATCTAGTGCAGAAATCCGAAAGAAATTCCAGCCCGTGGGTTTGTAAGGGCAGAAGGGGGTCAGCAGAGCTGAGCGCCGCAGCACAGCGAGCCCCAAGTGCTTCTTTCAGAAAGCCTGCAACGGTCTGCGCGTGTTTCACCATCCAGATCCTTGAGCCACTTTGTGCAACATCACCAGCCGAGCTCTTTGCGTGGGGAGAGAAAGGAAACGGCCTTTTAATTTTGGCGTGAATAGCTCACCTTGTTCACTGAGTCCTCCCAGGACGGGATTCGGTGGGCAGCGCATTGTCTGGGCATCGGTGCGAATCGAACCGGAGGGTCCCTGCGATAGGCTGACCCGCATCTGAACGGGGTGTTTGTGTAGGAGAGACTGAAAGAGAGGAAATGAGTTGCATGCCCTGAAAATGCTAAATATAAATATTATTATAAATAGAAACCTTATTGCAAATAGCTTGTTTGAGGCTTCTGGGTGGCTTGTGTCTCTCAGAAGAGCACCTCTGTTAACTGTCAGTGCAAACAGGGATGAAGCTAGCATTCGGGTCAAGAGAGCAGTGGCACTGCACAGTTGTTCCCTGGGGCCAGACAGACCTCCTCTATGCAAAGAGTTATTTTGGAAAGGTGTTCTTCATTTACCTCTGTCTGTGGATGTTCGTACTATGGAGTTAAAAGGTCCTGGAAAAAGTTGATCAGAAATAGATTTTTTGTAAATTTCGAGCCCTGCCTGAGCTGCAGTTCTCTTCCTTGAGTGGTTAAATCTTGTGGTCAGAACCTGCCTCCAAATATGGGTGCCCTGTTGTCCTGGGACTGCATTACACTGGGCAGCTTGGGCCCCTTTTTCGTCCCTAAGGAAGGCATGGCTCTGACCAGGCGCTGGCATGGGAAAGCTGCTGGCCCTTCCAACAGAGACAGTCTCTGCTATCTTCCCTCTTCACTGGCTTTCTTCCCAGGTAATGCAATTGTGCTGCTTAAATCACATTAGGTATCTTATCCTTGTTTAAGAAACATAGTGGATATAAGGTCATAGCATGCAGAGGTATAAAAAGAGCACACACATACTCAGACAAGCACAGATGATCCTCTGGCTGGGACATGCTGGGTGATGAAGGCCAGCGAGATGGCTTCTGTGCTGTGCTCTCACATCATGGGCTGTTCTTGTCCTTTTAGAGCCATGTGTAGGTACCTAAAGAGCGACTGTTGCATCTTTTCATACTGGCAGGCAGAGTCAGGATTCAGGACAGCTGCTTGAAGTACCAGAGCTTCTGGTGTAGCACTGACACTTGACATAAGTGTTGGCACAGATACTGTGCTGGCAAGCAGGGTAGGGTTTGAGTTTGAAGAGTATCATTGCTGCATGTCTCCTGGAGGGAAGTACCTGGCCGCTCCCTTACCTTCTCCCACTGGAAACCCACGTCCCAGCTTGCCCGAGTTGCTCGGGCAGCTGCGTTCATGTGAGTTACTTGGAACAGCAGTTGGTAGAATTATCGTAATGACTAGATGAGCAGTGTTGCAAAGAGGTTGTCAGCATCTCTGCAAATGATGTCTGAGAATGGGAGAAGCAGGCTTCTTATTTCCAGCTGCTGCTGGTGGAAGTGGGAGAGCCCCACTGTACGCTCCCCCGTGCCCAGATTCGCTAACGTGCAGTCCTAAGTCCCCCCCCACCTCCAGATTTGATTTCTTTGCGTGCCAGTGAAAAGCACATTTCTTTGCTGTTCCAGCCCTGTGTGCCATGGTGAAATACCACAAAGGGACTCTGACTTTCTCAGTTCAAGTTGCTGTTTCACTAGAAACCAGTGATCCATGTTTTTGAAGAAGTCATGCCCCTCCTGTGAAAATGAGCCATGCTGGACTTTGCATTCCTACGCCCAGTGATGCTGCAGAGACAGACTCTGCTTGAAGGCATTTGCTTCAGTTTTGGGGTGCTGCAGTTGAAAACGGCCCAGGCATTCTTATCTAAAATGCAGTGCTCAATGTGTCCCATTGGACACCTATCAATGGCAGGTTGGTGGTCCTGCCGCAAGGTCGGTTCTGAAAGTTCTGGTTCTTGCACTCAGGAAGCAAATTTAGGAGGATCTTGACGTGTTTCCTGCATCAGCACAGCCCTGCTGAGCAGTGCATGGCTGTAGTGGATCAGCATTTCAGTAACTGCTGGCCAGCAACAGATACATACCTAATTCTCCCGATCCATAAATGTTGCTACAGGATGATCCAGGCCACGTGTTGGCTTTTGGCAACTGTAATCTGCTTTCCTTGGAAGTCAAGAGCACGTGAGAAAGCTTTGCCTAGACCTGGAACTCAGCTGGCTTCCCTTGGCTGGCCCATCCGCATGCCTCGTGTTTGACATCCCTTTGTGAGATGGGGTGTGCAAATCCAAGCCCCAAACCCTGCGCTCCTTGCAGTAGTGGAAGTTAACAGCAGGTCAGACTGTTTGTGCCACCTCTATTAAAGTCAGAGTGAAGAGCTGACATGGTTAGTAATTGTTCTCTTGTTTCCATCCTTTTTGCCCTGAGTTGGAGTGATTTCTGTTTCATGCTGTGCTGTCCTGCAGCATGGTGCCTTCCTTGCCCCTCGAGGTTTCTCTTTCTGTTTGGGTGGCCTCATGCAGCACACTTATTTTTGTGTTTATTTATCTATCCATCCAGCCAGATGTTTATGTATTTGTATTCTTACAGTATGTCCCCTCCCTGTCCAGTATCTCCGAGATGAGGGGCAGCTAGCTCCAGCCAGCTTGCTCCTAACTTAGGGGCTAATCCACTTCCAGTTCAAGTGAGTGGAAGTGCTCCTTTGGACCAAGAGCAATCAGGCAACAGTTTTTGCTGGAGAGTGCAGCCTAGGTAAGCTGCAGTCAGGAGCTGACCTTCAGCCCTGCTGCTCTCTCCTTGAAACCGCTCAGTTTGAGGGTTGTTAAGCAGTAAATTGAGTTAGGGAAACACTGGAAGGAGCTGCATAGAACAAAAAGCTGCTTGTGCAGTCCCCAGCGTTGCAGGGAGCCCTTGCTTGCTTTCTGGGGCTGTCTTCAGGCAGCTGGTCCGGGTGTGAAGCCAGGGTGTGATAAACCTTGGTCTTCCCCTTCGCTCGGGCTGAGTCCTTGCAAGTGAAAATGGCAAAAGGCAGATTCTGGCCGGGCTGTGGCTCTTCTTCAGTATGCTAATGGTACACCGGGGAGGAAAGAGCAAAAACTAGCCTGACCATCAGAGAGAAAACAGACCTGTAGCTCCAAATGTCTGTGCCTAATAGTGGGCTTCTCTTGGGGTTAAAAAAAAGCTGCCCTAATTATCTAGTCGTGAATATTGCTGTTCAAACTACTGCATGCGAGACAAGTGTTTTCCAAACATTAACCAGTTGTCCCAGTAGATCATTGCCTTGTTCTTCCAGAGCTAGGTTGGCCAGTGATGCAGAGACCGAGTTGTCATCTCCACGCAGAGCTTGAGCAATTGCACCTCCAAATGGCAGTGAGCCCGATAGGATTTATGGCTGTACCTCTTCTTCTTCCAAAACTCTCGTGCAGCAGCAGCGGAGGGGACGTTCCGGTTGCTTTTCTCCGTCAGGGACCTGCTGTGGCACTGGAGTAAGCGTTGGCAGCGCTGCCAGGGACAGCTCACAACCCTGTGCACTGACTGCTCATAAACCAGGGGTGCTGGGGGTAGAATTACCGGCAATCTAACAGTACTGGGGTTGACCTAACCTTCACGGTTTTTATGAGTTTTCATAAATAAAAGCTTTGCTGGGACTGTTCAGCCTAGAGAAAAGCAGACTAAGTGGGGACCTTATTAATGTTTATCAATTTCTTAAGCTTGGGATGCAGGGGGAATCAGCCAGCCCCTTTTCAGTGCTCTATGGGGACAGGACAAGGGGCAATGGCTGCAAGTTGGAGCACAGGAAGTTCCGCACCAACATGCAGAAGAACTTTTACCCAGTGAGGGTGACAGAGCCCTGGAATAGGCTTCCCAGGGAGGTGGTGGAGTCTCCTTCTCTGGAGATATTCAAGACCTGTCTGGATGCCTGTCTGTGCTATATGAGCTGGGGAGCTGCTTTGGCAGGGGGGTTGGACCTGATGATCTCTCAAGGTCCCTTCCAACCCCTGTGATTCTATGATTCTATGATTCCTGTAGTTGGATGCCAACCACAGCAGTGACATGTCACCAATCTGTCATTCCTGTTACAAGTAACTGCGAGCCTTGGGAAGCAAGAGGGGAGCGATGCTGTGATTCTGAGCTCAGTCTGCACTGGAGCTGCTCCCCAGGGCGCCGAGCATCCCCGTTGGAAGCAGTGGTACCAGCCTGGGCCGGGCGGTGGGCTCCAGGAGGGAGCAGGCTCTTTGGGAAAGCTTCCTGCAGCCCACAGATCGGTTTTTGGGAGAGTGGATCCTGTAGGCCCCAAGAAATGCTGGAGCAGTAGTACTGTTTGGAGCTCCTTTGGGGGAGAGGAGATACTAGCTTTATATTCAGAAGTATTATGTTGTTTTGCTGTAGACCTAATCTTGAAAGTTGGGCGAGTTCTTTGCTCCACGTAAGGAGTAACTGAAGGTCCTGTGTATAATAATTGGTCTTATCTGTCTAATTCTTTGAGTATCATGTTAGAACATTTATCTAATAATATTAGTGGATTATGTGGGATCCCTCACTAACAGTTACCAGCAATCCTTGTGGAACAGTGATGGCTGTACATTGAGCTGCCGCTGGTTACGTGCAGCCTGTTTCTGCTGCGGGGATTTTGTGGCGTGTGCCAGATGGCTTAGGTAATGGATTACTGGTTTGTTTTAGATAAATAAATACTCAGATAAAGGGCTGTTGAGTTCCTGCTGTGTCAGGAGATGTGTGTGACGACCACTGTTGCCTTTCAGTGAGCCATGGAGCTCTGGGTTGAGTTGGAAGGATGGGCGGCCAGTCAGGCAGGTGTACCTGGCTCTTAGGGTCTCCTGTTGGGCATTTAAGAGTTAATCCTCTCCATATGTCTTAATGACAAAGTTATTTGTTTCTCTCTTCAATGCAACTCATTGTTTAATCTCTAGGACTAAAGAAAGCATTTTTGTCATTGAAATAGACTCGCTGGCCCAGCTGAATTGGAGGAAGTCACGGAAAGGGACAGTGTCAGGGACGGTGTCGCAAGGTTTTTCTGCTAGTTGTCAGTGTTGAATAGGATTGAAGAAGGCAAGCCGTGATAGTAAGGGCAGCTGTAGCTGGTGTTTCTGTTCTGGGAACAGCAGTGTTCAGCTGGCAGTTCTGCTGTCCTCTGGGTACAGGGGCACGGTTCTGGAGTACAGCCTCTGTGGCAGACCCTGGGGAGTCATCTCCCTGACGCGGCCCATGGGGACATCCCTTCAGTTTGGGTTTCTCTACTTGAAGATGCAAACTGTATACAAAACAAGTACTCAGCTGCGCTGGGTCTTATTTGTACTGCTGGAGCCTGACTGGCATATGTGCAGGCATTGCTGGTTTGAAGGACCTCATGGGTAGGGGCTGTGGTGGACCCAGTTCCACCTGCCTTGCCAGGTAGTAAGAGCTCCTCAGGCAAGAGCCAGTGCTTTGTTTAGGCCTCTCCATTGATGTCAGCTTAGCTTGGTTCATAGGTTATGGCCCCTCAGTTATAGAAGCACATAGAGCTACTTGAAAGAGTCCAGTGCAGGGCCACCAAGAAGATTAAGTGAGTGGAATGCCTTCTTTAAGAGGAGAGGCCTCTTTAGCTTAAAGCAGAGGAGACTGAGGGGTGACCTTATGAATGTTTACAAATATGTAAAGGGTGAGACTCAGGAGGACAAAGCCAGGCTCTTCTCAGGGATGGCAGCGATAGGACAAGGGGCAGTGGGTGCAGGCTGGAGCAGAGGAAGTTCCATGGGAATATAAGGAGAAACTTTTACACTGTGGGGGTGACAGAGCACTGGGACAGGCTGCCCGGAGAGGCTGTGGAGTCTCTTCTGGAGACATTCAAACCCACCTGGATGTGTTCCTGTGTGATTTAGTCTGGGTGATCCTGCTCAGGCAGAGGATTGGATCTTTTGAGGTCCCTTCCAACTCCTAATGTTCTGTGATTCTGTTACAAATTCAGACACAGCCTGTTTCTGAACTCCTTTACCTGGCTGGGTTTTCTTTTGTGTGCCTGAAGGTGCAGAGGTTATCTCTGATCTGATTCTGTGCTCGCTGTAGTGGAGCAGTGTTTACTACGGTGTGTATCGCGCCGGGCGCTGACAGTTGGGCCCAGGGCCAGGACACGGCGTTGAGCAAGGCTATTGTTCCTGCTGCTTCCTTACCAAACTACTCGAACGTGGTGAAGCAGCAGCATGCGCCTTCTGCCTATTGTCTTCAGCTGGAATAGCAAGGAAGAGCTTCCTATTTCACTTAAGGGTAGGCAGTTCTTGCTGCAGAACATGTGGTGTTAGGGTCAGAATACACTGTCGTCATGTCTGTGACCGTGACTTTTTCCTTAGCCTGTATCTTTTAGCTCTGGGCAATAGCCTTGCCCAGGGTACACCACAACAGATGTGTGCGTTTGTTTTGGTGATGAAGCTCCTAAGAGTTTTAATTTTGTGCCTAAGCATTTGTACTTCCTTAGAAGTTTGGGTGCCAGTGTAAACCCACCGAACTCTTTTATCTGAAGGCCACGGGAGATAGAGAAGATTCAAACCACGTTGAACTCAAAGGCTCTTTGTATAGTGACTTTTTCCTTTTGTTGGCTTTGCTTTTGAGCTGCATCCAGGATGGAGAGCTGTATGGTTGGGTTGCTAAGGCCTTGTTTACCAACACGAATAGCAAGGCTTTAGTGACTTTCCTGGCAGAGAACAGCACTTTCGTGCCCATGCCAGTGCCGCACTCTGTGCCACCCTTTGCCCAGGACTGCATCATTTCCTCCTTGGTCTCAGTGCTACTTGGCTTTGCTTAAGCCTGATACTGCAAAGATTTATCTTTATCCAGTGTGATTAATCACATTGCTTAATTTTATGCTTTGAAATCAAGCATGTAAATCTGACAGCTTGGGCCTTTGATTCTGTGTTTCCTCTCACTGTAGGGAAACACCTTTGCTGTCATATACCCTCTCTGACTAACATCTGCAGGAAAGCAAATGGAAACATATCCCAGGGATGTTGTCTTCTCAGGTCCTTGGTGCCAAGCTCTGTGTATGCAGTGTCCAGTAACCTAGGACCCTTCTGCTTAAGCCCAAATTTCTATATACTTATTAGCAAGTGTCTATTTTCAGGTGTAACTTCTCCTTCAGGACCCCCACCTCCTCAGGGGGTTCTGCTCATCATCTTCTAGCATCGCCCACTTTCTCAGCCCGCTCCAGGCACCAGCCTGGTGTGAGACACCCTGTGAGACAGGTAACCTGAACCACCCAGCTCCGTACTAACGTGGAAAACACCACAGTTAGTGAGCTGATCCTGGGGTCTTCCTGTTCCTGGCCATCCAGGACATAACCCATGCCTCTTCTGTCACAGTGCAGCTGCAGTGCTGCCCGCTCTCAGTTACTTGCAGTGTTTAGTAGCTTTACTTCTATATATCTTAATCTGGTTATATAAAAACAAAATGTAAAGAAGAGATCAGTGCTGGCTGAAAGGTTTGTGGGGGTTTTTGTGTGTGTGGTGTTTTGGGTTTATTTTTTTTAAGTATTTGGTATGGCTGCATTGGAGGTGTGCCCTTCGTGCTGAACCCTGGGCACTGCACAGCCCCACAGTAAGCACAGCAAGCGTTCTCACACTGCTAATAAAGTTTAAAGGCTTCGCTGCTAGCGAACGTCTGTGGACTGCAGACACTGACCCAACTTCTAATGCAAGTCTCTGCAAGTTTTAATGCAAATTCTGAAGAAGGTGAGAATGAATTCCTTACAAAAGCAGAGATCTTGTGTCTTTGCACCATCTGTTCTCCTTAGTGCCGTGGATTTAATTCCTTTGGCCTGTTAATCTGGGACAATTGCAAGACTTGTCACAGACCTTTCCCTGAATAGCAGTGGTGTGGAGGTACTCGAGGCTGGGGTGAAGGTTCTTCTGGTGTTAAGGGAGAAGAAGGTACAAACCTAACATCAGAAAATCAGATAACCAGGTATGAGTGGTGAACGGTCTGAGCAGTGTGAAGATTAAACTGGAGAGAAGCTGTCAAGAAAGCAGCCTTCCCTGCAGGGTTGGGTCTTCTTCAGGTCTCTTTACTTCCATGTTGTTTGCTGGAAGTGGTGGTTGTTTTCTTGACATCTTGAAAGCTAAAGCTGTCACATTTCCTCCCTTGCTCATCAAGTCTTCATTTCTGTCTTTTAACCCCGCTGTAGGAAAGGCTGTCAGGGTGATTCACATAGAATATAAGCTGCCACTGGTAATTAGTAGAAGTGGCTTGTTGAGTGTATTTAGCTCTTAGGAAAGACAGGAGGGATGGTTAACAGACCCTTGCAGGCTGCTTACACCAGGGTCTGATGAGAGCCCTTGCTGCAGAATGCATTGTAAAGGCTGAAGCAGTGTCGCTTTGGAGTGCTCTCATTCTGTCTTCATAGTAGTTGGCACAGCGGGGAAATATGGCATATAACTTGTGTCGAGTTTCCAAAGATTGCTGTGTGGTGGAACGTAAGCTGTATGTTTCTGTCTTGACAGTCCTAAAGACTGAGACTTCTTGCCTGTGTAACTTTCTGACCCACACTGTCTCTTTTCTGTAAGTGGGTATGAAAAGCCATGAAGTCTTGATGCGCTCACCAGTGGTGTCATTGAGTTCTTCCATTTGAGTACCAGGAGACATGAGAATTTTGAGATCAATTTAGGATTTACAGGAGGACACTCTTGCTCTTTGTAGAGCCAGAGAAACAAACTAAAAATACTATGAGCTGGTCTAACAATGTGGGAATTCATTGCCCCAACATGGCTTGTCACACGTTTCTCTCTGCAGACTCCATGGGTTATTCATCAGTATCTTTAAAGCAGATGACCTCAGTTGTTTTGCTGAGGAAATGAGAGAGAGAGAGATACTCCCAAGTTGCTGTATGAGTTAGTGTACACTGATACGAGAATTATGGAAGGATTTTTCATGGGAATTGAGCCTATTTTGCCTGGGAAGGAAACACCAACTGCCTCTGAAAGTGCTGCAAGTCTGTGTGACAAGAGATGCGGGATGGAAATGGATGGTTTAGACTACATGTATGTCAAAGTAAGTAGAATATGTTCAGTTGTTTTCTTGGTTTTAGCATAGGTGGAGGCTGCATAGCCAAGCACGTCATGGCTTATTAGTATAATAGTTTATTAGTAAATGTTTAAAGTAAGTAGAGTTTTGACTAATGATCTGGAACTATAGAAAGACTTTTTTCAAACATGCCAGACAATAATGTAATTGTTTAGGACATTGTCTCTCTCAGACAAATCTTCTGTCAGGAGCAGCGTTTGCAGAAACTGTTTGAATTTGATGCTGGAGCACACTTCTTCCTTGTCATGATCTTATGTATTGGAAATGCAAAGGCAGTGCAGGCTTTCTGCGGAGAACAGAGAGGAGCAGATCAGTTTCTCTAGGGCTAAATACAGTATGCAGCTTCCATCCAGTGTGAAAGGTTTTAACATCACTTCCCTCTCCGCCACAGAGGTGTTTTCCATGGCTTGTCATGCTAAGCAAGGTTGGAGTGGCACCAATGGCCAGGCAGCACTGGGGTCCCCGTGGTGCTGGCAGCCAGCGCAGTTCCCTGCACCCAGGGGCTGGTAAGGCAAGAGCTGAGGATGGTGGGGGAAGAAATGCAGGCACCCTTGATGGAGAGTTTCTGGGAACCATTAAGCTAAGTTCTGAGAGTTTCTGTGGCCGTTAAGCCTAGTTCTGCTTTCACGGCTTCCCCTGATGCTTGCGGAGGCTCTTTGGGAGGCTGCTCACTGGATTTAAGTCGCAGCACGCACACCAGGTCTTTCTGGCTTCCTTGCATGGGGACTTGCTGTTAATTTCCCATGAAAAGATGATGGGACTCATGCTATCTTCCTTAGGTGTGCTGTGCTGAAGTCAGGTTGCTGTTAATGTGGCAGGAGGGTGTCTGTGGGGCAGACCTGACCATAACGATGGTTGAGTTCTGCGTTAGTAAAACTAGTTTACCTTGAACAGCTCAAGCTAAGCCAGTGAAAGCTCTGTTTTAATGATGTGACTGCATCCCAGCCTGGGCTTCTGTGTCGTTCCAACAAAAATAATCAGTTGGGGTTGGATTTTAGAACCTCAGGCAGATATTTTCCTTGCAGTATGATGTTTTTGGAGGGCTAGGTGTGAGAACAAAGGAATGCTGCTGGGACTGCGGGGCAGCTTTGCACAAAGATAGGCAGAAAAGTACAGCCTTATCTACTATAAAAGTTTACAACAAATATATTTCCTTTCAAATTAAGCTTTCATGGTTAGGTCAGCAATTTTCCAAACCCCAGATGTTTCAGAAAACTTAGCCTTATTTCACCTCTGCAAGCCAGGTAGTCAATTACGGCTCCACTGCTTTCATCTCAGTAACTTGTTTCAAACTCTCGTGCTGTAGCACAGCGCATCTGTCTGATCAATACAGCCCTTTCTTTGCCCTTCCTGCCTAAGCAAATGCTGGCTCTGCCAGATAATCTCATGGCAGCGACGCAGATGGCTCTGTGCTGAAGCAGAGATGCTGAGACAAAGACAACGCTTCCTCTTTCTCTGGATACGCACCCGAGATGGACAACCAGCTGCAGCCGGGGCGATGAGCCCCCCGCTCCCCCTGGACAAAACTTGGCTCGTGCTGCCTGTAGTGAGAAACGATGCCATTATCCTGCTCTGACGGGTGAAGTTTCTAGAAACTCTGGGGAAAATAAATTTCAAAGGCTTCTGTAGGACTTTTAAGTCCATTTAAGAACTTGAAGAGGTGAATTAAACGTTTCATTGTGTGACACCGGCGTGAAAAAAGAAGTAAGAAACATGAGGGTCTTGACTGAAGTTGCACCAGTGGTCTGGAAATAATACTTATTTCGATATTTAGTCAATCGTACTGTGAAGTCTACGTTAAGACTTGCATCATCTTAGTGTTAAAGCAAAATCCTACAGCCAGTTGTTTCATTTGGCCTCACAGTGTATGTTTTCTTGGATCTCAAATGTAGGTATCCCTGAAGTTAGTCATGACATGTTGAATGTTTGGGGATTTTCTTGTGTATTCCTGAAGTATTGGCACTTTTTAAAAATCTTTAAATTGGAGTATTTTCACAATGCATTCATGGGAAGTGCCCAGGCAGGAAACCATGCCTCCTTTTCCTAATAGTCTTTCTTCAACACAGCACGTCTCATTAGCTGAGCATTCAGGGGACGGCTGTAGTTACTTCATTTGCCCTTAAATTTATTGTGGCCACTTTTCTACAACTCTTGTAACATGTTTTTCAGGTTGGATGAATGAGGTGTTTTAAGGCAGACTTGTAATTAACTTCTTTCTGAAATCACTAGCGTGTAATTCAGTGTTGGACTTTGGATGGGTGGTGTGGATTGCAGCGCGGTACGGCGTGTGCCCCTCTCCATGGATATGACCCCAAGTGAAGCCATACAGGGGTCAGAATGTTCTTCTGTTGCTCAGCCTGGAGCTTCTGCTCTGTGACACTTCTAGTCTTTGCTTTTGCTGATCTTTTTGGGGTTATTCAGCTGCTTTGAGTCTCAGGTAGTGACCAAACTGTCAGTGGCTTTGATCTAGCTAATTGCTGTCCTTTTGGAAGGCCTTTCGGAGCTGCCTTCATTGCTTTGATGGCTCTAGAAATTGAAACTGTTGCAAGCATAAAATTTGCTTAAACACTGACATTCCTTTGAACGTATTTTTTTAAAGCTTGATTTTTCTTCATTTACTTGAAATGAGCATTTCTTGAGCAGCGTGCTGAATTAAAATGAGCAGTGTGTTGCAGTGAGCAAGGTGGAAGCCCGGCTGTGTCACTGGGTGGCTGTGGTGGGTTATTATGCCGTAGGTTTGCTGATGACGGGTGGCATACAAGCAACCCCACGGGCAGGCAAGGCAGGTGGGGAGGCACAGCGGGGCAGGGGCATCACTCCTTGTCCTCCCACACAGGCTTGTGGCAGCGGTGGGGATGCAGGGACAGATGGAGCTGCCCTTCCCTTGTGACACGCTGGTCAGGCCTGCATCTGTCCCAGCCTTGGTGTTGTGAAACATGTTTTATTTTCCTGTAATTGGTAATGCAGCCTTAATTAAATTCCACTGGAAGTGTCATGAGGGCAGAATCATGATGTGCCCCGATGGTGTTGGGTGTGGCTCCCCATGGCTGTCAGGTGGTTTTCAGCAGTGGGAGCTACTGCTGCATCACAGGCTGAGTAAATGACGGGACTGTAGCCGTGGCCGACGGTGGAGAAGAGCCCAGGAAAGCTGGTCTGTGAGACACAACAGGAGCTGACAGATGCCATTCCTGTGCGCAGCAGCTGAGGGGTTGAATGGGCAACATTTGGGGAGCTAAAGTATTGTCTGGGTTAGTAACAGCTGAGCATCCATTGCATCTGTCCCCCTTTGTGCGTTGTTTTGAAGAGAAGGTCAAGAACAGTCAACATAAAATGTAGAAAGTTGTGTTTTTAAATGTTCCATGTGTTTTAACTCCTTGTAAATGTTTCTTACAAAAGTCATATTGACTATGCCCTGGGAACATAACTGTTCTTTGATAGATTTGGTAGTTTGAAGTAAGACGCTGCGTTTCCTGGCCGTGATGTCAAGCCCAGCGCGTGGGCTTGCAGGGTGATGATTTTCTCTGAATTTCAATGGAAAGGTTACTGATCATAGAATCATAGAATGAATGTTTTTCCAGTAGCTGATGATGTGGATCTTGCTGCAGTGATTCTTTGTGGGATACTGATAGTTTTTCATTGTACCTTGTATAATCAAGGAGTGTTTGGCAAACAAGTACAAGCTGGTTTTGTTGTTACAAGTCACCAGGCCCTAAATATACAGAATGCCTTATAAAAATGTATAAAAGAAAAAAAGGAAAGAAAGGGGGAAAAAACCCACCCCAAACAAAACCCCCATACTTATATTCTTTGGATTCACATGCAGTAGATTGAATACATAAGTGCAACAGTTTTGTTTTCATTGAGCTGCAGTTCAAGTCGTTCCCTTGTGCGCAGTGAAGGACACGGGGCTTTACCTGCTGAACTGTGGCTCCTGCAGGCACACTGACCTGAGGGTGTGAGGCCCATGTCAGTATGGTGCTGGTGGCTTAGAGGGGACCTCCCAGCCTGGGTCACTGCTCTCCTTGGCCACTGTTCGGGCTGGCCAGGGGATTCCCACAAGTCAGAATAATGTTGGGCTTCTGCTCCTCCTATTAGGTAAACTCACCACCTGAGATTATTGTTCAGGTAAAACAATACCAGTTGTCACACACTTTCCTCACTATATATCATGGTCTAAATGTCTTATTAAATTAATGTTTTCTAAGATGAGACTGTAAGATGTTTAAGAGGTATGGAGATGGCTGTTGCTCAGCAACAAGGCAGAAAATACTCTCTGTGCCCAAGGAATGCTACTGCCCTTAAGAAAATCGATAATTCTTGTTTTGCTGCTTTTGCAGAGGTAACAATGCCATTTCCCATGGGCCATAGGAAGAGCTGAGATGAGTTGGTCAGAGGTTTTGCAGCAGCCTGCTTGTCATGGAAGTGCTCTGCTTTCTGATCCCTCCTGGTTACTTGGCATCTTTATGAATGGGAAGTCAGGTCTTGCCTTTCTTTCTAGACTGCAGCCAGCAGCAGCACTTTGTTCATAGGAAAGCAATGCTGCAAGTCCACTTGTCCGGGCAGGTCTTGCTGAGAAACTATGGACAGCTTTCTGTGAGTTGAAATTTCCTTTTTTTTCCTTTTCTGTTTTCTTTTTAGGATGCAGATCATTTCATGAGCTCTTTCAGCTCTTACCAAAAGAGCTGGTAAGCTGTGAAGGTGGCTCTATCTCCTGCAGTATTTGTGGTTGCGCAGTAGAAGAGGGAAAGTATTTTGACCGCTGAAGCGGCTGCTGAGCCGCTCGCGCTGCTAATTCCTGTCAGCAGTGGCAATTAATACTTCAAGAGGTTAATATCTCAGAGGAGAGCGGCTTTGTGAGTCATACGGTCTCATTTGATAGATAATTGTTATAGTCTGCTGATTTCTTCATGTGATCTCAGAAGAAATCATGTGGTCTGAGAGAATATTGCCGTTGCCCATTACATTTCCGTGTTATATAAAATTGTGGTGGTAGAGCTGGGTTCCTGACCTGCCAGGGCAAAATGGAAACTTCTCCCTGGGTTTTTTTTTTTTGTTTTTCTGGTGTGAACCCTTTCAGAGTCACTACTGAAAGATCACCAAGTCTCTGCCTTTCAGCAGCCCGGCTCGTCCTTGCTTGAACAGAACGTGGTGACTGCACGCTTCCACGTGGTTTGGAGGTAGTGGCTTTTGACGTCAGTCTGCTGAGGCTGGAGGAGAGTCCAGGCAAGACACTGAGTTTCAAAAATAGTCCCTTCAATATACAGTGAATTATTAGTTTCCTGTCTAAATCCAAGTGTAGCTCATCCGTCTGTCTTCTATTTTCTTTCTGTTTTTTTTTTTTAAACACTAGTGTAGAGTAAATGATGGTCCTGTGACTGCTCAGATGGAGATAGCTGGCTGCTGTCCTCAGCCCAGCATGTCAGTGTGATGGTGTGGCATTGACATAGGGCGGGAGGATGGGCTGCATGTCCTCCTCCTGTCGCTTTCAGTCCCGTGTCTCCAGTGGGGACAGGGAAAAGTAATCGGTGGTGAGCCAGAAACGTACTGATGTTATTACTGGGGAGCAAAGCTGAGTTTGCTAGAGCCCAATCACTATGGAAATGTGAAATGCAAGTGATGCTGTCAGTCAGCCTGGGTCATCCTGAAGGGTAGCTATTTACCTCAACTGACACGTGCTGCCTTTCCTTAACTAAATCCTACTGGTATCGCCCCTATCAGCAGTTTTATTCTGGTAGTTCAAAATCTACGTCAAACTACTGCAGAGAGTAATGCAGGGATGAATAAAGAGTATTCATCTTAATCAGGCACGGTGTCAGGAAAGTTCATTTGTTCCTTGCCATAACTTTTATTGCCATTTCAGTGCATTTTTAGGCTACAATTTCTTTCCCTTTTTAGAAGGCTGATCCTTTAATCGTCGTCTCTAGAAGTTTACTGTGTTTTGGTTTTATTTTAATGTAGTCCTAAACTTGATTTTATATACTAGTAAATAAAGAGGGATGAATAGTCGAGATAGGAGAGTAAGGGATCTTCCAAGAGAGATGCCCTTGTCCTGTTGCTGTTAGCAGCAGCGCTTTGTTTCCTGCCATAGCCCCGCATCCCGCTACAGACTGGGCAGCAATGGGGTTGTAACATCAACTGATTATGTAAAAGATGGGATGAAAATCTGATTTTGCTAATCCTTCTGCTCAATTAATGAGATGAGAATGCCATGAAGTGATTCAGTGCCTATAATTAGGAACATCTCTCCCTTTCCTCCCACCTGTTCTTTTTACCAGGTGTTTTCTTTGGCAGGGATTTGAGGCTCAGCAGTGATGCTAGAGATGAACAGCTACAGCTTAGTGCCTGTAGAATGACTTTAATATCTGTAGAGCTATGTCATGTGCCAAGTTCAGTCTGTAGTTACTTGGTTTCTATGGAGATCCTATTTCTGCTTTCTTTCTCTGCCCTAGACAGCAGGAAAGGTACAGTTTCAGCCGGATAAATTAAGTGGGCCTGTTTCACACTGGTGTAGGTCATGTAGATACTCACTGCCTGAAGTTACAGTATTTGTGTCTTACAAGGCTGCTGCTGTTTTTACAGCAGGAAACTTCTCTTGGTGCAGCCTAGAGGAGACCAGCCTGTTAACCTGTTTGGCTAGACAGCATTTAAATGCTTTCCTCTCTCATATTACACTTACTTTACTCTCTGTTAATCCCTGTGTCGAGAGGGAAGCAATATCCTGTCAGAATTACCAGGATGGAGAACTGCTGCTGTAGCTGAGCCCAGGGAACCTGGACAGAGTGTGGTGTGTGTACCATCTCTGGCTGTGGCTGATGCTGTAGTGTCTTGGTGTTAAACCAGCAAACTTCCCCACTTTCTGCTAGGGTTTTGGTTTTTAGTTGTGTTTATTTGTAAATAGAGAGTCCTGTGGACAGGTGCACTGGTGTAAGTTTGGATGTGTGTGTGTTTGGGAAGTTTTGTAGGGAATCTTTTGTTTAAAAAGCAAATGGAAAGGAAAGGAGCATGCTACCAGACTCTGATATTGCACATCTCTTGTCATGGTTCACGTCCTGGTTAATTATTCTGGAATTACTCTGTCGTTTCCATGGGTTTGTACTTGCATTGGCCCGTACACTTGTTAGCGTACACCTTCATTTTAACTCGGATGAAGTTTCTTGGCTTCTGTGTTGTAGATACAGCAGAGCTGAAAACAAGCAGACCATCCAAGTGCCCAAACCGTGGCTTCTGCTGCTTGTTTCCTGGCTGCTGCCCTGCCTTTCTGGTGGGCTCCGTTGCACTTATATACCAGGGTCTGTGAATGACAGGCCATATACCAAAGAAACGTTTGGGGATCTTTCATTTTTCAAATAATTAATCAACATTAACATCTTTTGGGGGAGTAGGGAAGGAGATGTGTAAATAAAAAAGTAATCCTACACTTTTGTACAATAGCAAATATATACATGAAGCTAATAAAGCTCAAAGGAAAAAAAACCCCACACAACCACATATTTACTGCAAAAGTTCCCTGTCCCAGTGTAAAGTATATTCTTGGGACTGGCATAAACATCTACTGAGGATGGAGAAGGACCAGCTGTGGGAGCATTGTGTTCTGTAGTGGGAACCATGGACATGAATTCTGAATTCTTTATTTCATCACCTGTCTCCTTGCAGTCAGTAGAGGCCTGCATGTAAGGCATGAGGTTCTCAGGCGCTCGGGAGCTCCCCAGACGAAGGCAGCACAGAGCTTTAAAGGGTGTGGTGTGTTAAGGGTAAAAGCCATTGACTGTGGCTGTTGGAGAGGACTCCTGTGTGCTGTTCTTGAGCAGCTTCTGGGCTACAGGAAGTAAATCACTGTGTGAAGTTTGACAGAAGTCCAGGTGCTGAGCCTCCCTGCAGCCTCCGGCTGGGCAGGGCTGGGCATCCCTCTCCTAGGGCAGGGACTGGGGCTCCTCGGCTCTCGCTCCCTAAACCACTGCTGTGGCTGAACACTTCTGATGGTTTCCTGTCTTGCAACAAGAAGGCAACGTGAAGCTTGGTCTCTCAAAAATTCCCTAGTAGAAACAAGAAGTTTGTAACTTTAAGTAGTGGGGGAAAGTAGGTTAATAAGAAGCTTCAACATTCTTTGAGGCAGAAGATGCAAACAAGTTGTGTAGGATTAGGTGACGAAGCTCTATGACCAAATGCAGTTTTCTCTGCCATCAAATGCCATCAAATGCCATGCTTTGACAAATGCATTACAGTTATTTTGAAATAATTTAGTGGATTGAGACTGTATTGCAACATGGCCACACCATGAAAGCCAGGAAGCTGGGTTTTTTTGCAAATGCAATGGGTGTGGAATGATCTCTAGCCATTGCAAGAGCATCAGTTCAGAAGCTTTAATGCCTTAAAAATGTCATACCTTTCTCTTTGTGTTACTCAAGAGCTGCTTTCATCTGTATGTATTTGCAGGTACATGCAACTGTATGAGTAACTAGGTGGTTTTCATATGCCTTGAATTGATTCTTGAATGTGAGAAAAACATTGTCTTCACTGCCTTAAAAATACAGATGTTCTTTCTGGGTTTGAAACCAAGCCATGTGTTTGTTCTGGGTTCCTTTTATGAATAAAGTTTGGGTAAAATGGTCATTAACTGGGATGCTGGCTTAGGCTTGCGTTTTTCTGTTATTTGAAGGCGTTTTCAATCAATTTTTTTTCCTTTTGGCATTCTGTAGATAATCCATTTTAAACTTGCCCTATTTGCACCTACAAAGGAAGGAGCTGTGAGTACTTGAGATGAGGTGGCTTTGCCTGAATTAACACAGATGTGCTAAAGTGTTCTCTTGAGGAAAAAAGAAAGGCAAAAAAAAAGCTATATAACATTATGCTGCAAATGCATTTAGAAACTACTCAGAAGAGTTAGTCTAAGTAGGTTTTTATATAGCCAAATTTCTGATTGCTCTGAAAACAGGTTTGTTTGTTTTCTTTGTAGATCTTTCAGCATTGACCGTGTACCTCGGAATGTTATTTTGCATGGGAAATGCCTTTTTCTGTATGTGTAGGCAATAAAATTAATCTTGTAGCCTTTTATCAATAGGAGAACTTACCTACATACCTGTCTCTTGCTTAAGGGTTTGGCAGCTAAACATTTATTTAAATAAAGTTTTGGTGTCATGTATATTGATGTTTTGCCTGTATTGCAACAAGAAGTCACTGACCTTGTGCTGTTGCTGTTGTATTGCAGTATGCCAGGGTTTGGATCCCTGATCCAGAGGAGGTCTGGAAGTCAGCAGAACTTCTCAAAGATTATAAACCTGGAGATAAAGTCCTCCAGCTTCGACTTGAAGAGGGCAAGGTAGGTCTGCATATTGCTTGTAAGCTCATAGTTCTTGTACTGCAGCCAAGGCTGAGGTATCAAATGCAGGAAGCTGTACTGTCAAAATATATCTGTATTTATGTATATGCAATTATTCTTGTCCAGCTACTTCCAGTAGTATTTTTTGGTGTGATAGGTTACACTGTTTAGTTACAAAAATCCATTTTGCCTGGCTTTTAAAATAAAGAAAGCACTGTTGTTTTTATCCCATGGCCTATTATGTTCAGTTGCATCATCTTTTTCTACTTACGCCGTTAAACCTATAACCCAGCTTTGATATTCCAGTGAGAACAGTGTTGCTAGGAGAACAGCATTGCAAAGAAAGAACTGTGACTTTTAAGTTGAGCGTAAACATCAGAAGATTAATATAGATAAAAAGGGGCAAGGATTAAGGGCAGCACGAAATTGATGCTATATGCGATGTAGAGAAATGATGACGTGTCTGCAAAAAGCCTGCATCCTTCTAGGCAGGACCTGTTCTTTTTTTTCATGCCATTTAAATGATTCTTTAATTTTAATATGCAATGGCAGCGATTCCTCAGATCTTCTAATGGGAAATAAAGTTCTACTGCAGTTGGCCAAATGTTTAGATCCTACTTTCCTGGAGCATACTACATAGCAATGAAGTAAAAAGAACATGTTATATGTATATTTATATATATACTTATTAATTAAAATACCTCATGTGAATGAATTTCAATTTTTGGCCCACTCCCGTTTCTCATACAGCAAACTGAGTCCAACCTTTTTAATCTGACAAGATTAATTCCCCCACCCCCATGTATTCAGATGCTGCTGCACACTTGCACATTGGGGGGTTCGCCAGTTAAATCCCATGGGCTGATTTTAGACCTAGAGACGGAGGCAATTAAAACATCTATGTTAGAGATAAACTTAATATCTACAAAAATAGTAAGTAGCATTTATTTATCATTTCTTCATGGCATTCTACCAACATTCTCAAGTCCTATTTCTGTGTATGAGGATGGCTACAGACTGATGGGACGCTGCTTCCTCTGTCTGTTCTGCTCAAGAGGAAAATAAGAATATGATATAACGTATTTTGTCTTATTTAATAAAAAGATTTGGCAGCAAAAGCAAACGGTTGGCTTAAGTAATAGGCTAAAAAGATGGTATGTCTTTATGGTTGCCTATTATGCATGTGGAAAGCCCTCTTGGGAAATTTCAAATGACCTTTTTGGAGGAAAACTGCTGAGCCAGCAGGTAACTTAAATCTTGCACTGGTTTTTCTTTTTTTTTTTTTTGTGACTTGGGCATGTTTTACTGGGAAGAGTGATTGGAAGGGACTGAATGAGGAAACCTAAACACCAGCTATTTCAACATGTGTTTATTTGATTTTCAGGACCTAGAATACTGCCTAGATCCGAAGACAAAGGAACTACCACCCTTGCGAAACCCTGACATCCTTGTTGGTGAAAATGACCTCACAGCGCTCAGTTATCTCCACGAACCTGCTGTTTTACACAACCTCAAAGTTCGATTCATAGACTCTAAATTAATCTATACCTATTGTGGCAAGTACTATCTTTACATACCATAATCTTTACAGAGAAAGCCCGAGGCAGGAAAAGGAAGGTTGACTGTTGATGTGTCTGCCTTGAACTTAGAGTCATTTAGTGGTCTGTTATATTGGGCTGTTCTTACATCCCTATGTTTGCGGTTGTTAAGTGCATCAGGTTGATGATAATACTTGATAGTATTAAGGCTCAGAGAACATGGACTTCCTTGTGTGTTCCTCTAACTTCCCAATGCTCTCTGTCTATAAAATGCCTGTTCAGCAGTTTTAGCTTGCCGATGGGATCCTGGCTGGTTGTTGTCCCCCTGAGGCTTGGTTAGATAGCTGTGGGTGGGGTGGGAGGGGGCTTCACAGGGTGTGGATGCCAGCGGCTAGCCTTGCTGTTTGGTGGGTTTGTTACCAGCCACGATTGCCCACCTCTGCACAGAGCTGTGTGGAAGGTAGCAGTGTATTCTCTTCCTTACATGTTCCAACCAGCACAACCCTCCTCAGTGCATTTGTAACAGCACATGAGCCAGTGCTTGTCTGACTGCAGTTAAGGGACAATCTTGGTTTTAAAACCACCATTTAACTCATAGTAGAGGTCACCTGAAGCTATAATTGCCTGTGATATTTTCAGATGCCCAGAGCAGGGGGAAGTCACTTGAATGGTCACTTCCTCCTCCTAAGTGCCAAGCTGCAGCTGGGTGGTCTGCTTTAAAGAAACACTCTGAGATGGAGAGGCTAAAATGTATGTGTTGTGTTTCTTGGCTTTTCTCTCTGCACGTGTTTCTCTTAAATCTCAGTGTTTAGCCAAAATACATTGCTAACTTTTAAAAGAACCCTTCAATAGACATAAACTTCATAAATTTTTCAAATACTTCCCTAGCTAATCCTTTGGGCATGGTGCTAGTGCATAAGAAACAGTTTAAGTCGTCCATGGATTTTTTTACTTTTTAAGCTGAGTAAAACAAAAAATGTGATGATGTGATTGCTAGAAATCAGATACTGAAAATTTCCTTCTCAATTGTCTGATTAAGGCAAAGGCACATTTTTCCAGTACATGTAGTCAAATTATCATTTGCATATTCATTTTAGGCCATTTATCCCAGCAGAAAACATGCCCTGTGACTGCCTTTTTAATATACGATTTCACTTTGTCTCTAATCAGACTTTTGTAGGGCAGTCCCAGTTCTTGGTGTCACAAGTCAGAGCATACTGAGCCTTCTTGATGTTATCACATGTTATTGGACTTGCTGTCTATAATTTCACTGTACTTTGTGCTGATTTGCAGACTGCAGAGTAGGGAAGTCATGTTGCAAGGTGGCCCTTGATGGATACCAGCTAGTCATGGCTGCAGGTATCTGAAGCAGGAGTTTGTGTTTTGCAGCAGACAGCCTTGTTCTGACCTGGTCCATATATGAAATATGCCAAGGGTCAGATTTCCCCTCTTCTGGTCACCATTCCAGCTCCACCCATGGTGATGGGTGTGGAGAGTGAAGGCAACCAGCACACTGAATGTGTTGTGATGGACAGAATGCAGGCATTAATATCCTGCCACGTTTGGCTCGCTCTGGCTATTCCTAACCTGTGGATGCTCTGCAGAGTGCATCTGCTCCCAGTCCTGCTCTCGGCAGTGTCTGGACCACAGTGGGCTGGATCAGACTTTGCCATGCTCTGCTTGCAGCCAGCCTTCATTCCTTTAGGAGTGGGAGATGATTCATATCCACATCTCATCCCATCATGCAGTTGGAGCATGACTAGAGGCACAGAATAATTTAGGTTGGTGGAGACCTCTGGAAGTCTTCAGTGAAGCTCCATTCGACCTTAAAACAGGTCTGACCAGATCAGGCTGCTCAGGGCTTGGACCAGTCAAAGTATCTGAGCATTTGAGTATCTCCAGTGGTGGGGAAAGCCCTGCTGAGGATGCCTGTTCTGGTCCCAGCACTTGGAAACCACTGCTGTTCCCCCAGTTTAGGTGTTTTTGGCGCTTCTCTCCCTAGTGCCCCAATGGCAAAGCTCTTGCTGGGGAAAGATTTTGTGAAAAGGCCTGTTGTGCAAGTGGTGTCTCATGGCCTCAGCTTGTAAGGGGGTTTCCCCCTGAGTTTCATGGTCCTGTGCCTTCTGATACCACCATATCCCTCCCACGAGACAGCCTGCCTGGCTGCTTGCGAACACACTCTGTGTGTAGCATCACTGAGGAGGCTTTCAGAAGGAACGTACTGCTGTAGTTTTGCATTGCTGTGTTTGGGAAAGTGTTTTGCTCTCATCTTTTTTTTAGCTCTGGGTTTGGTTGGGTTTATAGTTTCTCATGGGGCTGGAAGGCCTTTAGCTCTTCATGGATGGGTCAGCCAAAGGACCGGGGATGGCAACGCTTGGTCGGCTGTTTTGCTTCCAAACAAGACTCCAGAGATGGTTCTGGGAGCTGTGTGTGGGATTATGAGAAACGTGTGGATCCTGGTGGTCAGAGTGCGGGTGACAGAGGTTTGATGCTATCTGGTGACATGAGTGCTGCAGCATGCCGTGCCTCTATTAGCCTGGGGTGTAGCTGCATGTAAGTTATGTTAGAAGCCAAGGAAAAAAAAAGTTGGTGTGTCAGCCGTTAGAAGTCGGGTCCTTTGGCCACAGACATTCACTTTTCAAATCAGTTCCTGTCCGAGTAGGAGTTACTTCCCTCCTGCCAAGATGATTGCCTTCGAGCTCTGCCTGCGGAAGGAGCTGTGTTTGCCTCCTTGGTCTGACTCACGCATTAGGCAGGTTAGTTTAAATACCCTGTGAAGGTGGTTGGAGCCAACCCAGCTGATTTAGCCCGAAGGAGATTAAAAACGCTTTAATCCACCGAGAGAATTACGGTAACACCACTGGTAACCAGCAGAGCTAGAACCGGAAAGGGTGGATGGCCGCAGCCATAGAAACGGATTTGACCAAGCTGTCCTAGTGTAACATGTCAAATGGGTGTCAAATTCCTTAAAGTGTCACTTTGAAGTAATCCAGGCTTTTACACAGAAAACCTGGTATCATAACTTCAAGTCAAGCCATCACCAGCAATGGCGAGGTGGTTTGTAAGGCTGCTGTGTATGAAATGAAGAGGTAATGAAGGGGGTTGAAAAGTTACAAGGGGAAGTTTGAATGTTTAAATGTAAAAACTGCTGTGGCTTCGATGCAAACTCATGATGCTCCCAGCACTTCCCTTCTCCCAGCTTTTCCATGGTCCAATGAATGAATGCTGCCGTTTCATTCAGATGTATAAATTACTGCCTGCTACACAGGAGAGCGAGCTTTAATTTAAATTAATAAATTATTTATGTTCCTATCCAGTTTGTCCACAGATGGGTGATCACATTCAAGATAAAAGAATGAGCTACACTTCCCTTGGGTATATATGTAGGAAGAATGGCAAAGAAGAGTAACCAGAATTCAGTGTAGTGTAATTGTAGGAAGGAAAACACACATAAATCTGATTTGGGGAAAGAGCCATGATATTACTTAAAATAGCAATATGATTTAGTGGAGATAAAGAGAAGTTATATATAAATTAATCTGGATTATACTCCTGTGAGTCAGGCTGATTTAAAAGTTACATAGAAAGCATATAATTCCTAACTCACTTGTTTTGGGTGTTTCCAGATGGTAGGTGCTTGTTGATTTGCCAGGTTGCTACTGAAGTTAAGTGATTTAATAAGCTGGAGACTTGTCATGGGACTGCTTGTTTTGAATTCCAGGGTTTGTTTTTGCCAGCGTAGCCAAAAGCAGGAGGGAATTATCTGAAGCCTCGCACAGCTTTTTTTAATGTCTCTCTGATTAGAGTAGCGAGCCTGGGCGGCTGGGCGCTGTGGCCTCACTTAACTTTGCACTACTTTTTCCCAGTTACAAAGGGCAGATGCTAAAAACCAACACCAAAAACATTCCTCGAGCCTGCTAGCACCGAGGGCCCTTCCCCTCCCTAACCCCCCTCTTACTTTTTGGCTGATCACAGCAGCGTTAGCACTTGGCATGTGTTTTATATAGACTTTGCACTCGAGCTCCTGAGTCATTTCAGTGAAGTCGTGGCTGGTGGAAAAACACTGACTGCTGGCGCGGGTGTGTCCAGCCGGAAAACCAGCCCTGTATTTGAGGAAGTGGATCAAGGTCTCTTGGATCTCTTAGTGAAGGATATTTAATTGCTGTTGTTTAATATTTTTGCTATGGTTTGTGCTTGGTCTATAAATGTGTAACAGGATTTAAAAATGGGATGATGCTCCTTAGCAGCAATGCCAGACTGTCAATGCTTTCACTTCCCTTCTCCCAGCCTTTCCATGGAAAATTTCTTAGGTAGGCATCGCAAGGCTGTGATCTGCACAGAGCAGAGGGTGGCATCTGCACCAAGGAAGTCTGTGTCCACTGTGAATTTCTGGGTAAATTTAGCAGTGAGTTGAGTGCCATGGAAATACTTCTGGTGCAGGTTCTTTGGGGATGGTTTGTCCAAGGAGCATGTGCATCATGCTTGCTGTAGGCACTGTGCTGCCATCTGCCCCTGCATTGTCGCTTTCAGGCACTAAAATATATAGGTAAGAAGAAATTCTATTTTTAAAATGGTTGCACTTAAAATTAGAGGGGGTTGTCCTTCCCCCCCACCTTGTCACGGTGTGAGGTGAGGAGGAATTGCCACGTCATGAAAGCACAGATTGCCTCACACAGCTGGGTTGCGTGTGGCAGTGACCAGTGTTTTCACCCCTGCATGGAGCAAGTAAGTGTTTCCTACCTGTTGTAAATGCTGCAGGAGAGAAAGGTGCATGTCACTGTTGTCAGATCATCCCTGCCAGCAGAGCAATCCCTGTTTCTCATGGAAAAGGAGATCACACTAAAAGCATTTGAAGCCTCACTTTCTGGCTGGGAAGGACAGACGGAGTAAGCCTGAGTTCACCTGTGTGGGGAGGGTAGAAGGGTGGCATGTGTTTAGACATGCTGTGGTCATGAGGAAGTTAGAAGAGGCACGTATGTGTTCAGCTGGGCTGGACAGGGTAGGAAATGGAAGGTGTGAGTCGTTACACCTGTATAATGTACAGGGAGAGGGTTTCATGGGGCCTGCTTGAGTTGTAATTACTTGATTGCCTGACATGACTGCAGCACTGCATATTGGCCCTGAGAAGGATGTCTACATGTAGTGTGTGGATCCCTCTCAGTAGGGGGTTGTCCCACCTGACTGGCAAGGGTGTGCCCTGCACTCCAAATCACACCGGGGCTTTTCGCTGTTGCTTGTTTTAAAACCTGAAGATGTGATTCCTGGCACAGTGTAAGGACTGATGGGTCAGCTCACTGCACGTACCCGGACTGACCGCCAGTGAGGCCATGCAGGAGTTACAGCTCTCAGATCTCCTGGAATTCCCAGTGAAACGTGGGGAAGCACACCACACATCCCTTGGTTTAGTGCAGTGAGTGGCAGGCTGTATTTCAAGTTGGCACACCCTCAGTCTGATTGTTTCATACAAGCTGGCTGCAGCCAAGGCAGATAGAGAAAAAGTAAAACCTTTCCCTGCTGTGTTTCCTAAAGCAGGGCAGGAGTAAACTTTTCTAATACTTTTTATACACCGTGCTGTGGTCAGAAAAAATACCCGTTGAAGTGGGAATGTCAGAGCCTTATTCTTCTCTAGGTAATATTTTTAGAAAGGTTTGAACAATAGTTGGTGCTAGAGCCATTTTTTTGTTTGTTTTAATTTGAAGTGACTATTAATAGTTCCTTTTGCTCCATTTCCTTCGTAGGTATCGTCTTAGTGGCCATAAATCCTTATGAACAACTGCCTATCTATGGCGAAGATATCATCAACGCGTACAGTGGCCAAAACATGGGGGATATGGATCCACATATCTTTGCAGTGGCTGAAGAAGCATATAAGCAGATGGCCAGGTTTGTGGACCACAAGTCTAGTATTTCTAAAAGGAGTAAGACTTAAAATTTCTGGCTGGTGGCCTTTTCTTTATAGCTCATGAAATACTTTGCAAGATCTGTTTTTTATACAGTGTTTTTTTGACATTTGACAAGAGGATAAAGTGACAGATTTTGTCAGTATTTAGGTCTAAAATTAGCCCAATGTTTTATAAGATTAAGTTGCTTTAATTTGATCAGCAAAATGTGGAGATACCTTTTTAATCATTAGCGGATTCTTTAAAGAGAAAGGTGTCAGATTCTTAGCTGGGCTGTATTGATACGTGGTACTGACATCAGAAAATAAATAAAATCAGTCGGCTTAGATGAGCTATTCTAGGCTCCTGGTCGTGTGGTAAAGTCCCAGCCACATAATCTGCCTGTGGCCGTTGTTGACTGGCATTAAGAGGGAGCAGAAGGACGATTGCACAGAGTGCCTGAAAATGGTGTCTCTCAGGACACTGTGCCAGCTGCGCAGGAAATCCTCATGTCTTTGAATGGTGCATGAAAGTGAGTTCATCACCTAAGGGAGGGGGTAGTAGAAACTTCTTCCCCTTCACCCCAAGAGCCTGCCAGTTTGGGGAGCCTTTGAAGCATTTAGTTTCTTGGATAAAGACCTTTTGGAGTATTGTGTGGTCTTTGGTTACCAAGGTGGGCCCTGGCATCCTCCCTGCCAGCCATTGACAGTTTTCGTTGTTGACAGTAGAGCCCGTGGTCAAACTAATCAAGTAAACCAGCAGCAGATCTCAGGATTAATTGTGATAGCCCTCAAGCTGTACTGCAGGAGGGAGAGGCGAGGGGAGAACGGGTTGAAAATAATAAAGTGTTCATCTTTGAAATTAGCTGCCTGTGAATTTAAGAATGTGTATGAGAGCTGGAATGAATCAAATGCTCCGTATGCTGGGAAGTTAGTCAGCTGCGTATGGGAATACTGGGATTCACAATACCCACGTAAGTGAATTTCAAAAGAAAGCAGTACAGTGCAACATTTCATGAGTTGGGGTAATGTAAAAATAGTCAGTGTTTCTAAAATACCTTACATCTGCAGTGCTGAATGGCAGAGATCTCCGCCTTACTTCCTTTCTGCTAAGAAAACAGACGTATGATCTGGTATGGGAACGTAAAGGCAGAAGTGTTATGACAGTCACATCTGCACCACGGCGCTTTCAGACTACAGCACTCTTGTTTAAACAGGCTTGCTAGTCGAGCCTCTCTAAAAGCTCTACAGAATAAGATTCTATTAGCCTTATTTCATGTTTGAGGCATGTTTCAGTGACCTGCAATTCTCTGTTGGTGCTGGATGTAATCCAGACTCCCAGCACTTTTGTACTTGCCATGACCCAGTGTAAGAAAGAGGTCGGAGGGGGATCTCTCTCTGTGGCCACCTCAGCCGCTGTCTGGAGTGGGCTCAACTCTTACCCTCCTTCAAATTCCAAATTGCTGGATCTCCTGGGCTCTGTGGGCTTGTGAGCTGAAGCCTGTGCAGTGGAGATCTCTGTCTGCCGCCACCTGCGGTCCCTGTCAGAGCAAGGCTGGGAGGGCAGAGATTTCAGCTAGCGTTTCTGCTCTGGTTCTTCCTTTTTGTGTTAATTGCCTACTCATCAGCTGTCGCTGCGCCCTCCGGCAGTGCTGCTGTCCTGGAGAACAGCAAATAAGATGCAGTAGGATGCATCATTTTAAAACAAATGATGAGGAATTATATAAATTATCTTAAATAATCCTTTTGCATTTATGAATGAATTCCTTTGTGTGTCTAGAAATTCATAAACATTTTGTTATTCTGTTAGGAATAACTGTCAGTGTCACAGGGGCAAAATGAAACCTGAGCACACAAAGAAAATGAACAGAAGTCCTCTGCACTGATGTAACAATGTTATTGTTTGTTTGGTTTCCCAATGTTTATTTCCATTTCTCTCTGTTTATTTTGTTAAGGCTTGTGTGTTTTTAGGAACTCTTTCTGTCATTTGGACACACTGGGTTCACTCAGTGACTTTCACTTTCTAGTGCTGTTTCTTTCCAATGTCTGAATCCGCTGTCTTGCCCTTAACTGGCACAGGCTTGGGGCACGTCCCACCTCTGAACAAATCCCCTTTTGCTCCTGAATGGTGCAGTTAAAGAAAAATGTGAGCAGATTGACGTTTTTGCAGCTGGTTATTTAAAAATGAAAATCAGATTGCCTCTGCCTATTTTAATAATGCCATAACAGTTGTGTTCGTTATACAGATGACAGGGACTCGCATTGCATCACTCTGCATTTATTCATGTTGTTGGTGAGATTTATTTTTCTGTTGTTTCTAATCTTTTCTAATTCCTTGTTTAAATGATCACTGGAACAATTAGTCATGAGGCTCCTATCCATAAGGCTTCAGAGAGCTCTTCTAAATATTTACTCCTTAGGTCTACTTGTTAATATATAGTTTAATTATTTAGAATTTGTTCGTGCCAGCTTCACGACTTCATCTGCTCCGGCTGAGAAACTCTTTCCATGTGCACAGTTGCAACTGACCAATCTCTGTGGTTGTCTTCAGCCATGGAAAATGCCCATGACAGCCCCAGGAGAGCTAGTGATGGTATGTTAAGTATTTACATTGTGCTGTATGAGAAAGCAGAGTGCCAGAGCGTTGACTGCTGGAGTGGCAGGGACGGAGCTCACATCTGGCTGGTGCAGGAAGAGGGATATTCAGCAACTGCTTGGGGTTAAGCGCGGTGTAAAGCAGCACATAAAGGCACCTTTACACATGAAATACTCTTCATAGAGAAAGCCAAAGGGCTGCGTGTGCCCTTCCAAGCATCCATTGCTGCTCTCCTCAAAGCACTTCTGCCACCAGTTTCCAGCGGGTGGCTCAGTAGGAGGAATACAGCTCATCTTCACCCATAGCTGGCAGTGGGAGAAGTGATGGCTCTTTGCTCAGTAGCTTTGTTGTTTTCAGCACAGGAAAATATGCACAGCTCTTTTAAAACTGATGTCATTTTTGGATTATTCTTTCTTTTCTTTTCTTTTTTTTTTTCCTCCCATCCCTCCCATCTCATCTGTGTCTTTGGGCCTTTTTCCTTTTCTCTCTCCATCTCTTGCAGCTTTTCTGCACAGACCGACAGTGTCATTTCCACACCTTCCCTCTGCTGTGCCCAAAACAAGCAATGAACTAGTTTCACAACTGCACTTCAGTTTTCTCAGACCTAGGCTTGCGTACACCCCGCACTGAGCAATAACTTCATTGCTTGGGGTGGTGTCATCCTGCAGCCTGCAGATATTGGGGTTCCAGTGCACATCTCTTCCTCAGTCCAAGCAGGAGGATATCTACCTGTGAGTGTGTCCCAGCGGAAGGGAGCAGGGTCAGTAAGGTGGGAGTCTGAGGGACTCCCCTCTGCCTCGGGACTTTCCTCCAGAGCGGTTTGGGGATGCTATGGTTCTGCAGGAGCAGCTGTGATGAGATTGGCGTTTGGAAAGAGCTGGGACCTGCACTCAGAGGTCACCTGCACTCTGCTCACAGAGAGGCAGTGTACTGCTCATGGATAGCTTGCTTCATCTGAGCGAGTGCATACAGGTGTGGGGCAGTGTTTCAGGCAGAGGAGCAATGGAAAAGGAAGGAAATAGTTATTGAAGAAATTACTTTCGTGTCAGAAATATAAAATGCAATGTCAGCATGTAGGTATTTGCATGTGTTGAACCCTGTGAACCACAATGCATACCACTTCTATCAGTCAGCATTTCCAAATTATTACCAAGAATGAAGTTGAGTCTCCACAGTGACCCCATAAAAATTGAGGCAAAGCATCAATGGCAAGTATTGAATTTTTTTTGTGGAGGCATTACAGCTTCAGTAGGAATCATAGCCATCAGGAGGTGCAGCTCATTTTCTTTGTAATAGTAGAAGCCTCCATCTGTAACTGTATGGTTTGCAGTAAGAGGAGGTGGTAGTGGCTACACTCTTGAAATCTTAAGAACTGCATTAACTGATGAGTGGCAGTTTTGTAGCACTCTTAGGTAAAGAAATTCTAAATGGCTCTTACACAGGAGCCTGTCGCCTGCCTAATAAGGGTATATTGCAGTAATTAAGATAATGTATTTTTTAATCAGCACTTTGTTGGTCTGGTTTGTTTGTTCCTTTCTGCTTGTGGTTGATGACAGACGCTGCAGAGTTCAGTGCTTTTCAATTTAATAAATTAACTTGGAGATTTTCTTCTGGTTAATTGGAGAAGTTGTCTAGCGGAGTGCAAGTTGAAAGAGACATTTGCAAACGGAATTACATACTGATGAGATCCCTGTAAAACTCAGTGAACACAGGACAGAAAGCAGCCATGTTTCACCTGTCAGTCGCCAAAGTTTTGCTTTTTCTGTTTGGACAAAGTATAATGATTTATTCCCTGTTAGCATGTATCTTTTTCATTAAATTACCTCTAATAAGCAGGCTGCCTCTCTGTTTTGTCAGATTTTCGGCATGTATCTGATGGGTCTCAGCTACAGGAAGATTTCTTTTCCTGTCGCTTTTTGTTCAGAAGGAGCTTGGTGAGCTGTTGAGTAGGTGTTTTGAAAGCACCTTGATTGACAGTCTCCAGTTATCCCAGGCATCCCAAAATGATGTCCTCTTACAAAAATGCATCCAGTTAAGAACTGAGAGCCTGCCGTGGTGGGTACTGTATGAACATAGAAAGGTTGCCTTTGGCTTAAGGCTTTGACATATGGCTTCTTAAATGAAATACTTAACTTGAAAGAGGTACTTTTGGGGCTCTGTTAAAATTAGAATGAAAGTAGGGAGAATTTGTTCCTTCTGGTGAGAACAGATGAGTTTGGAGTAGTCTCTTATACTGTGGTGTGATGTTTTATGATGTTACAGCTACAAGGCAAGTGGATGAGGTAATCAACTTGATGTAACATCAGGGACCTACTTGTCTGAGCAGTGATTATTTTTGGGCAACAAAAGGGTTAATCGTGGCCCTAGCTGGAAGCTAGAGTTCATGTGAGGTGTCCTGCCGGCAGCTAAGCAGTGAGCTTTCCTAAACTATTGCAGGAGTGACCTCTGGCTAATCCCTAGATAAATCAGTTGCATAGTGCTGGCTCATCTTTGTGCTCCTCTGGAGTGCAATCTGTCATGATTTTGCAGCATGTGCTGACCTTAGTTTCCTTCATTTGTATGTATGGAGAGCTGTTACCATCAATTCATTATCTTCTCACCTTTTGCCATTGGTACAGTTGAGAGCAGTGTTTCCTAGATACAGTTACAATGGCAAGTGGTGCAATTTGTTAATTAAAAGAAAAAAAGTACACCTGCTGGTTTTGAGTATTGCAGAATATTTTTACCAAGCTCTTGTTGAAGAGGACCAAAACATGCTTAAGAACTTGAGGCATTTCAGTTTGCAGCTGGAACAGGCTCAAGAGAACGCAGGTTATGTAGAACAGTAATATTTCACCTTTGCTTTGCACTTCCCATGGGCAGATCTGAGAGTCCTCTGCAGAAGAGATCAGTATCATTATTTCCATTTTATCAGTTGAAACAGACATGGGGGGTAGGAGAGCAACTTTGGCAAGTTCACCAAGGCAGCAAAAGCAGGGCAGAGAGCCCCTGAGTCAAAACCCCTGATCCAGTGTCTGATGACTTGATCGCACCAGCTTGGCAAGAAAATATGTGAGAACAGAGTATGTAATTGATAATGCAGCAGTTAAATGGATTTTCTGGTGACATTCTCCCAAAGCTTGTTTTCCATATACAAAAATCAACATCCTATGTTTTGTATGACTTCATCTCCTGCAGCATTTAGGGGTCCCTGTGCCAGGTAACATATATTGCATAGTAATTCCTGCTTTCTCAGGAGGCTTCATGTTTCCCACACACTTTACAAGCATTCACCAAGGTCTGCCTCCTCTACCACTGGTACATCCATTTCTGCTTGTAGAGAAGACAAGTAAGGCAGAAATGGGGTGCTGTGGCCATGCCTGGATCAGCCCGGAGTTGGTCCCAGTTGCTGAGCTGCCAACCTCTGGTCCTGTGCTCAGAACATCCTCTCTGCTCCAGCAGCTAAAGCAGATGTCAGTGAGAAATGCTCTTAGGCTTCAAAGAAACAGTTAAACTGGAAATATATTTAGAAATGTTGTTAAAGAACATGGTTTGTTGGACTAATGTTTCATGCCTATTGAAAATTAATGATTTTACAAAGGAGTAATTCACTGCTTAGTCGGGAGCAATTGTTGTGACTCAAGGTGTAGCTGACTGTGTCTCTGAATTGTTGATGTGTGGTGTCTGTGAAGAGCAGGATGAGTCAGGTCAGGGCATGTTACATCCAGAGAGTGTCAGAATAAATGAAGGGTGCAGGGGGAGCAGCCCAAGAAACGTGGCTGCTGTTCTGTACGAGAAGTGGTGCTTGCTCTTGGGGCATGGCGCCATGATCTCACTTCTGCCTTCCTTCCCCTTGCCCCGTCACACCACTGCAGAATGGTTCAAAGCACTTCAGTCTCTGATAATAATCCTTAGTGCTTACATAGCACTTGGCACCTTCTGGGCGTTTTACAGTCCTTACCTGTTAATCCAACCCTTTGAGGGCAGAAAAATTAATTACCTGTGTCAGGCCACACCTTTTGGGATGTGCCAATACAAGTGAATTCGGAGGCGCCGACACTGGGAGCGCTGCGATGACGTGAAGGAACATGGGCTAAAAGTGAGGGAAAAGAGTTTCCTGCTGAAAAGAGTTTCTTGCAGTGCAGGTAAAGAGAAGAATGGGAAAATGTGTTTGTGCTACGTAGGCTAGGGGAAGCAGCTGGAAAGTAGGAGGACAAAATGGGGATGCTTTCCCACATTAAGGAGGCCAAGAGCCAAATCCAGAACCAGAGGATAACAACTCACTTCGGGCTGCAAGAACTTTGCGGTGAGAATAGTTTGCTCTGGTTGCCAAAGGGCAAGATGTTTCTCCTGCCCTTGGTGTGAGAGGTGCCAGGATGGCTGCCTACAGCTGGCTGCTGCTGTTCTCCATCAGGCCGAGAGCATTAGTAAACCGCTGAATGGGTTCTTACTTATTTATTGAATAGTTAAATGACTTCTGTTTGAAAAGGAAATCCTGGGTTTGTAGAGTTGCTGATTTTTGTAATGGCTCCTAACAGATGCCACACACCCTGGGCTCAATTTCAGAGGCACTGGACAAGTGCTGCTAAGCATATACAGCTCAGCCATGTTCACTGCCACAGCACCGCGCTCAGGCAGAGGTAGAGCTCAATATGCTGCACTGCCCCATCTAACCCCTCCAAGGCCAGTGGGTTCTACAGCTGCTTTTCATTTTAGCTTACGGGCAAAAAGCAGTTTTGGCTTTTTAGGAAAGCAAATAACCAGGACCACGGAAGCATTGCACAGAAGTGGGCCTGGATTGCCTGAGGAGTGAACCTGGCCCTTCCCTGAGAGGCGGCTGGGGAGGGCAGGTGTTTGGGGGAGCAGGCTGCTGAGCTCTGCGGAGAAAATCCATCTGCCTCTCCCAACAATGTTTTGTGCTGAAAGAAGAAGTGTTCCAGGAAAAAAAATACAGAGGTATTTTGGGTTCAAGTTTACCATTACAGGAGTTTTTAGGAAGCATTCTTTACTTCAACATTTATTGAAGTCAGACCTATTTAGTGAGCTTTCACATGCGGTGTGCAAAACCTTATCGTTTCATCTTGTGCCACGGATTTGTCCGTCCGTTGTTTTACACTTTTTCCTGCATTCATCTGCTAGATATTCTCTGTCCTGCATTGGAAGATGCCCAGTGCCTTGAAGATGCTTTAGCCTGCTGGGGCTGGCTGCCTGTGGCTGGGAAGGACCTTCCTGCTGCGCTTCCTAAGTTAATGAAGCTGCTTTCTGTGAAGGTCTCAAGACATTCGATACTGCAAAGACCTCATAACTTTTATATCCATACTTGATGAAAGCCAGTGGATTTCACAAGAAAGGAGTTTAAAATCTTTTCTGTGGGAAATTATTCCAAGACTAAGTTGTTTGGAAGGAGTGAAGTATTAGATGTATTACTCTATTCCTGTAACATCAGTACTTCTGAACTATCTGGGAACTTGGATAAAATAGTTACAATAATATTTAGCACTTCCACACTGCATGTATTTCCACTGCATTGTGTGAACTTTTATTTCATCTTACCAGTGAGGAAGTTGAGTGGTAAAATTTTCTGTGCTCTTACATTTGTTATAGCTGCCTCACTGGGGGAAACTGATGTTACTAAACAGGTTTGTTGAGTCATGGTCTCAGGTAGGATGATGTGTGAATGTTCTGACTGGAGATACTGCAAGTCATTTTGGTCATTTGCTATCACAGATAAGCATCAGGATGCTGAGAGGCTGCACAAAGTAGGATACTTGCTTAGGTCAGTTGTATTTGCATTGCTGGAGACAGTCGTGTCAGCTGCGTGTATGTACATGCATCCTTGCAGAGTTTGGAAATCTGCTTTACAGTGTGGGGTGTGAAACCTCACTTAGCTTAAACTGGGTTTGTCTTGGTCCCTGGTTAATCCTGGGGTGCTCAGAGTCGCTGTGGCTAATGAAAGTATTTCAAACACACCAGCATTTCAGAAAGGATCCCATCTGAGCTTTCAGCAGTATCATCAGTTCTAAAGTTATTTTCTTGGGCTGGTTTGCCTGCTGCCATAATGCAGCTGGAGGATGGCATATCACTAAGTTCCATGACGCATGTTGATATCAGTGGTAATTATGTGTGTATGCTGAGCACAGGATGGATCCCAAATGTTCCCTGAGTCACAGGTTACTTCCCTGGGAGTTTGTGTCGGATTCTTTGATCATTCAAAATTCACTGTTTTGAAAATGTAAAGCAAGTTCAGGCTTGCAAGTCTACCTTATTGCCACAGAACTGCAGTAGAGGAACAGCAGTGTGATAAAGCAGACCCGACTGCCCCCGCTAGATTAAGTAGAAGCTGTTTATTTTGTTCTTGTATTGAAGCAGGAGGATATTGCAGTGTTTGAAATTGCAGGATCAGGCCTTTAGCTGCAGTTTTGATTTACATAAAAAATGAAACTGTCATATATGATGAGGTTAGTGCCCTTAGCCATAACCTAAACCTGTTATTCCAAAACAACAGAAGGAACTAGTAGCAACAAGAAAAAGGCAGTAGATTTAATTAAACCTCTTGGTACTGGAGCAGTGAGGGGAGAAGTGAGTGTCCTGAAGGTGGTGGCCTTCAAACAACCACAACAAGAACCTTTCTGAAAAATACCAGCACCTTGGCAGTGTCCTTGAGGTTAACAAATGTAGATAATTTAGCATCAAAGGCAAAGTACTAATGTTCTCATTGAGATGCCCCGTTGCTGGTCTCTTCATTTTATATTAAAGGTATCTTGTTCTGATCTTTTCTGCCACTCTCTCCTATCTGGCATGGAGACGACTGAACTTTGAAGTAATTCATCACAGGCAAGCATTTCAAAGTCCATATCTTTGAAAATCAGCTGTTAATGATACTCTTCTGCCAGACAGAGATGCTGGTGGCTCCTTCATGAATGTATTGATTCAAACAGCGAGGCTGATGTCAGTAACTCTGTATTCCTTGTGTCTGTTTTCCAAGGCTGATGTTTTTGTGGTGTGTGTGCTTATATACATTGAATTGACATTATTTGCTGTGGAGTCATCAGTCTGAAAGACAAGATCAAGTGATGCATCAGTCATAGGAATCAAAAAACACAAAACCATTGCTGTGCTTTGATGATTAAATTGAATAGCTCTGGGCTTCTTTAATCCCCTCTGAAACGCTTATTGATGGGCAGGTTTTTAACTGCTTTGGTATTCCTGCTTCCAGTGGTATAGAGGAAGAAGGTAAACAAAGATTTCTGTAGGGCTTTTTCAGTCTGTATGTCTGGGTTGTCCTGATCTGTTTGGACAGCTTGCTGTGGAAATAACGGCTGTGGTGCAGTAAGCTGTTCTGGTTTTTGAGGGAACCAGCTTCAGTGGGTGTAACAATATTAAGGAATGAAAACTGTTTGAAAATTGACAACTCTGCCCTTAATGTTAATAACTTTAATGTTTTGTTTCTTGCGCTGCTTTGGTTTTTTTTGCCTCAATTTTCCATTGTTCAGCAGAAATATTTTAAAAATGCCTGAGATAATGTGAGCTCTCAATGATTAGTCAGGGTTGTTGCAGCACTCTGTCCATATTCAAGGTTCCAGTGTTGGTCTTGTTCTTGTTTCCACTGAAGCTGACAGCTGTGACGTCGTGGGAGTGGTGTTTCCTCCATTCTGAGCCCTTCTGACAGCATCTCCCTTAGATTTCTATGAAATACAGAATTTCAAGTTAGTAGTCGTCAGCGCTATTAAAATGATTGCATTAAGATAAATGCACATTCTCAACAAAGGTGCCTTTTTTTACATTTTGAAAACAAGAATATTTCTTTAAACCACTTCATATTTTTTTCTTGTGCACTGTCACTTCATTGGTATTCTGCAACCCCCCTTTCTGCATGTAAAGTATCTCAGGTCCGTTTGTAGCACTCTCTTTTTCACCACTGCTGAACCTCCTTTGAGCAGAAGCTGTCTTCAGTGCTGAACTTTGCAATAGTTTTCCAAAGTGTAAAAACCTCCCTGCTGGAGTGCAGGTTGTAAGCTGAAGCCTTCAGGAGTTGGTACACCAGCATCTCTTCGGTTTTGGCACGCTGACAGTGAATTTCCTTGTAAACATACTGCCTGTCCACAGAGTTCTGTAGGTAGAGCAAAATTGTCTTTAAAATTACCAACCTATGCACAAATCTCTTTCTGTCCTTTACCAGAATTATGATATGAAAAATTAAGGTTATTTATTGCACATTCAGTGGTGATTATGTGTCATTGGGAGCGGAGTTGTGTATGGCTCAGATACAGCATCTGAATATTCCCTTGCAGAATTGGACATCAGCATTATTTTTCTGATAGATAACACTATTTTCAATTATCAGTTACTCATTCTGTAATGTGTTACCGTTCTTTGACAGGAAGTAGCTGTTACCCTCACATGACTCCTAAAGTAGAGGCCTGAGAGAAGGGAGGTGGGAGATCTCTCCATCAACTCCCCTGCTGCTACAAGCAATCTCAGCCCCATTTCAGCTGTGAAATGTTTGGGCCTGTTATCTTTTCTTTTGGTTTTGCCATTCCCTTGTTCTTCTGTGCTGTTCAGAAATGGCAAAAACTGAACATGATCCTGACTGCTGCGTGAACTTCAAGCTGTGTGTTTCTGTGCATGTTAAACTGCTCCCAGCCCATCTGTTTCAGTCTGATGGGGTGCAACGCCTCTTTTCAAGATAATTTGGCTTAGTATTGTATCTCTGTAATGTAGTTCTGTATCCTGGGATATGATTGCTCCTCCACCTTCTCATCTCCCAGCTTGCTTTCCCTCTTTTCTCTTTGTAACAGCATAATTAAAATCTCCCCTCCATTCAGGAGTAGTCTTCAATTTAAAATTATCTAATTATGTGCTTTATTGAGAGGAAAACCTACAAGAAGATGAAGTAGTATTGCATAGATAGTAGATTGTGGCATCAGGCTGCAGAGTGGTGTTACACATAACACCGTTGCCCTACTTAATTGTGTCTTTGGCTGAAAGTTTTAATTATAGCTTTTTCTTCTGGCTGGTGACACGTTAAGTGCTCATAATGTCAGGTCAAAGGTTGAGGGCTAATCATTTACCTAAAATTAGTTCCAAGAGTGTTATTTATACCTGAGGAAGAGCTCAGGGTGTTGCTACTTATGCCTTCTGGGGTTTTTTTCCCTTTGTTTTGTTTTGGGGTTTTGTTGTTTTATTTTGTTTCTAATGCCACCCTGATTACAAACATTTCACTTGGTGTAAGCGAAAGGGGTATTTTAGACTGACCATTGCTTATACCTGCCCATTAAAAGTGATAATTGCCACATTTCAGGCACTATCCAAGGTATTTCAGTTCTATTTTACATGTTCCTTTCTTTTCAATATGGCATTTTGTTTCTTTTAAAGCTTAATGGCATAAAGGAGCCTTCTGACAGGCTCACTTGGCTCCTGGCAGGACTACCTCACTCTCCTCAAAAGACTCTGTATCTGGCTGCCTGTGGTAGGACATCCTACGCCGAGTCTTCCCTGGGGTGTGGCAGTAGCAGCTCATCCTCTGGTGCCGTTGTGCCTGGGGCGCTCTGTTACCTGTCCTTTCTCCTTCTCCAGATGTCGGGTGTGATTTTGGCTGTCTTGTTGTGTTTTTCTTTCTCTCTGCCAAAAAGCAGAAAGAATAATATGCTTGTGGCTCGTCACTCCAGTGTGTTAAAGCACAACAATGGACTAATGTACTTCTGCAGACAAGAGTGGCTCTGAGCCTGGATGGAGCACTGGCGAGGCGTTGCGAGAGGACTCTGCCGCAGACAATGAGCGAGCCCTTTGTTTCCTGTGACTGCCATAGCTGCTGCAAACACAAATATTCCTTGCAGAAGAGATGGCAGCAACGTTTTCAGCTCGCACAGAGCCAGCTGTGTCTTCTCTGTGCAAATCTATGGAAAGGGTGCCTGTATCTGTACTTGCACAGCAATGTAATAATGGATCCCTTATTCCTGAGCACATGAGTGCATGCATGTCTTTGTATCTTATGACACAGGGAAGGAAACTCTAGGCTAATGAGCAGCAGTATTCTTAAAGACAAATTATTTCAACCTATGTTTCATTCCTGTCCATGAAAACATGGATCTCCCTCCTGTGCAGCACCCTGAAGAGCCCAGTGTTTCCTACCACTCCTAAGCATCCCGGGAGGGACCGGGCACTGCAGAGCTAGTGTGTGCTTTCCATGCTCGTGTCCTTCAGGGGTGTGACAGCTACAATGACACACCTTCATTTCAATCTCCCTCTCTTATCAACAGAGTTAGTTTTTTGTTGATGGTTTTGTCAGAAGTCTGTGGTACTGAGGTTGCGTTACTTTGTTTTCTGAAACTCTCTGTACTTGGGAACTAAACTAAAGGTGGGCTTAGTCATCAGCACATGTCATGGGAAGTGAGCTTCATGGTCCTTCATGTATTTCCTTGTTGTGTTACCACACATCATAATATAATATGTTATTATGATCATATAATATGATCATAAAAATCATCATAATGATTTTTAATACAAGAAACAGAGCTGGTGATCTGCAGGTGAAAACCTTGATATGTCGCTGCCCATGCCCTGTGTTAGGCAGCTCCTGAAACCAGACTACAAGTTTTATAATGGTATGGTTGGTTATTTTCTGTGTGAAAGGGCAGTGGAGGAATAAAAGAGCACTGCCAGTCCCATGAAGAAATTGTTTTGGTTTTAATCGCTGCGGGGACTGTCTGTGCGAGAGCAAAAATGTTTGTTATATGTTGTCCCATTTAGGTCTTTGGCTGGACTTCTGTCTTGTCCTTCCACTGCTCTTTTGGAACATAAGCATCCACACAACTCCTGATTCACAGAGCTACAGGCTGTCCCTCCTGCATGTCTGCCCACTGCCAGTGAATGCAGGGAGGGGAAAACGGGGAGGAAGCAAGAGTGTTTCTTCTTCCCCTCTCAGTTGGACATCTTCATCGCTACAGCAAACCATCCCAGGGACACAGACCTCCCTCAGGAGCATGCTTATGGCCACTGCAATGACAGGTCTTGTGGTGGGTGTTTTAATTTATCTGACAGCCAGGGCTGGCATCTCTGGCAGTTCAGTCATCGCAGCCCGGACAGCACACAACCGGTACCGAGCCGAATGGCTGTGCTTTCCCTCAGCTTCCCCCCTGAGACTGACAGCTTGGCGTACGTGGATGTGTGATCTGGGCTGTAGGCATTCGCACCTATCGTGTGAGTTACATGGAAGTGGAGAACATAAAATGAGGTTGCTTTGGTCTTCTTAATGTGCTCAGCCATTTCAAGTAACTTCCTTTTACCAAAATGTGGAAAATCTGCTTCAACCAATGCCTTCATGTGGTCAAACAAATCCCACCTTGGCTCTCCTGGAGACGTGTGATGTAACCAGAGGCTCCTTTAGCCTACGCTCTTTGTCCATCACAAACTATGTGCTGGGACAGTGCCCTTATCTGGGGGCTCAGTGTAGTTTTTGAAGATAGGAACCAGCTTGAGAGTAATGATGTGACCTGTAATTTAGCTTCATAATTTCAGCAGCAGCTTTTCTTTGACCATCTCAGGAATAGAACCCAAGTCTTCTGGAGGACCTTCAGGATGCAGAAACCACCGATATTTTTTTCCATGCATATTTCTTCGCTTTGCCTGCAGAGCATTTACTGGTGGCCTGAGCAGGTGTTTGGAGGCTGGTCAGACTGTCTGTGTGCTGTCTGAACACATGTGTGTTGGAAAAGTCATTTGCAGTTACTGTGCTGTACGTGCAGGCTGACTGGGGCTCGGCTGTTCTTTCCGTGTTCCGGTCCCAGCTCTGCAGAACATTGGGGTAGATATTTATTCCTTCCTCACTTTCTGGTACATAAGGTAGAGTTAACCTCACCCAGCTCACAGGAGCATTTTGAAATAATACTTGTTTTAACTTTTGCTTTGGAAATATAAAGTACTTTATAAAGCGTGTATGGCCTTTATTTTAAAAGGCTCAGGGCATATAAAGGTGAAATGATATCCTTGCTATTTTGTAGCATGTTTATTAATGATACAGTTGGGCTGTATGTATAGAGCCCACTTTGAGATGAGAAAAACTTCTTGTAGCAGCAAATGGATATTATATTTTTAAATGAGAAGAAATTACTTCACAACAAAGGGATTGTCTT
Organism: Gallinula chloropus; assembly: GCF_964237585.1. Classification (NCBI taxonomy): domain Eukaryota; kingdom Metazoa; phylum Chordata; class Aves; order Gruiformes; family Rallidae; genus Gallinula; species Gallinula chloropus. The sequence goes on from NC_140094.1 coordinate 7,004,235, forward strand.
TGCTCCAGAGCTGCTGTTGGTGTCCTGAACATCTCTGCTTGAATTTTTCAGTTTCAGAACAGTTCTGGGGAAAACTGGTGATTAGATCAGAAGGATGAAAGGCTTCTGTTGCTGACTCTGCTGTTGTTTTTTCTATCTGTAAGATGGCATTAATGATCTTTACTAACAAACGCTGATAATTCAGTGGAGCACTTTACCAAAGACTCTGGATAGAAGCAGCTGTAGATGCATGCTGTGAATAGTGGTGACAGGTATTTACCGTAGCCAGGTTCTCTAGTGCAGCTCTGCTGGCTGGCTGGGCTGTGGCCACAGCATCAGTCCCACTGAGCATCCTTGCGGGCAGTCCCATCAGCCTTCAGGCAGGTTGCTAACAAACAGCCTTGTTTCCGCCAGGTGTGTTTTACATTAGTGCTGTGTTGCTAATATTTATCTTGGAAGGGTTGTTGCCAATTTTGGGACACAAAAAATAAAGTGTCCTTGAGAGAACAGCTGGTAATTAACATGTCTTTGTGTTTCAGAGATGAGCGAAATCAGTCGATCATTGTCAGTGGGGAGTCTGGAGCTGGCAAGACTGTCTCTGCTAAGTATGCCATGAGGTACTTTGCCACGGTCAGCGGATCTGCCAGTGAAGCCAACGTAGAGGAGAAAGTCTTGGCCTCCAACCCCATCATGGAGGTAAGAGAGCTACTGCAAGCTATCCGTACTTTTTTTAAGGATCAAAGAACCTAGAATAAATACATTTTTTAATTGTGTTTTAAATCCATTTACTGAGAGGGGCTTCAGGCATCATCCTGTGTAGCATTTGTGAAAGACAGAGAGGAGACAGGAGGAAGTGTTTCACTGTTGTTAATGTGTTTCACATAATAAAATAATTTTGATGTGAATACTGCTCTAAATCTATTTAGCTTTGTAACACTGATATTTCCCAATGATTGAAACTTCTGGTCTTACCCACTGAACATGTACATCCCACAGGCAGATTACACTTTGAGAGCTGTTGAGTAAAGCAAATGCTCAATTTTAGGCAATGTGGTTAGGGAAGATACGCTGAAAAAGCAACGTTACGTGTGATGAAGTTTCTTTCAGAGGGGAAAAACGCAACAGAAGATGTAATTTTGCTATAATTAGCTCAAGCTAATGTTTCAGTTCTGGAAATTTGTATAACTACCAGTAGTTAAGCCCCAAAGCCATTGGCTTGGGAGTGAGGGGGCTGGAAGTAGACTGTGGAATAACACGCACAGTTCCTTCCTTCTTCAAGTTCTCTGTTCTCCAGGAAGCTCAGGAGAAGCTGTAATCCTGATGTTGTGGCCAAGCAGAAACCATTTCTTAGGCTCATCTGAATTGGTTTTTGTGTCTTTGCCTTTTGTGTAGATTCAAATTGTAGCTGAAGTTAAGGAACTATGTTAAGAAATGATTCACCAGAGAGAACCAATCTTGGGGGAATTCCTTGAGAGAAGTGGTGCTGTTCATAGTCACACATACATGTATGGCTATGGACAGCCAAAGAAAATGCTTAGGACAGCTGATGCCTTGGTAAATGTTTAACATCTCTATGCTATGGTGTGAAGTATTAGCAGATAGACGTGAGTAAATGGAGTGCATGGGGTGAAATGTGAAATGCAAAATGCTGCCACTGTTTTCTTTCTCAGGTATTTTAAAAAAATGATCTATGTTTTATTCCCTCTTTCCTCCTGGCACAAGGAGTTCATGATACACAAACTATAGCTGCCCCATCACAGTTGTGTGTGCTCTGTCACAAGGTAATCGTGCCTGGTTTGTGGTGCTGTGTGGTGTTCTCAAACTGGATTGTGGCATAAAACAAGCTGTGTCGTGATGAGCAGTGGGCTCTGCTGTTGTGGGATCCAAATGTGCAGCTGTGGGGGGAAGCCAGGGGAGCCGAGCCTTATCTTGAGCTGCACCTACCCCTGTGAGAGCAGCCAGGGCTGTGGGGAGCAGTGGCAGTTCTGCAGGTGTGAGCTCATCCCTGAGCCCTCCTTTGCAATTGTGTCGGTGGACACGTAGAGATTCGGTGTGTGGCTGAGAGGACCAGGGGGAGCTGAGCACCCTTCTGCCTTCTCCTGTGTCCCACAGAGGTGGAATGAGTTGATTGTAAAATCTTAGGGGTAGAAGGTAATTTTATTTTTGAATTTCTATTTGCACAACCTAAACACCAGCATTTCCAAGCTAACCATCATCAGTGTCAGAGTTTCACATCACGGTTGCCTGCTGAGTACTCTGGAGTATCAAGTGACCACTGTAGTTTCCAGCAGCTATTTCAATAGCTCTGCAGTCAGTGACTCCATACAGTTTTTCTAGTGCAAATGAAGAAATTGTCAAGAGTTTAACCATATCTTTATGTGTCATTTCCTGCCTCTCATTCTTCGTTACCCTATATAGCTATGCAAATTGTACAGCTGAGTGTGTACACTGGCAAACAATCTTATAATACCAAAGACTTCACAGTTTTATAAGTAATACCTCCTGGTTTCTAAAAATACTGTACTGCCACCACCACCACCACCAAAATCTGGCACAGTGGCGATAATTTTAAAACACAAGAAATGCAGTTAGAGTGTGTTCAGTTCAAACGGGTTTGGTATTTCTTAGAGCTGCAGAGATGCAGTTTGTTCTTATGTCCTTCATAGCAGCTTTACCTCTGATACCCACCCCACTCTGCTTGGTCAGGTGTGGTGCTGCTGCTGTATCAGGGTATCCGATCCCTGCTTGCCGTGCTCTGCCTGCCCAGCCCTCACCGATTCACTGCCCTTCTGCTTACAGGTTTGCCACAGCGATACTCAGCGTTGCCTTTTGCACACCTTTGGTTTTCCCAAGCCTTACTCAGTACAGAGTCCCTGTGGGTGGCTGCGTGAACTGGGAAACTAGGACATAGGTCCAGCGCTGTGTCTGTAGCTCGGTGCTTGATACCGCACACACACAGTGGCATATGGTAGAAGGCAGTGGGCTGCATCCGAGTTACTCAAATGCTGTTCCTTTTGAAGCAGAGAAGTCTTTAGGATTTTTTTGGAAGGCGAGTTGCTATATGATGTCTGAAACATGATCTAATTGAGAAGAGAAAATGCTTTTCTTTGAAGTTCAGCGTGTTGTGATTTGCATGGCTTGAATTCTGATAAATCCAGCTGGTACCCGTCGTGGGGTGAATCCTAATGCTGATGAGGTCAAGGCAGAGGGGCACCAGGAACTGCTTAGGAACCACAGTCATTATTTGCCCTGGGCACGTATGTGGAGGAAATACACTAAATATTGTGTATGAAGCTGTATTGGATTAGTCTATGGCAGTTAGGCACACAGGGCAGCCCTGAAGACTCTCTCTGAGTCAGTAACCAAGCTGCTAAGCAGGGATTCAGTTTCAGGCAAGCAAGGTGAGTCTGTACATGTTAATGTTTAGATTACGTTTAGGCACACAGTAAATATTTTAGTATAATGATATGTTTGCAGAAGTAGTTTGGAAATGGGGTTGATTATAGAGTAATAATAATAATAATAATAGTAGTAAAAACCTGGTAGCCAGACAGAACATAGGGGATGTTTGCCAGACTACCATTTTATGATAGGTAGACTTACAGAGGTTTCAAGCACTGTGAATGTATCTGTACACATGCACTTATAAATATACACAGTGTGAAATAACAAAATTAATGTCGTTAAGTGTTGATGAGCCATGTAGATGACTAAATAGAGTTGGTAATTTCTAAAAGCTGTTTAACCATTGCAATATTCCCTTTTTTTCAGTCTATTGGAAATGCCAAAACTACTCGGAATGACAACAGCAGTCGCTTTGGGAAATACATTGAAATTGGTTTTGATAAGAGGTATCGAATCATTGGTGCTAACATGAGAACTTACCTCTTGGAAAAGTCAAGAGTGGTGTTTCAGGTAGTACTGATACCATCACCTTATTCAATATTTGTTTGACTAGGCTGACAAAAAACCCCTAAACTATTGTTTGCTGATAGAAGATATCTCTCCGAAGAGATAGTTGAAATAGTGTATTTGTGATATAGCACATGTGGGGAGGGGGAAGAGAAGGAAAACCAAGTTAGCATTTCATTATTTGAATCAGTAGTTGTGAAAAGTGTATTAAAAAGGCTGTGTATTTAAACATGAAACACCTTCAGTGCACTGCTACGTATGACTTTGTGCTTACTGCAGTATTCTAGAATAGGGCTCAAGAGAACCTCTCTGTTGTGGTTTGTAAGGCTGCTGTCTGAGCTCACTTCCAATCTCTTGCTAAAACCCACTCCTATCGCAGTAATTATGAATGAGCTTTAATTGCCATTATTTAGGCAAATGAGAATGTGTAACTTCATCCTTTTTGAACTCTTCCTTTTGGTATTTCATCCTTAAACCAATCCACAGCCCTTTTGTCTCCCACGCTTCCTCCCCACCTTTGCCTACCTTATCATCTGGGGCTCAGTAGAAATGTACATCCCCTTGATGGGCTGCCTAGAGGTATGAGACAAGTAATTGCAGTTTGCGTTGTGTAGGAGTTACACAAAGAGCTGTTGTATGTTTTAAGAAGAAGAGATACTTCTTGCACATGGTTTAGCTGAGTCCTTTTCTGGGTTTTGGGTTTTTTTTGTCATTTTGAAGTTACAAAATTTGAGTGCTTAAGTTCAGAATTGTGGTGTTGGTCTTGAGTCATAACCTTCTGAGCTGTGTTGGTCCTTCATTTTAAATTTCCAGCTTTGCCTTGGCAAGAAAGATGCTCCCTTCACTGGCTTACTATAAATGCTGAGGCGAATGATATTAGTTATTTTTGGAAAATGAAAAGCTTTTAAGTATGATCGTTTCACCCACCCATGGAATCCTGATCTATATTTAATAGTAATCCACAGCTCTGAAAAGTGAAATCATACTTTTTTTTTTTTTTAAATGAAAATGTCTGCATGCTGCTTGCTGTTGGAAATGGATTAAGTGAATCAAGAAGGAAATGACAGAGGCTGATTTATGTTTCCTTTCTCTCTGTTGCATCTGTGCTTTTACTGTAAAGCTAGAGAAAGCCTTAAACCTAGTTCTTTTCTACTCATGGATGTTTTGGACACTTGTTAAGTTGTAAAAAATAATCAATTCCTTTCCTTTTAAAGGCAGAAGAGGAGAGGAATTACCACATCTTTTATCAACTATGTGCCTCTGCAGCATTACCTGAGTTTAAAACCCTGCGATTAGGTATGAAATCCACGGTCGTTGCGTTGCACACCTCTAGGTACGAAGCTGCATCTCCGGGCTTTTTGAGACACAGAACCAGAAGTAGAACTGCTGGCTTGTAAATTCTAAACTTTTAAAGCTTCAAATACTAAAATATATTGAAAAGAACTAAAATTGCACATCTCAGATTTTGTGGAGTTTAGATGGAAGTAACAGATTTGTTTATTCAGCACACTCTAATACGCTGCAGTTGTAATCACTAGGACTTCCTATGTCCTGGATTTCAGAGTAGTTTTCCAGTGGCAAGGGTCAACGTCTCTTCTCTTGGTCCTTAAAACCATTTTCCCATGGCTTCAGCTACTGGAGAATTTTAACCATTTGTGGTATAAACACATGGAAAGCTTATTTTGCATCTTCATACTTTCACTTGGACTGTTACCAAAATTTATGGTACCATCTCTGCTAATTTAGTGATAACAAAACTGGTAGGTGAAATTTTTCATTTTTCTAAGTAAAATATTGATAAAAGAAAGGTTTTGTATTTAACATGAGCTGGTACTTTATAAAGGAAAGGTATTGTGATCATCTTGGGACAAGCAATCACCTCATTGCTTTAAAAATTCAATATGAATTTCAATGCTTCCTGCATGTTTTTAAAAGTTATCTTCATAGTGGGAACACTGCACAGACTGTCAGGGCAGATTTCTGCACTACCCTCCTGGTTTGAAAGGGTTTCTCTGCTCTTCAGTACCATCCTGGCACATTTAGGATTCACATCTGCTGACACAGGAAAGAAAGGAACTGATGTAATTATAGCTAAAGAAGCCGTTTTCAGACTCCTCTTTCAGCACTCTTGAAACCTTAGCTGACAGAAGAAAAGGAGTCTGTTGCTGCAGCAGGAAGCATGATCACTGACGTTGTAGGGAGGTACACAGCACTCAGGAGAGCTACCGCTGTCCTAGTGAAGCACAGGGCTGTCCCCAGGGTGGTTTGAAGCTGTCAGTTCTCCAACCATGACGTCCCAGCCAGAGTGAATCAGAGATACTCAGCAGGCTAAACCAGACCATAAATTAGAAGCAAGAGGAAAACGGGCAAAATAGATTTTTTTAACATGTCCTGATGGCAATAGTAGTGTGGTATTACCTGCCACATAGTCCCCAAGTGCTGCCGCAGTCACCTTGGCACTCACCCCTTGGGTGGTTGGCTCAGACTTGGAGAATAATTGCTTCCAAAGTGCTTGTTCTGAGGTGTGGAAGTCTGAACCAAGGTTAGGTAGGGAATCTGCTTGAGGGCCTACTGTAAGAACCAGGTAGCTTAAGAATACTTACAAAAATCTCCAGAATAAGTGGGTCCTGTGTGCCAGGACACTAAGCTATGCTGACATATTTCAAACCACAGATTCTGCCAAGAACAGCCCCATCATTACACAGCTTTACAGATGTGCTGTGACTCTTTGCGTCGGTGTGTGTAAAAGATTCGCTTTCTTCCTCTCTCACAGGGAGTGCAAATTACTTTCACTATACGAAGCAAGGTGGAAGCCCAGTCATTGATGGTGTCAATGATGCCAAGGAAATGGTGAACACCAGGCAGGCCTGCACTTTGCTAGGTAACGTGTGAAACAGGATCATGTCCCAAATCTGATACACAAATGAGATTGTCGGTTTGTATTTTCTTCTTGCTCTGTTGTGTTTAAAAACAAGGGGGTTGATAAACTTTGGGACTGAGGTACTTTTTGTTGCATTAAGAAGATATATAAGTTGCAGTGCATTCACGTATCTGGCGTAGGAGTAGGACATGTTACGTGAACATAAGTGAAAGGTGGCTTCCCCAGGTGTAGCACATACAATGCTGGAGGTCACTGAGAAAGCACTTTGAAACAACAAATTAAACTGTTCATTTTAATGGATGTTTTTGCACCTGTTTGTAAAGTGCTTTTAATAGTGGAGCCAGGCACTACTTTAAAATACCAAATTCCCTGGAAAAAGAGCACATGCTGGTGGCAGTTTTCTCTTTCTTAATATTTTTTTTAATCAACTTCAGCTTGTAGTTCTCTACGTCTTCCTCTCGTTAAAGCATTTTATTAATCATTTTTCAGGGATTAGTGATTCCTACCAGATGGGAATTTTTCGTATCCTTGCTGGCATCCTTCACTTGGGCAATGTGGAGTTTGCATATCGGGATTCTGACAGCTGCACTATTCCTGTGAGTAGTAAATGAGCTGGTTCCTACTCTGACAGACTCTGCTTCGTGCTTGCTTGTAGGAACCGCTTCTGAAAAAGAGTAACAATATAAGAACACAAGCAATGTTTTTATTTCTAATTTCTTAACATATTCATGGTTCTTTTTTGCATATAAATTCTACTGTTCTTGGGTTAGAGTCTTCAGAGAGTAACCTCTGTATTATAACAGTGGCTGCCTTGATTTCTTTTTAAAACTGTAACTGATCTGTCATAGAAAATTCTACTAGACAGGCTGGCTTTCGAGTCCTGGGCAGGTGTCTAGATCTTTATATTTGTACATGAATATATTCCCTGCTGACAGTAAATGCTTTCCAGGATATTTTTCTTAAACACCAAACTGGCCTAAAAAATTACAAAACAAATGCTTTGCTCGGTCCTCTGAGATGTCTAGACAGGAGCAGAGGATATACAAATATTATTTGCGTGACTTAAGTGATGTTGTTTTACTGGTCCTTTTTTACCTTTGTGGAGGGCAGTAATGAGACCTGCATAGTCTCATCTGAAAAAAAAACCTTCTCCTTCTTACTGAAGTCCATGTTCTGGAGACGAGAAACAGAAAAGATCTGGCTTGTTGCTCTTTTTTTCCTTGGCTTTAGAAGTGATCATTGAAGGCTGCATCACAAGTGAAGGCTGTTGGGCTACACAGCTTTCATCTTTCTCTTCACATAGTAGCTGCAGTTTCAGGGGGTTTTGTCTCGTTTTGCTATCAGTTGCTTTCTCAAGAACCTGCAGTAGCAGTTTCTGGAGCTGATGGAACAGGCCCTTCATCAGGCCACAGCTGATCAGCGTGCCTGGTCCGACACCATCTGTCCATGGGAACCTGCAGCAATAGTCTGGCTCTTCAGCGTGTCTTGGTGAGGTTTTCACTACGAAGAGCATCATTTAATGATCACGGGTATATCACAGGCTAGCCTGTGCTGTAATGGGTATCTCCAGTGCGGGAGTCCCACTGAATGAGCTGGTACAAAGCTGTGAGTTCCTGTGCAATCCTATCCCGATGTGGTAAACGTCTAGTAGGTGCCCGTGAACGTCGCTCAGTGGCATCGACTACCTGAGCTGAGCTGTTCTCTGACAGTAGCCAGGTCATTGCAGAGCTCTGCTGCCACGCAGGCTGGTTGGCCTGCAAAGCGCTGGTGCTTCAGAATGCTCGGTGAAGGGTTCTGAGTGGTGCTGTGTGAAGGAATCTGTAACCCTAACGTGGCACTCCTCTGTGCAGTGTCCATTACTGTTACTACTTAATCATTGTCTTCTGAGCCAGTTAAAGTGGTATGGCTAAACTGGACGAAAACATTTGTGCTCAGTTAACTGGCTTTTGGAGGTGTAACAGCACTGCCATGGGACCTGTATGCTGCGAGCACTGAAGAAGCCTTGGAGAAGTCAGGAGGATGTGGAAATAGAGAGATAAGGCTGATGTGCCCTGAAACTACTGGGCATGCAGTAACAGTCCTCTGTAATCTGTCCTTGTCGAGATGCTGCTTGTCAGTGTGCTGTTGAGTCACTGAAGGGTAAAGTGAGCGTGATGAGGAAGCAGTGTTAGGGGAGTTCCTCAGGAGGAAAGACCTGTCTGTCCTCCTTCACTTGTAGCTATATGGCTTTCCTTGTTAGTCACGAGGGGCAGTATCTTAACTTACTGAGCGCTAAATGCACTGCACTGATTTTTCTGCAGAAATCTTCCATACCCATATCAGTGTGCAGACCTGACTAGTTGATTTCACTCGGTTAAACAAAGGTCAGGTTTTTCACTTGTACAGCCCAGTTTGGGAGTTAGGAAACACCCTTTGTGTGCTCCAGTCTTTTCATGTTTGTCTCCAGAATTCACTGAGAAAATACTTGAGACCAGAACACTAAAGCCCACTCCACACTTCTTTGTTCTTGGCGTGGGCTGTGATGTCCCATTCATGACTCATCACTCCCCAACATGGATGTGTATGAGCGGATGAGAGCACTGCTCAGGAGCTGCATTCCAGCCTGTCCCCAGCACACAGCTGATGTCCTGTCCTCTGCATTTCTCTAGCTCCTCTGCTCAAAGCTGAGACAGTTATTTGTAAGAATTCAAAATACCGAGTCCATCCCTGTGAAGCTAGGTGATTCATTCTTGTGAAGGTTGCAGCTTCCAGGTGTGGGGCTTTTTGGTGAAAACAAGTATAGTAAAATGCCTCTGGGGAAACTGTGATTCACTGATATACTTCAGTGATGTGATGTGATGTGCTAAGTGGGGAGGGAACTTGTTATGTTTTGAAGGAGGAAGAGCTGAGGGAGCTGCTGGTGCTGCTCATTGTTGGATTGCTGCAGGCAGGCAGTTCTTCTGGTTGCATGATTGCATTTGTGCTATCGGTAATACTGCTTCAAGACCTAACAAGGTTGCTTTTTTTAGCCGAAGCATGAGCCCCTTACCATCTTCTGTGACCTCATGGGTGTGGAGTATGAAGAGATGTCCCACTGGCTTTGCCATAGGAAGCTCGCGACTGCCACCGAAACCTACATCAAGCCTATTTCTAAACTTCATGCCATCAATGCCAGAGATGCACTTGCCAAACATATCTATGCTAATCTCTTTAACTGGATTGTAGATCATGTGAACAAAGCCCTTCACGCAACTGTGAAACAGCATTCTTTCATTGGAGTGCTGGACATTTATGGGTGAGTCTTGTTGTCAGAGATATGACACTTCTCAACAGATCTTACTGCAGAGCGTCTTTGTCTTTCTCAGTAGTGCTGTGTGAATTTTGCAACAAACCACAAACCCTTAGCAGCTACTTATTCCAGCTGAAGGGAGTAGGTGTTTAGTTTTGACATGCTATCTAAGATCTTTGTCTTAACTTGCAGGTTTGACATTTATAGTGGTATTTCAGAATTACTGTTGGTACTTACTTTGTGTATTGCACTGGAAAAAGTTACAGGGGAATTGTCGTCATCTGGTTCCTCCAGGATGGCACTTTTAGAGAGGACAAAGACAGCTAACGTGCTCTCCAGGAACGTCAGTCCCTTCTCTGCATTCCTCATCCCTGTCTAAAGAGGGAGCATCACTGAATTGCCCATGTACTGCCATTTGCCATTTCCCTGTGGGCTTTGTTGCTTGATTGTGGTTGGTTGTGCCTGGAATAGTGCAATTAATTTGACTGGAGGGAGGGAATTTGAAATTACGGGGTAATTTAATCCAGACTGGGTTTTTTTAACTGCACTAGTAATTTTGAGTATCTGCATATTTTAGATTTGAGACATTCGAAGTCAACAGCTTTGAACAGTTTTGTATCAACTATGCCAATGAAAAACTGCAGCAGCAGTTCAATATGGTAAGTAGGAAATGACTGGCATTTCCTCTTCCCTTTTCCCTCACCCAAGTCCATTCTGCTAATTGGGTCCCCAGTGGTTAACGATGAATTCCTTCAGTCTATTAACCAGCTGTCCTGGCCGCGGGCTTCGGGGGATGGAGAGAGATCGACTATCTCCTAGAAATAGATTTTATGACTAACTGCTGCTCTGGGACTGCTTGAAATTCCGTTCACAGTAACAATTATAAGACAGAAGCAGTGCTTGGCAATTAAGCCCCCGAGATTGCCTGTCAATGAGAGCACTGTGCGGACGGAGTTGGAGTTAGCCATGTTCCTGTAAGCTCCAACGAGAGCCCGTGCAGGGCAGCCAAGCACAGGGCTTCGCAGCTGGAAATCCGCCACGCGCTCTTCCTCTCCTGGCGCTATTTTCAGCATGAATTTGGTGACTGACGTGTGGCAAGAAGCGCCTCTTCCCCCTCCTCCAGAGAGATCACGATTCTCTCTCCTCAGCCTTGGTGACGTTTGTAATTACATATTTTACCTGCATAATGATGAGGCGAGTTATTTATGCCAGGTCTGTTGCTAGGCTGTGCTGCAGGCTGGGAGCAGCTCTGAACTCTCTTGAGGAGCGAGCCTCCTTGGTGGCGTGTGATAGCAAGACTGAGTTCCCTGCGTCATCGTTCATCCTAACGGCAGGGATGCGTAGGGGGAGACAGCCAGGTGCTGGAACACAGGCTGGGCTTTCCAGCCTTCACGCTCGTAGTGCCATGGCTGGCTTCAGCTCCATAGGTGTCGTAACTGCTAAGTGCGAGGTATCTCAGAGTTTTCTTAGCTCTACAGCAAAAATCTAGTGCCTGTAAGGATTGTAAGGGTTCACTTCCATAGTGAAGATCACTGTCACAGCATTCCCTTCCCTCTTGCTCTGTTGCTGTTAGCACTTGTCCCACGAAGCATGAGGTGACAGGGCTTTTGCCCTGCCAAGCTACCAAACCCAGTTCTGGTGGACACGATCCCATTGGGCTGCCTTGCAGGTACAGGGCCAGCAAGCCTTCATATGTCACCTGCAGTGGCCTGAGCCCTGCTGAGGGCAGGCTGCTTGAGGCCTGCCCAGCCACCATTTGCATCTCTACCCTGCCCACCCTTCCCCTGCCTGCCCACCCATAGCCCGTGAGGACAATTAGGTCTCGAAGGTATTTTTCACCAATGCTAATTCCATTACAGTGGAGAAATGTTTCTTTATGTTTTCTTTCAGGACTTAGGTTGAATCTGACTCACCAAAAAAGCGCTGCCACTGGCTTTCCTGTCAGGAATTAACTTGGCCTGTAACACAGCTGTTAAGCAGCAGGGCGGAAATGGCTCCCATGGGTGCCATTAAGGAGCACTGCTTTGGAAAGGATGGTGCTAAGCTAATGAAATAAAAAGGATAAACTGCTTTGTAAGAGTAGTTTTCTGCTGTCTGGCAGACATGTGCCGGACAGCTTTGAGGTGTTTGCGGGTTGGTACACCAAGCTGGGGGTGGCTGAGGCCGGCCCTGCCAATGCAGGTGTTCATGGAGGCCCCCAAACCCTGCTCAAAGCGCCGCTCTTCCCCACTCGCTGTTCGGTTCTGCCTGCCAGAGCTGCTACGGTGCGTCAGCATTGACACAGGACATCAGTTATTTTAAGTCATGCTTTGAGTCAGCAGTCATCTTGTTTTTCAAAAGAGTGCTCGTGCTCTAAGACCACAGCTTGCCTGTTTAATCTCTTACTTTTTCCTGAAGTTTTAATTCCTCTCCTGTGCAGGGTTCACTAAAGCTGTACGGGTTCTTTGTGCTAATATTTTTGAATAAATATGCCACCACATTATATTGGTCTTCATACATGATAAATCTTCCACAAAATTTTGCTTAAAGGATTTCTTGTGCTAGTATTCCTGTAGTCAACTTTGCAGGTTTTTCCTGAAGAGTGTATTTTAATGCAGTGCATCATCTTAGAAAAAAAATCAGCAGCCATTTAAGAGAAAATGGAGCTCTGTTCTTTTGCAAGGAAGCACAGAAGTATTTATAGTGAAATTTTACTGAAGAGAGAGCAGTGTTCATAACTTCAGCGTCATAAATGCATGGCACATCCTACTTTGTAGGTTGCTGTTCCTGCACTTGAGGCTTTTCCTGGGGTTTGTGTTGGGTTTTTTGTTATAGGAGAAAAGACCTTATAGTAATTGTGGGACAATATAGTAAAAAGATAGAAAAAATAGACTTTATTTGCAGAGAATATGGATTAGTGCTTTAATTTAGTCTGTTGTTTTTAGGCCAGGAAAAAAGGTTAATTTATTTTTCATACACTTACTTGTTAAAGGTTTAATTCGGTTGAACCAGTGTGTTCAGTGACAGCCTGGATTAATGTGCCAAGATAATTCAAGTGAGACTTGGATGTATTTATTCTGCATTTTATTTCACAGAAAACTCTTCTTTTTGCTCTGTAGCATGTCTTCAAGCTGGAACAAGAAGAATATATGAAGGAACAAATACCATGGACCTTGATTGATTTCTATGACAATCAGCCTTGCATCAACCTCATAGAGGCCAAAATGGGAATTCTGGATCTGTTGGATGAAGAGTGCAAGGTGTGTGCTCAGGGGCTTTCTTAGAGAGAGAGGTCATCAGCTGTCCTGCTCCTAGGCCCTTGCAGGGAAGAGCCATCTGCGTACAGCCGTCACTTTGACACTCTGTTGTTGAAAGGATTTGGAGAGCATACAAACAGAATTGGCAATTACAGGAGGAGAAAAAATGGTTTTAGTCATGCTTTTTCCCCCTCCTCTCCATCATGTGTCTCTGCCTGTTTCTGGGTCTCTAATCAACCTTCGTTTTGACTCTGGCAACTTTCACTTTCCTAGTGCAGTCTTTGGTCCTGTCAGATTTCTCCTAATTGCCTCTCGCTTGGTGTCTCACCTTTTGGCTTTTATCTTAGTTTAATTTATTCCAAGGCAATGGTGTGTGGCACCTACTTCAGTGGAAACCCAGCTTGGGGTTCCTGGGTATCACAGAGCATTGCAAGCGGCCTCTAAGGGCAGTGGGTGACTTCTGACCTGCTGAGATGCTGCTGCTCAGGCAGATAACCTAACTCTGGATCCCTGCCTTCAGGTGTGGGACACTGGGACCCTCACTAGCTTCACGTGTGTCACACAGCAGCTACATCTGCTGCCAGACTGCACCCGGGCCAGGGTATTAGGAAGTGCGTAGCTGGTTACTGGCTTCCTTGCTTACAGCAAACCATGAAGTCTTGTCCCCTGTTTTCTTAATTCCTTTGGCTATTGAAAAACTTTCAGAATGTTTTAAATGCCTGTGTGTTTTCTTCCACAGATGCCGAAAGGCTCAGATGACACTTGGGCCCAAAAGCTATACAATACTCACTTGAATAAGTGTGCTCTCTTTGAAAAACCACGTTTGTCAAATAAGGCTTTTATCATTAAGCACTTTGCTGACAAGGTAAGGACCTTTCCTTCCATATCTCCTTCCGTGGCTGGTGTTGCCAAGCATGTGTGGCAGGAGGGGATCCTGGGATGGGCAGCTCATGCAGGCAGTGACTGGGCAGCAGCATCCCTGGCTGTGTTTGGCTTCTTGAAAAAGTTGTGCTATAGAAATACACAAAAAGGGAGATCACATATCTCACTGTAGTTTTAGCTAAAGAGCAACAGCAAAATGATGCTGGTTTTGCTGCCATCCTAATGTGCAGAGAGGACAGAGGCAAATGCATGCAGCTTCTCATGGCTGGAGCAGTGTGTACTGCTCCCACTTGCTCTGATGGGCAGTGAACAGCTATTTGTAGGAAGCTGTATGAGGGGTATCTTGGTGGAGTGCATGCTTTGTTCTGCTCCCACAGTGCAGCATCAAACCAAGCAACTCCTCAGGTTAAAATAAAATACAGAATATAATTCCTGTTTAAGATAAATGGCCCATTAAACAAAGAAGCTGCCTCAGAATATTGTCAGCTTTGTTGAGAAAAATTTGGAGAAGCTCTGAGATTCCTGTTGGTAGGTCTGTGCATGACAGGGGCTGGTGGAGGCCTTTATTGGCCCGTGTGTGAGCCAGTGCAGGCAGGACACAGGAGCCACCACAAAGTGTGGGTGAAACACAAACAGAAAGTTATTTTCATTACCTCATGTACTGGGGAATCCCCGACGCAGCACCCAGGCAGGGGGACGCAAGTGTGGACACAGGCACTGCAGGGTACAGTCCTTGCTAGAGGGTCTCTGAACCTGCTGCTTTCCCCTGTGTATCAGGGATTTATGCAGGTGTAGGATACCACTGTGCTTCCCCACAGCAGTGCCAGTGTGTTCAGTAGGGTGCCTCCGAGTCTGTCACAGGCCTACATTGTCTGAACACAGATGTTCTACTTGTCAAGCACAGAAGATGAAATGACCATTAGTATGATACATGTGTTTTTCTACACCCCAGCTGCAAGTCACCTGAGCATCTTTATAACCCTCCTCACCAATCTTCTGTTACTGCCCCACGTCCTTCCCTTCGTTTCTCCCAGGTTCTTGAATTTACACGCAGAAGAGGGGTCTTGTTCTTGGTGTGTCTAGTGTTTCCCTAACAAAAGCAGCAAGAACATTTCTGTAACTGTACAGATTCAGGAATTCTGTTTGATGGATGAGGGAACAAGAAGGATTTCACCAATATTTCACATACCATCTATTAGGCTAAGCTTTGATATTTGGAAACAAGCTTTCCTACAGCTAGTCTGAGCAGCAAGGGCCAAGGAAAGCTAAAAGTACCTCCAAGCAGGTATTGGCAAATCCGTATGCTTGGATGTGCTGTCTGCACAAAGCTTTCCTCTGTGCTTACGTGAATGCACACAGACATCTTGGAGGATCAAATAGCTGGCAGGTTAATGACCTCTGTGCCTTGACGTTGTCTTCTATGGGACAAGACAGTGATGCTGCTGCCCTCCCGTGGCAGTAAGAACCTGAATGGTACCCGAGGAGATGTTCAGAGTGGGCTTTCAACTGTGGAGACACCTTGGGAGATGAGATCCTCTGTCTGCTTTCACCCCCAGGATGTTTTTTTAAATGCTTTCATCTTGGGATGTAGCATTGTTTAAGCACTGATAAATGGCTGTACTGAAAGAGGGGCTGTTGAAGGCTGTCGGCTTGCCTGCTCTGAAAGAATAAAACTGCTGTAAGGGTCTTCTGTTGCTATAAGGTTGAAGAGTCAGCATGAGACACTCCCTGGGAGTTAGCATACTTACATTAATTAATAGCAAATTCTAAGGTATAAGCTTTTGACAGTAGTTTGGGGGTTTGTTCAGCCTTGATTTAGGAGGGTGAAATACTTACTATGTTTTTATCTGAAGCTCTGGGTGTTCTTTGGTCCAGGAGACTGCATGGCCCTGTGACAGAGGATTGTTGTATATTGTCACAACATTCAGACTTCTTACTGCTTCTGATAAAAACATTTTTTTCTGGGTATAAATGAGGCATTTTTATAATAAGCTGCAGGCAGATCTACTTACTACTTAGGAGATGAAATGAGACACTTTGTTCTCAGCTGCATCTGGATTTCAGAGAATTTTGCAGCCCTGACAGCTTCAGTGAAGGAGATGCTCAACACACATTTTGATTCTTCACCTTTATGGTAACCCCCCAATCATTCTGTCTTACCACAAGCATCTCTCAGCGGTGAAATATATCTGGTATAAGGTAATAACAGTATTCTTCTCTATATGTTTTAGGGTTTTACATTTTACTGGAAAGCTCTCTCTGAGGAAGTTCTGTATTTCAGAAAGAAGCACTTGGGAGCTGCTGTTTTCCACATCCACAATAAAGATCTGTGTTAAATGTGAATGTTACAGCTGGTGAATTATGTGCCAAAAAATCTTATTACATACTTTAAACATTTACTTCTTTTTTTGTAAAACTATGGTTTTCAGGTGGAATATCAATGTGAAGGCTTTTTGGAAAAGAATAAAGACACAGTTTATGAGGAACAAATCAAGGTCCTAAAATCAAGTAAGGTCAGTATAAGGATTTTTTTTTCTTCTTTTGCAGTTATGAATCCTTGAATGAAGGGTCACATAAAATTTCCTATAAGCCTAGGAAATATTTCTCCCAGAAATATTTAAGATATATATTCAGATATAAAACTCAGACCAGCTGAAATTGAACCTAGTTTGTAAATTGTTTGGCTATCTGTATGAATTTAGAATGTCCAGTAGCCCATGTTTAAGCCTTGCTCCGTGTAAGATCAGTCTGTCTTTAGCCACCAATTTCACTGCTTGGGGGTTTTTAGTGGCTTTATTTTTTTAACTTTCCAGAAAACTTGGCTATATTTTCTCTAAAGGCATCAAGGACTTCTAATATATTGTAGTAGTGTAAGAAGGCTTAATGCTTGAGCCCTTAATTTTGTAATCTGAAAACAGAAGCTTATGGCCTGAGAATTGAGCAGGACATTTCTGTAGGAGAGACACATTCTGTTCCAGAAGCAAAGTGAGAGAGGAGAGAATTGTAGAGACACTAAGCACATGAGCTGTAATTCACAGAGCCTTGCCTTTTTGCCATCTATGAAAGAAATATAACATCTGAACTGGTAAACACTGTGTGAAGGAATATGATAAAACAGGCCTTCAGTGGCATTGTCTGCTTTTTTTTTTTTTAACAGCAAAAATGCTTGTTGTGCTCTTCTGAAATGTAGAGGCAATTAACTTGACTTTGCGCTGTGGTGGCTGGTGGGAATTTGCGAGCTCTAATGGCCCAGGAAGCTGGGTATCAAGGACAGGCTATTTAAAATTGTGCTATTAGGAAAGCCAACGTTCTGTTTCTATTCTGAGCAGATACATGAAGCTAAATGATTAAAACATATAATAGAATGAAGAATCGCAGCAGACGTGCTACTGAGAGAAGTGTAGAAGCGGTCTGAGTGAAGTCAGTTGCTGGGGAAGGGTGGGGTGGGATGGTGGTGGCATCCTCAGATTGCTGGCAGCAACCAGCCACCTGCGTGGCAACACAGGGTTGGATGTGCAGGGGTTCTCCCAAGGCAGGTAACCCAGGGGTAGGAGGTGATGGGGACATAGCTGCCACGAGAGCATGGCAACAGCTAGGCCACTTGTGCCTATTGAGTCAATTTGGTCTAAGCACTAAGACACAATGTGGTTTTCACCAATGGCAAATTTTACCAAAACAGGTGTTTAAAAATAAATAACTCACCTGTGATGAGAATAGATTTTCCAAAGAAGAACACTTCATTTTTATTTTTCAGCAGGCCCTCTTTAGAAGTAACTGTAGCAGGATTGCATTTCTGATTTTTATTCTTTTCTGTTGTTGCTGTTTGCCGGGTTTGCTGTGCACATTCTCCAGAAGGTAATTCTAAATTGGATGCATCATCTGTCACCCTGCCCGTGCCCACACTCACATGCAGCTCAACTGCTTCTTTGCTCTCCAAAGTGCATGATACGTGCTGCTCTTGGCAAGCACTGTGGTGTTCTGCTATTTATTTTGGCCTTCTCTGTAAATCCACCCACAGGACCTCTTTGAACTAGTTTGGTTTCCATGCATGTATCACGAAGGCAATACAACAGCCCTCAGCTTTTATGCTTGCCACTGGCATGTTGTTAGAATCTTCTGTTGTGGCTCTGTTTTGAGAGAAATGATCCATGTGATAGTTAGCAGCATGTCTGAATTACAGGCAAAAAACGCTTGCTTGCTTGTTTTGTACCACGTGAATTGTCTGCCCTTTGATCAGTGTCATCCCTCTCTGTGAACACCCCACGAGTTCTGCGAAACACAGACCATTGGTAAGGCACTGAAACCCAAACCCAGAGGGAAGCAGGAGTGCCCCCACAGTACCGATCATCTCAGCAGTGCCCTGCTGTTGGTGGCTGCTGCAGAAGGCCCTACCCCACTCCTCCCTCCCGTGTGCAGTGACCAGGCAGTGTCAGTGGTGTCTTTGACAGACACCTGCCCACTTTTACAGGCACATTTTCCCAAGACTGGGGAAGGGAATGGGACTTACATACTGATAGCTTCAAAGAGCTTGTCTACCTGCAGTCCAGATACTGGGGATCCCCGTACCCCCTCCCAGTGCGTGAGAGGGTCAGACAAAGCTCATTGCATTCAGATAAGTTTCTGGGTGGGTTGAAAAGCCTTGGCTCTGCAGCTCAGGTGCCTCTGCATACCAACTCACTCCACCTGCCTGTGAGCAGCTGAATGAGGCAGTGGGGGCCTGGCCATCCTGACCCCTCTGAGTCAGTGGAAGAAGATGGGCTACATCTCCTTCTGGAAACTGCGTTCTGCCAGCTACAGAGGCAATCTGTGGTGATCATGCTGCTAATCCAACAGACTCACTGATTCACAGAATTGTAGGGGTTGGAAGGGACCTTCAGAGATCGAGTCCAACCCCCCTGCCAAAGTAGGGTCCCTAGGACAGGTTGCACAGGTTGACATCCAGATGGGTCTTGAATGTCTCCAGAGAAGGAGACTCCACAACCCCCCCCGGCAGCCTGTTCCAGTGAAACTCGGGTGAGGTGAAGCTAAGCTGTGAGACTCCTTTTTCAGTCCAGGAATTTAGGATATCGTTACAGCATTCATAGTCATGATATTGTGCTGGAGTGCTGTGCTGGATGCTCCTGAGGAACATTTGATGCCTTCTGCTGGCCCATCTGGCACAACCACAGAGCACAAGTACCATTATGTTGCGCAGCATGTTTCACTGGATATCCTGCATGCTCACCAAGTTTTATAAGGCAACACCAAGTTTTTTATTTTTTAGGTTGTACTTAGCCCAAGCACTTTGTAGTACTGAAAATTGAATGCTCCTGTCTCTTGGGAGAAAAAGCACAGATGCTAGATAAAAGATTTTTCATTGACAGGTGGAGAAGTTCAGATTTTCTTACCCTTACAATGCTTCTGAAGAGTCACTAGAAAGACCTGGTGGTGTTATTTTTAGGTACAAGTTACTTCAGAGCAGCTGTTATGTATGGGTGTATCTTGTAGCCGTTAGAGAAAGGGAACCGGAAGCCCTGTGTGGTGGTTTGAAAGCTGTTTCAGGTTTTTCCTCCACTCCCATTGGCCTGAGAATAGCTGTTCAGTCAGATAAATATGGCTAGTGGCGGTTTTTAGTTGATGGTTCCTCCCTTAACTTGTTGATTTCAATTTAGAGTGATAAGGCAGGAATTTTCTTTGTTGCCTGCTGGGTTATTCGTATTCGGTGTCCTAGATATTTCTCAACCACAAAGGAGTCTGCACCACCTGGAATATGAGGAGGCCCTGTTGTTTCCTTCTTAGATCAAAGCAGCCATATATAATTGCAATTGGTATTTATGAAGCTGCTGTCACCATCTTAACAGTTTCACATGGAAGGTAGTGCTGGATCTATGAAAAAACCCTCAAATCAGAGTTTTATCTTCAAAAGGACGCTCACTGATCAAACCCACAACATTTTTAGCATTAAATCATGGCTCTCCCACTGTACCACTAGCTTGAATACTTTTTTTTTTCATTTGTCCCCATGTGGAGTTGGACAGAACCACAGTGCTTACAAAAACTGAGCCTGGGTTCTTAAGGTAGTTACCTTAAGCACAAACAGGTGCAATCAATTGCTGAATTCTTACCCTCTCTATTTTTTCGGCTGTTACACCAGTTCAAGTTGCTACCAGAACTCTTCCAGGATGAGGATAAGGTCCTCAGCCCCACATCAGCAACCCCTTCAGGACGCGTGCCTTTGTCTCGAACGACTGTAAAACCAGCCAAGGCCAAGCCAGGACAAGCCAGCAAGGAGCATAAGAAGACTGTGGGACATCAGGTGAGCTTGAAGATGCAGTTCTGTTAAATAACCTCTCCCTCTGCCTCATAGGTACCAGGGTGTGCAGAGGCTCCTTGGAATCCCTGTCATTTTGAGACAGGTGCAGCTTATGGTTTGGAGCAAACGTTCTCTAATTACTGACATGTTTATAGGGCTGCAATTTCAGGGAGCTCAGTTGTTATTGTGGTGCCAAAACCAAAACTCATGTTTTTCAAAATAGACTTCACATGCTGGATGCTGAGAGGCTTTGAAAACCTTATAGTGGGTCTTTCTGATCATGTGCCAAATTGTCTGACTCAAATCAGAAGTGGGAGTTCGGTCTCCAGAAAACCTGGTTCCAGTTATCAGTGGGCTAAACATAAAAACATCCACGGGTATGTGCCAGAATTAAACTGAAAGTATGCAGATCAGCATGGCTGGAGAGCTCACTTCTGCTCTGTTACTTTCCACTCAACAGATTGAATGGCTGTTTTCCCAAAATGGTTATCTCCCCAGTCAGTGCTTTGTATGTGACAGATTGTCCCTCAGACCATACATAGGAGCCAAGGGGAACATTTTTGACAGTTTAGTACCTAGTTTTTTATCTACCTGCCAGACTACTCCTCTTTGCTGCTTGCCTGGGGCTTCCCGGAGGTCTGTGTACATAGCTTTTTTGTGTTCCTGTAGGACAGCCTGGAGTATGAATTAGTTCTTGGGGAGTGTAAGTTCTTTGTGTCAGGGTCCCCTGCCAATTCTTGTAGCCGAACCAGCTGCATCTCTTGGGTTCTCAGAGTTCTGATAACATCACCACAGCAGACACAGCCTTGAGTGGCTGTCGATCCCCTACCAAAGATGTTAATGCAGTGGCTGTGTGATGCCATGAGCTAGTCACACTGCTGCATGGCAATTGAAGAATTCAGAGGAGGTTTGGATAGTCATAACTTCTCTATAACCTTCCCGTACAAGCTATGTCAAGCCATGGGTGGGAACAGGAATGGTTACTGATGTCACTGTACAGAATGCAAATCTGCTTGGCACTTGTTTGTGGTACAGGCTGCAAATTCCAGTCTTCTGCAGTTCATGCAAGAGAGCCCCTGCCCAGTTATCTTTTGAATTTGCGCTTCATTTCTGATTGTGCACACAGGCAGTGCCCTGAGGCTGATGGAGGCCTAACAGTTCTGTTGTGGTGTTGGGGGTACTCTCATACTACTGCTATCAGTCAGCCATGTATATTAAATAATAAATTTTAAAGAAAACTAATATAAAAGCAGTTTTTATCATATTCCATGTAGAAATAGAGGTTGGCTTAGAATCATGAGTTCTTGATCTGTTAGGGTATTCTGTGGTTAGAAGGTTATACTGCAGTAAGGTACATATTTGCGGTCCTGTTACTTCTTTAAAAGTAAAGCTCTTAAAACTCTTGAACTTTCAGTTTTCAGTAGGTCTGGAACTGGGATCAATGGACCTGAATAAATTGGTCCCTTTTATTTTTAATCACTTTGTTGATTTAAATTTTGTTTACGATTAGATAGCTATTTAGTAATATGCCATGAGGTTTAGTCATGAAGAGATGGATTAGACAAAGATTAGGGTTGATGAGGCAGTCAGAAGCTGAAAATAACTCAGTCTATCCCATGGTTTTGCCATTTATCAAATACTGATGTGGGAGCTTTACTTCTGCAAAGCATAGTACTTAGAAGTCTTGCTGTAACATAGTTCACTCCAACATGAAATCAGAAACTAAAATCTATTGCCATAACAAAACCAAGCTGGTGTTTATTACCAAAAGCATTATTAAGAATAAGCAATTATTCCTAGGTCCTCTTCCTGAGGTTATCTCAACCATGACTGAGATTATTTAGGCTATCCCCTGATATTTTTCATTTTTTTTTCTTTCCAAAAGTTTCGAAACTCTCTCCACCTGCTGATGGAAACCCTGAACGCTACAACTCCACACTACGTGCGCTGTATTAAGCCTAATGACTTCAAGTTTCCATTCACGTAAGCTGGTTCATGTATGGTTCCTATAGCCTGGGCGTGGGAGGGAATTGCCTGGGTCCTTGGGAGCATCCACGTTGTCCTAGTGCTTGCTCACTCAGGAGTGGTGTGTCTCCTTTCTGTTGTTGTGGACTCATTCATGTACAGCAGGAGATGTTTTGGGATCAATAGAGGGAGAATACTTCCTGATGAATTTTGTTTGCCTTTATGGTGATACATGAGGAAAAAATGCCAGCGTTTTCATTGCTAGCTGGTTTGTATGTGACTGGCAGCTTGCACTCCTGGAGTTCATTTGACATTTGCTGGAACTTGCTATTGCAGATTCCAGTGTCTTATTCCATATCTTTTTTTTTCATATATGAACTTGCTTAGACCTTTTCCCAAAAGTGTGCAAAAAATCTGGGCACACAAAACTCCCATAGCTATTGGGCAGGTTGTTGGGAAGCAGGACAGGACAAGCAGCTTGCAGCAGCTGATGGGATCAGGCTGTCCTCTGCTGTCACTGGGTTGCAGAACTCCTAGCTGGACTTGTTAACCACCTGTAACATCCCACCCCTGCTTCCCCTCCGGCCACTCCTGCCCTGGGTGTGCACAGGGCCAGAGGTTCCATGTCATGCAAAATGAGCCCCACACCCACAGGCTCCTTTTATTCCTGCGTAGGTTTGATGAAAAGCGGGCAGTGCAGCAGCTGAGAGCTTGTGGTGTCCTGGAGACCATCCGAATCAGTGCAGCTGGCTTCCCCTCCAGGTCTGTGTGCTGCTTTTTAGATTGCTTTCAGCTGCAGTTCTTATTTTTAACAGAATTATTCATTGCTGGGACTGACACTGTCTCTGGTTTTGGGACAGGTGGACGTACCAAGAGTTCTTCAGCCGTTACCGTGTTCTGATGAAGCAGAGAGATGTCCTTAGTGACCGGAAGCAGACATGTAAAAACGTCCTGGAGAAGCTGATTCTGGTACTAGACTTTGTGCTAAGACCCTTGGAATGAGAAGGAGCAAAGACAGTCCCTCCCTCCCTCCCTCCCTCATAGCCACGTTCTATGCTTCTGCACAGTACTGAACCACCAGTATTAGCACAGGAACTGTAGAATTTCCCTGTGTGTCACAGGAAAGGAAGACAGTCGTTTTAAGTGTGGGTTGGTTGAGGGTGAACTTAACGGTGTCTTCCTTAACAGCAAGAGATACTAACCATACCTTGAATATGCATACTTACCTGGAGGTTTTCTAAGGTGGGGATGTTTCTGTCTGTGTGTCTTTCACGCTGCTCCTTTGAGCTCCTGTGCTGAAGTTAACCTCTCACTCCTTTTATCCTTGTGACATTGTGTCCCTGCTTAGCTGTCCTCATACCTCAGTGGCATCTCACTTTGCCTCCTGCTTCCCGGTGCAGCCCTGCATTCCCAGGCTGTGCTATCCACACCAGTGGCATTGTACCCCAACTGATGAGGTCCTTGGGGTTCATTAAAGCCCCCTCAGTGCACAGAAGAGGGCAGGCAGGCTACAAAGAGGCAGTTTTTACTAGCAGGGGTTAATTGAGACTTAGTCGGAAATGTCAGGGAGGGAAAGAGAGAGACAGAGTTTGCTGAAGATGGAAAAGCAAGAGAGCTTACCTTGCTGAAGTACGGTGACAATGTTAGTTAGGGTGTTTATGGAAACAAAAATAAGTACTCTGCAGGCAGCTTGGGGCTTGGCTCTTTAACTTCTGTGTCATTGGGTGGACTTAACTAAAATCCTTTGGTTTATATGCATGTGTCTGTATTTATAGTGTTACTGTATAGAGTTCAATGTATCCTAAGCTGTGGCTCTTTGACTGCTGTGCCTTTTAACTTGACATCAATCAACAAAATTAATTTTTTTCAGTGTACCTTTGCATATTGTCAGTTTTTCCCTCCGAGGAGTACTACAGCTTAGAGAGACAGAATATTATTCTCTTACTGGTTTAGTTCTGAAGTTTCAGATGTACCTGGACAGCAGTTACATCCTTGGTTCTGGCTCAGTCCTGATGACAGTAAATGATGTGTACATGTTTGAAGCCCCAGCTGTTTTGTTTGTACTCTAATATGGCTGAAGATGGACCATTCAGGGAGGTCATCTACTATTTAAGCAGGAAATTGTACATGTGCATTGCCTGTCTTGCTTTCATCCTCTGGGCCCCTTCATCACCTCTTACAGTCTTTGTTGCATTGTTGTCTAAGCAAAAATCTCACGTGTCTCCTTTAGGCCATGCTTGTGGCCTTACTGTATTAATGTGTTAGCAGGATCCTACCGAGGAAATACTCTCCTCCAGTACTTAATGTAAGTCTAGGTTTACTTGAAATACTACACCACTAATTTTGCCCCTCTACTAACAGTACTTCCATTTAGCTCTTCATGCCTTCTTTTTTTTTCTTGGCCGCTAACATTTAATGCTGTACCTGCTCCTCTTTTTACCTCTGAAAATAGGACAAGGATAAGTACCAGTTTGGTAAGACAAAAATATTTTTCCGGGCTGGTCAAGTAGCCTATCTGGAAAAAATAAGGGCAGATAAGTTGAGAGCTGCCTGTATCCGCATCCAAAAGACGATCCGAGGCTGGCTGATGCGAAAGAAGTACGTGCGTATGAGGAAGGCTGCCATCACCATTCAGAGATATGTCAGAGGCTACCAAGCACGATGGTAAGCAATGCTCGTGGGAAAACCCACACTAGCCTCAATTCAAACCCTTTTAAGTAGGACATTGAAATGTGATAGGTTTGTGCTCTCATTCTGGTGCTGGCTGAGAGGAAACGATTTTCCAGGGAAATGAAGGAAATTGAATGTAACGAGTGTGGCTCTCCTGCCTGGTTTTGACCTTCCTGAGAGGACAGCAGCACCTTGCTGTATGATGTTTAGAACAGCATGTCGCTAGCAGGAGCAGGGTACAAGTAGTACTGGGAGGCATGTTGCAGGTGAGGGCAAGCAGGGCTCTTGGCTGAGTCCTCACTGCCCAGTCTCCACGTGCACTGCCAGCAGGGCCTGTCTGTCCTAGAGAAGCTAAGCTGTTCCTTACCTAGGGTGCAGCTGTGAAGGGAGATACATCAGCCAAAGTCTTTTACTTGAGTTGACTTCTGAGGAGTGGCCGTGGAGAGGCCAGAGAAAAGAGCAGGCATTGTTCAGCCTTCAGAAAGAAGATTATGTCCAGATGCTTTATAACTGTCACACTGAGAGGGCCAAGAATGAGCAAACATTTTCTAGAGGTTGAGGTTAGGCGAGGAAGTCTGGAAGGTGGCTTAGTGGAATAGATTTAAAGCTGGAGAGCAGGTGATGAGAACGTAAGAGGAGTTTTATCTTGTGGGCTCTATAGTACGGTTCTCTAAGGAACAAAAACATTTCTTGGAAAACCTTGTAAGGTTTCTGTTCATTTGCTATTGTGTTGTGGTGCCAGATGGTAGTAAATTACAAGTAAGGAAGTGACAGCAATTATTTGTAATCTTTTTCTTGCTTAGCTATGCCAAATTCCTACGAAGAACACGGGCTGCCATCACTATTCAGAAGTTCCAGCGCATGTATGTGGTCCGCAAAAGATACCAGTGCATGCGAGATGCTACTATTGCTCTTCAGGCTCTCTTAAGAGGTTACATGGCCAGGATCAAGTACCAAATGGTAAGAAATTACAATATTTTACTTCTTTACTCTTAACTTTATTTCCACGTGTCTCCAGGATAAAGCTGCTCAGTGGTGTCCCCCTTGGGTATCTGGAATGCTTGTGTGTGTGCTGTTAAACATAGGGCGCAAACAAAATACTACAGCGTGGGTTGAAGGACATCACCTGCAGATTACAAAGATCTGATGCTGCAGTCAATGAACTTGTCATTTTAGACATTCACATTTTCACCCAATACGGATGTAGCAACTCTTTCAGTACAGTGAGTGGAGAATCTAATAGGGATTTACAGGATTTCTTTTGAGACGACTATTTCATTGGTTATATTGTCAAGGCACTTAAATGCTGAAAATGGGCTTGTGTGACTGTGCCTCCATGAATCCAAATCAGTATTGTTCTCATCAATATACACATGGGATGCATTACTACCCCTACTCGATCCCTAATTTCTACAGTTCTGAAATGACTGATGGAATATAATGAAGGAGATTAATGTTAGCGAAGAGATGCTTACAAAATTAGGAAATTAAACATAGGGTTTTGTGGTGTTTGTTTTTTTTTTTTTAACTGTATTGATGTTGGTTTTGTTTTGGAGAGAAATGGATATAATCTTGTCCTAGTGACACTGATAATACTTTCCTGATTGCACTTGATAAAAAACCTCAAACAAATAATTGAGAAATTAGAATTTGCTCTTCAGTAGTTATAGGGCTGGAAACAGAATTATGATTCAGAAGGTTAGACTACAGAACACCAACGTGTTTCATGTCACTCTTGTCTACATGAATTGTAACTAGGCTCAAAAGTCTGAAAAGTTAGCTGACAGAGTTCCGCTTTTCTCCCAAGCTGGTAGATACTAGAGCCAGGTAGTGCTTACATTCCACATGTTTCTCCTTTATATTTGAAGGTTTGGTGTGTTTTTCACTTGTTTTAAAAATGCCTGCATGGTCACATATGAGTGTGTCTCGGTGACAGTGGTGTGACATACACTAACCAGAATGTTTGGAAACAAATAATCCCTGACAAGACTTTGAGGAGTAAGATCTCCATGCCTGACTCGGCTGTTCTTTAGTCTGGGTATCTACTTGTCTTTTTATTCAAAGTCTTAGCACTTCCATTATTGCAAACCATCTTCTATGTTGTGAGATTATGTCAGGTATGGTTTTAACAGTGATCTGACAGATCTGAGACAAAGTGAGACGTGGGGCACAGCAATGTGTGGGTGGAAAGCCACCCTTAGGAAAATGAGGATGGTTCTGTGTTCCTGAAGGTAGTTGCATGAGTGATGCACATCCCACCTGTCCTGTAGCACAGAGTTTTATAAACATGTTATCTTCCCTCTTGATAGAGATGGCAGATTTCCAGAGGGGTCCCCATTAGGGGTGGCCAAACTTGCCTGCCAGGGAATATCCCCTTGAGTAGTGGGTTGTTTACTGCAATAAGAAGAGTTCTGTATCCACACCTTGGTGTGCTTTATATATGATATACTTCCAAGGTGGAATTTTATTAAAGCTGAAATACAGGGGAAGCTAGAGAGAGAAGCACAGGCTCTGCATGACACAGGAAGATAAACACGGTTGTGCTGAAGTTCATGGTGAGTAAAACCCAAAGGTCACCCAATGACAGCACACCTGGGCTGAGCCCTACATCTGCAAGTAACACACGGTACAAGTGTTGTTCGTTAGAGTTGTGAAAGGTACCTGTTGTTGTTGTTGTTAGAAGAGAGGGCATGTGTTGTACTCACCTGACTAATACAAGGAATTTAAAATGGTTGAATCATCTGTTTCACACATCCTGGGGAAAGCTTCTCCCCAACACATTGTGATGTCCTCTTCAGCTTGACAAAGAGTTTAGTTCCTTCACGGCTTTTACATAAGCTTTCCTGGGAAATCACTGGTAAATTGAGTACCTTTTCTGATACTCTCATCTGATGTTGGAGTGGCCTGTTTCCTCACTGGATTGCATGGGTATGAGAACTCACTGGCAGATGAGGACCATCCCAGCACAATGGAGGTATGTTATGGGACTTGTTGCTTTCAAACTTTCATTGAAGATGTTGTTGAAAGCTACTTGTATTTGAGCTGTTCAGGCACCCATGGGTAACCTGAAGGTGTTACTCGAGGAGGAGCCAGGAATGCATGACATGCACTCAGAAGGACTTTTGCCTTTTGACCTTGCAGTACTTTTGAGAGAGCTATTTCCTTACCTCAGTGTGCTATTTAGCCAAGTGCAGCTGTTTCAAGTCTCTCACTTTCTTCCTTTCTTTCTTTCTTAATGATAAGGGAAGAAGTTTGTGTATCTTGTAGTCTTGCCATGTTGTTAGTGAACCTTTTAAATTCATTGATATAGATGTGCAATGCTACTAATGCATTTCAGTTCATTTGCTAAGAAGTATAAAAGGAAATAAAATTGTTGTGACCTTACTAGTTTGTCTTATCAGCTTTGTGGTAAATCACTGTGAGAATGTGAACTGTATATGATCTTTAAACTATCAAATCCAAGAGGTAACGTAAAATCCTAAGTAGTTTTGTTCTTTAGAATAAGCTGTTTAATTTGCAGAAGCTTTACTAAGTGAACTCTGAAGTTCTCAGAATCCTAGAAGGCTTGGGGGTTTGGGCAGGCTCTCCGAGCACAGCTGTGGTCTGCTGGAATTCATGTGCTACACACCTGGGCCATCCTTCAGTTGGTTGGTGAAGGATACAGAAACAATACACACTGACAAAGGTTGCTGCCGTTCATGACTGTTCTTTCATTAAAAATTACTTTTTAAAATTATTGTGGTGGGTTTTTTTTTGTTTTGGGGCTTTTTTTATGCCCCAAAGCTGTAGTTGACATTTCTGCCATGAAATAAGTTGGAATTATTACCGTATGAAACTTCTGATTAGAATAAATGGAGATTTGACCATGCTGGCAAAATAAAACTGACTGGAACTTCTAGTTTGATCAGCAAGACTGCAACTGCTGTTTTTAACAGCTGCTACAATTTACTCTGGGTTCTAGTGTGTACTGACTGCATATCGAGCATGGCAATTTTAAACTTTGTATTGGTGAATCCTGTGCAGCGTGTGTCAATCACTCTGAGATGTTTCAAGGTAAAAGATGCAGTGAAAAAAAAAAAAGGATTGTATTTGTAATCTTGCCAACAGGTACCATATATTTTTGTAATTAGCTTGGATCTGACATCAACACAAGGGAATGCCTGGTTCTTCAGTGTACCTCCAGTTCTTTCCATGTTCTTCCTTCTGGTTCCTTTTCATTTTACTCCCTGCCATCTTCCATGTTCCTGTCTTCTTTTCCTCTTCTTTCTTGTTTAAATTAATACATATTGATTTCTTGTAACTCTTCACCAGAAGCTTCTCTTTTCTGAATAAAGTGTCTCTGTGTGTGCATCATCTTTATACCTCTCATTATGGGGTCACTTTAACTGAGCAGGTGTAGTTTGCAACTCTAATACCCCTTGTACTGTTTTTTCTTAACTGTAGATGCTTCGGGAGCACAAGTCTATTATTATTCAGAAACATGTGAGAGGCTGGTTGGCTCGAGTGCGCTACCGCAGGACCTTGAAGGCAATCGTTTACTTGCAATGCTGCTACCGGCGCATGATGGCCAAGAGGGAGCTCAAGAAACTGAAGATAGAGGCCCGGTCTGTGGAACGCTACAAGAAGCTTCACATTGGCTTGGAGAACAAGATCATGCAGCTGCAGCGAAAAATTGATGAGCAGGTAAAAGCTTCTTGGCCTCGGGGAAATATTTAGAAGTCTTGTTTTACCTTTCCCAGTAGCACCATGGGCATTCACAGGAAAACACACTGAATTTTCGTTGTAAGGTATCAGTTCTCTTTTCTGCTGAAGTACATTGATAGAGGAGAAAGGGAGGCCACAGTGGAGCTGGAGCAGTAAAGCATCTGTTTGTGTCTCTCAGCAGCACTGAGAGAGAACATCTGCTTCCTTAGTGTCAGTATTTCATTTGAAGCATGGCAGTTGCTCTGTCTAAGGGGAACGTTAAGGCGATCATGTTTGATGCATGTGGGATCCCTCCAATTTTAGTTCAGGATGTTGATGTGCAGGCTTAGAGACTGGACTGTTCTATCACCTCCTTAGGCAATTCTGCAAAAAACAGACTGGAAGTTTTTGGAACCAGGGAACCTGTGGTTTTGCTCCCATGACTAGGTATATTCTGTAGGGAAGTAGAAGGCTCCCTTAAACCAGAACTTCTCCAACAGTTGCTATGTGTTGTGTTTTGCAAAGAACAAAGAGTACAAATCCTTGTTGGAGAAGATGAGCAACCTGGAGATCACTTACAGTACGGAGACAGAGAAGCTGCGGAGTGATGTGGAGAGGCTTCGGATGAGCGAGGAGGAGGCTAAGAACGCAACCAACCGTGTCCTCAGCCTTCAGGAGGAGATTGCCAAGCTCCGGAAGGAGCTGCACCAAACTCAGTCTGAGAAGAAGACAATTGAGGAATGGGCAGACAAATATAAACATGAAACCGAGCAGGCAAGTGTCCAGTCTCAGATGTGGGATATTTGTAGGGGTCTGGTGTCCACTTGTGTTTTGCCTAGGCTTAACTGCTTCAGTTGTGCAGCTCATAGTTTTGCAGTATTTTTAAGCAATGTTGTACCTGTACAATGCTAAATAGGCTTCATACCTAAATAGCTATGCCTATGGTAGATGAGTATACTCAATCTATATATTCTTTGTAAATATGTTTTCTGTCTATTCAGATACTGATACTGAAAATGTTTGTAAATCCAAATACCTAAGCTTCCTCAGTTGGAGCTACCTCATTCGTAAAAAGAAATCATTTTACCTACATAGAGAGTATAGTCACATAGATATCGAAAGTCTGTCCCATGCACAGTATTCAGAGGTACCTGCTTCTATCCTGCCTCGTTTAAACAATTAGCTTGTTCAGCCTGGAGAAGAGAAGGCTGCAGAGGGACCTCACTGCAGCCTTCCAGTACCTAAAGGGAACATACAAACAGGAGGGGAATCAACTTTTTAAAAGGGTAGACAATGGCAGGACAAGGGGGAATGGATTAAAACTAAAGGAAGGAAGGTTCAGATTAGATATTAAGGGGAAATTTTTTACAGAGAAAGTGGTAAGGGGCTGGAACAGGCTGCCCAGAGAGGTGGTGGATGCCCCGTCCCTGGAAGTTTGTTCAAGGCCAGGTTGGATGGGGCCCTGGGCAACCTTGTGTAGCTCCAGGCCTGGAGGCTGGTGGCCCTGCCTGTGGCAGGGGGGTTGGAGCTCTATGATCCGTGGGGTCCCTTCCAACCCATGCCATTCTATGATTCTAAACACATGTATGTGCACACAGTCTAGTTCAACAGGTTTTGACTAATCCCGTATCTCTGCTCTGACCATCAACATAGCAAAACAGGGAGTCTCCTGTCCAGTTTATATGTGGCTAATGGTGCAGGTTTCAAATATTGGAAGATCCCTTCCATCATGTTGTGGTTCTGCAGTGATACATTTCAAGATCAGATAAACATAAGGAAAAATATTAATTGACTATGTGAAAGGAGTGCACAGTAACCAGAATCAGAGACAAAGGAGTAGCTGGCAAACCAGGGCATGGTTAAAATGGCACAATATTTGGGCAAAGGCAAAATGTTAGATTATGGCGTGACCCATTACAATGCAATGTAATGTACAACAGAACTACCAAATTTGTCCCTATTTTAGGAATGTTTCTATTTTATGGAATAAATTACATCTTTAGGACTTCACTGAAAATTATCACGGCACAGTGGATTGGTTCAAGGCAGTTTTGGCATCTGATCAGAAATGGAGTGCAGAACACACAGGGCAATCTGCAGTGGGACATATTTAATACATGAAATTTGTGAAATGAAGATGTCATAACTTAGTTCACTGATTTCATTCTCTGAAGGAAAATTTAAGTATTTGAACTCCTACAACTAGGATGTAGTTGCCTTTAGAGCTACCAGTGAAAGATGAACTGCATTCTAGCTGAGTATTTTATTATCTCTGTAGCTGGTATCGGAGCTGAAAGAGCAGAACACGTTACTGAAAACTGAAAAGGACGACCTGAACCGCCGCATCCATGACCAGGCGAGGGAAATAACAGGTTGGATCTGTTCTCTCAGATTTCCTACTTCGTGATACTTTGTAAAGCAATACTCTTCTGAATAGATTGGGATAATTTCCCATAGTTTGCATTGCTTTTTTGTTTAATGGTTTCATTTATTTATTTTAAGAACTCACATGAATCAGAATTATTTACTCTTTGAGTTTCCATGAACTCCTATGGGTTTGGGGTCTGTCTGGTGACAATGACTGTTAAAATGTATTTTACTTTGCAAAGAAGGTGGCTCTGATATTTAATACAGTTAATCTGCTGCAGCTCTTCTGACTGCTCTGACTGCACAGACAGCAGTCAGGAGAGCATGCCTCTAGATGTGAAGGATGGAGGATGGAGGCAGCCGTGATGAGGGGGGTCAGTGTGCTGGAGGTGTAAAATGTCTCACGTTTTGCTTTTTACATAACGCAGCACTGGACTCATACCCCTTCTTCCTCCCTCCTGGCATTGCTAATGCAAGGGATTAGCAGGATAACTAACTTGACTGGGCGAACCCTTCTGTGGTTGGAAAGACCAATAATGCTTTGGTTCTTCATAAGTTTGACTTGGTGATTGCTTACAGAAGCACAGGTACTACACACCAGCTTCAAACAGCAGATTGCTTCGCTGTCTGTGTTCCTGGTACAGACACATGCCTGTACCTCCAGGATGAATGCATTGCATGGTATGTAGAACTGGAGTTCTCACTTTGGATTCCTGTTCTCTATGGCAGAGACGATGGAAAAGAAGCTAGTGGAGGAAACGAAGCAGCTAGAGCTAGATCTGAATGATGAACGATTACGGTACCAGAACCTGCTGAATGAGTTCAGCCGTTTAGAGGAGCGCTATGATGATCTCAAGGATGAAATGAACTTGATGGTGGTAAGTGGCTAAACAGCTGAGAAATCAAAAGCTGTTCACAAATGGGTTTGCACAGAATCTTGTGGTTAGTCATAGGTTAGTAACTGATTCTGCTGTCAGCTGTGTGGTGGTGACCCATACCTGAAAAGAGAATTTGTCCTTTTAAATACTGATTTAATTAGACTAGCTCAGCCAAAGCGAACACATTTAAAATTTGTGGGTTTTCTTAATAAATATTTTATTTTCAATTTTGTGAAGAAGGCTAAATTTCGCTAGTGCTTATTGCATGTGCCATCCACCCTTATTTTGCCCTGAAGTTATCCACATGTGCTAGGGTTGTTTGTACCACATTCATTCAGTGTTAAATTTGGAGTAGTTTAGGAATATTTTATGTCTCAGAAAGAAAGAATCTTCCTCAGTACAAATGTCTGGGAAGTTAGGGAATTGCTGCCTCTGCTTCCTGCAAAATGGGCTTTTCTTTCCCCCAAAACACATTGTTGCTGATGATTCTGCTTTCTGCAGCAATACGTGATGGTAGTGTAGGATCTGACCTGTCTCTGCAATTCGATTGTGAACTACATCTTGTAAGCTTTAGGTGACATAAGAGACCAGAATCAAAAATCTTTCCTTATTAATCATAATAGCTGTTAAATAGCACCAAATATTCCAAGCAAAGTTAGAGGTTGTGAAGTGACAGTTGGAGGGAAAACCATATAGTAGTACTGATTTGTTTTGTTTGCGCTCCAGAACATCCCCAAGCCTGGACACAAAAGAACGGATTCAACTCACAGCAGCAATGAATCTGAATATACATTTAGCTCTGAGATCACAGAAGCTGAAGACTTCCCAGTGAGGACGGAGGTAATGTTAAAAAGCCCCCACAACTTCTTACTGATCTATGGCTGAATTCTTTCCCATCTCTCTCTTCTCATACATGCCTGTGAACACCATATCCTTATATTGAGATATCCAACGCTTTTTCCATTTACTTTTTGAAAACAGCTCGTTCTCTAGTTAGTTGTGGTCCTATGTAAAAAGACTTTGTGAAAGTATATTTGAATTCCTCTGTATTACAGTAAACATAGACTAGGTACTTGGCCATCCAATTGATTTGCTTCTGTGAAACATTCGCTTGCCAGTTTTTGTCAGCACAATCACTTTTTCAACACAAAGCCAGAATTCAGAAAGCCAGTGAGTCTTCTTGAGAAGTCTGTGTGCTGTATATTCAAGGATTAACAGTGGCAAGGTGGTTAGCCACATCCTTAGTAGCTACATGGAACATGTTCCCTGTTTGGAAGAGAACCCCATGTTGGTTCATTTTTCCTCTATTTCATAGAGACGAATCAAACTCCCAAGAATGTGCCATTTGTTTGCATGTGCAGTGATACAAATCCCAGGATACTTAAAAGTTTTCAGAAAGAAGACTCTCTTGATTCAGCTAATGAATAATAATAATAATGAAGAGCAATTTGTGGTGCAACTCCAAGCCATTCTTAATATTTTCCAAGATAGCTCCTCCTTTTGGTCCCTTCCACAAGAAGAGGGACTGCTAACACAGCAGAGAGTCACCGGTTCAGTGGTCAGACTGTGCTTGGCAGTTTGCAGATACACAACTTTTTCTGTGCATTCTAGAGATCATCTTAACTGTGGCCATCGCACAGCTCCCTCCATTTGCCCTCTGTCTAGGTCAGTGATCTCCACAGTTACAGCCCGTCATTACTGTTTTTGAAAGCCTCCACAGAAAACTATTCTCTGCACACACCCTGACACACTGGTGCTGACACACACTCTGTGCAGACTCTTTCATAATTTGTCTTCCCACTTATGTTTTTCACCTTGCCTAATGGTTTCAGAAAGATGCTCCTACCTCTCGTGGATAGACAGGGAAAGGACAGTGCCACTACCTGTAGCTGGATTTCACATGAGAGCCAAATAGTATCTTTTCCTTCGGCTAGTAGAGTTACCAAATTGCTGTTCTTAAGCCAGCTTTGTTTTTTAGAATATAAATTTAAAAAAAACTAACTCATACAGGAGTGTGAATAAATGCAGCACTGAGATAATTAAATCTGTATGTGTTTGAGCCCTTAAGACTGCAAACTCCAATTTGACTCTAAGCTGACAATGTAGATGAACGATACAAAATACATTAAAAAGCAGGCTTCATCTCAATGCAAACCAGTAAAGCCAGAAAAATCAAAGTCCTTTCTTTTTCCTGAGCTGTTGGTGTGGTTTATGACTCCTTCCCCTCAACAGTAAAGGGAGATGAAGTGGAAATGGCTGTGATTGCTTGTCTGCTACAGTCGTTAATATTAATTTTCAAGTTCCTTTTCTAGGCTTCAGAATTTTATGGTACACTTCATAGTAAATGCTTTAATCTTCTTGCTACATAAAGTACAAAATGGCTGATGAACAATTTCTGGTGCACCTTCAGATTACAAACACTGCTCCTTGCCCAGAAATAGTGTGAAAGCTGGTGGATTAGGCTTGGAACAGGCTGTATAATTAGCATAATACAAAGAAAAAGGCATAAAATATATCTTCTGGTACTTATTTCTGTCACATCCCTCTAAATTAAGCCATAAATCTACAGTCAGCAGAGATATTTCTCTGTAGCTGAAGAATTTACTGTAGAAATAATTTAAAACTAAAAAACCCCTCTATTTACACTTGTTTCCAGGTGAGTCTAACCACAGACTTTTTCTCTCCTTTCCCCCTTCAAACAAGTAAGAATAAAAGGTATGCTTAATTATAGACCTCCTGTCTGCTAGGTAGTCTCTAGTGCTTTCTTTTGCTAGGCTTAGATACGTTTTATTCTAGTAGATCCTTTGTAAAAATAGTGATCGACGGCTGATGAATCATTTTAGATGCCAGTAGTCAGCTCTCAGAAATAAGTAACAGTTCTCTGCGTTCCTCTCTTTCCCCAGTCTGTTTCCCATCTTTACTCACTGTAGTGCTTCCTCCTGATGTGGAAGGGGAATATTTCTTGACTTCCTTCTGTCCTTTCTAAAGCAGGAACCAAGTGAGAAAAAGGCACCTTTGGATATGTCTCTGTTCCTCAAGCTGCAGAAACGGGTTACGGAGCTGGAGCAAGAAAAGCAATCCCTGCAGGATGAGCTGGACCGAAAGGAAGAACAGGCTCTCCGCGCTAAAGCTAAGGTGGACTCCTTCTACCTGATCAAATGCTGATGCCAGAGTATCCCTTCTTGTGATATAGCAGCTGTGTGAATGCTGACTGGCTTTTACTAAATCCTTACCTTCCTCTAGTACTTGTTTTATTTAATGGCGAGTTTTATGCCTGGTGCTTAGTACCAGGAGCTCATTATTTAGTTTCCAGGGTCCTTGAGATCCTCTGAGGAAGTTAACAGGAACGAAATGTGCTTAGGACTTTGCTTAAGGGAAAAAAATAAAAAGAAGATAATGCTGTTTTTATTAAGGAATAGCAATATAGAAAACTACCTAGCTGGCGAGAACGAGTTGTTCCTTTTGTTCATTCTAGGCAAAATAACAAGTGTTTCAATCATGGTACAGAACCAAAGTGCTGGGATTAGACATGTTTGGCAGATTTTATTTGAATTCTCCATTGATGTGGTTTCCTGAAGTATTATAAAAAATGACATCAGTTTTAGCAGTTTATTATTACTTTTTCACCAGTGAATTTCTTGAACATCCTGGGTTTCATCCTGTTCTATTACCAATAACAGTAGCGTGATTTTTGCATGATTATTTATAAATAATTGTGTGTCATAAGTAAATTAAAGGAGACAATGTCAAGATTCAAACTAAAGCACTAGACAGTACCAGAATGAGTTTTTTCCAGTTTTACAGGAATATAATTTGATGTCCCTTTACTTTTCCTGTCTCAATTAAATTTAAGAATAGAAAGAACTGGATTTTTATTTTTCACACTTGTGTCTATTTTTTTTTCTAGGAGGAGGAAAGGCCTCCAATGAGAGGTGCAGAGTTGGAGTATGAGTCGCTCAAGGTAATTCTAAAATTGAAGTTGCTGTGTTAAAAGACTAAAACTTTTATGCATACTTTAAAAGAAACTAGGAAATATTTCCTAGTGTCACTGAATGCTGCAGAATCCTCTTAGCCTGCTGACAACTGTTTGTTGGAAAATTGATTTTTTTTTCGGTGGGTAATAAGAGGAAAAACAAGTGGGTAATTCTTTTCCCATCAGCTCTGTGTGAATCATGTATGTGTGTTTTGATTTTGCACTTCAGTCAAAAGGTTAGCCCCATTAGTGAAATCCTCCCCAGCACTATCCACCGTAGTCAAGAGGCCAGGGATACAGGAGAGGTTGAGTGATTTGTTGCAGTTACTCATGGGGGTTTTTTACCATTTTTATCACTAGTTTTGTACCTGTGGTTTATAGGTACGTTGGAAGGCTGCTGGATGACAAAATTGTCCCTATTTCTTGCAGCGTCAAGAACTTGAATCTGAGAATAAAAAACTGAAGAATGAGTTGAATGAGCTGCAGAAGGCCCTCACAGAAACGCGATCTCCAGAGGTAACTGCTCCTGGTGCTCCTGCATACAGAGTCCTCCTGGATCAGCTGACTTCAGTAAGTGAAGAACTTGAAGTACGCAAGGAAGAGGTCCTCATCCTGAGGTCTCAGCTTGTTAGCCAGAAAGAGGCTATTCAACCCAAGGTAAGTAATAGTCAGCAGATGCACTGTGCAGTGAAGTTACATTGCATCTCTGACATGCTTTTTAATTTCACAGCACGCTTGAAAAAGCAGAAAAAAAAATTGGTCTGGGTTTGGAAGCTTTTCTTAAGTGTAATCTGTTGATCTATAATCTGTGATTACTGCACAAATTGTGTCAGTCCAAATTGAGAGACTTTATCAATAAACCAATTTGGGGTTTGTCACCCAGCTCACATGTAAAGACACCATATTGACCACACCAGGCTGGCAGATACCAGTGGTCTGGCCAGGATCTCCACAGATCCCTTTAACAGTGCAGAAATCTCCTTTGGAGCAGTATCATTTCTCTAGTGAGTATGTAGTTTGGTTGGAAAACTTACAGTAGTTCTCAGGAATTCTTTTTAACTAGTGGTTCAGTAGGCGGTACAAGGAACCATTTCTTCTAAATCTATGCAGGGTCATAGGTGATCGTAAATCAGTAACATTTCATAAAGAGGAGCTATGAAGTTACCTAAATTCTGTATTACTGCTTGATAGGTGCTATGTGGTTATGTTGAGAAGAGTGTGTTACAACCACCGAAATACAAAAAATACAAAAAAAACCCCAACTCTAATTCTGATGAGAAACTGGGGGAGGTAATAGCTATGAAAATAAGAGTCATTCAGCCTGAAAAGGTGTCACATAAATCCCCTGAGCTCTTCTACGTGAAACTAGTGTTTCATAACCGCAGCAAGGAATGAACCAATACGTCATCTTCCTTTGCTCCTGTGGTTATGTTCCTATTTGTCCTAAATAGATTGAAAGTCTGTGATGCATGTCTTGTTTAAATGGTTAAGTAAGCAAACCTCATTTTTCTGTAATATTCAGGACATTGTAAAGAAATACTTGAATAGTAAATCCTTTAATAACTTGCACTCAGCAATGGTGGGATACAAGTTGTTGTTTTTACTGTAGTTATGAGTCTGAGGGAAATATGAAGGTGACCCATGGGATGGCTGATGGCCAGCTTGCAGCTAGCTCTGCTGGTTAGATTGGACAGCTCCAGCACAGGCAGATTTTTTTTAACGATTTGTTTTTCTTCTTTCTTGCCTACCAATTTGAATGCCAGGAGGATAAGGTACATATTTTCTTCTACAGTTATAAACCAGAACTCTTAAATGCTAAAAAAAAAAACCCCTCAACAATACTTGTGCTGCTATTTCCTCACCTCTCATAAGTAACCTACGTGTGTTTGAAACTGTTCTTGCACTTTACTGGTATTGAAAAACCTTTTCCATTATCCTGTGTCCCCCGCATTCCCATCTTCCCACTCCTTGCAAGGGAACAAGTTACTTCCAAACAAGCAGATTTAACAATTTTGAACTGTTGGTTTACAGTAACCTGAACATGAAAGGAGAGGTTCAGAAGTTGGTCTTGTCGGCTCAGTGTATCTTGCCGAGTGCGTTGGAAGAGCAGCACTGTGATTCAGGAATCAGATCTCTGTTAATTTGCAAAATCCATAAATTTCAGGAAAAAAAGAGTCCGTTATGAAGAACTACTTTACAGTGTTTCATTATCCTTGTCATGCAGCAGTCATTCAGGACTCATGTTGTGATTGAGATAGATAGTGCTGAATGTTTGTTTCGAAAATGCAGTTGAACACATAATATTTAGGAGTACAAGAAACTGAACTGAGTCTAGATGAAGGCTTTTAATTCAGATGTTACAACCACAGCAGGTAGGTATTCTTGAAGATATAAAAGTCATTGCCGTTTCTTTCCATTAGCACTACAATACTAAATCTGTTCACACTGCTAAAGCTTGAATAGATTGGCAAGTGAGATACAGCAGTTTTACCGTGTAATAAAGTGAAGATAAAAACCCTCAAAGATCTCATAAGGATGTTTGGAATAATTATTTGAGGAGCTTATGTATTTCATTGGTTTTCATATTAGATAACGCAGATCACAGTAGTCAGAGACCTAGGCTTCAAAATTTGTCTGCGAAGTTGTTATTGTAAATCCTTGGCAAAATTTTACTTGTGAAAATAGTGTTTGATTGTTTTCAAAGTCAAAAAGTCAGAATTCCATCTCTTATGTCCATTAGAGTCCTGTGGTTCCCACTGTAATTATCCACAGCAGTGAATCAGATCAGAGTAGCCAAGGTGACTGTAAACATCTGTAAAGTATTTCGGGTTTTACTGAAGAAAAAGCTGAGGTGCCATAGTAAACATTCGAAACTGAAATAAAATGTTAATCTGATGAGATCTAGCTTTAAAAATCTCAAGCCCTTGTAAATTATTTCCTGCTATGCCTACGTAATTCAGATGTATGAAGGGACCATATTTATGGGATTTGAACAACTACGTGTTGTGCTGCATTTAAGATATTAATAGAAATAAACTTGCAGAATTATGCTGCTTTCGTTTCAGTTTCAGCAGGTGTTCCAGTAATGTGAAAAGAAATGCAAATTCATCATTTAATTAAATTTATTTTGTTCCTTTTACGTGATGAACAAATGGAAAGAGGTTAACACATGTCCCTGCTTATTAGACAGACTGATACTTGACCATTACATGCATTGAGTTTAAAAGATACACTAAATGGAGGTGGAAATTACAGACCAGCCTCCTGCCCAGGAGCCCACACCTTAATATTACTGCTTGAGGATTAGTGATCCATGTGGGTAAAAGTGGCAAAAACCTGGATTGAAAGAACAATTACATTGTTAAATTTATCCTGGAAATTACCATTCCTTTTCCAGAATACCATGACAGATTCTACAATCCTCCTGGAGGATGTACAAAAGATGAAAGACAAAGGAGAAATAGCACAGGCGTATATTGGACTGAAGGAAACAAACAGGTACAGGTTCTCTTTCTTTGTAATCAGATTGAGGCACACTGTATATATCATCTTCACTAAACTGCATCCATGCAATGCTAGATACATAAGGAAAACTTGGGGTTTAGGCTAAAATTTGATTTGATTAGTACAATTTGCTGTATGTGATACCTGAAAGGATTAGGAATCAATGGGGAAATGCTAGTAAAAATAAAGCTTCCTGGAGCCCTTAATTGCTACATTGCTCAAACTGGGTGCCATTCCCCACACTGCTTTTCTTTACCTTTTCTCCAGGGGTTGTCACAGTAGCCTGTCACAGTGCATTTACTGTAGCAATATGAAATGCTGTAACCACTTCGGCTAATGTCCAGAGCTGAACTTTGTCATTAAAAAGAAATACATATAAAAGAGAAGTAATTTGCTAAGTTGTTTTAGAGCACTATTTGTTTCTCTTTTATAGTAACTGTAATTTAGTGTGTAATATCCTTAACATGTCATCACCATCATGTATCTCGTATTTTTTTTTAAACACTTTTCTTGAAAGGCAATCTCCCCAGGACTGTCATATGCTGAATGAGGACGGAGAACTTTGGCTGGTTTATGAAGGGTTAAAACAAGCCAACAGGTTACCAGACTTCTCAGAATGTTTTTTTTTTCTATATTTGCATCTTCTTTTCTAGCTAACTGTGCCCCTTGCTATGGGTTTGCCTTACCTACAGTATTTCTATTGCTATTACAGAAAAAAATTCATCACAGATTAAAGAGTTTCCCCAAATTTAGTACCCAAACCTTTCCACCTGTCAAGTTATATCATTTAAAAGTTAGGATGGCCACAACAACACTGAATAGATAATTCATAAGAATACTTGCACAAAAATAGATGTGGAATACTAGAAGCTCCACAACTGGAAGTTATTTGTAGCTGTGCATTATTTGTCTGTCTTTATGTTGGATAGCAAAATGAATGGCCCTTACAGTTTTCCAGCCTTAAGAAGCACAAGCATTTTAGTAATTATAAAACGATTGTTTGAATAGCTTGTGCTTACTCTTAACTTTCAAATAGTTATGGGCATTAATCTCCTTGTTGCATTGCAAGTTCAGTAAATGGAACATACTTCTGCATCTCTCTGGGCCAGACTTAAAATGTAAGACATGATGAAAAACCAAAAGTAATCATTAGTTCATTGTGGTGCTGTTCAAGGCGCAGTGCAGTCGGTGCAGTCTCTGTGAAGACTGCGTTCTGGCCACGTAATGGGTGAGATTTGCCTTGTTAGGAAATGCTGTTCTGGCCCCATCTGCACACCTGGGCCCCGTATCCGTCCTTGTGTTCCAGGCTTCCAAAATGGTTCCTAGCCCCTGCACTGGCAACTAATTTATTGGGTCAGGAGTGCTGATCGTCTTCTATATACACATTCGGTAGCAGTAACTACAGGAGGAGGAAGTCTGCAACGAATGCTACTAACTCAAGTCTTTCCTTTTCTTGTGCTAACAAGTTCTACACCTAACAGTGTTTTGTGAGCCTGCGATCAGAGCAAGTCTTCTGCAGAGCAGGAGGGGAGAGGGTTTGCTCTGTGCCTCTTGTTTCTTGTCCTAGCGCAGTAGAGACAAGAAGCTTTATATTAAATGCCAGAGCAATGCAGGTAAATGACTATTTGCCCTTGCGTGCTTGATCAGTCTGGTTACTAATAATTGTGCCTGCCTTATGCATATTTAAACCCTGAAAGATTGT
This sequence comes from Gallinula chloropus, assembly GCF_964237585.1. Lineage (NCBI taxonomy): Eukaryota > Metazoa > Chordata > Aves > Gruiformes > Rallidae > Gallinula > Gallinula chloropus. Next base: position 7,046,427 of record NC_140094.1, read on the forward strand.
CTAATTGAACACTGGTAGTCACTGGTAATGTCATTTCCTGTGTGTGTATGTACGAAACGATGAGTCAGAGCACTTGGACAGTGCCTTGCAAGCAGGAGTAGATCCCCAGAGCACTGCTTGGCAGGAGGCTGCTACATGTTATCCCCATTGCACCTGAGAGGAATTTGAGACGTGATGTGCCCAAGGGGAAGAAGCATGTCAGTGGTGAGGATAAAATACTGCTCCTGGCTCCCAGTCCTCCGTTCAGTTCTGTTGTTAACCTTTCCGGCACTAATGACAACCCTCTGCAAAATGTTGGGTTTAATGTAAAAATAAAGATTATTTACCTGCATTTGCAATTAAATGGTTTCTGACTGAACAGAATTAACTATAAAAATATTTTCCTTTCTTAATATTGCAGGGTGCTAGTTTAAGAGAACAGTGTCATCTTCATCTTGCACAGTTTGATCTGGATGGAAGTATAACCTCTGTAAAGCCCCTTTTAAAGCAGCGACAGTCTGTGAAGACTTAGCAATATGTTCATTGCCACATGTTCTCAGTGCCCCATACACAGTATGTGTTCAATCACAAAGGAAATGCAAAGCAGTGTCACAATTAGTTTCTCTCCACTTTTTGATCATGCTGCCTTTATTTAATTAGAAGGCATACTGAAGGGTTTAAAGAGTACTCTGCCTTTTTCATTTTCCTTTGCAAGCCATGGCTAATTGTTCCTGAGCGGCCCCTAAAGCTTTACACTCCCTCTAAACATTGGGGATGTAACTTTCTAAGCATGTTCACACAACTGTTGCTCAACTTCTTTAGGCTGCTGGAGTCTCAGCTTCAGTCGCAGAAGAAGAGCCACGAGAATGAACTGGAATCGCTGCGAGGTGAGATCCAGAGTCTGAAGGAGGAAAACAATCGCCAGCAGCAGCTCCTAGCACAGAACCTGCAGCTGCCTCCAGAGGCCCGCATTGAAGCCAGTCTACAGCATGAGATCACCCGCCTGACTAATGAGAACTTGGTAAGGGAAATGATGCTGCTGGAGCAGACATGGGGACTTACAGACTTGCTGTATCTCAACATTTTATCTGTTTGCAGGTGGCAACCCCCTGCAAAAAATTGCATGAGTGTTGTATTTTTGCTGTAGGTAAGCTAATGGGAGAGAGTTATGATTGCTGATGGAGTAATAATGTTTTAGGGAGTTTGTTCTGAGTTTGTGGTATGGTGAAAGCTTGTGGATCCCAGCTTTCAACTGATGATCTGAATCATTGCTAAAGAGAATGATTGATATCCAGGTAACTCATAAAAACATTAGTGCCAAGTAGTGGTGTTGCTGCTGCAATACATTTGTTTGGGTTTTTTTAAAAAACCTCTGTAGTTCCTCAATTATTTAATGTCACATTTCTTCCCATGTCTCTCCTTCCTGCCTGAAGCTCCACTGTGTTATGAGCTCCAGCTATTCAGTTTGTTTTGAAGAAAGCAGTAGTTCCAGAAAAAGAAACTTGGTCAGAAATCATTTAGCTTATAATCGGTATTCCTTGTCTACTGCACAGTGTGTTTGTATGAAGGAAAGATCGGGTGAAACTCCTTACCTTTCCCCACAAAGGAGTGTGTTCGTCATGTGGAGGCTAGTTCCTTTCTGGAGAAATTTTCCAGAGGCTCATGTTGGAATGTTGTTGGCTTATTGCTGATTATTGGTAAAGGGAACCATGCTACTTCAGGAAGAAAAATCCAAGTTCCAGGTGTCACTGCTTCCTCTAAGCAAGCCAAGGTGCAATCTTTCCTACTTATCTATGTTATGGAAGCTACTGTTGTTGGGCTTTTGTTTTAGTACTGAAGGCTTTGAGGAAAGCATCGGATAATTCAGCTAGTAGATGGTGGAAAACTGATTGAAAGTATATTATGTTTGCCTCAGCAGCAGCTGTCTCACACTGGCAAAGGTAAATGGTGAATGTTTCCAACTCTGATGGCTCCCTCCTGCTGCTTAGTCATATGTTATGATTTTTAGCCTGTTTTCACCCCAAGAGACCTACTCATCACATTCCGTGTTCCCAAGACAACACAGTCATGTAATTACATCCCAGAGGAGTTCTTTTATTTTCAAATGTAATTTTACTTATTAAATATAGACTCATTCCTTAGTATTTCACTTCTGATGTTTGAGCATTGTGAGTTCACTCCAAGCCAGGTCTATGCTTCTTTTCCACTCCTAGCCCTAGAGTGGAAATACTGTACAGGTGTGATATTAGAGTCACAGTATTCACTGCAATCCCATCTTGATTAGCATAAGAAAATGTCCTGTCCAGGTTCTCACAGAGGTTGTGTTTCAGACTTCCACGGTATTGGTACTGCCCGTTTTTAAAAGATGTGACTGTTCTGAAACTCATCTGCATCTCTTTGGGTGAGGCTGGCATGAGCAGCGCAGCTGAGGCCTAGGTGACCTAAAAGTTATAGAGTCTTCATCTTGTTTTAATCTGGTTTAATTTATATAGTGCTTACTGACACATCACTCTCAAAGGGAGGGGAAAAACAATCCTGTACCTATTTTTGCAGTTTTATGAGGAGTTGTATGCAGATGATCCCAAGAAGTATCAATCGTACCGGATTTCACTTTACAAACGGATGATTGTATGTAGATCACGTGAATCCTGTTTCTCTGTTGTCTCGTTCGCTATTTCTGGAGCACTAATGAAAAGCAGGCTGCCTCCCTTTCTCCCTTTCCAAGGAAACCCCCTGCAGAGAGCTTCCCGATGCCAGTTACTTCCCTCACTGCTTTTTTTGTTAGTCTTAGTGTCCTCCGTGTAATCTTCGTTTCTTTTTGATGCACAGTTTTGTTACTAATATAAGTCTTGCACTGTGAGCAAAGCAGTTTCTTTTTGAATATGACTTAATACTGCTTTAAAAAAAGGGGTACATGATGCAAAAGATGCTCAAATTTTAGAACCAGGCCTTGCTTCTAAAACTTGGGTACATTTAAATTCAGGTAGAGGCCTGATCATACAGATGCTTATCAGGGTGAATCATGCCTCCAGTCCAGTCATAGCCTGAATTTGGTCGTAGCGCTCTTACAGTGCTGACATCTGGAATGAATAAATCTATCAGAATCAAAACATAAAATGTTTTAATATTTTTCAGAAATGCAAAGTATGAAGGATAAAATTGGAAATACTATTTCCGTAATAATTAAAAATAACAGATTGAGATGGCACCCTACATGAGCTTGAAAGAATAGAGTTTACAAGATTCCAAATCTTAATGAGGTCTGAAATCTGTTCAATTTGTTTAGAGGAACCACAGAAGAAACTTTATTCTTCCTCACCTATTTGTTGTTCAGAATTCATATCCCTTCACTAATAAATTCAAAACAGTCTATTTGCCTTACATGCATTTTTTTATTCATTTCAGAAGTTATGTCTGACCATAAGTATATTGTGTTATTAACAGGATTTCTACTGTAAAATTGAACACTGTTTTGAATGTGAAGCATGGCCTTGATTCTATTCTTTCAACAGGCCTAATTATCTTACTGCTCAGGTATATAATATTCGGTTGTAAACTCTTTATGATTAAGAGCAATTTTGTGCCTAAATTTGTTGCTGATGCTGTGCTAATGCTTTTCAATACTTCAGGAGAGGTGCAGTTTGCCAGATGATGTTTTTGGTGCAAGGTGCTCATGGTTCGTTATGTCCTTATCAGTGCCATGCAGAGTCACACTTAAAAAGAGCATTTTTATTTTAAGCTGCTTTCAAACCCTTAACGTGGAATGACTTGAAGGTTTTTTGAGCTTGAGGTTTTGCATCTGTTAGAAAGACTTCCCCTTTTTTTGTTACATTGTTATTTTATGAATGCACTACCATAGGTCACGGAATGATTCAAAGACAGATTTCTGGGGAGTGCTCCCTCGAAAGAAAAACACGGGTTTATTGTAAGAGCAGGACTTTTAGGTACTAGGTGTATGGTTCAGGTACAGAACAAAAAGATCTAAGATCCCAGTTTCAGTTGAAGGCAATGCGATGACAGCAGGCAACAGAGAAATGGCTGAGCATCCCAAGAAATGGGTGGTTGGATGTTTGGTTTTGGTAAATTTGAGTGCAAGTTACGGTCTTTCTGCAGATCTGTCTCCTACCTTCGTATAAAATGGATAGGTCTGAATAACTTGTCAGTCCTGAAGGCGTGAATAAATGATGCAGAAATACAGGCTAGCTGTTAAATAATAAAGAAAATATTTCCCTGAGGCATTTGGGAGAGCAGGGAGCTGTAAGAACTGACCTAGTTCTGAGTGTCTGCAGAATACACCTGCCTAAGAGCTTTGCCTTCGTCGTGCTGCACATAACAATATCTGTGAGATTCAGCTTGTGTTACAGGCAGCGTACCAGCTTGCAAACCTCAGCCAGAGGATGGCACCACTATTCAGCTTTCCTCACTGCCTTGTAATTCTAACAGCACTGATTTCGTCTCTGTCACACATCATCAGATTTTTCTTGTATCTTAATCTTTTTCCCATTTTAATTTGCAGGATTTAATGGAGCAGCTCGAAAAGCAAGACAAAACTGTTCGCAAGTTAAAGAAACAGTTGAAAGTATTTGCTAAGAAGATTGGAGAACTTGAAGGTACTTGTATTTTTTGAAAGAAATGTTTTGATTTACTGTCCCATTGTCATCGTATCTGTCTGTCCTAGCCGTCAGGAGGGCATGAGGTCTTTGGTAGCATTAGCCTCTTTTAGTACAGGAGGTACACTCAGAGCTTTGTGTTCCTTTATGAACCTTTAGGAGATTTCTCATATTTTGAAAGAAAGAGTAAAGGAGATTGATGTTTCTCTGAAGGCAAAAACCATTTGAACATAAAAGAATGTTACCTAGGCTGTTTGGGTGCTCAAAGACAGTATCTGGTTTTGTCAAGACAGTACTAAATATGAACCAGGCAAAAATAATTTAGCTTGTTTTCCTTTGTGAATTTCTGTATCACTGGAGTCAAGAATGCTGAGACTGTCTTTCTCCGCTTGCAGTTTCCTTTCAGAGCTACTGGCCAAACCTGAATATGAGAATGCTGAGATATGGACTAAGATAGTTTTATTTTCATGCTCATCACAGTGAGTTCCCTGAGGATCTGAGGATGGGCGAGACCGAGAGCTTAGGATGTCTCAGCATAAAGTCATCTAAATTGCTAAAAGCAATTGATAATGTTATAGAGTTGAAGAATTAATTTGTTTTTAAATAATTCTGGTCCTAAACTTTCAGAAGCTTTTTATGGCCATCTGCTTTTTCAGAAACAAGCTTACTGTCTAATGAGCTGGCTTATTCAGTGCTAAGATTGAAATCAGTCTTTGGTGTTTGAAAAGAACAGTAATACCAAGTCAAACCTGGATTAACAGGAGGACATTTTCCTTCAGTTAGTGGCAGCTCTCCTGGGGCTTCAGATTGGATTTCTGCGTTTTCTATCCCATTTGGCAGGAGCACACATTCAGCACGTTTAGAGGAAGTGTAAGAGCTTGTAAGTGCACATGGCTGGGGGGGCTGTGAGGAGAGGATGTCGTTTTCATGAGATGATGAGGTTGGATGTTTTTCAAAAACAGAACATGCACCCTCATCAGGTGGAGTGTAGGTGTTGAAGGTGATACCATGAGGTGCTGTATGCAGCAAGGGGGTTATTTCAAATGTCTTTTTGATGGCTACTCAAACTAAGTATTCTTTTAAAGTCTTCCAATATTGTTTACTTACTACTGAGGACATGATGGCAGTAGTGTTTATATGCAATACAGAGTGGGAGAATGTTTCCCAAAAAAGATTTGTCTGTGTTATGCCTAATTAACGTAGGTGTAGTAGGTCAGGCTGGGATCGAGTTCACTGTCTTCCCAGCAGCAGTATGATGCTGCATGTTGGATTTGTAGCTAAACCAGTGCTGGGAGCACACCAGTGTTTGGGCTGTTGCTAAAAAGAGCTTGCAAACAATGTCAAGGTTTTCTGTTTCCCATTCTTCCCCCTCACTAAACTGGCAGCTGAGCAGCTAACGAGACAAAACAATACTCCCTATTGCATAGTACCTAATGGCAGGAGCCAGAAGGGCATTTGGCACACAAGGTAGCTGCTGTTTGGAGGCTGGCTGGGCATCCATCAGCCCGTGGCAGGTTGTGAGTGATTGCTTTTGTTTTGCTCCCCATACCCCTTCCTTTGCGTATTAAACCATCTTTACCTTGACCCACAAATTTTCTCACAGTCCTGCTCCCTCCGCGGGTGCTTGGCTGCTGCGACAAACATCAAGCTTGAAAAAATACTGGCATTGCAGAACAATTAACAACAACCCTTGCGGTATTAACCCGAGATTAAGTGATTAATAGCTATTGCTTTGAGGTTTTCTATGAAAAAATCCAGGAAATCAGCAGTAAGTCTGTGTTAATGGATGCTGTTCACAGACTTCCACCCTTCTTCAAAGGAAGAGTGCCACCCCAAGATATGTTTATCAACAATTGATTTTTTTGTTTAATGGCAGTTTTGTTGATAAGTGTTTTCCAGAACCCAAGAAAACATTTCTGAGTTCTGTATGCTGGAGTTCTTCCTTAGAAATGTCATAGTTCCCTCTGGCATGCATTGGTTCCACTGGAAAATATGATATAATTTCTTGTTATTTCCTCTCTGAAGTGGGCCAGATGGAGAACATATCGCCTGGACAAATCATTGACGAACCTATTCGTCCGGTGAACATTCCACGGAAAGAAAAGGACTTCCAAGGGATGTTAGAATATAAGAAGGAGGATGAACAAAAACTCGTCAAGAATCTTATTTTAGGTAAACATCTTTCTCATTTCTGGCTGCTTCTGCTGTCACACACTGTGAAAAATGAATGATAAGAACACAGAATTTGCATTATGAAATGAATAGCTTATTTTGGTTTTGACAGTGTTTGGTTTATCTAAAATTCCTAAGTGTCTATTGTAATCTAATCATCCTTCCTGATGAGGTCAGTACACACTAATGTGTCTGCATACTTTTTAGTAGGCAGTTCTGGGTTTTGTTTATATTCTGTTCTGATATTTGGCCAAGAGAGTGGCTGCTCCTAGTTTTGTTCTTAAGTTTCACTAGCAACTATTAACTGTACTATTAACTGGGGAGATTGTGATTACCTCATATAGCATCTTCCAATGACTTTGCACTTAACAAAACAATGTGTGTTTGTTTTTCCCAAGAGTTGAAGCCACGTGGGGTAGCTGTCAACCTGATTCCAGGACTACCAGCATATATTTTGTTCATGTGTGTACGCCATGCGGATTACCTTAACGATGACCAAAAAGTGAGGTCATTGTTGACTTCCACTATCAATGGCATCAAAAAAGTGTTGAAGGTTAGTTAGTCTGCTTGGTTTAGAAAAATGTTAAATTTGAAATTTACTTTTTATGTTAAGTCAGAAGAGCGAGGAAAAGGCTCTCAGTGAATTGGCTCTGGATTTCTGATGAGTAAACTCCTCCCTTGACAGTCACAAAAGCTATCTGAACAAGCAGTGATAGTATTTTATCCATATAATACCACAGATGGCTTGAATTAGTGGAAAAAGAACTACCTGCTTTTTATTTTGACTAGTCTTCCTCCTCTGACACTGTGCATGTAAAGTTTTGGATGTAGTCAAAGTTTGCCTAGGGAGTCTCTGTTAATCTTCTCCAGAATGCTTAATTAAAATGTTTCGTTTGCAGTCTTGGTTCACAGATTTTCTCATTTGCTTCATCCACCAATTGCACCAATGATGATATGTTACTGCCTAAATTCTCTGCCATGAGCTGGCTAGGAGAGTTTAGGGCAGGGGTAACCTGAAGGCATTATTAAGACATAAATAGGCTTTATGCTTCATGGAGTTTTTTAGGTTTTAATTTAGTATTTAATCAAGCTACATGTTTTGAAAAAATTGTTTAGTAAACAGTCCTGCAGGAGCTTAGGTATTCATAGAAATTTTTGGACATTTCCAAGTGAATGGAGAGTACATGCTGTAGAGCTCTAGAAATGTTGATTGCTCGGCATATACTCAATTCTGTGGTTTTTGGTGAGGAGGGTTTGTTGGTTTGTTTTGTTTTCTATATCAGACTGACAAAATGGCTATGATGATGTATGACATTCATCAAAACAGAGTTGTTCTGTGCTCCTCCTGCTTGGCTTTGCATCATTCCCATCCTCCCAGTTGGGCTCTTCACAAGAGTCACTGTGCCACAGAATGGGGGTTTTGGGAATGCAGTCACATTGCCCTGATTTCTGCACAGAGCAGCTAGGATGGGTCTGTAAAACAGAAGGATCATATCTGTGAAGGAAATCATATTGCAAACATTCTTAAACAATATTACAGAAAACAGGGGAGGGTGTTTAATGGTAGTTTGTCAAAAACCTTGCTTTTCTAATATATTACAGAAGTACACAGCACTTTGCAAAACACCAGAATCTCAGTAGCTACAAGAAAGTAGCTACAATTAACTGTGTAATTGATTAGCATTTTGTTATTTTATTCCTCCTGTTGTATTTGTTGAAATGTGTTTCTTTTTACCTTCAGAAAAGAGGTGATGACTTTGAAACAGTGTCCTTCTGGCTGTCTAACACCTGCCGATTTTTGCACTGTTTGAAGCAATACAGTGGAGAAGAGGTAAGCAGTGCTCCTACTCTGGTTTCTTTTGCTCTACAATACTATTGTGAGCATTACTCTTTAAGAAATTCCTGTAATATCTTAAAATCCAGACAAAGTCTTTTAAAATGGCCCCACTTTTTGGAGTGATGGTGATGACATCAGTGGAAAGCACAGGGAGATAAGATTTGAAGCAGCTTTGCTTTACTGCAGGCTGGGGGCCCAAAGATGAGCTGGCATCGTGCTCCCAAAAGTGCCAGCTTGGATTAAGTAGAAAAATCTGGCCTCTACCATTATGTTGTTTAGTAATGACTTGCTGAACTCCCTAAGACAAAGGCCAGTATCCATGGTATGGCAGGCCACTTTATGTTTGTAGGCTGGGGTATGCCTAATACCTTCTTCAGGCCTAACTGGGCTCCTGGCCATCTATGGCCAAGTAAGAACACCCGTGCTGAAGTGGGAGGGAAGGGTTTTACCTGCCAGAAAGTTGTCAGAGCTTGTTCCTGTGTCAGATACCTGGAATTTCAAGTGAAGGAAGCAGATGTTGCACAAATCACAGCTGAAAAGCAAATCCTCTCATTAGCCTAAACCAGAAGAATTGCCAAATTAAAGTTGTAAGGGGCCCTCACTATGCAGCATTTCTCAGTTGCATGAAAAAATACAAATACTGGGTTTGTGTAATATTTTTGTATTCTGTTAAAGCATTAATTTCTGTTACTTTATGAATTCAGGGGTTTATGAAGCATAACACACCTCGTCAAAATGAACACTGCCTCACTAATTTTGATTTAGCTGAATACAGACAAGTACTGAGCGACCTGGCTATCCAGATCTACCAACAACTTGTCCGAGTGTTAGAAAACATTCTGCAGCCAATGATTGGTAAGGCCAAGTTGAATTCCTTAAACTTCCATCTGTAGTACCAAAAGGAAACTTGCGATGGGGTAATAAATGATACCTTGCAGTTCTTGTCATGTTCTGTTTATAGATGAGAAGGACTATGCTGGACAGGTTGGATTAGAGGAAAATCTAAACTGTGGGTGGGTCTTCTGGCAGCGATAGAATAAATTGATGTACCTTACTCCTGCTTGTCATAAATCTTGCATTTACAGGAAGAAACTGTTAGGACAGTCTGATATTTGTTGCCCCATCTGTTGGGAAATATCCCATGGAAAAATTAGACTTTAATTGTATGAGAACCCATAATTAAAATGAATATGGAGAAAAATGGTTGCTTGTTATTATGGACTGCAATTAGCACTGAAATAGCCAGCAGTGAGGAAGGTCACAGAGAGATTCTTTTAATTAAAAGTACTTTTCAGTTGTCAGACAGTACCCTCACACAAATTTTCATGGTGCTTTCTGATCACAATATTTAGAAAAATGGAACAATTCCTGGTTTCCTGACTGCTGCTCATACAACCAGTGGAGGAGAAAAGTATTTTGCTGAGCTAGAGTTAGATCTTCCTTTCAAACACACAAACTGGCACCTGTGTAAGATTCCTGTAAGTTTAGATTTTGCAGAACATAGTGGGACACAGAATTGCTGGGTATCATGGTAAAGTGAAATAAAAGCCCAGCCTTGCATATTGGCAATTTTCAGCTGTTACAATAATTTTGTCAATCAAATGCAGTTTCAGGAATGCTGGAGCACGAGACTATCCAAGGTGTCTCAGGAGTGAAGCCAACAGGGCTGCGGAAGAGAACATCCAGCATTGCTGATGAAGGAACCTACACTTTGGACTCCATCATTCGGCAGCTGAACTCCTTCCATTCTGTGATGTGTCAGCATGGAATGGATCCAGAGCTGATCAAACAGGTTGTCAAGCAGATGTTCTACATCGTTGGGGCCATAACACTTAATAATCTTCTCCTGCGCAAGGACATGTGCTCATGGAGCAAAGGAATGCAGATAAGGTGGGACAGCTCATGTTACACTTTTCTTGAATGTGCTGTTGGAAATTGTAACGAACTCCTGACACTGCTGAACATCATTTTGATGGAATAGCAGATGCATTTTGAATATTTTTTTTTTGGGGGGGGGGGGAAACAATTGCAGATGCTGTAAAATTTAATTTGTGAGGCTCAGTTAAAAAGAGCTTGGTTACCTTAGGCCGAATCCTGCCTGGCTTTCAAGGAAATGGGGTAGAAGCAAACCAGAAGTACTTCATCAAGTAGGAATTGGAACTGTAGGTCAGATGTTGGTAGTTGCTTTCTCAGGTTTTAGAGATGAATAGTAAACAGGCCTGCTGTGTTCTCTGTATGCTGGTGGTGCAGCAGATACCTGCTGTGTTCATCCACACTGTCGTTTGCTGCATCGTGCAGTAAAGCCATCTTACTCCATTCCTGCCTTTGAAATCAGTTGTCCAGTGCATTCTTCTGGCAGATGTTAGGAAATTTAGCCCAAGCATTCCAGTCCCTTGTAAAAGCCTCACTGCACATTTGCATTAGCAAAATCTCATTTGCCTTTCTTCTTATACTGGTCACATTCCTGCAATTAACAGGAACAGAAGCAAACGGGAAAAGTTAGTGGAAATCTTTGGCCACAGTTTATAACTGTTTTGATACTCCAAATTTCTTGCCCTAATCAGAAGGAAACAGTATGAATGCAAAATTACAAGAAGTGACATGTGAAGGAAAACAACGTAAGGACAAAGAAGAAACACCAGGAAAGAGAAATTGTGTGTGGTTTCAACTTGGCCGTAATCGAGCAGTAATGTCTTGATACTCTTACCTCTTTGTACAGATACAATGTGAGTCAACTGGAAGAATGGCTACGTGATAAAAATTTGATGAATAGTGGGGCTAAAGAAACACTGGAACCCCTAATTCAGGCTGCACAGTTGTTGCAAGTAAAAAAGAAAACAGATGAAGATGCAGAAGCCATTTGTTCAATGTGCAATGCACTGACTACTGCCCAGGTAAGCAAACTCCTGTCGTCTGTTCTGCTTCCACTTCTGAGCACTTCTCTGCTCTGCTGGTGTCTGCTGTGCCTGCCTGCACTGCTGTTGCAACAAGCAGATACCTTACTGCATTTTGCTTTGGTACAACTAAAACAGATTAAGTTGGAGGAGCTTAAAAGAAAAAAAAAGGCGAGATCTTTTTGAGGTCTGATGTTCAAGGTTTTGAACAAATGAGATGAAGCTCAATAGACTGTGCAGGGTGTGGTACTACATCTGAGACCCTTAGAGAAAACTCTTCACTCAGAGACGTCTCTGTACTCCAGAGCTCTGCCTAGGACACTAGGAAATGATCTTTCTGCCCTCAGCATTAGTATCAAGTTAAGTTAATGGACAGTTCACACAGAGCTGTTGTCTCAGGCTCTGCAAGCAAAAGTGTTAAGTTACTAGACCCATTAGCCTCAGAACAACTGAACCAGGTGTATGTCAGCTGAAGATTTCTAGTTATGAAAGCTTAGCTTTTGCACAGGGAAGTTGTACTTTCTTTTAGCCACGCTACATTTGCAGAGAGGTTGTACAGAAATGAGTGGAACCAAGCGTCTGTGATGATTACTGAATGTTTCCATCAGGAAAAGGAAGAGAGTGTCTGCACTAGCAATTGTATTTATATAGCAGTTTTGATTTAGTAATTTACACTGCTGGAAAATCTGGTTTATATTGAAATAAGAAGTTAGAATTCCACGTGCTTTGAATGTTTTAACTTTGTTAAAAGGTGTTGTGGGTTTGGGTCTTTATAAGGCAGCCATGTAAAAAAATAAACAAAACCCAAAGAGAATTTTTTATAAGTTTTACAAGTATAATCCATATTACTATTTAAAGTCTTTGTGATGCAGTCCTTTCCTTTGGTGGTTTTAGCCCTATTTTTGAGAAATGTCTCAATCTGTTGAAAAACAGTGAAGTCCTAAGATTCTCTGGAATGGAAGATACAAAAGATCATAATTACAGGGTCAAAATGAGGGTGAGAAATACAGCAAGTTTCCAGGGGATGTAGGAACACATTTGATTACTTATCATCTGATTTTCCCATAGTTTGGTGTTTTCTACACACATAGAAATTCAGAGTTTCTGTCTCCAGGGAACTCACATTCTGAAGGAGGCAGCCATGTAACACAGCACTAAGCAGGTGATGGAATTTTGTGTGAATCACTAAAGCAAAAGAATAACAAATACTTGTAAACCATTTCTTTTTAAAGTAGCTAATTTCAAAGGTCTGTTATCAGTAGCCATGGATGCATCTGTTGATTCTTCAGTAAAATGAGCCTAAGAATGATTGTTCTTCTTCACAGATTGTGAAAGTTCTGAATTTGTATACTCCGGTTAATGAGTTTGAAGAGAGAGTCTTGGTGTCATTTATACGTACAATACAGGTATGACTATATCTTTTCATCAGAAGTTGTGTGACTGTTTCTAAGAAACCCTCTGAGGAGCCAAAATAGCTGGTGTCCTGAAATACATTCAGGAATCTGAAGCAAACTTAGAGTTTTTAGCTATGTTGAAAAGGTGACATCAGCCTTCACATTTTAAGCAGTCACAATTTACTGCCTCCAGAAATGCATGAAAATGTTAGTTTCCCTGTCAGTATGTGTGAGATAATTAAAAGGTGAGGGGTGTTTGTGCTTACACATCTTCATGAATGTTATTGCACTTGGATGCCAACTTTTCAAGTGGTAACATTTATATATGCAGCTACTTTTGTCAGACCCGTGTCTGCATGAGAGGTTCCAACTGCTTTGAAAACTGAGGCCTATGTTTATTCCAAAGTTCTGTTATTTAGCCCTTCTAGTTTTATGTATTTTGATGACAATGAAACGTTTTGAAAACTGATACAAAAAGCAGCCGGTAGAGCAAAATGAAAGAAACAAAGATGCTCTTTCTGGTCTGCTGGAAATCAAATTACATTACTAGCAGGATAAGGGAGATTGGGAAGGCAGAACTGAGATGAATCTCTAATACCACTTCCTGAAAATGTGCAGTTACCAGATAGTGTGCAGGGAATCTAAACAGCTGCAGATCACATTGTAAGGAGAAGATATGCAGAACTAGAAATTACAAAAGCAACTACAGTTTAATGGCACAGTTGTTGCAAATGTGTTGGTCAAGTTAGCACAGTGTGTCTGTGCCCACACGTATGTCTGTAAGCACAGCTGAAATACTACCTCTATGCAAGATGATTATTATCCATGAAGTGGCTACATGCTGATGTAAACACTTTCTTATCTTTGCAGATGCGTCTGCGAGACAGGAAGGACTCTCCTCAGTTGCTCATGGATGCTAAACACATCTTCCCTGTTACTTTTCCATTTAATCCATCCTCTCTGGCATTAGAAACCATTCAGATCCCGGCCAGCTTGGGTCTGGGCTTCATATCACGTGTCTGAGCCCAAGGACGTTCTGTCAGTGTTAGATGGAGAATCGGTTGCCTGATATCTTTACCCATTAAAATATAGCGAGCCACTGAAAACACATTTTGTGAACAGTCTCTACATGCCCACATCTGTACTAAAAGTAGCTGGAAAACTACCCAGCAGCACCACAGATTGAAGGCTAACAGAAAGATGTGCACTTGTGTTCAGTTATTGCATTTATGAAGACATCACTGATTCATACATTTCCAGAACATGGAAATTGGGCTTGGACAAAAATTGTGTCTTCAGCTGTCTAGAGACATTTTTAGATCTTTAGTAACATATTTAAATAGTGTAAATTAAACTCCGTATGTAATCTTCTCATAGGCAGGGACCAACAGGGACAGAGTCCTGAACGTGGAACACTTGAAAGTAAGGCATTTTGTAGTAGAATATAGTCACTTAGGAGCCTGTTACATTTAATTTGTAAAAACTGGAATGGAGAAACACAAACTGGCAATATATAAAATGATTTCTTAAACCACTTCCTTATTTATGTCAGTTTGACATAAATTCTAGCGTTAAGACATATAGCTCACTATATGCTGTAACTTAGGTGTTGATTTGTTAGTACTGTGGTTTACCAAGCATACTAAATCGCTGCTGCATATTGTGTTCCTTTAAATGTACAACAGTATCACCCTAGGCACTAAAAATAAAACACTTCCTTTATTTTTTGTTGTCAACCTTATTTACAGTCTGATGCAATCTGTTATTTTAACTGGATTTTTGCAAACGATATCAAATAACACCTGTAGAGGAAAATGGTAACTAAGCACAAGTAGCACACTGGAAATTACATGTTTAGTTATTTTTTAAAAGTAGTTAGCTAAAAATACAGAATCTTGAAGCAAATTATCAGAAGTCAATAATGACTTTAGTATTTATTTAGATTTTGTAATCTGTCTAATCTTCTTTGTTTGTAGACCCCACAGATGACAGTGTATTTTGAGTATAATCTCTTCTGTTTTGTTGCCGTTTAAAAAAATAAAATAAATAGTAATTTTCATTCTGGAATTTGAGAGTAGCCCAAGGCTCTCCTTCCTTGAAAGGTTGACTAACAAGAACGTTAAGTAGGTTTTGACTGTAATGCTGTCATTTGGCTGTGATTCACGGTGATTTAATGGTTGGCGATCCAGAGTGCATAATGAGAAACCGAGTTATTTTGGATATTACACATCTTGAAAGATTTTTCAGTCTCACACGTCTTGGATCTGCTATATAGAATTCCATATCACAATGTGCAATGTAAGTGCAGAAGCCTTGCTTAAGGTTCCAGTTCTGAACTTTAAACAGGTAGTTTGAGGTGTATGGCTCAAGTCTACGTGTAGAACCAGCCACACACATTGCTTAGATGCATTGTGCAATACTGTTATGTATTATTATAATAATTAGCAACTTAGCATTAACATTAATTTCTTTTCAAATACTGAGAAAAAATCTAGAGGTACACTATTAGAATATTTGGTACTAATCTGTTCACCCGCACACTCAGAAAAAAATTGCTGTTAAGCAGACTGAAGCCCTTTGGTTATGTTTTACTTGAGAGGTGGACGTGCTGTTTGTATGGTTGCTGAAATCAGTAGTAAAGACAGCCTAAACTTTATCAGTATCATTTTAAGATGCTTACATTGTCTTATTTTCAAATGTGCATGCTCCATATTATGTTTGATGGATCACACAAGTACTTCCAAGAACCTAATATTGCATTGGATAAATGCTTTGAATGATCTTTGCTAAATGATTTAGATGGCTTCCCTGGGCATGGTATACCAAACACTCTTTTTTCAAATGTTACTTGATTTCTCAAACTAAGGCTACTGTTAAGTGGCTCCAAATACGGTATAGCATAGTGTTCAGACTGTTAGGGGTACTGTACTCGTGTGAATGTGGTGGGAAAGCCTTCACATCCAGCAGAGAGGCTAGGAAAGAAAGTATGTGAGAACATGCTGACCTACGCATTTTTTCTCCTATTGAAAAACAATTGGCTTTACAGTATGTTCATACTGTAGATCAGGAAACATATCCACTACTTAAGCATTAGTGTATTAAAATGTATGCCTAAATGTATTTTTGTTTATTTTTTAAGTTTGTTTACCTGTAAAAAGCCTTATTGTATCTTCTTTCCTTAAAAAAAAAAAAAAGTAGTGGCTAGTAATTTATAGATATTATCCTTAAACTCAGTGGTTTGACTGGTATTACTTTTATATCACATTGAAAGTATATGCTGCTTGACATGTTTTAAAGGAAAATGTTTTTAAGTTGGAATAGATGTGTAATTGGTAACTCATCTAACATTTTACATGGCAGTATTTTACATGCACTTTTCCGAAGTAAAATTTTAGTGTCAGTGTATCTTTCACCTTAGAACAAGTATCTCTAACCATAGCGTATGATGCAGAATTATGTTAACAACTGTTTTTTTTCCTTTGAATCATCGTTATGCTCTTTTAATGTGGACATATCTTTTGTATTTTAATTTATTATCTGTTGCTATGATAGATTTTATCGGATGCTGGAAAAATACTTGGCAATGACCCCTTAGAATTATATATGGTTATTCTAGAGATTTTGCACAATAATTACCTCATTCAGTTTGGTGTATTTTTATTCCAGTGATCATTTTATTCTCATGTTTAGGGGACAGTCTTCTATCCAAATTTTGAAAAATTGTTTCTCAGACTTCAATCTGGGATGGAATGTGAAAGTGCTTAAGTCCGTTAAATGCGATAAATCGACTCTGTCTATCACAGGAAAGATATAGGATCAATTTCAATGTTGAAAAGTGGAAATTGATATCCACTAACATTTGTTCCCAACTTGGAAACACCAGCATTTGCAGTTTGAAGGTCTGTGTAATTTGTGATTTGAAACTGAACACATTTCAAATATCGTATAAGAACTGAGTGAACACTTGTTTTTTTTAAGATGCTGATACTTCGTGTAATAAATAAAAGCCTTTAAACATAGGTTTTCACTTGATGCCACTACAGTACATAGATGAAAACCAAAACATTGTCAGAATGACCTGAGCTCTGATCTGTTGTAGTGTCTGATGTTGTACTTAGTAAATGTATGCATCATAAAAACTGTAGCCTAATAGCTATCACTGGAAAAACGTTCAAATAAAAATACAACTGTAAGAGTTGCTCTGGATTGTTTTGCTTGCTTGGTCGGTGGTTCATAAGCTGTGCGTTGGCCTAGTCCCCAAGTGATGGCAGGGGTCCCTTCTGCCTTCACACGGACCTGACGCTGGCTGCCATGGGAGGTGGTTCGAGTCTGAGGGTTGTATAAACACACACCCAGTTACCAACAGTGTGCCTGCTGTAAACAGCTCTGCATCTTTGAAAATATTTTGTTTGGCCTAACCCAACTCTGTTAGGAAATTTTGTTGCTGGATCTTAACTGTAACTGAAATAAGGGTTAAGGTTTGTAATTTGCTAGAACACTGTCTTCTGTGCCATGACAGCTCTTTGGTGCCAGGCAGGCAGGCAGGGAGGGCACTGGGCCTCCAGGCACACCTCCACCTGCTGACGCCTGGTGCTATGGTTATTCATATCCTCTTCCTCATTAAAGGGCATTTAAACGTAACACCTATTAGTGCCCTAAGCTTGTTAATTGCCGAGTTGTTTTTCTCTCATTCTAGGTTTTTAGAGAAAATCCTTCACGGGTTTTTTATCAGAAGGTGGTCACCACTCCTGTTGCTTTTCCCCACGGGGTCAGGAGTGGCTCCCCTCATGATCCCCGGCAGCTGGAGCACCCGCTACCCCTCATCGCTACAGCTGTAGCCAAGGCGCCGGCCGGCCAGTGTGGTAACTGGGACTGCTCATCTCTGCTGTACTCTGACACTGCCAAAGTGCGGAGCAATCCTGCCGACTGCCCCATACAAAGCCCCGGGCACTCGGGAGCGCTTTGCCCGGCTGCTGCGGGTCACTGCGGCGGGCAGAGCGCCTCAGCTGCGCCTAGGGCGGGGAACCGCCTCCCTCCTGCGCGGGCAAGGGCCGCGCCCGGCTGGGACGGACTCAGGACCGGGCCGCTTTCCAACGCCTCGGGGCGGGCCGGGGTTCCCCCGCGAAACCTGCCGCACCACGGTCTGACCCTGCAGCCGGCCGGGAGCGGCGACGGCGGTTCTGCTCCCATGGCGCTGGCCGAGCTGTACACCCAGGTGAGCGGGGCGGGGAGCGGCCCCGAGGAGCGCCGGACCGCCATGGCAGGGGCGGCGCCTGAGGGGAAGCGGGGCAGGAGAGGGGTGACCGGCCGGGCGAGTAGCGCCGGGCTCGCCGGGGCGGGCTGGTGCTGTTTGTGCGCTCGGGGGGTGCGGCGCGGTAAAACGTCGAGCATTTGCGTTGCTGACCGGGTTCGTGGGGCTGGACCCGACAGAGGGAACGTGTCCGGCGCGGGTGCCTCGCCTGTACCGGGCTGCTGGGCTGAGGCACGTCCCAGGGCTCTGAGGTCCTGGGGCGGCTTGGGAAACGCTGCGGGCTTTCCTGAGAAGTACTTCTCTGTTGAGACGTCAGGTGCGGGTCTCGGATGTGCTAGCCAGAGATCTGGCAGTTTCCAAGTTCAGCAGCGCTTCCCCGGCCGCTTGATCGCGGAGTGGTGGCTCTTTTTGTTGGGCAGGTATTATGCTTGGCACAACTTGGTGCCAGAACAAAGATTCTTCCTCCTTTATGTGGCAGCTGTACTTTTTGCACAGTTTTCCCAGCTTTTCCTGTGGTCACCAGGGTGTTGTGACATATAACTTGTTTGCTTAGCTTAAAATAAACAACAAAAATAACACACACACATTACTACCTTATGTGCCTGTGTCTCCTCTGTCACAAAAGCAGCTGCCATAGTGAATGTCTCTGGCCTTGTGCTGCACTGGGATTTATTCCTTCATTGCGTTAGTACCATGCTGAGCGGCTGAGAGACGAAATGGGGCTTTACCTGGAGTCATAGTGGGGTCACCCTCCCTGAAGGGGTTCAGAAAACAGGTAGATATGGCACTTCAGGACATGGTTTAGTTGACACGGTGGTATTGGGCTGACGGTGGGACTCGATGAACCTAGAGGTCTTTTCCAGCCTTAAAGACTGTGATTCCGTGATCATGCTGAGCAGGTAAAGGGGGGGAAGGAATGTGGGTGTAACTCGATACGAAAATGAGCAAACTCTGCTCTGTTTACTTGCAAGGCAGGGTTTGGAGGAATGGAGCTGTGGTAGGCTGGCTGCGTTTGCCAATGGAGGCTCCTGGCACTGCAGGGACCTTTTCTGAAGAATGAGTACTTTGGTCGCGTGCTTTTTCCTCCCTTTCTTGTGTGACTTAATGCAGTTCAGTTTCTTACCTGGAAACATGCGAAGTGCCCCTGAGGCTATTTGTGGTGATGTTCTTGACTGCCATGGAATAACAGCAGATAAATAATTCAGTTTAACAGCTGTGAATAGATAAGTATTTTTTTATAAGCCAGGAAGTGAGCAGAGTGTAGGAATGACACAACAGTACGTTTGTGTTTAGTCACACATGGAAAAAGCAAAGTTAGAACCAATTTTGTTTAGCTACGTCTTTTATTTGTCCACTAAGTAGATAGTTGTGAAGCTGGGATTTTTTCCCTCTGGTTGGATAGATAAAAACCTTGTCACCGTAGTGGTTTGGGATTGTTTATGAAAGGTCTTTGTGATTTTTAATATCTTGTGAAAAAAAATCCATTGTGCTGAACGGATCAGCAGAGAGGGATTGTGAAAGCGTCTGAGGTTTTGATTTGTGCTTGTCACCTGACATACATGCCAGGTTGGCATAAGGCTAACCAGGAAGCTCCATCTCCATCCTTAGAGATACTGAACACTCAGCTGGAGAAGTCACTGGGCAACCCATGCTAACTTTCAGGATGCCCCTGTGAAAGTCCCTCTTACCCTAAATCATTTGGTATTGATCCTCAGGGTTTGAGAAAGCTACAGCTGAGGTACGGTGCAATTTGTAGGAACCTCTGGAAGCACCCACTGTTGGTGGTGGTCTCATGTTCTGAGGATCTGCTGGAGCTTCCAGGACTTCCTCCAAGTTAAAGAAGAAAAAAAGTCATTTGTGCCAAAACCAATAGTTGCAGCACCGAAGTGAGAAGGTGTATGAGTCTCTGGGTACTCTAACACTTCATGAAATCTTTGGCTAACGTTAATTTTTCAAAGCAGCAGCTGCAGCAGTTCTCATGGGCTTAAACAAACACAGTTGTTTTAAACTGACCATGAATATGCCTAGTGTAGGCAAATCAGATAAAGGGTTCTGGCCATCAGAGATGAAGGGCGCTGGAAGAAGGTTATATGGCATGTTTGGTTGTGTAAGTAGGGACTGAATGGTTCTGTGCTCTTTCCTGTGTTATCTTGTCACAGGATAGATGTCACATAAGAAACTCAGTACTGATGATTTTCAGGCTTTTTTCCTGACATCAGTGTATTTCCTCCTGTCCTCTCCTTACATCCACATATAGTCATTAATATTATCTTCATTGTCCAAGGCACATGCTATATGGTATGAAAAAAGTTTTGCACACGTGTCAGGAGTGATCTCAAATGGCAAATCCCTGAACAGAAGTGGTTTCAATGTTACTAAACCCCGTATCTGTTAATGCATAGTTGATGCATTAGGGAAGCTTTTAGGGATGCTGCTGCTTTGTCAAACCCTGACAGGAGGAGACAGACGCACTCCACATCAGTGAAGAAATTCCAGACTTATGGATGTTGCCATCTGTGTTACGTCCTTTTAAGAAATGCTGTTTCCTATAGCTTGTAGGGTATTTTCTATAGCTTCTAGGGTAGAGCATTTAAAGATGTTGCTAATGCTTCAGATTGTTGCTAACCTCAGCATGGGAGAACTAGATAGCTTAAACATTCAGCTACGCAGAGGTAATTCTGGGTTGTTTTTTTTCCAATCCTTCAAATACTTAAAACAAAATGATGATTCATCTGTTTCCATTGGAAGTAAGCACTTTTAGGAAGGATGTTTTCTACCCACGGCAGAGCTAAGGTACCTTACTGGGACTGAGCTAAGCTGAGCCAGCTGATTGCTTGTGAAGAAAGAAACCTGCTGGTAGTCTTTGGAGTTCGCCCTACTACAGGGGAAGAAGTTGTGTGGAGGTTGTGCTTCAGTCCCATTAGACTGCAGTTACCTTTCTTCTTTCTTGTGTACCATCTGTGCCCATGGCAAAAGGCTTTCTCAGGTCAGTGTCCCATATTTGCATTCAGGGAATTGTTTGTCTAAATTCTGCTAAGTGAGATGGTTTCTCTGGTCCTTGCTGACTTGAAATGTCCTAGAACTCGGGGCTCTGCTGCACATGTATTCTATTCTCCTTGCTCAGTGTTAGGGGGTTCGAAGAGCCTGGCAGCAGACTAGTCCTTGTTTGCCTGCCTGCACACTGTTTGCAGACTTTACACAAAACAGCAGTAGAACAAGCATGTCTGAGATTGGAACCACTCTTTATTTTTATCCTCTCTCTTCTTTTTTTTTCCTTCTTTCATGAAGAATAAGCCACAAAAATACAGTCTGCTGAAGGGGTCAGAGCCAACAGTAATCCCAATAAGTTCTTGCATACAGATCAGCTTTTTGGTTGCACTTAACACTTGAAGACTGTATTTTTTTAAGCTAGTCTGGTATTATGATAATAGTTAAACTAACTATTACCTTGGTTTTCTGTTGTAGTACAATAGGGTTTGGATCCCTGATGATGAAGAAGTTTGGCAGTCTGCAGAAATCACAAAAAACTACAAAGCTGGAGACCGTTTTCTCCACGTGCAATTGGAAGATGGAACTGTAAGAAACAGTCTGAATTGTTGTGGAGTTTGCTGGGATGTGTTTGTTTAGAAACATAGAACTCACCATTACGGGATCTAAATGACTTGTCCGTATTTTCTTTTGTGCTAACCCTGCAGTAACCAGAATTTTATCATCCTGATGATTTGTACCATAACCAACTGTTACCTGAAAATACGGAATGTGATTGTACTGTCTGTATCCCATGAGTATAGAACACGTACCTTGAAGAAGAAAAATTGCTTCTCTTTTGAAACACACACTGAAACTCCTCTTAGGCTGAAGTTAAATTGGAAGTGCAAGCCAGGCATAATTATTTCTCAGGGAGATAGCTGTTGCTTTTTTCCCCTAAAGTTGCTGCTATATATAAGATCTGTTGATTTTAGTATCTGAGTTCTTTACGGGTTTTTAATGTTTTGCAAACAGTATTTCAGTATTCCTGCATTACTCTTCTGTAATGACAGGTATTAGAAGTATGATTCAATGAAGTTGTTGAAAGAAACAGAAGCAGGTTTTAAACTTGGTGTGAAGAAAACTGAAGGGTTGAGCAAAAGGGGAGTTTTAGAGCCGATTTGAGTTCTGGCCAGGTTTTTACTTTCATTTAGTTGCAGTCGGTCTGCTGTTCACATCTGTACTTGAAATACACATGTTTAGAGAGCTAAACACACTTCCCATTCTTACAAATTCCCTTCCAAAGTAATGTAAATACAGAGAATAAAGCTTTCTTTTTAATAAACATCAAAGAGCTCCATCTTACTTTCATGACCTCCAAGTCCCCTCAGTTCAGTGGGATGTGTGGAATTGATGAAACACAAGGTCAGACAGTAGTGCTTCATCAACTCTGTAACTTCACGTAAAGGTAGAAGATGAATTCGTTTTTATGCAAACACGAAGTATTTTACGATATTTCAAGTAATTTTTTGTTGACAGGAACTGAATTACCCTGTTGATCCAGCTGCTTTGCCACCCCTCCGGAATCCTGACATCCTTGTTGGTGAAAACGATCTCACTGCGCTGAGCTATCTCCACGAACCAGCTGTTCTACACAACCTTAAAGTTCGTTTTGTCGAGTCCAAGCTTATCTACACCTATAGTGGTAAGCAGAGTGAAATGCAGGGTTTCAAAAGTTTTTCTTTAAATAAAAAAAATTTAACAGAAATCTTGTTGGCAATATGGTGTGAGTAATGTTTTCCTCAAGAGGATGTTAACTCATTTTTGTGTGAGTGTAGACTTGTTTGTTGATCAGGATCTCCTGCCTAGGTTAGAAAACATTGCTGCTTTGCATCAGTTCAACGGTTGTTGCTGAAAACTAGCATTTCACTGAACTAACCTATGCTTCATATTTGTTCCCTGTGTTTGGTTGTAGGAATAATTTTGGTTGCAATAAACCCTTATAAACCATTGCCAATATATGGAGATGCAATTATCCACGCATATAGCGGGCAAAACATGGGGGACATGGATCCACATATCTTTGCTGTGGCAGAAGAAGCGTACAAGCAAATGGCAAGGTTCAGTATGTTGCTTGATGTCCATAAATAACACTTGAAGTCTAGTGGCAATCACAGTTAATTGCAGCTTAGCTTAACTGTGTGCGTGCGTTGGCTGTTAAGAGTCCCTGTGAATGGTTAACTATAGGAGGAGCAGTCCCTTAATTCTTACATTTCTGGATGCATTTCAGACCTGTGTGATTTAAACCTATCATTTCTTTTTAGAAATAATAAAAATCAGTCTATTATAGTCAGTGGAGAATCAGGAGCTGGGAAGACTGTGTCTGCACGGTACACTATGAGATACTTTGCCACTGTCAGTAAGTCAAGCAGCAATGCACATGTGGAGGATAAAGTGCTGGCATCCAATCCAATAACTGAGGTGAGTTTCAGAGAGTATCTGTCAAGCCTGTACTCGTGAAGGAAGAATTCTGAGCACTACTGGGCATCTTTGCTTGAAAACTCCAGGGATATTTTAGCTGCCCGAGTTAAATATCTGAATCAGAAGTTTAGCATCTGAATGTTACTGATGGAAGGAACTCGTCAGCTTCAGGGGCACCCAGGTTTTGCCTCATTTACCAGTGGCACTTTGGAAGCACTAGTTTGCCTCCAGAGTTTTATCTGACCACATCCTGGTAATTAGATGATGAGAAAACAATATTGAACAATATTGGGAGGTCATTTATTAATTGAAATAGAAACTGGTTAAGGTTTCTTATGGTGGGGAAATATGCTTTCTGTCATTCTCATTTTATGAAGCATTATACTATTTGACTTGAGGCTTATCTTCAAATTTGGACCTCAAAATTTAAATCTCACAGCTCAATGCCAAGATAGATCCTTGAGCACCTCTGATTTTAGGAATGTGTAGTTCAGTCATGTTATTCTTATGGAAGATGCAAGTGAAATTCTCAAAGTTTATAATTTTTTTAGGCTGTTGGCAATGCAAAAACGACACGGAATGATAATAGCAGTCGATTTGGAAAATACACTGAAATCAGTTTTGATGCGTGTTACCAAATCATTGGAGCTAACATGAGAACATACCTGCTTGAGAAATCCAGAGTTGTCTTTCAGGTGGGTAAAATAAAGCTAAAATCAGTCAATGTCAGTAGAGCTACTACAGTACGAATCTTTTACTACTTTTGTAAAGAAATGTTATGTGAAGTTCTGAATAGTAAGTCTAATCCACATTGAATTTGTTTTTTAATAGGACCTGATCTTATTTATGAGAAACTAATGTCTTCCATGTGTTTCCTTATGTTAAGTGGAGTGTGTATCTTGGGGACAGTTCCCTGACACAGGCTCAAGAAGTATTTGGGAAATTTGTGGCTCAGTCATGATAGTAACATGTGCCAGTTGTATCTGGAAAGAAACGGTGTGTATGGGGCACAGGAAGTCTTGACAAAATACTGGCTGTGAAAATTTCTAAGGCCAGGGTTTACTTCATGTGATGTATTGCAGTTTCAGAGGGTAATTGTGATAATCTACTAAAGAAAGCATTTAATTTTATAAAGCTGCTTTTTCTACAGTTTGCAAAATTTTCCCTTGTAGTAGCTGTGTAACCTTTTAGTACATTGAAAAATGCTTCTGTCTGTCTGCTGCCTGAAGGATGATTTGGAGATAGAGTTTTCTGAGTTACCACGGGGCAGTGTTTCAGCTGGCACCCCTACTCAGTTGTTGTCGTATTAGTAGGTGGTTATTTGAGATGAAGAAATTATTAGAGTTAATCCTTTGGGAAAGAACTTAGCATATTGGTAATGGAAATACAATCTATTGAATTAATCACTTCCCAAGCTCCTACTGAAGTATAAGATGTGCCTTTATAATACTGGACTATTTCTTTGCCAAACTATATTGCAGCAGAATTTAGCCTTCGAGTATCTCTTTTACGGTAGTGTTGAATATTGAATGTTTCTCTGTTTGGTTTTGTTTTTTCCCCTCTCCTTTCTGTAATGGTACTCTTTGCTTTAATTTACAGTCAGAGAATGAGAGAAACTACCATATATTTTATCAGCTGTGTGCATCTGCTATGCAACCTGAATTTAAGCATCTTAAATTGGGTAGGTCTCAAGAAAATAATCTACTCTTCACTTTTTCAGTTCAGTATTTTGAAGATTGGGTTTTCAGATGGTAGGATGTTAAGTGCTTTGTAGCATAAATCTCACAGATTTACAATGGGACTTGCCTTTTTAAGTCTCTTAGCTATTAATCCTGCTTATATTGAACTTGGTAGCAAATCCCTAGTAACTTCAATAGGGTATGATCATGTACCTACATGTCTTTCAAAATCTTACTCTAATACTTTGTGTAGTGTTGGGTGCTGTTACCTACAGAGAAGCTTTAATGCCACCTAGGAAAAGCAGACTGTAGGCATATGTTTACTCAGTCTTCATTCCTGTTAGTTTGTTAGATCAAATATTAATTTTGCCAGGAATTGTGAATACTAATTTCTGCCATCTTGACTGGGTTAGGTGCTTGGATTTCTCTCGGAAAAAGAGGGGCTCCAGGTTGTTGCTGAAGAGCTGTCATCTGATAGCATCTTTAATTTTGTGATGTTACAAGAGTCTTTAGCACATGGCTATCCACAGTCCTGAATTTTCCAGCATTACAGGTTTTTCTTCTTATTTCTAGGAAGCGCAGAAGAATTTAACTACACAAGAATGGGTGGCAGCACAGTAATAGAAGGAGTTGATGACAGAGCAAATATGATGGAGACTCAGAAGACATTTGACTTACTGGGTAAATTCTTGGGCATAACTTTTCAACAGGCTTTAAAGTTATGGGGATTTTTTCTGAAATGGGTAAAGGTGAATGGTTTCTGAAATGTCTAAAACTTTTAAATTACCGAAATAATTAATTTCATAGCTTATCTGCTGCACTGTTTGTCTGTTTTAAAAGCACTAGGCAAGAGCAAATGGCTGTTAGTGATTGGTGTTCATTGGTAATGTTCAAAGTTGTGAATAGCTGGAGTCTTATTGGCTTTTAAGATAACATGCTGTGACAGAAGTGGAATTGGAAATTTCTTTGCCCCTACAGAATCAGACTTGATTCTGGCACTTGGAGAGGTATGAGAATTTATGCCTAATCTCTCATTGGATCAGACAGGCAGAAAGTAGGCAGAACCAAGGCTTTGCACAGTAATCTGCAGAGATGCTATACGCTTCTTGGCTACTCAGCAAAGCAAGTAATTCAGCATTGTGCTATCATAAATAATGGCATTGTTTCTGAGTATTTAAAATAATCAAGAGTTGTTTTTTTAGGTCTGAAAATGGATTTTCAGATGGATGCTTTCAAAATGCTGGCAGCAATCCTACACTTAGGCAACGTGGAAATAACAGCTGTTGGAGATGATAGATCATCCATCAGTGTAAGGAAGTAGCTCATTCACATACCAGCAGTTTCTCTTACAGCAGTTTCTCTATACCTGAAGTCCTTTAGCAATAGTTATTTCTCCTGTCTGGGGCTTAGAGCAGCATTAGAACTGACAGACTGCACTTGAGAGGCTTCACTATCTTCTCCTACCCAGAAATCACTGTGGGTGTTTGCATGAACCCTGTTTTGTGCACAGGCTCAGAAAGTCTGTATGACAGGCAGAATGTGGCTATGAGAACCCCATATCCATTTGAGCCACAGCTGTTGGAGAAGCTGCTTGGGACTCACTGCGGGATATGGGAAACAGCTTTGTCAGAGCTGCTCAGACTGTGTCCCAGCAGATCATACAAGTCTAAAAAGCAAGAATACCTAAACATTGACTAAAGAAACTTTTTCTTTCAGTCTTAATCCAAAGCATCTCATCCAATTTTTCTCTTTCTTGTCAGGAGCTCTATCCCATATTACTTGCTTTAGCTCTTCTTGATAGTTAGCCAGAGGAAGTGCTGAACAAAGCCCCTTGTGTATTTAAAAATAAGTTTGATGTCAGCAGCACCAGGATTTCACTGTCTACAAAACAGTTGAAGTATTAAATGTAATTACACATCCCTATTTATTTCCTTTAAAGCCGGAAGATAAACATCTCGATATATTCTGTGAACTTCTGGATTTAAACTGCAGCAAAATGGCACAGTGGTTGTGCCACCGAAAGATTATCACTACCTCAGAGACTGTCATCAAGCCAATGACAAAAGCTCAGGCTGTCAATGCAAGGGATGCTCTGGCAAAGAAGATTTATTCTCACTTATTTGACTTCATTGTGGAAAGAATTAACCAAGCTTTGCAGTACCCTGGCAAACAACATACTTTTATTGGTGTTTTGGACATTTATGGGTAAGAATGTTTTTGGAAACAAATTTGTATAAGCTCTGCCTTTTCTTTGGAGTTAATAAGAAGCATTTTTCAATTTGTGCTGCTAATGAATCTGGAGGATTTTGCTTCACTAAAAGGTCATAGTCATAGAAGTTCTTTAGCAATTTATAGTTTGGCAACTATAAATTTTAGTATTTTTTTGTGAATGAGATTTGCATTTAACTTTTAAAATGCTACGTGGATATGTTTTTTAGCTCTGTTATGTCTGGAAACATTAATTTATAGAGAAGTTTTGAAATGCTTTAGCATCCTGGTTAGTCTTATGACTATTTAATTTTCTTAGAAATATTAGGATAGCTCCCAAGTCTTATGAGGATACTACCATTTGTATTTAAAAGACACTGTTTCATCAGCTAATTTTTTTTCTTACTTGGCATGTGTTTCAGCTTTGAAACATTTGATGTGAACAGTTTTGAACAATTTTGCATCAATTATGCTAATGAAAAACTGCAGCAGCAATTTAACCTGGTATGTTCTTTCATTTGTTCTTTATCTTAGTTTGCTTCAGTTTTGAAATTGTCAGTGATTGATATTAGGAAGTGCATTTGTGTTTGAGTTACAGATATTTCTGGATAATGACCATCCAGTAATAGATAAAAGAGTTTTATTTTTGTATGTATGTGTATCTACATACACACAGACAAAACAAAAATGAGTTTATTTTTGTAGAAGACAGACATACTACACTACAAAATATATAAATGTTTTGTTTCTGTCTTTTCACAAATGCACACGTTGTATGTATTTGCTTCCTTAGTTATAACCTTGTATTTTCATCATTTTCATTTATCTAGCATGTCTTTAAACTTGAACAAGAAGAATACATGAAGGAAGATATCCCGTGGACTCTAATAGATTTCTATGACAACCAGCCTGTCATTGACCTTATTGAAGCTAAAATGGGAATTTTAGAACTTCTGGATGAAGAATGCGTGGTAACTTAAAAATTCATGTATTTATGAAGTCAAAAAAAAGCTTGTGGTAAATGGGAATTAGGACATTTTCCTTATCAAAGGAAGATTAATGTTTGCCCTCTGCTTGGTAATTTTAATTGTAAGCCACTTATGTCTATTTTTCTCTTACAAAATTAGGAACCTAAAACTAGATTCTTGCCTAGAATCTAATCCAGCAACTAGATTTCTTCATTGAGAGAGAAGTGCAGTGCTAGAACATGTTAAGTGTAGGTGCAGTAGGATCCCCCATCCTTGGATACTTCCCAGGTTTGAGGTCAAACAGAAGCTTGATCTGGTGGTGGTAGTCTTGTTTCAAGCAGGAATTTGGGCTACCCAGTCTCACATCTCTTCCACCAATATTTCTACAGTTCGGTTATGCCATGAACTGTTAATTTCAGTACAAAAAAAAAACAGTATTCCTTTTCCTTTTCACAAGTCCTTCTTGAATACACCACACCTGCATCTTTACTTTTTCTTCCATAACCCTAGTATTTTTTCCGTGCTTCTCGCCTGGCTCAAAAAATCCAGATTCAGGAATTGCTTTCTTCTCCATATGGGTAGTTCCTTTTGACTTCTGAACCTATTGAAGTAGCTTTTTTGGTGAAGGGCAGGCAGGGCAAGGTGAGACCTCTTCAGATGATCACTAGAAGGTGTTTTGGTGATACTGGCAAGTTGTGCTTCTCAGAATCTACACCACAAAGTAATATTCCCCAACTCAGTAGCTTATCTGTTACTGATTCTCAGGGATCAGGTTGTCACTGATTGCAGGTAGCATCCTCTCAAGATAAAATGACTTATGATTCATCAGAGAATTAACTTTAATATAACCTTCTGTCTTAAAATTATTTGCTATAGGGAGGAAAAGGGGACAAACTGGTTGTCGTTACTGTTGCAACTCACTGAAAATGCATTATTCAGGGTTTACTGATAGTAAGCAGTGTTTTCTGTTTTTAGCAGTCTAGCAGAGTTTTGTTAAAGAGGTTTTCCCTTCTCATTTTTACAGTTACCTCATGGAACAGATGAAAACTGGCTTCAAAAGTTATATAATAATTTTGTCAATAAAAACACACTCTTTGAAAAGCCAAGGATGTCAAACACATCTTTCATCGTGCAACACTTCGCTGATAAGGTAGAGTGTAACTGCCCAGTGTGCTTTCACACTGTTCCTAGCAACAAACCTACAGAACAGAGGAAATGTTAACCACACTTGTTTGGAAATTCTGTAAAATCTATCTATCTGCAATGCATAGTACTATTTATTAGTTGGTAATGCTGCCCTTAACATGCCATTTAAACATAAGAAGTGCTCAAGATGAATTTGAGAGTGTATAAGATAAAAAGGCAGAAAAAGTGCAATGTATAAATAAAAGGTTTAGATTGTAGTCTGTGCACATTTTAGTCTCTATTGCTTACACTTCAAATGTAGTATTCCTTTGTTCCTATTTTTATTTGAAATCATAGAATAATGAAGAGAGGAGGAATGAAATTCCTACTGAAGGCAGAAGGAGATTGCAGGTGATAGTGGATTCTGGCAGTTTGTCCTGCTTCTGAATTTGCAGTATGCACCTCTGTATGCTTGCCATAATGAACCTGATAAAGCAGTGTTCCAGCCGTTGTGTTTAAGAGTAATATAAAGACTGAATGACCACCACAGCTTAGAGATTGAAAAATACTGTGTTGTTAACTGTTCATGTATTGCTGAAAAGTTAATGATTTCACCCGTTTGCACAGGTAGAATATAAATGTGAAGGATTTCTGGAAAAAAACAGAGATACGGTACATGAAGTGTTGTTTGAAATCCTGAAAGAGAGCAAGGTTTGTGAACCATCAGTAATAATTAATTTTCTGAATACCTGATTGTACTGGAATTCATTCAGATCTGATTTTAAAAGTTTTCTTCTGATAAAAAGATTGTTAATAGCTTGAATAAATTAGTTAAGTCTTAATTTTTATTAGTAACCTACAACTGTATGTCAAATAACATACAGGATGGAAAAACCCAGTATTAAACTTTTTTCATACACATACATTTACTTTGCTTGTTATGTTAGGATTTTTTGTTTTCTTAAGCTCTCCCTTGAATATGTTTTTGGAATCGTTGAGAATGAAGAATTCTCTTAATTGGGTTTTTTTTCTGTAGTCATTACATGTAGCTTTGATGGGTGGCTTATCATTGCCAGCTGCCTTTGTTTATCATTCCAAAGAGATGAAAGGAATGCAGGGCGGGGAAAACATAGAATGTTTTATAAGTGCCTGCCACTTTCCATCTGCTTGAAGGCCCTGTCCTTTCAGGTCTATAGTCTTGAGACTCCAGGATTATTATTAAGAAACTAACTTAATCTGACCAACACCCATATTCTTAATTTAAATTAAACACTGTGAAAACGCAACATTAAGTGGTCTTAACATTAAGAGTCAGGATGAATGGGGTTTGCATTTTACATTACATTAGGTGTGATTTTTATTTGTTACTACAGTTACACAGTGTTTAACTGTGATTCTTTCACCACACTTTTAGTTTCACCTGTGTGCAAATTTTTTTCAAGACAATCCAGTGTCCGTTTCACCTTTCAGTTCAACTGTAAGCATCAAATCTGCAAGACCAGTTGTCAAGGCACCTAACAAACAGCTCCGGATGACTGTTGGCAATAAGGTACTGCTTAAACGTGCTGGCCTGTGATGCTCCTACTTTCAGGGAAGTGTACTGGGCAGTCTAAAGCTGTGGTCCTGTACTCTTTTCCTGTTCATTGTTGGCCATCCAGTTTTCAGTACAGCAAGAACCAGACACACATCAGTGCTCCAGGTCTGGGTATGAGTAGGTGTGTTTAATTTATAGATAGGAGACTGTTAGGTACAGCAGGACTGTTAAATTTTCTGTGTTTAAGATCTAAACCCTAAGAAAATCACCCAGTGTCCAGCCAGTACTTAATGAAGAATTAAAACAGTTAAGATTTGACATTTCCTTAGCTGTATTTTACCTCTGATGATTTCTAGTTCCGGAGTTCTCTGTCGTTGCTTATGGTGACGCTCAATGCAACCACCCCTCATTACGTGCGATGCATCAAGCCAAATGATGACAAGTTGCCTTTTGAGTAAGTATGCTCATGGTATTGAGCTGTCATGTTACCTTTAAAATGAAAAGACTACTTTTCTACTTTACACTAGCTACGTGTCAGCAAGCCAGAATCTTATTAGTGAACAGCTTCCCATAAAGAGCATATTTTTTCTTTAGAGATGTCTGAAATAAAAAATACTATCATCTTACAAAAAATAGGATCATTCAGTAATAGGTATCGATGCCTTAAATTTTAGGGTAATAAAGATTTTTTTTTTCCAAGTCAGATATTCATGTTTGTGTATTTGTCATAACATTTTTAGGGGAAAGGTTGTCCACCTTTAAGTTGATGGGTATTTTGTTTATCTTGTACAGCATGGGTAAGCACCAGTTCATATTTAAGGGAAAAAGACACTGCCATTCTCCTGGTGAAATTCCCTTTTGTCCACAGAAATATTTAGAGGAGTTTAGAAATCAAATCAGTGTTGAGCAATGCAATCATATGCCAGGTAGTTTGTATAATTCCTATGTCTAGCCTGATAACCACTAGGTTGTAAGCAGGAGGTAACCTTGACATAGCTATTGGTCAGGCTCGTGGGCAGACATGTGGAATCTAGTTTGTTATACAAGTTTTAGCTGGAAGGCAGTGTAATGATAAATGAAAGAAAAACTTTTGTCATATCTGAGTGGGAGGGAAGAGGCAACCTTTGATTCTAAATTATTGGGGTTTTTTTGGTATGCTAGCTCATTTTCTTGAAGCCAGACAAAATCTGTCCATGCAAAACATGTTACAAATGGCAGTGTTTCACTGCAACAAGACTTCATTATTCTAATAGCAATGAGGAGGGAGATAGCTTGAATAATACTAAAACGTGTCTGAATTAGATTGGAAGAGCTTGCCATAAATTTGTGAAAGAACAGTGGAGTCAGATCTGTCAGCCACAGGGGTCTCTTAGCTTGTACTGTCTGACGCTCTAGCATAGTGCTCTGTGGGCAGATCAGCTTCGGTCCAGAACTGAAAAGGGTCTTTCCATGCCTTCTGTTGATAGTCTTGAACCCAGGTATTCATAAGTAGATCCCAGTTTATTCATAATCAGTGTGCTAAAGAGTGCATAGAATTATTTCCCAGTAGATTGCTGAGGGAATTTATTTCTGTGTAGGTTTTGCACTGTGAGTGGCATGATTCTTTGCCAATTCATAACATGAGTTTTTCACAATTACAGTTGAAAAGAAACAGGATTTTTCAGAAGGGGAAAAATAAAGTCTTCCTATTTTAAGGCAAAAAACCCCCAAACCCCAGATACTCCCTATCACATATTTTTAAAACAAACCAAACAAAACAGTGTGACAAGATGCCACATAAAAAGTTGGGAGCCTGCTGTCCTGTGGGCAGAAATAGAAATCCAGCTAGTAGAATGGTTATAATTACTATAACATGCCAAACTCAGCAAAAATGTAAACTGCAACTCTGCTTTTTTAGGTTTGATTCAAAAAGAGTGGCTCAGCAACTGCGAGCATGTGGTGTTTTGGAAACTATTCGGATTAGTGCACAGAGCTACCCATCCAGGTAGGGACAGCAGTGGGCCTCTCTGCGTGAAAAAACATGTAGGTGTCACTTCAATGAATTGCACTTGCTAACTTTTAATTTTTCAGGTGGACTTACATTGAGTTTTTCAGCCGTTACAGCATTCTTATGACACAGCAGGAACTCTCCATAAATGATAAAAAGCAAATTTGCACGACTGTTTTGCAGCGGCTGATCCAGGTTAGTTTGTGTGCACTGACCCATGATGTGTCATAGCAGCTATTATTAATAAAAGGTCTCTTCTGCCAAGAGTCTACTCAAATCAGAAAGATACTTACTTTATCTTTCCTGATACAGTGTGCGTCACATAGGCTTGCGAGTCAGTACCTATGTGTTGTGGCAGTCATAATGTGGCCATAGACAGATGATTTGACCTCTCTGTTCTTAGTATCTTCACTTGTAAAATGGAAGATACTCTATAAACCAGCAAACAGGAAATGGTATGCATTTGTCAAGTATTAGAAATGTTATGCACACAAGATGGGTTTTGATGGTAACGTGGGGCATTTTGGAGAACTGTTCTAAAAATGTGCAACTTTGCACATTGTTCCTGTTTGTTAGACAAGTCTGTAGTAGCAAGTCTGGTCAAGTCAACCCAGGGATTCCAGTCAGCATGTCAGGGCTGAGTCCAGACTCAGGGATGTAAAAGACAAATCACAGTATACCTATTGCTTTCTTTTTCAGGATCATAACCAATATCAGTTTGGGAGAACAAAAATTTTCTTCAGAGCAGGGCAGGTTGCTTACTTGGAAAAGCTGCGGTCAGACAAGCTGCGACACGCATGCATCACGATCCAAAAGAGCGTTCGGGGCTGGCTGCAGCGGAAGAAGTTCCTTCGCGTCAGACAAGCCGCCACTACCATACAGCAGTACTTCCGGGGGCAGCGCACCATCCGGTACTTCTGTCTGATAAATGAGTTTGCTTTTAGGGCATGCCTGCAGGGATACAGAAGGTCAAACTAATGCTCAACCTTAATTTGGAGGTGTATTTTTCATGAAAGAGCAATTCAGATTTGTATTCCTGTTTCCTCTTAACTTGTAATTATGGACTTGAAAAAAATAGCCAAGTTACTCAGCTGATATGAAGAAAGTACTCCAGCAGATTTCCAGTGCTGTCAGACAGGTTCTTGAGAGGCCTGTGTACCTGTAAGCTCAGTCCTTAGCTAATGATAAGTGTCCTAGTCGTCAGCATGGTCATAGAATCATAGAATGGCACGGGTTGGAAGGGACCCCAAGGATCACAGAGCTCCAACCCCCCAGCCACAGGCAGGGCCACCAACCTCCAGGCCTGGATGGTCTTACTGCTTAGCTTCAAAGCCAGAGAAGAAATCAGGAAGTAGAAAGAAAAAACAATTGACAAATGTCTGTAAATCAATGTGTACAAATGATTATGAGGAATTGTTCAGCAGTCGTTTGCAGACTGAGAAGAAGATGGCTCTGTGTAGTCTTTGAAATTTTCAGAAAGAGATCATCAGAACATTTGGTTGTGGAACAGATTTCAAAGATTACAGATAATTCCCTCTCACTTTGAAGTAAAAAGTTGTGCCTTAGGTAGTGGGTGCCTGTTCTCAAGATATTTTTTTTTTCATGTTTTTGTGTGTGTGAATTTGCTGGCTGAGGGAATGAGCATTAGCAGCCTAATGTGACTGAAGCAAATTCTGTCTTTTGAATTAAGGCAAGCTGTAACTGCCAGAAATCTGAAGGAAACGTGGGCAGCTATAATTATTCAGAAATACTGTCGGGGTTACCTGGTCCGTAAGCTCTTCCAGCTCATCCATGTGGCTGCTATAACAATTCAAGCTTATGCAAGAGGATTTCTAGCAAGAAAAAAATACCGTAAGGTACAGCCTATTCTGTTTCAGTAACTGGACACAGCTATTGCTCTCTGAGAGATGGAGACAAGGGCAATGATCCCTAGTACTTCACCTTTTGCATGTCTGCTTCTCATATCTTCTACATTGTTTTTATATTGCTACTATAAAAATACTGATACATAATAATTTAGATCTAATCTCTGAGCTCCCAAGAGCTCTGTCTGGTTTATACTTGATGCAGATCATTTAGTGTGATGACTGTGGTGGTTCACATGTGTCTGCGGACTGGGTGTTTCAGTATTCTGATGCTTCGTGGGAATCATTGTTATTGCCAGTGTATGTAGATTCACAGAATGTTGTAATTGATGCTGATTGAGACACAGGTAATTAGAGGCATATGTTAATATTTTATTTTAAAGATGCTTGAAGAACACAAGGCTGTGATCCTTCAGAAATATGCCCGTGCGTGGCTTGCCAGGCGCAGATTTCAGAATATTCGGCGGTTTGTGCTGAACATCCAGCTTTCATACAGAGTTCAGCAACAGCAGAAAAAGATAGAAGAACAGGTGAGGGATACTGGTCAGTTTATGATTTGTGCTGTTTTTTTAATCATATCTGTTTTATTCAGAGCTCTCATGTCAACTACAAGGAAGCTAGGGACTGTTTACAAGGTCATGTACTGACAAGAAAAGGGGGGATAGCTTTACACTGAAAGAGTAGATTTAGATTTGGTATAGGAACAAATTCTTCCCTGTGAGGGTGGTGAGACCCTGGCACAGGTTGCCCAGATTGGCTGTGGCAGCCCCTGGATTCCTGGCAGGGTTCAAGGCCAGGCTGGATCGGGCTTTGGGCAGCCTGGGCTAGTGGAGCGTGTCTCTGCCCATGGCAGGGGGTTGGACTAGATGGGCGTTGTGGTCCTTTCCAACCCAAACCATTTTTTGATTCTCTGAATAGAGGCTTAAATGAGTGGCAATATCCATGCAAGACAGGAGAGTATCCAAGAGGTATGGTTCTTTATAAGAAATCATGAGTATTCTTTCTACATCCAGGTGAGGAAGAGTCATCCAGGGTTTCCTTATAATTTTGGGTTAGTTGTGCCAATAAGAAGAGTCTGCAATGAACATAGTTTGTTCGGGTGGTTTGGGGGTTTTGGGGGAGTTTTTTTGGTCGGTTGGTTGTTTATTTTTACTGTTTAAGTAGTCTGTCCAGTCTCTGAATGGGATTATTTGTGTTAGGATGAAGAATGTGTGAGATAGTGCTCTGGTGCAACATCTTTAGTAATTTTTAGGGATTCTATGTTATGTTTACTTTGCAGCTTGTTATTGAGATCCAGCTAAATCATGTTTAAGATGGATGCTTTAGTCTAATTGATAGAAACAATCCTTGGTTGAAATAATCATGACTGATATGGGATGGTGAGCAGAAATAGGTCAGGTGCTTCCTTCAAAAAAACATTCAACAGCTTCAGGTGTGCATTTTTCTGTTTTGATCTTACTCACCATAGAGTAGAGAAAATCATGGCTTGCTGGAGCGATTGACTAATCTGGCTTCAACTCACATGAATGACATGGACACAATTCAGAAACTGGAATTAGATCTTGAAAAGTTAACTGCTCAAAAGAGGACATATGAAGAGAAAGGGAAAAAATATAAAGAGGACACTGAACAGGTAAATTTTAATTGCCATCAGGATGCTTTTATTTTAGTTGAAGTATTTTTTGGATTTATCAAGTGCATGATTGGAGAGTTACTCAGTAACTTGACTTTTGGAGAGGAGAGCGTGGCAGGGAAGGGGGTCCGTATATGCTTGTTAAAATGTAAGACCTTTTATGGCCTATTTGTTCCTCCTTTGTAATTTTGTGTATTATGCTTACTTTTTATGTACAGAAAATCTTAAAACTTGAGAATCAGAATAAAGAATTACAAGAACAGAAAGGCATGTTAGAAATCAAGCTCCAAGAAAAAACAGAGGAAATGAAAGGTAAGATACCTAAGGAGTTTTTAAGGAGCTATAAAGCAGTTATAGTGGGGAAAAGCTGTAATGTCAGGTTTTCAACAGAAGTAAATTGTTTTAATAAATGCAATGTAAATGCTGGATTTAACAGTAGATTAAAAGTCAGTCCTAAGCTTCTCTTGCTTAGAATGTGTAGTGCAAATATTTAATAATTAAATTAAATTTGTTCTTCTAGCAGCAAAAGATCTCCTTTTATTATGTTTCCTGTCTCATACATATGCATTCCTTCAGAATGTCGCTTTGTCCTTAGTTCCTTTAATATACTGCTTTTACGAATCTAATTTCAAAGGACAGACATAGCATATGAGATCAAATACACTTTAGATGAAAAACACATTGGTGTTTCAGAAGCTTTTTGTTCTATAGCATTACTTGTGAAATTTACTGTGATAATTTTTGGCACTTGAGAGAATAATTTCAGCCTTAAAAATATGTTAAGGATTGCATATTAAAACAAAACTCCTCATTTTGGTCAGACTGCTTTAATAAATGCACATAATTGCGTGAAGGTCTTTGAAATATTGAAATATTTTTTGACAGAGAAAATGGATGACCTCACCCAGCAGCTCTTCAGGGATGTACAAAAAGAAGAAAATCAGAGAATGTATGGAAACTGAATTTGCTTGCTTTGGAACAGCATTCATTTTTCTTTTGCTCTTTCTCTGCTTTTCTTTCTCCTGATGTCATGCTCACATCACTTATGAATCTCTCAGTGTTCTTGGGACACTTATGCCAGTAGTGAAGTACTTCTTGTACAGCTGAGGAAAGGCATGTGCTTGCTTGTGGGTCAGTCACTGCAGAAAATCGTACTGTAGACTTGACATTGTTCTTGCTTTTAGTTTCCTGTCTTTTCATGTGTCTTTCTGAGAATTGAAAGGCAACCCTGATCATAATTGTTTCTTTAGAGGTATCTTCAAAAGTCAGTCAGGCCTGGAAGAGCAGATGATGGCAATACCAGTCAGAATTCCTGTGAAGAGAGTATTAAAGGACAGAATTGAAAGATTTAGTGTGAAGAAAAGGCAGCGTTTGTAAAAGACATTT
Organism: Gallinula chloropus; assembly: GCF_964237585.1. Classification (NCBI taxonomy): domain Eukaryota; kingdom Metazoa; phylum Chordata; class Aves; order Gruiformes; family Rallidae; genus Gallinula; species Gallinula chloropus. The sequence continues at coordinate 7,084,397 of NC_140094.1, forward strand.
GGTTGAAAATGCAAGGGGAAAGGTTTTTTCCTTTTTTTTTTTTTTTTCCTTCCTCCTCTCTGGTATTTCATTTGCAGTATTAAAAATGCTATTATCTACCAATAAATAGTTCTGGCTTTGCAGCATGCTTTTCTCATATCTAGTTTTTATTTCCCAGGAACTCTCTTCCAGTACAAGACAGAAACTTAGGTACCAGATAAATGCTGTTTTCTGAAGTGTGACGAGTGCAATCAGTGAGTTGGAAGCTGTGTGGTGTTTCAGCTCAGTCCAATTTTGGATGCAAATATCTTCAGACCACACTAAGAGGACTGCTTTGCCAGATTTTCTGCTTTACACATTAGCTGTATATTGTTAAAAGACAGTCAGTTTTAGCAGGGACTAGTAGAAAATTGAAAGCTTCCTTCATTGTTTTACTGAGAAGGACATGGGACTTTCTTGCTATGTCCTCCTTTGGCACTTTTTTCATAAACTACAAAAAAAACCCCTCAGTTTTGCCTTGAATTTGGTCCCACTGTCTGAATTAGATGTAGGGAAATCCGGAGACATTCTCATGCCATCACCATCCATTTTGTAGATTGATTGTGAGGATGTAGGATAGCGTTTTCAGGTAATTCTGGTTCATTTCAGTTTTCCTCAATGAAATACATTCTTCAAATTAAAACAAAACCAAATCCCACCTTTTCACTTAAGAATGTAAGAAAATAAACCCACCTTTTCATTGTCTTTGTTTAGTATGCTTGAGAAGAATTTCCAAAATCAGAAGCAGGGCTATGAAAAGGAGATTGAATTGCTCAAGGGAGAAATTAAGGTGCTGAAAGAAGAAAAAACTCAGCTACAACATCAAATTCAGCAAGAAATTGTCATTCAGGATGGCTTGAAAATGGAAGTAGGACAACTTACCAAACAAGCACAGGTAGAGTATGACGCATTTCGTTGTTGATTCGGTGCTAGATAAGGCAAGTAAAGAATGGAAGTGTTTTATTTACACATTATCTTCTCTAATTTCTCTCTCTCCAGACCATTTTTAAACCAAATTGTAGTTAATAAGCTGTATTTGATACATCACTCTGTTGCATTGTTTTCATGTAGTACACAGTATAAGTAGGTGATTGCTTACAGAAGTGTGTGTTTTGGAGGGTAATTGTGCCTGAGTATCTATACAATTAAATATGTGGTCTTCCTCTTCCTTTTTCCAAGAAAAGATTAGTTTCTTGAGGGATTTTTCATAAATATAGTTTAGAAACTGAACCTGGAAAATAGTACTTTTGTGTTAAGTCACTTTTATTTCTTCAAGTCAATTCAATGACTCAAATGTATGTTTTGATTGACATCACCTTACTGTTCCGCTCCGATGCCTGACAACCGGATGCTTTAAACACAACACATTTTAAGCCTTTTACCATATGAAATTGTTATTAATTATCTTTATGATTTAACTGATACTCAGCCCTTGTCATTCACTGCTTGTCTCAGTCAATAATCTTTGTCTGATTCAGAAAATACCTGAGTTGCAAAAGGAAATTGAACTGTTGCAGACCCAAAAATTGGATGTTGAAAAGCAGGCTCAGTCACAGAAACGAGAATTGAGGGGTAAGCAACATACTGGATGATTCAGAGAACTTACCAAGTACAATGAGAACCAGGCCAGCTTAAATTGATTGATCTCCCATACTGTAGTGATTTGATTCTATTCATACCTTTACTCACAAGGTGAAAAAAACTCAAAACCCAGCAGGTGAGTTTTAGAGAGTGATCACTGAATACTGAGAGTTTCTTCCCTTTTGAAGAAACTCTTTATTTCAAACATTACTTGGTTCTGTTTAAAAATCAGTACTAATAATTTAAAATTCACATAAAATTTATGGAGTAGCTTGTAGATACCCATGAATAGTGAAAAAATACATTATCTAGATTTCATTCATCCTGTCTTTAGACTGAAGTCCAATAAATTTCAAATACATTTTAATAATTTGCTGAGATGGGTTCTCTTTGGGAGAAGGTACTAAAGAAGCACTACTGTTGTCCACTTTGTTCAGTGCTAACAATGTCATAAAGCAAACCTCTCTCTGCAGCATTTAATGTAGTAACCTAGCACTAGATGACAAAAAAATAACTCTGTAAAACTCTAGCAGTTGTCTGGATTCAGAATGATGTGACTTTGCATTGAAAGTTTGATGTGTTTAGGTATACCACCAATATTGGGGGTTTTTCCTACCTAGTGCACCTCACGTGCATAAGTACAACCAAGTCCTTCACCGTATTCCTGTAGTGATTCAGAAATATTTACTGAGCACCAGGAAAGAACTTTGTATGTAGCTTAAGAAGTTGTTTTGATTTTTGTAATCAAACTCAATTTGAAATGTGTGGAGGAAGTTATTCATGTAATAAACATTGTTTTTTTCCAGAAAAGATGTCAGAAGTTACAACACAGCTTCTTGAAAGCTACGATTTGGAAGATGTACGAAGCAGGTAATTTTGTTCTGACATGTCTTTTAGAAAGCTTAAGAAATGCCTTTTGTTCACCTGCACATTAATGATACTGGCTTATATTCCAGACTCTCTACAGAGGATTTAGAACACTTAAATGAGGATGGAGAACTGTGGTTTGCTTACGAGGGCTTGAAAAAAGCTACAAGGTTAGTTCAGTTCTCTGGTGTTTTCATAACCCCAAGCTGTGATCTAGAAAATAAATCGAAAGATCAGTGAGTAACTAATTTGATAAGTACAGTACTGAACATCTGTTTAAGAAATAGACAAACACTACATTATGTGACTGGCTGAGCAGCTTAAAATCACTTTAACAACTTTCACTAAGTCAGTCAGAAAAGCATGCATGTGTCAGTTGGGGAAGTGTGTTTCCTCTGAGATATCAGGCATAACTTTCCACTTGCTTTAATGCTCAGGTGATGTAATGGAATGTCTGCATGTTAACCACAGCTTGGCCCATTGCATCGCAGTCGTACTACATCTACCGTGTACTTTCTCCTCTTTATTTATTAGGGTAATGGAAAGTCATTTCAAGTCTCAGAAAGAAATATATGAAAAGGAAATTGAAGGTTTGAACTTTAAAGTTGAACATCTTAGCCAAGATATTAATCATCTGCAAAAATTATTTCGAGAGGAAAATGACATCAACGATGGTATTCGACTTGAAGTTAGCAGGCTAACTTCAGAAAACCTGGTAAGATCAAGATGTAGCAAAGCAAAGTATGCTTATTTTTTATGACACAAAGCCCTCAAAATCCTGCAATCACGTCCTTGAAATCTCAAGGCTCAGATAGGGCCATCTGGGGTTGCATATCTGCACAGGCTCTTTCCTTGCATGCTGGAGTAGTGTGTTAGCAGGCAGCCTACTTTATTGTCTGAGAGTACAGCTTGTTGGGGCAGCCCCATGGGGGCTTTTATTTTGCATAAATCTGAATTGAGATTTGATTCCAATCACAGAATGGCAAAATACGATTTTGTGAAGTGACTTGGTGTGTGTTACACACACAGGCTTTGGCTTCTGCTGGCAGCGAGGGAGGCGCCGAGAGCCTTTAGAATGTGTTGGGACCCTTGTACACTTGTGTGGCTGAACTGTGACGTTTTAGAAAAGATGTTTCGAACTTCAAAATGTTGCCAGGGTCTCCATTGCTGAGCTCATACAAATAGTTTTGGTTGTGCTTTTTGCAGTCTCTCAACAATGTGAGGAACTTTTGAGGGCTGTAATAGTTTCTACAGACACTAAGTTCCCGTGGGCCAGTACGATAACAGCACACTGGGTCTGTCTGGGATGGAGTTAATGTTCTTTGTAGTGCTCCTTATGATCCTACATTTTGGATTTCTGGGTAAAACAGTATTGATACCATGCCAGTGATTTGGCTGTTGCTGAACAGGACTGTCAAGGCCCTCTGGTTTTCCTACTCTGCCCCACCTCAGCAAGTTAAGCTGGGGGTGGGCAAGAAGTTGAGAGAGGGTACAGTCCAGACTGCCCAGAGAGCTGACCCAAAGGATATGCCTACCATATACTGTCATGCTCAGTGATTTAAACCAACACCCCTCCCCCCCAAAAAAACCAACCAAAAACAAACCCAGAAAAACAAATAAAAAACCCAAACCAAACTGAGGTAGAGGGAGAAGGGAAGGGGGTGTTTGGTTTTGTCTTGACTTTATCTTGACCCAGGTGTTGTCTTGATGCTTCTCTTGCTATTTGTTGCCAGGGTCTTCCCTGTTCTGCTGGGGTGTGGGATTGAGGGTAGGGAGGACATGTGCTGAGCAGCTCCGGGGTCACCCCACAGCAGGCAGCTGCAAGTTTCATTGTACCGAGGCGTTCAAGTTGAGAGTTGAGTGCCTCTGTTCTTTCCCTGGAGTCAGAGGACAGAAATTAGAACCTTTTTCTCGGAAGCCTCTTTAAAGCTATTTCTGTCTCTCGGGTTGACAAGTTCTGTGATCTGACGGTGAAAAGCCAGAGGCGAGTGGAATTTGTGGTGGTTGCAGGTCTCCCCACGAGAGGGCATCTGAGCATACCGCCTTGTCCATGGACTGCAGACAGGCTTAGAGGTTTTGCACAGTGCTGGTAATGACACGGTCTCTAACACAAGGAAGTGAGTGCAGTTGTTCCAGGGGGTAGTATGTAACGTGACTTTTCTGTTGAGTGAAAAATAATTAAAGAAATACCTTCAAAGCAGTTACTAAAATTGAAAATTCAAGCAAGAGTTATTTTTTTAAAATGATAACATATTGAAATGTTTTTTCCAGTGGTAATTGAGCAAGTGAAATTAAAGCCACAATGTAATTTCCTTTAAACTAGAACAGAAGAATGGCAGTACTGGGTCTGTCAGGACATTTAGCTAGCTTGCTATTTCATTTTTAAGAGTGGCCAGCAGGACGTGCCTCCACAAAAGTTAAACAAGTCAAGTAAACAGGTCTTCCCTCACAGTGTCTCCCCAGTTTTTCACTGTTTGCAGCTGAAGGTCTTCCAGTGTTGTTGGAGCTATTGCAGACATTTGAAAAGAAGGAAGGTGCTGAAATACACAAATCTCATTTTTCTCTAAAAGGTGATCCCAGATCTTAAACAGCAGATTTCTGAACTTGAAAATCAAAAGTTAGATCTTGAAAATCGTCTTCAGGAACAGACTGTGAAGTTGAAAGGTAAAGTACTGGTATGGTCCCTAGGCTTACAGTTCTTTAAGGTGAACATGATGAATTCACCTTATTTGAATTTTTAAAAGCTTAAGCAATATTGCCCAATAATTCATTGCCTTATTACTTACTTTTTTCCTAGTAAAATGTAAGAAACATGATGAAATAAATCTGTAAAATATATGCAAGTATGTGTATTTTTTCTTTTTGTAATCTTTTTTAGGCCATTCAGTTCTCTGTGGATGTGTATTTGGTAGGGCTCTGCTAAGAATATGTGCACTAGAGTATGCCCATTGGAAACAATCATAAAAAGGAAAGATGTTCTGGAACTTGAGGTGTACGATGTGAGGTGGACTTCAGAGTGTGTTGAAAAATTCAAAGTGAGAGACAGAGGGAAAGGTTCATGCTAAATTTGCCTGTTTTAAAGTTCTTCTTGCTTTAGGAAATCAAGCTTTGTTGAGGTTTTTTGAGACTTTAACGTCAGTGTTGTCCTAGGTATTTGATTTAAAATTCCCAAGTGGTTTTCCTTCCAACTGCAAGAAGTTAGTAATGTCAGAATTCCCAGTCCTGTGTAGTCTTCTGTCTGGAGTGGAGCACTCATGTATTTCTCTGATACATTTTCTGGTGTGCCATTCAATTTCATTAGATGAAACAAAATTATGAGTTAAGAAGAGATTTACTAAATAATAGTCCAGAACAGTAAGAAAATGTTGTGATTTTGTTGTTTTTCTTTTGTTTTGGGTTTTGTTGCTAATTATTACCGAAAACAATGACAGACATGTCTAATCGGCTGCACTATGAGCCAGAAGGGGATAGAACACAACCACGGTAAATATGTTCTGTAATTTTTTTTTAAGTGTAAGAAATACAGTTGTCATAAGCTGGGGTGATGAGCTCAGACTCTTTTGAAGTACCACCTCCAATGTAAGGCTTGCCTTACGGCCTTGAGTACTGTTAACAAGTAATGAACACGTGTGATACAACTGTGCTTTAGCAAAAGAAGAATGAGCCCAAACTACCTGTACCTATTTATTCTTAGAATAAATGAGGCCCAGAATGAAACAGACATAAAAGCAAAAGAGAGACTGAAAGTCACAACCCAAGAAATTGTGGGCCTGAGCAATGGTTTGATGCAAGATGAAATCCAGGATGAAGTACAAAGCAAGATCAAGCAAGAAACGACTCGACTCGCTGTAGAAAACATGGTGAGGAAATGGAATTGTCATTAATAAACCTTGCCAGAAATGCAGGATAAAAAGAAACCATAGTTTCATGGTATGGGCAGGATGTTTGCTCCGTTTGTTGGGGGAGAAAAAAAGATATGAAGGCTTTCATGTTTCTTCACCAAATATATGTAAAAGCACATCATAGCCCTCTTTAATTGTGGCAATAACATCTAGCAGTAGAAAACATTTCTTAATTGTCTTTGCTCTGATCTCACCGATTTTTATCACAGGATCTCGAAGAAAAACTAGACATGAAAGACAGAATAATAAAAAAATTGGAGGATCAGATCAAAACTCTTACCAAGGCTATCGAAAAAAGTAAGATATTGTGTGATTTTTTTCTTAATATAGATTTGGATTTTTAGTGTGTGCTTGAAAGAAACTGTATTTTTAAAGAAGAAAAAGGTAGGGTTTATGGTAGGGTTAGAAATTGTAAAACCTTGGGGAAAAGTGCCCTTTCCTGTATTTTTTTTCCCAGCTAATAGGAGAATGTGGGACCTAGATTATATGATAATGGATTAAGCCAGGGGCGTCAGGTTCTGTCAACAGAAGTTAATACATACCCTCACATGAACTGTCTCTGAGCCAACAGAGTGTTAGTTTTCCATCAGATGAGTAGCTCCTCCCATCAGCCTTCAAATGGCAGATGGTTCCTGATTTGAAATTAGTTTGTACAAGCTCTTGTATAGTAAAGAAAAATTACTGTAGAATACACTTCAGAACACTGCAGAGATGACTAATGTGGAGCTCTGTTGTTGCTGCTTGTCTTATTAGTGCAAGCAATTCCACTGTAACCAGTAAAACTTATCACAGTAATAATATAAATGTCATTTTACTCCCAGTGCTTGGAAGGGTAAGCTAAGAACGTTGCTGTGAACAGGGCCCATACTGTGGTTGTTACAGAGAACTGCTTTTGTCCAGGAGTTTGTTCTTGTGTGAACGTTAGCTTAGCCGTTTATCTGCAGGTAACTCTGCTTTTGTGTTTGACAGCTGAAGCTCCTGTGCCATCTTTGTCCAAAGAGTATGTTGGAATGATGGAGTACAAAAAAGAGGATGAAGACAGGATCATTCAAAATCTTATCCTTGGTACTTTAGTTTCACTTCGAATTTGATCAGTAGAGCAGAACACTGCACCTCAGGCCACAAGGCACTCTGCTTTGCTCACTGTCAAAGTTGCCTTTTTTCCACTCTTACCACCAGTACGACTCGGACCCTCTATTGTTCTTCTTCCACTGCCAGCCATTTCAATTACAGAAGTGCTTTATCTGCATAAAAATAATTTCTCTGACTCTACATAGCAGTGACTCTATTATCTTTCTTATTATTTATTCAATTATAAAGCAATAAATCTCAGGAGTACTCCAGGGACTTGAATTTACTTTCTTCCTGGTCACCTACTAAGTCTGTAAGTCATTGGGCTTATATCCAAGTGGTGTGGATTACTCTCCTGTCTGTCCTTTCCATGTTGTTACCTTCACTGAAGGGAACTGTGCTTTTGTATTTCTCTTGTAGAGGTATTTTTTCCTTCTGAGTTACTTCACAATATCAACCTTTTACTGAACCAGCTTTTTGCTTTAGTTTAGAATCAGTAGTAAACTCAATGGATTTTTCCATAGACATTAGTACCCGTATAAGCTACTGCTTGGGAGCAGCATCTTGCTTTTCTTCTCGCCTGCCTTGTGCATGTTTCTGTCTCTGTGAACAAAGCTGTGCCATTAAACAATACCAGAATTTGATCTTTAGTTAAATGCAAATTGCTTTTTGAAGTTGTCATGTCTGGCGTCGCCTGTCCTGGACCTTAGAAGTTGTTGCAGTACTTTCCTGTTACACTGGGAAGCTTGATACTCTTGTATGAACAATGCTGTTACAGAAGGTTTCAGAAACAAGTAATTAATCGATAAATCCATTACCAAGTGACTGGTCTCTGAAAACATGAACCCCCTAGTGCTTGTGTTTTGCAGAATCATATATTGAATCATTGAATTTTTGGATAATAAACATGATGACTCTCCTTTATGCAGATCTAAAGCCACGTGGAGTTGTTGTTAATATGATACCTGGCCTTCCAGCTCACATCCTATTCATGTGTGTGAGGTATGCAGATTATCTGAACGATGCTGACATGCTGAAGTCTTTCATGAATGTAACTATTGATGGTATCAAACAAGTTGTTAAGGTAGGAATTATGTTTGGCTGTACTGTACTTTTTGATTTTTAATGTCAGGTTTAGAAGATGCAGGCATAGTACCCAAGGAACAGTCACACTTTCATTTGCTAGTGTTCCTATAATAGAATAACATTAATTAGTGACACTCTTCTTGATGTTTGCACCCCTGTAAAGCATCCTGGGAAGGTTCTGCAGTACTGAACATAGAATGCATTAATAGAAACTACTTTTATCTGAAGAGATTGTAAACAAAATAATTTGAAGTATTTTATATATTTGCAATGAGTAGCTTGTTAGGTGAAGGGCATCTGTGCTTTCAGCACTGGAAAAAGTCCAGGGGACAGAAGTGGTTAATATGTTTAGCAGCAGGCAGGTATCAGAATTTAAGAGGTTTTTACACTGCTGTTGTACTAGTGTAGTGGGGTTTTGACAGGTCATTTGGTACTGCAGCATTAATACCCAAATGATTGAAGTTGATTTTGTAAACTGGCTGGCAACATAAGTTATAAACAAGATTTGTTAGCCTGTTGTCTCATCTACATAACAAATTAATCTATATTAATGCTTTGTTATTGATTTATAATGCAATAAAACACCAGGCGTGCTTTGTAGCACAGGCAGGAATGGGCTGTGGTTTATGCAGTTGCATTTGTTGTGTGGAGAATGCCTATAGCTTTTTCACCAGCAAATCTTGTACCATAGTTTAACCATTAGAAAAGCTTGTGCTTACTCAGCAAACAAACATCTCCATGCTTACACATCGTTAGCACTGTGTCTATGTGTAGTCCAGTGTCACTGGTGTATGTGGGTGTTCACACTTCTTTGCAGGAAGGCCTCCATGTGCTACCCCGTACATGGAAATGTGTAAAAGGGTTTGGGTCAGGCTTATTTAGCCAGCCTGTCGTGTAAGAAGACTTACCAGATAAGAGGGAAATTGCCATCTGTATATTAGCCTGAAAAAAGTAAGATTTGTTCAAATATCATGTTACAGATGCTGTATGTTCCTTCTGCTGTATATAAGCTCTATTATACCACTTCTCTGATGGCCTTAGGTTTAGTTATAAATTACCTTCATAAGACAAGCCCATTCTAAGATTACATTACTTAATGTTTTTCAGCAACATTCAGAAGACTTTGAGATGTTATCTTTTTGGCTTTCCAACACATACTATTTTCTTAACTGTTTGAAACAGTACAGCGGGGAAGAGGTAGGAATGATTTTGGCAAATAATTCCATTATTTTACTTATGATAGACTTTAATGGGAATTAAAAATAGTGATAATCTGTAATTATTCAGCTGCTCTCCACTGTTCCTTTCAGATACCTAGTTATTCATATTGCTCTGCCATGGTGTTGTGTCTTACAAAAATAGCAAGGCTGTGTAAAGCTAACAGATCAAGTGAAATGAAGGAAACATTGAAGGGCTAAAGTAGATTAAAGGTGTGAGGTGGAAACTGCTCCTTAATTTGAAATCTTCCACAAGAGTTTATGGTGAGCTGGACTTCAGGTGTCCAGCTACATAAATATATATGTGTGTGTGTGCTGTGTCTGTGTACATCTGTGTGCATGTATATATAAAAATATCTATAAACAAACCCGGTTTTACTGTTTTATAATTAAGACCATTCAAACACCTACTGCTACCAATATCCAGAAATACAACATAATTAAAAACTCCTTTTAAATTGCAAACTATTACTGTGATTTATTGCTAGGCTTTATAAATTTAGATAGAGTGGATTGAAACTGCATAGGCACATAAGAATGTATTCTTCAGGATTGAAGAACACATTATATTTATTGATGATCAGGATGGGGGAATAGAGTGTACAGTCTGCAAGTTTCCTGGTGACACAAAGCTGGGAGGGGTGGCTGACACACCAGAGGGCTGTGCTGCCATTCAGCAAGACTCAGACAGGCTGGAGAGCTCAGTGGGAAGAACTTTAATGACGTTTAACAACTGCAGGTGTAGGGTCTGGCATCTGGAGAAGAACCACCCCAGGTACCAGTATAGGTTGGGGTCTGGCCTGTTGGAGAGCAGCGTAGGTGAGAGGGACCTGGTGGACAGCAGGATGACCACAGAAGGCCAGTGGCATCCTGGGCTGTATTAGAAGGGGGGTGGTTAGTAGGTCAAGAGAGGTCCTTCTCCCCCTCTGCTCTGCCCTGGTGAGACTGCAGATGGAATATTGTGTCCAGTCCTGGGCCCCTCAGTTCAAGAAGGACATAGAACTCCTTGAATGAGCCCAACACATGGCCACCAAGATGACTAAGGGAGTGGAACACCTTCCTTATGAGGAGTGGCTGAGGGAGCTGGGCCTCTTTAGCCTGGAGAAGAGGAGACTGAGGGGGTCACCTTATGAATGTTTATAAATATGTAAAGGGTGAGAGTCAGGAGGACAAAGCCAGGCTCTGCTCAGGGATGGCAGAGATAGGTCAAGGGGCAGTGGGTGCAGCTGGAGCAGAGGAAGTTCCATGTGAATATAAGGAGAAACTTTTACACTGTGGGGGTGACGGAGCACTGGGACAGGCTGCCCGGAGAGGCTGTGGAGTCTCCTCTGGAGACATTCAAACCCACCTGGATGTGTTCCTGTGTGAATTAGTCTGGGTGATCCTGCTCAGGCAGGGGGTTGGACTTGATCATCTTTCGAGGTCCCTTCCAACTCCTAATGTTCTGTGATTTTGTGAAGCAAAAGAGGTGCCATAAAGCCTTGGAATCGCTGTACATCTGCACAGCAGGGCTCCCTCTTGTGTTCATATCAGTAACATCTAAAACCTTTCAACTTCATTAATAGTAGTCTCTCACAATTTAGTTGAATCCGTAGGGAAAGGTTTGAATCAAGAATTTGTAAAGAATATTCAAGACTTTGAACAAGTTAGGATTCAGTCTAGACTTTTGAAGTCAGAACCTTCCTGATGAAAAGTCCAACAGTGAGATCCCTTTGCAGCAATTAAATGTGTTTTTTTCACAACATTGTTTAAATAACTGCATTTTGTATTATTCTTTTTTTTTTTTTTCTTGATGAGTGGGTGGATTTTGTATGATTAAGCACAGGAAGCCCAGAACTGGAAGCATCCATTGAAGTTAGCTGTAGCTTTGACTCGTTCTGCAACTGTGTTCAGCTGGAGTTATTCTAACATAGACATTACATTGTAGTGGCAATTTAAATTATAATGTTATATGATTTCTAATAATTATATTTACAACTTGCTCGTAGGAATTTATGAAGTGTAACACTCCACAACAGAATAAGAACTGCTTGAAGCATTTTGATCTCTCAGAATACAGACAGATTCTTAGTGATTTGGCCATTCGTATCTATCACCAATTCATTACTGTAATGGAGAACAATATTCAGCCCATGATTGGTAAGACAGAAACAGCCCAAACAGACTTAACTGTAACCTGTGAACTATGCGAATAGAGCTTATTTATGGAGGCAAAGGATGGGACAGAGCTCTTTCTCCTGCTGATTTCTGCACACACGTTCCTGCTTGTGTCTTTTGCTGTGCATAGAAATTCCACTGATCCCCACAGGGTTTGGAAAGACTTTTTCCTCAGTGTTTCCTGGTATGTGAAAACACTTTGAAACCGATGAACCTTCTACAAAAACAAAAGGCTGTTTAAACTTTGTGTGCTTCAGAAGCCTGTGTCAGCATCTTACTTTTCTTCTTTGGTTTCACTTAGTTTGAAATATCCTGGAAGTAGGTTTGGTACAATAATTAAGTTAACGTAACTGAGGGAGCCTTAGGAGTGTTGGTCTTATCAGTTACTCTCTATTGTCTTTCAGTACCCGGCATGCTGGAATATGAAAGTCTTCAGGGAATTTCTGGCTTGAAACCTACAGGGTTCCGTAAGCGTTCTTCTAGTATAGACGACACGGATACCTACACAATGACCTCTATCCTGCAACAGCTCAGCTATTTTTATAGTACTATGTGCCAGAATGGCTTGGACTCTGAGCTGCTGAAGCAGGCAGTGAAGCAGCTTTTCTTTCTGATTGGAGCTATCACCCTCAACAGCCTCTTCCTGCGCAAGGACATGTGCTCATGTAGAAAAGGGATGCAGATAAGGTAAAGCCAGTAAAGTTTCAACAAGAGTTTGCTTGAGAATGAATTTTTAACATTTTTATGTCTTGTCTTTAATCTCTGAGTCAGTGGATATTACAGTGTAAGTCTGTAATTATACTGCTGGAAGTAGCCAATTGTTTTTTAGTCTTTTGGAAAAAAAAATAAATCTTTGCCTTGTGGGCTGAGCTGTTCCAACATGACACGTTACAGTTGTTCTTTCCATGGAAACACTGATAGAGGGAAAGACAGAAAATTACAGTCTGGAGTTGAAAGTCAGACATTTAGCATTCTTTCCATGCTAGTTCACTCGTGATGTCACAAATAGTATATTTAATTACTTTTTACTATAGTAAACAGGTGCAGTGTCCCCTGGCTGTCAGGCAGGCAAAAGCTGACTCGCAGTTTTCATGCTCTGTGATGAGAGAGGCACTGGGGCAGAGCCTTTGAGGGTTTAAATCGAGCATCATCTGTCTTGTTATGAGCACTAAGAGAACATACTCCTAACGGTTTTGCAGAAGATACAGGTCATTTGTTCTCTATTAGACAGTCTGCAGACTAAGGTGAAAGAAAATCAAATTTTGACCCATCTGGGAATATTACTAGAAGAATCACAGAAAGAAAGCTGCTTTAACCTTTAGGTCAGCAGTTATAAGCTTGGCCCTGCTTTGTCATGTGCAAAGATTGTTCTCGTTACCTGTGTAAGTTAGTATTTTAAAGACATACAGTGCTACTGCATAATAGGCAATGTAGGTATGTATTAGTAATTTTCTGTAAACAACTAAACTAAGAACATGCTTTTCATTATACAAACTTTAAGAAATAAAAAAAAAACCTAAAAGAATTGATGTATACAAGGGATTAAACTTCCAGATCAACAAGCTGTTAATTGCTTGATTTTTACGATCTTGCAGGTATGGTTTTTAACTTAAAATGTCTGAATTTGAACGCTGCATTAAAGCAGCATTCCTTCTTTAGAAGTCTTTAATGTAGCTTGCTTGTTGGGGGGAACCTGACATCTCTATTGTCTGTTTGTGGTTTATCCCAGGTGTAATATCAGCTACTTGGAAGAATGGCTTAAGGACAAGAATCTTCAAAGCAGCAATGCAAAAGAAACTTTGGAGCCTCTATCTCAAGCAGCCTGGCTCCTTCAGGTCAAAAAGATCACAGATGATGATGCCAGGGAAATATGTGAACACTGTACATCTCTCTCAACTGTCCAGGTAACAAACCATCTATTTTCTCATGACAGCACCAATTGCAGAATCTTAGCTATCTGAAATAACTTGTTGCAAAAAGCTGTTGGCCTTCCATTTGGTAAAAACAACATTCCTCAGCATTCCACATCACCACTTGTTAAATCAAATGTTTAACTCCATATTAGGGATTGTTGTTAGCATTTTAACTGCTCCTGCAGTGGACACTTACCTGCTTTGTTCCATCCCATGTTTTATTTCACAATTTATTTTCTTTATTTTTGTTGTTGTTGTTGTTGTTTCCCATAATCAACTCAGCTTTTTCTACCTCTCCTTGATCCTCTGGAAATGCCTCATAGCAATTACCATATAGGTAACAACTCCAATAGATGACCAGTCAAAATTTTCTCTTTATTGTAAAATTATGTACTAAACCTTGCATTAAATAGCAAGAGGTATGATATTAATGCTTTTTTCTCTTAGTCTTCTCACTTTTTATGGCATGCTAAATTAGCCTTTTGTAATTTGAACAGATAGTTAAGATCCTCAACTCATACACTCCAATAGATGATTTTGAGAAAAGAGTGACTCCAGCATTTGTTCGTAAAGTCCAGGTAAGCACTGTAACTATTACTTTTCATATCCAAGTTACAGGATACTTCACACACACAGTTTTTGATGCTGAATTGAATTGAATACTTGACCTTTACATCATATTATTACTGAATTGCTCAGCTTCTAGACATTTGGAACTGATCAAAACAAGTCTCCTTACTGTCATGTGAAAGCAAGATTTGCAATGGGAAGCAAACTATATATTGGTTTTGCTTTGATTCTTATCCCAACATTTTCTTACCCTTTCTGTTATAATTTCAGGGTATGCTACACAACCGTGAGGATGTTCCACAGTTGATGCTCGATACCAAATATCTCTTTCAAGTGACGTTTCCTTTCACCCCCTCACCACATGCCTTGGAAATGATACAAGTCCCCAGCAGCTTCAAACTTGGCTTTCTCACAAGGGTTTAATAAAACCAATGCGTTGGTATTTCCTCAGAGACCGGTTCATTTCTCCAGCTGGTGGCTAGTGTGGCAGCTTGCAGTGAAATAAGCTGGTTTTAAACTTGCTACTGAGTCAAGACTTAAACAAAGGCATAATTTCAGCTTGTGATTTCTTTCTCTCTTTTCTTACTCTTCTTTCTTCAGTACATTCCTCCAGTGATGATTTTATCTCATCAGCTGAACACAGAGGCTGTTGCAGCTGTATAGCCCCAACCTCACATGAAAAGCATTTATATGGCAAGTTGGCATTGGTGCCCTTTCAGCATCAGTCAGAGGAGGAAGACTGCCATGTGATAAATGTTATTTTACAGTTTTGCTTGCCTTTGCTTCCTGTAATGAGATATTTCCCCCCCCCCAAGGTAACTCTATTCATTGCCCTGATATGCTGGATCTGTTTGACAGTAGCTTTTGCCTTTCTATACTTCTTAAACCTTTATTCCTTTCATAAAAAAGACTATTTTGTAACAGTTCCTCCAGAAGACTCTAGTGGGAGGGAAGGGAAAGTCTTCCCACAATTCTTTAAAAAAAGAAAAATTTAAAAAATCAATAGAATAGCTACATTGGACCTGGGGAGCTGGGATCAATCTAAGAGAATTGTTATTACAAACCCCACTTTGTCTTTTGTCGGCTTGCTGGCTTGGCTCGCTGAGTGCTTGCACTGCAGCTCAGGCACACCAGGCAGCTCTTCAGCCAAGGAAAAAGGACTCAGGTGCTCTGCTTGAAGATAATTTTCATTTTGTTCTCTGCAGTGACAAGTCTGGATTTTCATATCAATCATTATAATAGAAAAGTCAGGTATTAAAATTCATGTCATGATCCAGGTTTGAATTACAAGCATGCTGCTTTAAACAACAGGAGTCGTCATCTGGTTTGGGTCCATCTCCAGTGCAGTATATTTCCCAATGTGTGCACATTCTCTTTCTCCCTTTCTTTTTTTGCTCGTTCTTTCTAACCAAGATGCTGAGTAGGAGTGAATGCAGCTACTGTGATCTAGTCTTACTGATAAACCAGGCTTAATTCCTTATGTTTCATATTTGTTTCATTTCAGTTGCAGGATCCTTAGAAGTGTTCCCTTTTTGCTTTGTTTGCTTCTCCCTTTAGTCACAATGCAGCAAACAGTGACTTTATTTAGTACCAGACCCTGTCACAACAACTGGACAAGCAGCAGTCACTTCACCACAATGCTGACTGCCCTTAGAAAGTCCTCAGTAAATAATGCTGGTTTTCTAGTTAGTCTGTTAGACACAGTTATTAAAATCAAGTATTAAAACTTTGAAATACTTAAGGGATTCTAATTAATAATGCTAATTTAAATATTACAGGGTTAGTACTGATTGTTTAATTTCACAGAACAATCTGTAAATATAAAGAAGGAATCATTCTTGCTTAGTATCCTTAATGTTTACTGTGTACAGTGACGTATTCATTGTGAAACCCACAAAGATATCTTTGAAATATATGAAGGAAATTGTGTGTTGTTCAGTAGCAATAAAAGCTGTACAAAATATCCCAGACATGCAGGTTGACCAGTATTTTAATCTGTTAAATAAAGTAACTTTTAAAATCAATTTGTAGTGCTTTGACTGATGTAATAGTTCTGTTTTCAGTATGGAAGTATTTGAAAGAAGTTACTTGGACTACAAGAGCAGCAGTGAATGCTGTCAGTCTTGTGCTGCCCCATAAATACTCAATGGTCCAGTGGCTTTGCTTTTACCTGTCGGAATGGCGTGCTGTCCTTGGCTCTGCATGCATGTCTCTGAATATTTTAATGGAAGTGAGTTTTGTTGCTGAAACTTGTACATTGATTGCCATTTTTACAATTCCTGGAGCCATATGGCTGTTACCTGCTGTGGTATGAGCACAGTCCCAGTCCACTCTTACAGCTACAGCACGTACAAGTGTCAGAAGGCATATATATCTTTATGACAGGAATTATCGATAAGGGAAAACTGTTCTGGCAGTTGGATGCTCGGTTACTCTGAGAGGTTTGTCTGAATTATGCTGTTAACACTGTGTATGTAAATAACAAAATATATATTTTTAGAAGAAAATTCAAAATGATCTCAGAAACTCACCATGTGATCGATGACATTAATGCCTTTAATCAGTGTGTTAGGTACAAAGTTCTGTTTGCTACCTGTAATCCTTGTAAGCATCAGGAGCTGTTTTACTGAAGGCATAGGCATGGGAGAGGTATTACTGAGGTTAGCTTTCCTACAGTGATAGCAAAGGAGAAAGCTGTTAACATTCAAATGGAGATATATCCAATGATGAGCCTTTACTGTGGTGGGAGAGCACTGAAGTGGCTGATGGAGAAATGTGTAAGATGCTGTTTCCATTTTGGACATGTTTAGCAGTGTGACTCCTGCAGTTTCTGGGACTACTACTCAGGTGCTTCCTTTCTGTCCTATGTTCCCATAATATTTTAATTTAAAAAATTAAGGCAGGTTGCTTCTACCCAAGGCTTGTCTGGGCTGAGACCTGATGGGTTTTTTCTTTTTTTTTTTTTCCTTTTTTTTCCCCTTTTTTTTTCTGCTTTTCTTTTGTTCTTTTTTTTTTTTTAGTTTTTTTTGTCTTTTGACAGTCCTCTTGATAGTCCACTTGACTATCAAATGCAAACATCTAATGGTTTCAGTAGAGTCCCAATGGTAGTTGTGACTTCGGCATTTTAAATTTTTATTATTATTTTAATATTAATAAAACAATATTAAATACATTAATGTTAATTTAATATTAATTTTAATATTATTCAACCTAATATATTAATATTAAAATATTTTAATTAATTCCCTCCAAATTTTTTAGAGTGCAAAAAAGCCATTTTTCAATCTTACTGATTTTAAATTTATTGTCTTAAAACAGGTGAATAGTAAAAGGAATATCCAAGGAAGAACCAGCATGGGCACTAATCAATTTGTTTGACTTTTTAATTTTGTTAAGATTATGAGATAGACTTAATGTTGACAGTGTTACTTGTCAGAATGTCAACTTGATAGTTGGAAAAATCAGTCTTCAGTCACCTCCCCAGTACGTTTAAACTTTAACATTTGAAAACCACCCAAAACCCACTGCTATATGGAACAAGCAGGTAAGATCTAGTTTAGATAATAGTTTATGTTCTCTGTTCTGTATTCTGAAAGAGGGCAGTTAAAATAAAGCCTTTTAACTGTAATCGCCAGTACGTAACTGACCTGAGGTGATAGGACCAGAGCAGCTGAGCTTTAAATACTCCTTAAGTAGACTTACTGGGAAGGCTGCCTTTCTACGTTAGCAGTTGCACAAGGCTTATTTAGTCACTTTGAGAATCTCCAGGTTCTTGCTGTTTGAAAAGGTGAGTAATTTGGGGTATTTATCAACAACATTCATTGTACTTAATGTATTTGTAAGTAGTGTCTCCCTTAGAGTTCCTCTGTTTCTTAATTTCTACTGTAACTTCTAAAACATAGTTTAACATTTCAGGTGACAGCGTAAGAAGTTGTAATCTTTATAGACATTTTTCGTTTAAATAGTTTCTGTCTTCATAAAATACTGTGCAAATCCATCATTATCACAAATAATCTCAGCTATAATACAGCTTTTTAATTATGAAAAAGCTTTGCTGGCTTCTCTTGTAGCAAAATTTTATTTGTCATAGTCTAATTGGAAGTAGAATATTGATAGCAAGTATGATTGATCCTGTATGTTACTCCAGCAAATCCTCCACGCTTTATCAAAGTTTAATTCTGCCCAAAGTATTTATTCCAAACTCAATAGATCCTTGAGTACAGCGTCTAGGTTGGTAAAGATGCTTTGTTCAAACAAGATGGCATTTTTCCCTGTAATACCTTCGCTTTACGCTTCTGAACTGAAAGTTTTCCTCACAAAGTGTAGTGTCTTGAGGCTTCACACCAAGCAAATAAACCTGTGACTGTGTCACCTCAGTTGCCCTCAGTGGAACCACAAATTCTGAGAACCTTGGAATAACAGGTTATTTGGTTGTAAATGTCCAGCTTTAAGAATCTAGCAGGACCAAGCCCGGGTGTAGCTCAAAGGTATGAGCAATAATACTGGCACAGAGAAGCTCCCTGAAGGGATGGCAGCTTGTGGTCTCAGACTCATTGTTTGTAAAAGAATGCATTAAAAACTTCAGGATATGTTTGTTGCTTTTCATCAAATGGAATATAAACCTCCTTCACTGTGCGTAGCTGATTGAAAGCTCTATGCAAATTTCAGCAGATTAATGTGTAGTTCCTTTTGGGACAGATTGCTTCCCACATATTTTGCTATGAAGTTATGTATCTCCTGAAGACAGCAGCAAATTTTTTATTGACTTGAGTGTGGCAGGATTTTGGAGTGTATCATCTCATTTTTCAAGGAGTCCACCGAAGAACTTAAGTACTTCAGCAGCAGAATGCAGGCAGGTGCATAGAATAAGGTGTGGTTTGGTTTTCATACAAAGTCCAGCCAAATAAATACCAGAATCTGCGCAGCTCATTGAATTTCTTGCTCCATTTCAGTCTCTCTTGCAATAGGTTCTAATTATTAGCCATAAACTCATTATATATGTACGTGTTTAAATAATGTAAAAAGCTTTCATTTTAGAATGGTAAATGGTGCCATTTGCCCTATGAAAAATATCCAGAGAAAAATGGCATTATGGTATTAATCTTGTTTGCTTTTAGTAGTTTTTAATTCTCTGTTGATTTGATCCCAGACATGCCAGGCTGGAGAGCAGAAGTGGGTTCCTAATGATGCAGCTTTCAGTGTGCTTCAAGGATCAATTTCTGCTCAAGCAGCACATTGTTCGTGATATTTTTTGTAGCTGCTGACTGAATCCTAGGTCATCTTTTCAGCTTCAAAAATAATGCATAATGTGGTCTATTTAATAATGCAGTGGAAAAAATACTGCTTGGTGCAGATTTCTCCCAAATCCAGCTGCTGTTGTACCTTACAGGCTGCTGTTATGTGAAAACCAAGAGTAATTTCCTGTATGTAGTGAATCCGTGTGCACATTATAGCGATGGGCAATCACTGCACATTGTAGCACAAGAAAAATACAGAGTGAAATCTATATTCATAAAATATAACCTGCGGGGCATGAGACTGTCGTGCACATAGTGACTGTTCACCAAGCTCCAGAGATTACCCACAGACAGAGATTATCCAGCCTACAGATATGCAGTCTAAGCTGCATTAACTCGCAGAGCAGTAGTGGGAAGCTTTGTGCTGGACTGGAATGCACTCTTTCCTCTTTCTCCATTCTCTTTCAGCTCTCTCCAACCGCAAAGATGTGTGACCAGACCTTTTTAGCGGTTGTATTTGGTCCATGTGACAAGTGCTTCAAGGAGAAGCCCCTTCGGGCTGTTTACGTCAAATCAGAACAACTCAGCTACTGCTCACTATGTGTGGAAATGGTAGGTTATTGATCTTATCAGCCAGAATGTGGAAAGACTGCAAAAAAACCCCAGGGTTGGGTGTATTAATGGGCTGTTGTGTTGGATTTTTCTGGACAGCAAATAAGCATCGCCAGGCCTATGGACTCCAAAGCACACACCTCTGCAGGCACCTGGTGTTTCCCCGAGGCTCCAACAGAGGTGGCCCTGGGCTTCAAGGATAATTTTTATGATTTTTGATTGGAAAATAGCCACAAGCTTTTTCCCCTAGGGTACCGCGTTCCTCAGCTGTGCAAATGTGATGTGCTTGTCTAAACTCTGCTCTGAGGTACATGTGTCCAAGTCTGCTTGGCCTATGATCTTGAGTATTTCCTGTTACCTTTCATGGAACTTAATGAAAAAAGAAGAAACCACTGCAATAAACTCATTCACTACTGACTGGGGGATATGAAGCTCATCTAGTCTGTCTCAATAAAAATGAGACAGGAGTGAAGTGCTGCAAGAAGTCCTTCATGGCCCACACTTTATGCTGAGGCCATGTTGTCTCATATGTTAAGTGAAGTACTTTGGTGCAAGCTGGAGGGTAGGATGGGAGAAGGTTGCACAGCAGCAGTGTGTCTTATCACCACAGAAGGTGGTAATGGGCGAGACTAGCAAACCTAGTAGCCTGACCAGCAGGTCCTGCCAGAATACCTGCATGAGGAAGAGATGGTGTTGGAGGCTTTCTGATCTCCAGCAGTCACTGGTGAGGTGATATCCCACTCTCCTGGTAAGGAGCACTGCTCTAGAGAGATCGTGTTGGGGTTTTTTAAATGAATTACAAAGCTAAGGTCATGAACTGATGTAGCTACTGAGGAGTTCGTCTCCAAAACTACTTTTGCAAACTTTTTTGTAAAGAATTTTCTGTCCTGATTATACTTGGGCAGTTTTATCTCCCTAAACCACTGTGTATTACCAGTTGGAGAAGACATCCTTCACTGTTTCTTCCCCAGAACCGGCCTCTACCATGGCTGGGAAGGGTCCAATCATTTATTGTATTTGAGTCAGATGAAATGATCTCTGCAGGAATACTGAAAGGTTTAACTAGCTGTGTTTACAAAACAGTGGTTTACTGGCAGATGAAAGCACTGATTTGGTGGCTGTAGGTGGTGCAGTGTGTACAGTTTGCTGGCTGACACAGCACATTCTCATGCATTACTTTGTTTAGGAGGAAATCTAGACATACACACCAAGACAAAAGATGGTCCCTTCCTGGTTTATTTGCTTCTCCTGACTTTGAAATTGCTGCTTTGTTCAGGTCCTTGTTGGCCAACTGCCTATAAATAGTTAGCTACCCAGTAAATTTTTGCATGACCTGATAGGTGCATGCTGGAATTGCAGGAAACTGGCTGTTTGTTATTTACAGTTCCTACAACTTTCTCCTTATTATTTGCGTTACAGAAGTTAAACTCTTACCAACTGAAACAGCTGCTAGGTGGAAGCAGACTGAGCCTTCAGGAGGAATTTTGTCAGTTCCTAACAGCCTTGCAGGTTTCCTATTAGCACTGCAGTAGGATCTTGGGCTTTCTGGTAGATCTGGCTTTAGCTTGTTGCTTTGTATTTCTTTTGTAAAAGATCTAAAACCAAATATTGAGAGCACAGCTCTCTGCACTAGCACTGAAATACATACAGGTAGGGAAACTTGTATCCTTTCTTTTTGGAACTGATTTTTCAGAGCTGTGGGCATGCTTTGGCTGATACTGAAATGCAGAGTGTATCCTCACCATGCTTGTGCACAGTTTCATGGATGCATGTGCATTATGTGGTGTATAATTGGCCAGTGTTTTTGCAACTTCCTTATTTGCACAGGCAGCTCCTAATTTCAGTTCAGCAGATGCACACATGCCTTTTCATCAGCCAGTCTTTGTGATTTCCCCAAAACGAACATATGCTGAGGAAAAACAGAATTAGAAATTGCAGATTCCCTGCTCTGAGATCATCCTATTTCAATTGTTTTGTCTTTTAGAGAAAAAAATCTTTTCCCTCTGGGGTTTTGCCTGCTTTGGAGATTGGTGCTAAATAGTAGAAACTCAATTAGTGTTCGCTGATTTACTCTCCCCTTAGAAACATTAGTAAATTGGATTACAATTTAAAAAGAGATCAGCTAGTGAATTAGTGAGTGAAAACTTACTTTAAAGACCTAACTTTTGAGATAGGCAACAACTTGCGACAGGCTGTTAGATCCTCCTTTTCCCCCACTGTCCTTATTAAGGAAACAGTGCCTGTAAGGACTGGTTTTGCCACAGTTCGTGGTGATTAGGGTTTCTGTAGCAGTTTCACAGAATAATGCCCTATACAAAGCTCTAACTACTTCCACAGCACTTACCTCAAAATACACAAAGCCAAGGGTCAGCTTGCTTTTGCTCCATTGGGAAGAGACAGAGAAAACAAATCGTAATAAGCTGTCCTTGTTTTGGGCATCTTGGAAGCTCCTTGCTACTGAGGACATAGCAGCCAGTTTGGAAGAGGTCAGCTTTCTAGGGAATGCTAGTGATCAGTATGAAGCCACAACAACAAATACTTTTATGTGCCAGTCGTTACCGCTCTATTAATGGATCATAACATCACAAAGTGGAGTTGAGTTACTTGTTACTGCTTTTCCATATGTTCCACATACCATACCTCCTGTGCAGGATGTATTCTCAGCCTGTGCTGATGTGTTTTGAAACTCATCTGAAAGCACAGACCAGGCTAAGAGGACCATTATTTTATCTGCTGCTGCTGACTGAACTGCCATTGCAGATTAAACATGCCTTCAGCATCCTGTGTTCAAATACTGCATTAACCAATAATTGACTGACTGAGAATTTTTAAGCAGTTGCTAATACATTGTTAAAAGTCCATTGCCTTCAGTACAGTTAGATTTTTATGAAAGAGAAGCAAAAAGCCTTGATTGTTTACTAAATGGTGACCTTTTTTTTTCTTTTTTAGTTGACCTAGTACTATATTATCCTCTAAATTAATCCAACCCTGGCTCATTTTATTTAAAGCTCCCAAATGGCCTTACTCTAACCTGTGTTTTGTGCATCATTAGCTAACAACTACATGGGTAGTTAAAAACCTTGGTCAGGTGAGCCAAATGTATGGTTTTTTTTTAAATTAAAACTAATGAAATACACATTATGTAGCACACATTTCTATAGCTCACTCTGTTCAGTAGAGGCTTCTCTTTCACCTCATGGCTCTGCTTATCCCTGTCATCTCTAGTACTGTGTATCAGTCTGAACATGTACGGTTCCTAGACTCTCACCTTCCGTGCTGTTCTTTGTAGACTCTTTAATCCCGTTCCCCAAGGCAGTGAGACTGTTTGAATCAGTAAGGCAAGAAAGTCTGGGGTTTTCCCTGTCAGAGGTGTGCCAACTATCTGACATACTGGTGTTATCTAAGCCAAATTTGTTAGGGCTGATGTGTTTGTATCAAGGCAAAGGAATTTCCTATGTTTTCTGTTGGATTTAACTCTGGGCCCCTTCACACTTATCAGGTGTCAGAAATAGAGCTTTCAATGTAGATTAAGATCACTCAAAAATGAAATTTCTTCTTCAAAATCGTCCCCTGCCACTTCCCCAAGATACAGCTGCATTATTGAGTTTAATATAAGTAGGTTTAATTTTCCAGACAAGAAGATAACACGCTAGAAGCTTGCTCTCACTTTCCACTTGAAAGATGCTTTTTTGTTGTTCTTTTGGTATCATTTCTAAAATGAATTTTTATTTCCTTGGCACTGTCAGTATGCTGGAAGGCATTTCCAACGTGCCTTTTGCTCTGAAGGGCTTGGTCCCCTACCCAGCAATGTGTGAACTCCATAGACTGTATTGCCTCCTTTTTCTTTTGTGAACTGGATCAGTTCAGTTCATGATTCCAATTCAGCGTTGCCTGTGTGGCCATCAGGCTGGTGGGGTCAGGTCACATCAGTTTCTGTGGACAACGAGAAGGCTGAAAATACATCCCTGTGCTTGACTCCAGCGTAACCCAGCTCCCGCCGACAGATCCATCGACCAGGAGTGACCTGGCATATACACCAGCCCAGGGGCCTGAATTCAGCCTCCAGTGACCAGGCTGAGCTCAGTAGCTCTGCCTGTGCATCCCTGTCCGACAGTGATGCTGCTGCTAAGCCTCCGGTGGGAAAGGACTTTTACTTTCTCCGGGGCCCACACTGTGACCAGGATGTGCCCAGACTCTAAACAACAGCTGCAAACACAGGTTTCTTATCTCCCTTCCAATCTGGGCACATCTCCAGGTTGAACAATAGCTCTTGCATTGTCTCTTTTTTGGCTAAAGGGAGACAATGGGAGTCAATATGAGCAAAGTTATTCCACTAGATCAAGGACAATTACTGTAATAAGAGGAGGGCGTTTTCAAGGAGCTCCCTTCCCAGGGAACAAAAAGCTGCAAGGCTGTGTGACACGGCTCTTTCTCTGGAAACACCAGCCCAAGCAAAGCCTGTGGAGCCGTGCCCCGGGCTCACGCCTGTGCCAAACCTGAGGGCTCTTTATTCCCTTTGGGGTTGTGGAATCTTTTGAGGGCTGGCAAGGTCACAGTTCCTAATGTGCTTACCTGTGTGCAGGAAGGGAGGTGGCTTGTTTAAAAGCTATGGGGGTGAGGGGGGCGGGGAACCCTGCTAACACAGAATTCAAGCATGAGGAAGGCCAAGCACAGTAGAGAGAAGGGTTTGCAGCACTGCATCTGTCCTGCTGCATGGGAGCTGGGCCAGAGACCCCCTGAGCGACCGAGTCTCCTGGTGCCCCCTACCCATAGGGTGTAAGGCAACAATGGAGCTGAGCTGGGCTTTCCTAAGCCTGAAAAGGATGTGTCTTCTGGTATATTAAAATGCTTAGTGACCAATGACTTTTTTTTTTTTTTCCCCCTACACAGAGTGTGCAACTTCTGATATAAACCCAAGTTTGGGTACAAAGCAGAAACACCCTTTTGCATGTGTTTCAGGGGAAAGGAACCCCTTGTGCTGTGAGAAAGGCTTGGGACATACAGCAGATACTGGCCACGGGAAGCCTGTGGGTAGGAAGAGGACGGGAGGTGAAGCTGGTCCCAGCTGCCTGCTTGGAAGCCAGCAGGGATGCTGAGCCTGCTGTGCTGCCTGTGGCTGGGCAAGGGCTGCTGGCTCTCACGGGTGGTTTTTCTCACGGTGCCTGGTCAGGTGCTGGCTGTACGCAGGGCTGGAGGAACATCCAGTCCGGCCCTGGACGTCAGCATGGGGAGGGGGAGGGAGCTCGGGCCGGCTCTGGCGCCGTTGCTGAGGCAGCAGGAGCCTCAGCAGCATCCCTGAGAGCCAGGCAAGCAAACTCCTCCTCCTCCCGCTCTCATCTCGTCTCTCTCCCTGCTTCCTTTGCAAAGATGGCAACCGAGGGGCTGCACGAGAACGAGACCTTGGCATCGCTGAAGAATGAGGCTGAGAGCCTGAAGGGCAAGCTGGAGGAGGAGCGGGCCAAGCTGCACGATGTGGAGCGTGAGTGGGGCCGGGGCGCGAGGGCCGTGGGCACAGCTGGGTGCTGGCGACTGTCCCAGGCAGGGAGCGTGACCGCCGCACACCCCGTACCGTGGGCCTGGCCTCACCGGGTACACGGGCAAGCAGGCTGCTGCCACCCCAGAATGAGAGTGCAGCTGGAAGCCGGGCACGCCTGCCCGCGAAAGGCAGGCATCCCAGTCGGGAGCAGGGAGCAGAGAGAGCCGCCCCCAGCACGCATCTCTGGTGTTTGCTCAAGCCTGGCAGAGAGCACGATGGGTGCCTGGCCTCGGCCGCGCTGCTCAGCGCACAGCTCCGCGCTGGGGTAAATAGGAAGCGGATGGGGAGCACGGGTGGCGCAGCCTCCCTGGGCGTTCAAGGCCACGCAGCGCTGGCTGGGTGTGGGGACGGCTGCTCCGCATCGCCCTGGCCACCCCGCAGCACCGCGGGGGCTTCTGGCCTGTCTCAGGCTGCGTGCCGGCACCTGCGCTTGCTGCCCTGCCTTTGGGGGTGGGAGACAGGGGCACAGAGATACCGTGGAACAGCCCCCTCAGTGGATTCTGAGATTTATTTGCATTGTTTCGATGCGCATCTTAGTGGCAGAAACAAAGGTTGAACCCAGCCTTATGGAGGTCGATGGGAATTTGCTTTAAGGAGGTCAGAATTTTAGGGAAGGTGAAAGGGCTTAAAAAGGAACGTTGCTTCCAAAAACAGCTCCTCCTCCCCCCCTTCCTTCCCTGAGGAATCAACTTGCAGGGATCCAGTGCTGATTCAGAGGTGCAGGGTGAGTCAATGCTGGAGCTGTCAATGCGTAACGCGCTGTTATCAGCCTCAGTTTCAAGATCTGTGGTTAACGTAACAGAAATGACATGCACAGAATTCAACCCTGCCTGCCTTCTTCAGGAAAACAAATTAGATAGCCTTATTTTATGGAGCTTTTCAGATAGATACTAATCTGTCATGAGATATAACCCCCCCCTTTATTATATCATTTTTATAATTACAATATTGCAGGGGGGGTGAGAAAAACATGTAAATGACTGTCTGTCTCTGAAATCTTACAGCTCACTTTATTGGAAACATCAGTGGGTAAAACTTTTACTTCGTCTGTTTTGATGCCTTAAATGTTGAAAAGGAATCTGAGTCTATACAGTACTTGAGTGTTCAGTGGTTGGTAAGACGAGGGACAGACAAAGGTTCTTAAACTTTAGGTAGGGGAGGGTTGAAAGCCATTGTTTTTTCTGGAGTAAATAGAGCATTTTCGTGTCTAATTTAGACAGTCATACGTTATACGTGTGTCCTACTAATAGGAGTCATTAAACAAACAGATGGCCTCGTTTCACAAACATTCTCACAAATCATCATATTCCTACAGTGTAACTTCTGTATCAGAAGTAGTGGGGCCTCTGCTTAACAGACCCCTTGAGCATATTCTGAAATCCATTTTTTGACCTCTGAGTTTTACCTGTGAACACAATGATACCATAACTGTGTGTGTCACTGAGAGTCACGGGATATTTATGTCTTTGTCATATGTAAAATCTGTAAACTTGGGTTGGAAAGCTGTGTTTGCTTAGCTGTCATGTGGTTTATAAGACAAAAGTCTTATGCTGCTGTAGGACAATGATCCCTCGTGATATTTTATATCACTGAATTTGTATCATAGCTTTTTTACACTTAAATTATCCCCAAGAGCTCTCTCTGCAGTGATTACAAGTTAAAGCATCTCTTCTTCTTTTTTTCTTCTTTCTCTTCCCTGCCCACCCCCATTCCACTCCCCCCCCCCCTAAAATTGTGGTTTTCTTTTTTTTTTTTTGCTCTGGTCATGCCTTTCCCTCTGTGGTTCCCAAAACAAACAGCTGGCTGAACTAGGATTGCCCTTATTTGTGCAACTGGTTTTGAACAGCAGCTCTCAAAAAATGTGGCTAGAAAACGGAAATACCAACCGTGCGTCTGCTTTGCAATCTTCCTGCTTAAAGCTTCAGCTGTAGAGAAAAGTTTGTTCTTTTCATGCAATTCATAAATTTTTGAAGCCAGAAGAGACCATTAGGACCAACTGACTTCCAGCACAAAAAATATCAAAGACCCAATAGTGTCTGCCGCAAGTCCACACCTCCTGTTCAGGCCAGACAATATGTTTTAGAAAAATAGTCTTTTCTGGTTCTTTATCTGGACCTTTGTAAAACCACTCGAGCTACTTACTGGCTTCAGCTGATCTACTTGCCCGAGTGCATAATTTTCAACTATCTTGAAACAATATGGGAGAATGCTTCAAAATAATTATCTGCCTCTAAAACCTGGCCTAGGCGGGCGCAGGATTGTTCTGGCTGTGGTTGGAGATAAGCGTCCTCAGAGAATCGGTAAGGCTAAACCAGACAATTCCACAGAGTGTCAGCTGCACTGACACAATGGAAACACTTTGCCCATTGTCTGTGAAACGTTTGTTTTTTCAGATATGTTCTGGACACAAGCATCTTTCCAGCTGCCATAACAACCTCCTGTCCTGTGTTTTCATGTCTTTTGATTGGATCATTTGGCAGGTTTCCATGGGCAAAAGTATGGGGGAAATGTATCTTTTCCTTAGTGGGCTTCTATGCTGCTTTCTGAGGAACTTGCTTCTGACCTCCAGTTAGAGACAGTATGGACGGATTGCTGGGAATGGTGCAAGTAATTGTCCCCTGGTTAGGTGAGACTGGTCGAGCAGAGGTTTCGGGTGAGAATGTTATTCTGGCAGAGTTTGCAGGGCTGGTGGTTTTGAAAAACAATTCTTCAAAAATTAATCCAGCAGAAGTCAGTCTCTGCCTCAGGCAGAAAGTGTTCCCCTGACCCCATGCCAGGGAATGATCTCAAAGTTAAGGATGTCTGTGCTCTTGCTGGGACAAAGGATGAAACAACAATGCAGCTCCAGAGAAATCACCTGCCGTGCGGGATGTGGAGCTCAACCTCCAGCATGGCATCGACAAGCTTACCACCAGCTCATTAAAGCACGTGAGCTTCTGCATGTCTTTCATAATGTTTGAGTCAGGCATTGTCCCCTTAGCTGCCAGAACCCGGATCATCTTAGGTTTCAGCGTGGACAAACACATAGTACAGGGAAGTGCTGGCTCCTGTTAGCTGTCTTCTTGACAGAGCCATTTGTAGCATTGGTGCCACTGAGAATCTCCCAGTAAGATTTGAAGCAACTCCCACCCTCTCTGATGCTCTGTGTGAAGTGTGCTGGAGCTGCCACAGGGTGCCAAGATTCATCTTGGCCCTACTCAGCCCCACGCTGGATAAACAATGCTGGAGCAGAGCAAATGGGTTTCCTCAGGTGACATTTTCTCCCAGACATGTGCAGATGAGTCCAGCATGAGGCACGAGGGTTACATGAGACACCTTTTAGTTGTGTCAACTGCAGTGGCATGAGTTTTATGTCGACGTGAGTTTGCACAACTGGAAATGTAAATGTGTTGGGGTTTGAAGAACAACAGCTATTAAATGTGGTATGGAAGAAACACCACCACCAGAGGATGGTACTCAGGAAAGTTGCTTGCCTGCCTTCTGTTTCTCTTTCCCATGAAAGAAAAAGCTGCCCTACCCATGAAGTCCTTGACTCTGTTGAGAAGTTGGGTAGCACACTCTTAGGGCAAACGCCAAACTTCTCTGCTCACTCAGAGCTGTGTCCTGGCCCTCACTGCTGCCCTGGCCACCAGAAGGGATGGCCACAGCTAGCACCAGTGGCTGGTACCTGTATCACACCAGAGCCAGCTGTGGCACCGCGAACTGGCTGCAGCTGGGAGTCTCAAAACCAAAACAAGTGTTTTGCCATTGAAACTCTGGAGATTTGACACTTACCCCCTTCTTTCGTATGATTTATTTTCTCTGATACCCAGTAGCAGTCCTCACTTCTGTTAAGTTACCTTGAGGCATGTGTTAGGCTGGTCAAGCCTCAGTCAGATTAAGGAATTCCCAATAAGAGGGGGCAGGGGGTAATCTGTGTTTCAGTTATACTTGGGTGTGATGGTCTGAAAGAGCTTCAGCTGCTACAGCCCTGGAATTCATTCCTTAGTGAATCCATCCTTATCTTTATCTGGTGAATATGTTCATACACCACCCACCTTGGTTTTACCACCTGCCAGCTTTGAAGCAGAGTTCATTGGCTTGCAGTATAGCCTCCAACTTCATGGATTAATTCCTCCAAGTGGCATTACTCACAGAGAGTTGCCAGGGCAGAGCTTTGATGCAGGGCTCTCTAACCATCAGCTGTTTGCAGTTCATCAGGTGGCGGAGCGTGTGGAGGCGCTGGGCCAGTTTGTGATGAAGACCAGGAGGACCCTGAAAGGCCATGGAAATAAAGTTCTTTGTATGGACTGGTGTAAAGACAAGAGAAGAATTGTGAGCTCTTCCCAGGTATGCTGTTGGGCAGATGTTTCTCACAGCTATTTTTGAGCACTAAACAAATCTGGCTGTGCTGCGTGCCACTCTGCAGATGATACCTATATATGTTGTAAAGGTTTTGAAGATACCCTTAGAACAGTTCACTGGCAGTGAATTTGTTCAGAGAGCACAAATCCAAGCTTCTGATGATTGCTACACCTGTTGTAGCTAATACACTAAATATTTGCTGTCCAGTTGTGGACAGATTTTCCCCAGATTCCCTATTACAATAGAAAATGGAAAGGCCACTTTAATTTCCTTATTCTTTATGGATATCATAGCAACAATTTCAGTTTGTGTTCAGAGAAAATAATCAGAAAAACGGAAGGGGAGAGATGTGATTCTTCTAGAGGTTTCTGTGCACAGAGATTTGGTCTGCAGTCTGGATGGTTGGTGCAAAAGCGTCAAACATCCTGCTAAAATTACTGCATTTACTTGAGCCTTTTGAGAAACAGTCCTAACACCTGCTCAAGACCAGTCTCATGAGCTGGAGGAGGTAATGAGATAATTACTTTCTAGATCCCCTGGTTCATCCTGAGCCCAGTATGGCAGTGAGTGAGCTTTTTGCATCTCACAGCTGTTCATTGACCTATATGAAATCTGTCAGGGGTCTCACTGGAGGGATAAAAATAGGCAATCTGCATTGCAAGCCACCTTCAGTTGCAGTGAGTTTTTACCATTCATGGTGATCTCAGCAAAGGGAATAATTTTAAATAATTAATGTCACATTTTTAAAGTGGTGCAAATATCAGACTTGCTGAACAGGCAAGTTTTAATGCACTTTTCCTTTTTTCACCCCTTTTTTTTCCCCTCTCAGTTGTAAGAACTGTAGCCAGTCCAGGTACAGCAACATTTGTTGCTCAGTAATATAAGTTTTGCTTTAATGATATGGGGAGGATAATAATATTACATGCATAAAGGAAAATAGCTGGTGTGAGTGCAGCTGGTGTACACAAAGTGATTGTGTTGCTCTCTGTGGAGTGTTCTTATGATGCCCATTTAGCAGATTGTATCAATGGATAATTGAAGGTTAAGTAAGTGTAGTGAGAAGTAAAGGGAAAACTTGGAAAAGACAGGAAAGGGAAGATGAATAAACAGTGCAGTGTCCATAAATAGCCCCCAGGAGTGCTTCCAGCTTTGCAAGTGATTTGTAATTTGGCTACCTCTTTATTTGTAAGTCCCCATACAGAGCCACTGACAGGTTATCTCTTGGGAGAGGTGACCAGCTTTGCAGGTGGTGACTGCAGGCTGGCAGGAACACATCCTGACTGGAAGGAGGCAAGTGAGGGCTCACTAGCAGCAGTTTCCTGAGGAGGTTGTCCTGTCCACAGTGTGTGCTGCAAGTGAGAGGACTTCTCCTAAGCTTGCTAAAAGGGAAGGGAAAATAATAATAATAATTTAAAAAATCAGTTTTTAAAGCTGACATCAGTCATCTTGGTGAGGAGGAGGTACACTTCTTTTCTTGTCAAAGACATAACACACCGCTGAGGATTGTCTCCTCAATGTTTCACTGTGACCACTGTGCTGCTGTTAAAATGGAGACAAACATTTCGTGACATAACAGACTGGGGGGTGGAAATGAGCAGCAGAGTTTTCCCCAAATCCGGGAAGTAAGCTGATGGCGTGTCTCTGGAAAGCCTCAATTTTTCTCTCTGTTTCCTTTAGGATGGAAAGGTGATCGTGTGGGATTCCTTCACTACCAACAAGGTAAGTGAAGCTTCAGCAAAAGCCAGATTTCTGTGCACAGGGAAATGATGGTGGGATAAGACGGAGGGCTGAAGGGCTCACATGTCACAGGAGGCAGTGGGATGATGGGTTAACATGCAAACTTCCACCAGCACCTCAAACCAAGTGCCCCAGGGCAGACCACTTTCCTTGACCTGTCTTTGAACAAAGTCCCTGTCAGGGCACTGGGGTCTGTCGTGGTCTCTGGTGGGAGGCTTTGGTTCAGCCTCTTCACTGACAGGAATGCTACCAGCTGGGGGCAAAGCCCAGCCAGCCAAACAGTGGCCCTCCCTGGGTAGCCCCCGTGCCAGGTGCTGTGTGTGATCTCCTGGGATCCTTCAGCCATGGTGTTCCCTGTGACATGGTGCTGCTGCTCCTCCCAGCCCTGCCAGGGCTGCCTCTTGGCACCCTGCTCCACACAGCTGAGAAAAACCAGCTTGTTTATAACTCACTTTTACACTTGCAGCAGTGGGGACCTTTTACAGCACTAAGTACCCAATGAAACATGCTCTGTGATCAGTGTGAGGCTCATGAATAAGGAGGAGATGTCAGGGAGGGACTAGCCGTCCTCCTGCTGCTCTGCTGGGTTCTACATTAAGGGTTGTTCAAGCCTTACATGTGAATTATGGCTGAGTGAAGCACTTTCACTGACCCTAAAGATGTCCCACAGAAATACTGAACTTCCTACTCTACCCTGTTCTCCTTGCACTGCCTGGAGAAGCAGTGGCATCCCAGTTTAAAGAGGACGCTGTGTTTCAGGAACACGCCGTGACGATGCCGTGTACCTGGGTGATGGCGTGTGCGTATGCCCCATCTGGATGTGCCATTGCTTGTGGGTAAGTTCCCAGTTTCCACAGCTGCTCACAAAGAGGAGCTCGATTTGTAGTGGTGTCCCAGTGCCTTCAGATGCTGACAGCTAGAAGCTTGCGTGCCATGATTGTGGGTGGAAGGACTACAGTCGGTGCCTCTGATTCTATTCTCATAATGGCTCGTACACATTATCTTCACTGACTTCAGTGCAGTAACATTTGTTGTGTAAGCATGGAAAATAATCCTCTTTCAGCATTTGTATCATGGGTTAGGAATTCTGCATGCATGCAACTTCCCTGTTCCAGTTTGGTTTGTGTGTTGGATATATCTTCTAAGGGAGAGTGGTTTTAATCCTGTTCTTACTTTGCACTCTTTCTTCTGCAGCGTAGAGAAGGTTAGTTATTAACAATTACCAGCACATGCATATATCTTACCAAGATGAGTTGGGGAGAAGTGACCCTCTCCTTGAAAGTTTTATAGTTTTCTGAGGGCTCAGGCTGAAAAAAATGAGCTTATGCAGAGGAGAAAAGAGAGATGAGGTGTTGGCAAAACATCTTCTAAAAAGGGACTGAGCGGATCAGATTGACAAAATGAGCTTGGGGCACGTGAAAGGAGCAGAGGGAGACTTCACTGTGCAGCTTGCAAATCTAGAAAGCAGCGGGCAGACTCCATGAATGTGTGTGGAGAGGGAGCCTGGAAACTCTGTATTTTTGACTGAAACTCAATGGCAAGGAAGCTCTGTCTTCACACTTGTAAGGAGACAGGGAGGGCATGTACTTATTGCGCTGGCTAATTCTGTATTTCCATGGTGCTGTCAGTGAAGTGCTGTGCATGTAATAAAAGGTTCAGGACCAGCACCTGGTGGTGTGCTAGATCCCAGGGACTGGAACCATGGCAGGGCTCAGGACCAGGGCAGGGCTGATGCACCATGGCTCTAGAAAAGGGTCAGGCACAAGTCAGACCCTTTAGAGAAGAGTCTCACATCTGGCCCAGGAGACACAGTTTCACTGCTGCAACTGTCCAGGAGGGACACACCAGCAACAGATGTCACTGCTTCTGTTGCATTTTTTCCAAGCTCTT
Source organism: Gallinula chloropus (assembly GCF_964237585.1). Lineage (NCBI taxonomy): Eukaryota > Metazoa > Chordata > Aves > Gruiformes > Rallidae > Gallinula > Gallinula chloropus. Next base: position 7,118,135 of record NC_140094.1, read on the forward strand.
CTAATAGCCCTGCCTTCACACCTACTATCTGCTATGCCATCTCTTCATAGGAGTTAGTTCCAGTTTATTTAGGGAGGTAGGTAATGGTGCTTAAATACTGCTCCTCACAGTGACAGCTGTCAGCAGAAAGCCAGCAGTTTGGCTGTATGTGAAACATTAACCCTGAGGTGCCTGCTATGTCACCTCCCCGTTTATACTTCGGTGAGGTTTCGTTCAGTGCCATTTATAAACTCGATGAGAGTGAAAAATACTGAGGTGCAGCTGTTGGAGTTCTGTAAAGCAGCCAGGCTGGTGAGGCAGCTGGGGCTTCCCTGCGCAGGGAGACCCCGGGCAGCACAATACAGGGAAGTCGGTACTTGTGAGGGTTTGGCAGCGCAGCCCTGACAGGTGGTTTCCTTCTTATCACCACTCGCCTTTTGTCGTTGCAGATTTAACCAGTTCTCCTCTCTCTGTTATTGCTATTATTACTCTCTTTAGTGGCCTGGACAACAAGTGTTCTGTGTACCCCCTGACATTTGACAAAAATGAAAATATGGCTGCAAAGAAGAAATCGGTTGCAATGCACACAAACTACTTGTCTGCCTGCAGCTTCACTAACTCAGACATGCAGGTAAATGCATTCCCTGCCCCCTGCTCACTGCCCAGCGACACCTGACATCAGCCACGCTCCTCCATGGTGCAAATAACTACCCTTGCATGTGGGGCACCCAGGGCTGTGTCCTGCCTTGTGCAGGGGCTGCTGGAAAACCCTCGCTGGGGGCAAGGAGCGTGCTTTGAAAGCTGCTGCAAGGAGGTGCCTGTCACAGCCCATGGCCAGGCTGTCCTGCTGGCACCCCTCAAAGGCCTGTCCCTTCCTCGGAGGGAGCTCCCTGGTTCCTGTGTGTTCTCTGCTCACTGTGTCTGTGCTGGCTTGTGCTTCTAGGAGCTCAGACTAATACAGACAGTTAAAAATCCTGCTGAGATAGGACTAGGTTGTGCATGTGCTATGCCAGCTGGTGGAGACTGCTGTTTGCCTGCTTTGTCCTGGATATCTAGCCAACTGCTTTCATTCTTAGTGTATTTTGTCTGTACCAGGTGAGATAGTTGAGCTTGAGGATGGACTTGCAGGGCCAGCCTTGTTGTCCATACATGCAGTGCTGTGTTCCCCAGAGGGAAAGGAGTGATGCTATCCCCATCTCACAGCTGGGCGTTGGAGCACAGAGGGCCACAGTGGGAGATGATGGTAGAGCCAGGAACTAAACGCTGATCTTCCGAGACCAGGGCAGCCTTCCTCTGTAGTGAATATCTCAAAGATCTCTTTCTCCAGGAACACGAAAGATGATGAAAGGAGCCAAGATAATCCCCTTGTCCTCTCTGTTTTTTTAATTTAATTGAAGCTCTGCTCAGTGAAGCTCTGCAGCAAAATAAGTAGCAGAAGGGAGCGTTTTCATTGTGCTCTGTCTCAGGAGAGCTGCTGGAAAGGGAATACCTTGTCCCCTTCTTCCAGATATTTGGAGCTCTTCTGAAGGAAATACCAGCTCTTATTACTTCTATTTCAGGACATAAGATGCCCAAGAGTATGTTGTTGTTTGTCATTCTATGGATTCTGTAATGACTCTGAGGTGCTAATTTAAGTCCATTGCCATGGAAACAAGCAGTGGAGGTACCCAGCGCTCAGCCCTGACCTCACTGTGCAGGAGCCCTGCATAATTAGAGCAGTCTAAATTAAGTGGAATGTTTTTGATGGGATAAAAACCCCAGTATTCTCTTTACTGCTCCATGCCTATATGCATCATGATTAAATCCTATGAAAGAAAAAATGGTTATTTGTTTTCCATATTAAATACAGCAAACTGCACTGATACTGGAGGCAATGCATTGCTGTTGCTTAATACCACTGGGGGTTTAGGTGCTGTATTTTCAGTGATTCAGAGATTTTTCTGTAGACTTTAAAAAGAAATTTTCTTGTGATTGGTAGGCTCGTAAGTGATCATTTATAGCACTGCATGTTGTTATTGAAACAAATACAAGCAATTGGGTTGGCCAAGCTTCTGTTAGGACACTGTTTTGTAGGGGATCCTAGAGAATCCTTTTTCCATAAGAGCCTCAGAATTAAGATTATTCAGTAACTCTGAGGGTGCACGGTGCAACAGACACACTGGGCAGAAGCTTTCCCATCCTTGTGCAGAGCAGCTCTGCTCTCCTGGCTTTTGTCTCCAAGGGATGCAGTACCTGTCCTGGAGCAGCCCTAGCATGTGGTGGAGGTGTCCCCCAGCCCAGTGCCCCCGCAGCACCCAGCACCAGCTGTGTGCCCATAGGCAGTGCAGTGGAGAGACAGGAGATCCAGGGGTGGTTCAACGCTGATTAAAGCCACACTCAAGCTGTGTGGAAGCTGAAAGGAGGGGGGTTCCATCCTTGCTTCTTGCTGTGTTGCTGCCCTAGGCTAAGACAAGCGTTGAGCTGCAGGGCTGGGTGATACCTCATTTTTGGTGCCCCAAATCAGTCTTGCCAGAGCCAGGGAGCCTCACTTCCTAAATTAGGTATCTGCAGTGCTGCGGTGCGATAATGCTCCCCACGTGGCAATGCTCTGGGTGTATTAATAGCAACAGTTAATTGGGATCTCAAGAGCTCTGCAGGCAGCCGTGTGGCCGGTGCGGCGGGGCTGAGGAGAAGGCTGAGGCCTGTGGCAGTGGCGGAGGAGGCAGGAGCGAGGGTGGCCCCCCGGCCTGGCCCAGTGCTGTGGTCCGGGCTGGCAGTGGCAGTGTCCCTCCGTCCCCTGCCCTGTGCAAGGACAGCCTCTTGCCACCAGGCACCCAGCAAGGATCCCATCCAGCGGCTCTGCAAGTCCGAGTCCAATAGATTGTAAATTCCCTTCTGGTTTGGGATTTCTGCCGTTTGTGTGGTTTGGTTTTCAATAACAATACCCTGAGGTACCCATAACATTTCTCTCTTAAGCACTAGCTGGAGCTCTGGGTTGCCAACAGACCCTTTTCTTACACCTTTAGCTACTCCTGTTCCTCTTGTTTCTTTCTTACATACTATTACAAGAGAAATCCTCCGAGCTGAAAGTCTTCATTCCTCAGCCAAGTACAAATACTCCTCAGAACAGAGAAGTTCATTGATCTAGGCTCAAAAGCTGGCCAACAAGACAAGTCAGGGCTTTCTTCTGCTATTATCATCTTGCGTCTCTGCTGCAGGATTCAGAACAGTCTGTTCTGCAGCTTTGCAGACCTCTGTTTATGGGAGGAGTTTTTGGAGCATCTGTCAAACACGTTCAGTGTTTAACCTTTATGCAGCTCTGTGAATGGTTTTGTGATTGTGTGATCATTTTCTTCTTAGAGAGTGTTTTGTTTTTAACTTCTAACTCCCCACCGGGATCCCTTGAGTTTCCTCACTAACCATGAAATAAACCAAGGTACAAGACTGAGAGCCCTCCCAAGTTCACCCTTGCCTCCTTCCACGCCAGTGCAGAGGAACCCTTTCAACCTACAGAATCTGTGATTGCATAACAGCTTCGGGTGCCAAGGGGAAATTTGGAACAATTGAGCATCATCAGGATTTAGCCGCAATAACAAGCGCTGGTCACATGCTCTTTGTACAATCACTGTAGCAGATGAGGGAGGCTGAGAGCTATGTTCGGTCAGTGTGTGTTCAAGCCTTTTCACACACAAATGGTTTTGGACAAGTGAGAGGTGATGGACTTATTAAACAACTGTCTAGACAGGCTTACTTCCCTTTCAGAAAAATCCGTGTTTTAAGCCCAACTAATTGGGTTTACCCGGGCTATCTCAAGCAGAAAAAGAAATACCGGAGAGTTAAACAGGTATACCCAACTCCAGCACTTCTTCTGTGTTTACCTGGGTTAATTCCATCAGCCTGAATATGGATAGGGTTAAATACAGGGCCAGGCAGGAATACCAGTCTGGTTCTACCTCCTTTTTGGAGGATATTGAAATGCCAGCAGATCCTTACTACCCTCAGTTCTCTGAACCCCACTGCACAGAACTGACCGTTACTGAAACACACTGTAGGTATAGTTATGTCAATTCAGCTCTCCTTCCCACTCTAACTTCTTTCCTTAGGAAAAAAAAAAAAAAAAAAAGAAGCATAAACTCTGCTTAGATTGACATTGCTTTTGTGACTTTGATGTATTGCTTAATATTCATTAAATCAAAGCTGTCCTTGGTGTTTGTATATAGGATGTCAGTTGATTCTTTGTGAACTTGAAGGTCATCTACTGATTTTTGTATTGTGACTCTTCTTGCCACATCCTGTAGATCCTGACAGCAAGTGGAGATGGAACTTGTGCTCTGTGGGATGTTGAGAGTGGGCAGCTTCTACAGAGTTTCCATGGTCATGGAGCTGATGTCCTGTGCCTGGACCTGGCCCCTTCTGAAACGGGAAACACATTTGTCTCTGGGGTAAGCAGGAGCTTCCTATCATAAAATTAAGGAGTATGGAAGGAGAAAAGGTAGTAAAGCAGGAGGCTTATGAGTTTATTAAGAGTGTGCCAGAGTATGTGTTGGAAGCTCCAGTGCAATCCACTCATTGCAAGCACATTTTCCAAGCTGGAGCAAATTAAACCCCTGACTGTGGGGTCAAACCCACCCAGCCAGTCTGACTGCAGTTCTGCTTACTTAGCGAATTCCACCCCACACCAAAGCAATCCAGCCTGAGATCAAAACAACTCCTCTCCAGGGAAGGGAAAGGCTCAGACTCAGAGCAGCAGGCTCCTACCACAGCAGAGGTATGAGTCCCTGTGGATAGGAGCCTGGTGCAGCAGATGACCTCCTGCATCTGGCTCCTTCCTCATACCCAGCTCTCTGGAACCAGATGGGGTGAGACAGGTGGCTGCTTGGGCACCAAAGCGGTGCTGTAAATCATGTGTGTGCCACCATGTCCCTCAACTGCTTCCCAGAAGCCAAGGGGTAGCTTGGCCGCTGGCTAAACCCTTCTACAAGTTGATGCAGGGAGATGAGGTGTGGCCACATCTTCAGCTGTCGCTGAGTCCCCTGTGCCTTCCAGTGGTACCAGAGGCATTTAAAGCCCCTTCGTCAGTCAAACACTGCCCGGTCCCTGTCCTGACCTAGAGGAACACACAAGCCCACTGGGATGCAGGACTGGTCTGGGAAAGTACCCAGGGTGTGTTCCAAATCTTGTCCTGTTTCTGAGGGGTCACTGTTCCCAGGCAGCTGAGCCGCTGGCACGCAGCCTGGCAGTGAGGCAGGCAAGGCATAAAGGTGGGTGGGATGGGGATCAGCTCCTTTTCGGGGTGGTCCTGGTCACACATCAGAAATTGAGTGTCCATTTGAGGGCTGGCAGGAGCCGAGAGTTGAACTCTTCTTACTGGAGGCAGGTTGCTACCAGTAACTTTGCTGAAAGTACCTGGTTTCTGAACCCCACTAGTGCTGGCCTAGGGCTGGTCCCATGCAAGCTGGTGGGAAGGCCAGATTACAGGATTCAACTTGTTGTGCTTGGAGCCATGGTCCCATCCCTACATGATAAACCTGGACCTCTTCTGTTATGGCTCTTGTATCAAATTTGGCTGGCCCATCAGGAGCAGAGCCCAGCACACTGGCCCAGTTTGCCTGCTGTTAGCACAGCTGCTCCGAAGCGTGACTGAAAGCTAATTCCATCTGAGTGCATTACTCCTCCCGGGCTTTCCTGTCACCGAGTTTGCTTCCCAGAAAGGATAGATTCATTCTCCCTGGGAACAGCTCAGCTTATTATAGGGCAAAGAATCGCAAGCAGCTATGGTGCTGCTAAGAGAATATGTTGTACTCATGTTGATGTAGTGGCTCGGGCATGTCTGTGCTTACAGGGACTCGTTTAACTCATCACATGCAAAATACCACTTCAGTGAAGATGTGTCTTACATCATGTCAGTGCAGGTATAGCCCAAACAGCACATGACCCGATGGCACACAGGCACAATACCCAGGGAGTCTCTCTGTGTGATACAGTAACCTTGAGCTGGGGTAAGCAATGCCAGTACATCAGGGTATAGACTGGGTGCTGTTCTATTTAACGACTTGACCAAAAATCCCAGCCCTCCTGGGTGAGCTGAAGGCTGCATCCGAGGCTGCTGTGCTCAGTGCTCTCAGAGTGCTGCTCCTCAGGGTGAGTGGGATAACACTCTGTAGGCCCACCTCCTCACAGGTTTCTTCTTCAAAACCTTAGAGTCAAAGCACCAGCTTGTCAGATTAGTCTTGAGCCCAAACTCCCAGCGAGGTCAGCAAGAACAGTGCTCTTGGAAGCAATAGGAGGGCTGGGCTTGGTCTGCGGCAGTGCTTAAGAGGGAAATATGCTGAGTCCAAAATGTTCTCTGTCCTGTTTGGTTTCCCCTGCACAGAAACCACAAGTTGGTACAGAGGAACATTACCTCTCTTAAATGATGACATCATCAGCATTAAAAATTGGGATTTCATTTTAACAAGACAATTAAAAGAAGAAATATGTGAATTGTGAGGAGACTGTTCAATTTAATTAGCAATCATATTTGCTTAAAGATAAATAGCATGTGTGACACGGTCTGCTGGGCAGGACGTGCTAGCTTGGCAGAAGCAGCAGCCACCCTATGCTTCCCATGCAGCCTCAGAGGGGCTGAGAGGCTGACCCTCCGGAGCTGAGCCTGCCTAGGGCCTGCCCCTCAGCAGGGTCATATTTATTACAATCCCTCATCACTCTCAAAAAGAAAAGTCCATGTTCTTTTTCCTGTCACCATGACTGTGACAGCAGTGAGATATTGCAGCTGAGAGTGTGGCCCTATGGTGTGAGATGATTCCTGCCCTGAAGATGCTGCAGACTACAACGTGCAGGGTTGTAGATCCAAAGCATTCAGGGTGCTGAGCACCTTGCAGCACACACCTGGTGTTAAAGGTATCCTTTCAAAACACAGCGTGGAAGGGCAGGTTAGAGCTTGACAGTGAGTTGAAATGCTGTTGTGTGGCTTTTCTCGTCTCAGCCACGTCACTGAGCACGTGGGTGCAGAGCCACGGCAGGGATAACTCTGGGCAAGAGACCCTCTGGATGCACTTATTTCATCTTCTGTTTCAGTGTATGAAAAGAATTAGTTATAAAACTTTAAATGCCAGGCATTAATTTTTTATACTGGACATGTTAAGTGGTAAGGAATGAGTCAGTTTTGCAGCTCTGTGCTGCAGTGGGACTGCAGACGTGGGTACGGCTGCAGCACAAGCAGAGCAGGGCTGTGAGTGCTGGTTAGCACAGGACTGCCAGCACAAACACCCCCGGCCCATCGGCACCCCGCTGCCCTGGAGCGCAGCGCTACGTCTGCGGCACTGCCGAGGCTCCAGCCTTCGTGGTGTGCTCCACTCCTGATGCAGCTGCACCAGGCTTCAGGGTACCAGCACAGCCAGTTCTGGGGCTGCTCTGCTGGTTAAATGCCCTCAGAGCTGTGATGTTCAGAGACTTTGAATGTAGCTGGGCTTGGTGACATGTGTCAGGCACGTGAGGGGTGAATGTCACCACGTGTACAGCTGTAGTGAAATTTTTTTCATCTTATTAGGGCTGTGACAAGAAAGCCATGGTTTGGGACATGCGGTCTGGTCAGTGCATCCAGTCATTTGAGACCCATGATTCAGATATCAACAGCGTCAGGTCAGTGTGTTTCTGGGAGAGGACACATTTGTGATGTTGAGCAATGTGCTGGTTCTATTTTTGAAGTCTGACCTCATCCAAGTAACATAATGTGTTCTGGTCTTTTTTTACTCATGTACAGATATTACCCAAGTGGAGATGCTTTTGCCTCTGGTTCAGACGATGCCACGGTATGTTATTCAGCAACCTAATTCGGGGAAGTTCTGTTACTTTCCACGTCAGACTAGGCCACATCCACAGAGTACCTTAAGTGACTAAACTAGGCTCATCACACCAAAGTTGCAGAAATAATAATGCTCTAATAAAATATATATTAAATACTAGATATCATGCTATATAGGGAAAAATCTAGTAACACTTCCTAGGTCACCTCTGCATGCTTTTCTGCAGGAGGTACTGTCCATATACTCATTTCAGATTTTCTGTGTTTTGATGTTTCATGATCAAAATTAGTTGTCTTACTGGAAGAGATTTGGCTTCATGTAATTGTTGGTCACAACACGGGAGGAACCAGATGAAATGCTGCAGGCTGTGTCAGAAGGAGCAGCACAGCACAAGCACACAAAGGGACCCTGCATGCGAGTGTGCATCTCCCAGCAAGCAGAGGGGCTGTGGGCTCAGTGTAAAGGTGGGCAGCCCTGTTCAGCTGGCCTGTGCATCCCCAGGTGCAGCCCCAGGGTGGCCTTGGCCACATAGCTGTCCTCTGTGTCAGCCTGACTGGCTGCCAGTGCTCTTCACTGGGATGAGTCAATCCTAGTCATCCTAGGTGACACAACGGCTCTTAGTGGATCTTATTTACCTACAAGCAATCTGGTAAAAGGGGCACAGTATGTTACTGACTGGCAATGTTGGTCAGCACATTGTATGCAAAAGGCCACTGACCTCCTGGTGTCACAGGGCTGGTGGCTCTCTCTGTGGTTGGTGAGTCCCCTGGGGATCCAAGTTCTGCCTGTACCACAGCCCTGCAGGGACTGAGCAGCAGGTAAGTGTAAGAGCAGACATCTGGGAGGCACCTGGGACCTTGTAATTTTGATTATTCAGACATCACACCAAGTTGCACAAGGGTGAAGACCCTTCTTAAAGTAGAGCATGTTTTCAGTCTGCTCCAATTCTAGCTAAACTCAATAGAAACATGCATTGGATGTGGAGACCTTCCAAAGTTCTTCTGGTGAAAGCGTACACTGCCTTTAGATCCTAAAAGATGGGATTATAAATTTAATACCTCTAGCTCTTTGGTGAGCCCAGTGCCTCTCTGCACATTTGGATGCAGTACTGTGAGCACTTGAGATGTTGAGGGAGTGAGATGAAGAAATTGTCCATCATTAAATTCCAATGAGAGAGCTCTCTTTTTAAGCCTGGTACTACAGGCTCTGGGCTTCTGTGCTTATTAATTTATTTGATGGGTTTTTTCTCTCTTAACTATTCCTGACACCCCTAACTCGAGCAGGAGAATGGGAAAATCTATCTTTCTACTTTGACAGAGGTTTTGGCAGTTTCCATCTACTCTATTCTTTAAATGAAGAGGTTGGAGTTTTCAGCATTAGGGACTGATACACTGACTAGTATCCTTGACCTGATTTATATACTTACGGATTTCGAGGAACAGATAATCCTGACTTGTCTGGAGGGAAACCATAAAAGCATGCTCACATGGCAGTGCTGTCACCTGCAGTGACCCCTACTCCTATTGGGACAGTCTGATTCAATTATTCATCAGGATGGAGCACTGGGAGACCTGGATTTCACATACCTGGCAGCTCCCCACAGCCCTGCAAATGAAACAGCCTCTCCTTTACATGCAGGCTCGAATATCAGCCATTTTTCATTAGTAAAGTCTTCATATTAGCAAATCTGCCTGGCCAGCGTTTGCTTAAACATAACTTATTGAGGTAGGTTTTCAGTTCAAACAGTTTCAGAAGTGCATTTTGATTTCAGGGCTAACAGAGTGCCTTTCTGCACAGGGATGATGCCTGTACGTTAATTCGATGTTAAACAAGCCTGAGTATGTTGGCAAATGATAAAAGCAGGAAGTGCAGGTTGTGGAGGTGATTGGGGATTTTCCATGAGAAATGAAAACCAGAGCACTGTATAAAAATACATTATTTCACTGGAATTATTTTCATGTAGGTTTTTCAGATGAAGGCCTCAGGGAAGGACAGGGACTGTTTGCTCTCCTGTCTTGCTCAGAGCAAGCACTGCCATCTAGGCTTCCCCGCACCAAGGGACTGTCTGACTCTGTGCCATGTGGTTCATGCTCTCAAAGATGACTGGAGATTTAATCCTCTGCCTCCCAGACTCCAGCCATGGCTAAACTGTTCTCTTTAGAGGGTGTCTCCCCATGCACCTCTCCAGCATCATCAGCAGGATGCCCTAATGTGTAGGAAGCCACAGCCGAGAAGCAAGGTGGGGGGGGGACTTCAGTGGGTAGCTGTGGTCCAAAACCCACTCCTCATCTCCTTATAGCAGGACAGGCGGGAAGCTTACAGAAGTGGTTTGTTTGGAAAAGCAAGTGCCTCACAAAATTTATACAAAACAGCCTTGTGTTGCTTAGATCCCTGTTAGACTCCAGAGGGGTCCCAGAAGCCGCAGAAGGAAGGAAGCCAAGCAGCCACTTCCCGTGATGCCTGTCACGCTGCAGCCCTTCCCACTCCTGGTTTTTTTCAATGAAATTTAGTAGCTGTTGACTCCAGCCTTTACTGAGACATGTGCCTTGGTTTTGTTTCAATCCTAGTGTCGTTTGTATGACCTTCGTGCCGACAGAGAAGTAGCAATTTATTCCAAAGAGAGCATCATTTTTGGCGCATCCAGTGTGGACTTCTCTCTCAGTGGTAGGACCTGAACTTCGGAGGTGACCTTTGTGTTGGGGTTTGAGAGGAACCATAACATTTTGCCAGTTTACTTTCATAGACCATTTTGTTATTAAATTGTTAAAAGTAATACTAAGTACCAAAAGCAACATTTAATGCATGGAAGCCTTTTTTCTTGCCTCTGTAGAAATAATTGCTCTTTAAATAACATAGCTGGCTATTGCTCCATCATAGCAATGAAAAGTATTTTCCTGGCCCTACTGAAGGCAGGAAATAGTTTGCCATTAAGTACAGCTGGGCTAGAATTTCACAATAACGATTAAAAACATTTCAAAGGAAACATGAAATGTAACTAGACTATTAAGTGCACTTACATAAATAGTTTATAGAAGGATAATAAATGATTAATAGATAGTAAAAGTATGTTAGAGGAGCAAGCATGAAGAGAGAGGCATCATCGTTTTTCATTACAAGTCCAGAGATGCGAGCTCCAATCTTCTTTCTCGTGCTCCAGCACAGATGCAGAGCTCCTCCAGTCACCCTGCATGGAGATGAGTGGGTGGTGAGCTGCCTGCCAACTGGGACAGAGGCAAATGTCTCTGTCATGGTCACAAGCACCACAGCTTGTCCTGTTGCAGGACTATGAATCACTTACCAAATTGCCTACTAATCATTCAACCATTTGGATTAAACTTCTTGTGTAAAGTCAGAGCAAAATATTATTAGCCTGCATTAGCTGTTGAAGTGTTTCAGGCCGTTGTGATTGGAGTCACCCCCATCTCTAGCGACTGAAGACATGCTGTAGATTTTAACTCAACTTTAGCTGTATTTTTAACTAGCAAATGTTAATGGGTTCAGCATTTGGTACAGCTAGCTCAGCTGGGGTGTAACAGGACCACCGCTAGCCTGGGGGAAGCAGTGCTCAGGGTTCGCTGTGTGCAGAGCGGGGCACGGGCAAGCTGGGTCATGGCTCGCTGGGCGATGAGTGTCCTGCAGAAGGCCCTTGCTGCAGGCAAGACGCCTTGCCCACTGAAGAGCTCCCTTTGTGAAATCTCATTCTGTTTGTAGGTCGCCTGCTGTTTGCAGGCTATAACGATTACACCATAAATGTCTGGGATGTGCTGAAAGGGTCCCGCGTATCCATTCTGTTTGGACATGAAAATCGCGTCAGCACCCTGCGGGTCTCTCCCGATGGGACGGCGTTCTGCTCGGGCTCCTGGGACCACACTCTCCGAGTAAGTGCTGGGAGCACCTGCCTCGGGTGCTGCTTAGTTTGCCTGATGGTTTAAAAACGCGGGTGAGGGCGAAGGGTTGTTTGCAGGAAAACCAGCTCTCGAGGGACTAACGAGGATCTAAAATCACAGTGTAAAATGTCAAGAATAAATTCAAACTAAAAAAAAAATCCCCCCAGAGTACTAGCTGAACTGTGAGGGAAATTTTGAATTTATGGGGTAGATAACATCATTGCTGCGGATACAGCGCACCAGTAATCTGGTTGCCTTGCCAGATTTTAATTAAACGCTTGACAGTATAGTCAATGTCATAAACAATTGTTCAACTCTCTCTCTCTCTGTGCAGATCTGGGCTTAACCTGAGACCCTGTATGCAGAATCAAAGGACTACTGATACCCTGGACTACAAAAAGCGCATAGAGAAGTCACCCCTCAAAATCAGATATGTCCTACAGTTTGAAAGAGTGACAGTGAACGCACAGGCTAACACAGCTAGGTAGAAAATGTAATCTGCTTGAACACATAGCAAACATCAACTTGTAGTTAGATGAAATGTTTTTAATTCTGTTTTGAAACTTCCCTTCTTTTATTAGAACTAGTTTAGATAATTGTAAAGGGACTTTTCTCAGAAGTCACTTGTATCATAGAATTGAGTATTTTAGTGCACATTATGTATTTCTTTGCATGAATTGAATTCCTTTTTAAAGTTAAAAGAAAAAGAAAAAGAAAAAAGATTCCTGATGTCATCAGGATGTAGCTGAAGACTTTGGAAACATTCCATAGTAGTGCACTGAATTTTAGTCTGGAAAGGGGAAAGACAAACAATCCTGATACTTTATGATGGTGTTGTAGATGACTGAACCTTGGTAGTAAGTAAAGGAGCAAAGGACCTACTGTTGAAGGTACTGGCTGTTGTCATAAAAATGTATTTTTTGTACCAAAAAAAAAACCCCAGAAGGAATCCTTTCAATCCCTGCTTTTCCTACTGTCTTTTTAGATAGAAATAAGTATTTCATCTCTGTAACCTAAATATAAAGAATCTAAATATATACAAAATGATAAACTGCAATGATGAGGGATATAAACATGATTTTACATAATCATGAGGTAATACTTAACCAGTAGTTTCTTAGAAATTTTGAACTGTATCACTTGGTGAGTGAATTTTCTTTTACTTAAAGGAACACTACATGCTAAGCACTAAGGGATACTACAGGCTACGCACTAAGCACTGTTGTACTGATGGCCAAATCTTTTCCAAGTCAGTCATAGTCATTCTGTGGTCATGATCCTTACGTGCATTTTGAGCAGTTCATACCGCCTCGGCAGCGCCATGTAGCTTAGATATCTATTAAGGCAGCATACGCCCATTTCAAGGTCCTTCTGCAGTGTCAGAGCAGGGTAAGTTCATGCAAATGCAGTCAAACCATACAAGCCAAATCCTCACTTGTAACGATCTCCCGCTGGCACGGGCACAGCTATGTCGTAGCTGGACTTGAGAACGAAGAGCAGAGATGAAGACCTGTGATGAGCCACAGTCCTGCCAGCATCTGATGCTCTGCTCACCAGAGCCTGCGAGCGCATCTGATCCAGGAGCCGCTGGGTTTCAGGGAAGCATTACAGCCGCCCACGTGGCTGGCAGCACTCCGCTCCGTGTGAGCGCTGTAACGCAATGCAAACTGGCAGGACTACCCCCATGCAGAGCCCATGCTGTAGAAGTAAGATTTAACCAGATAAGGCTGAGATACAGTTAATTATAGAACTATTGGGAAATCATGTCTGCGTTTATACATTGAGAACTCTTGAGACTAGAGTGTGTCACCCCCGCTCATTCAGATGGGTGCTGAGTGAACCCTGAGCAGAGGCACGTAGGGACCAAAGAGCTGGGGTAATGCTGGGGGCTTGCATGGTCTGGCCTTTGAAATGTAAGTGGTGAGAGAGATCTCTGAAGAGACAAAAGGTATGATTGGAACAAGAGGGAACAAGCTCACAGGAGTGAGCTTGATCACAAGCTTACTGATCACCAGAGCTGGCTGTTCACGTAAGTTTGATTATAATATCCTCGTTCCATTTCTAAGTGGGATTTTATTTTTTTCAATTCTATAAAACTTGTATTAGAAACAAAATCTCCTCATTCATGACAACATTGTTTCATGGCCCATAGCCGATTAACCCAGGGTACTGACATTTGTACCAGCCTTCAGTCCCTAATGTAATCGTTCAGCCGTTCTCACTTGGAAAAGTCAGCTCTGATGCTTTGCAATATTTGTGGCAACCTATCCCTGTAACAAACTGAATGCACTATGGAAATGTCATACAGAGCTCACTGTGCAATACTGAGTCAATACACTGTACACGTTTGTTCAAAAGATTAATAGTAATGTTTAGATAGTATTTATTGGCAAGATGTTTGTTTCAAGCCTACGACATTGTATTGATACTTATGAATGGCCTAAATCCAATAAATTGTATTTTACATATTGAGAACACGTATCTAGCTGTTCTTCCCAGCAGTTAGGGACTTGTAATGCTAGCTAATTTTTTCTGGGGTTTTTGGCATTTACTTGTGCCATACAGTTTCTTAGATCATTAGTCCTGCAAAAATCCAAGGTGAAATCCACATCTACCAGAAAATCGCTTCTGGACTATCTTCTGGAAATACCCAAGGTAAGCCAGAGCAACTGCCAGTGTGCAGTCCTTGAAAGTACCAGAGACTCCAGCTGAGCTCTGCACTCAGGAGGCCAGAATTCAGATTGGTTTATCCTGCTCAGTAGGATCACAGCTTAACATGTCATGTTTTCTTTCCAGATCCTCATCGCCGTACCCAGGAGTGCAGTGGAACATGTGGAGTGTGTGTTTTGTGGGAGCGCAGGATTCTCCTTGTGGTGCAGAGGAATGCCGGTGAAAGCTGGGCACTGCAATGCTGTAGAGGGCTCAGGCTGCCACTGCTTGGGTAAGCCATGTTTGTGCATCACCTTGAGATGCAGCAGAACTGGGCTGGGGTCAGCTGTCCTTTGCACTTTATTAGTGTATTAGGTGGCTGGTGGGAGCGCTCAGTTTAGCCACTGAAAAAAGGACCTCCTTCACGTAGGGATGCTGTTTCATTTCCATTCCTCTGAGGGGCTGGGGGAAGTGCTGAGCCAGCCTGTTGTGAGTGACGTTAGTGCCCAGACCATCACCAGTTCCAGTGAGAATGAGGCTGACATCACATCTTGTACTTCTGTTCTTGCCCTTTGGGGCCACTGCATGTGGACTCATAAGCTGGGCTGCATGGACTCGGTACCTGGGAAAGTCACCTGTTTGTTCCTGTGACCCAGGACAGGCCACAACTTCCCATCAGATAACATAGGGGAACAGGGCACTGAAGTATCCCTTGTTTCTCAACAGCTGGAGAGGCTTTGCAAAACCCAGTGCTGTGAGCCCCCCCTTTGGACTGTCAAAACTATTTGCACCTTGGAAACGCCTCCGTTCACTTCCAGAGGGAGAGGTATTAACCCTCATCTTGTCCTTTACCCAGCATGTCCCAGCCTTAGAGATCAGCCACACAGCTCTGAGAGCAGCAGAGAAGCAGCGGTGTCACATCAGAACCCTGGCACTGGTCCTACCTCCCGACCCACTCCTCAGGTCAAGCCAGAAGGTGAAGGAAAAGCAGTCCCAAAAGGATGCGAGTGTGCTGTAACTGTGTTGAGAGCGAGGGAGCTGTAGGTAGAGCAAAGTCACTGTCAGACGGCTCCGTCCTGTTAAACAAAAATGCTGTATAAACAGGAAGGGTGGGAAAAGGATATTGCTAGAGAAAGAGCAGCCTCTCCCTCTTGCTCTCTGCTGTGAGGAATGCAATAGGAAATTCCTGCTCCAGGATTAACAATCGTAAGGAAATCTAGTTTAAAAAAGCATGTGTATAAAGCACTGGTGGAAAAGTAAAGATAATTCCGGCTACTGCTCTAGCACATAAACACAGACCAGATTTCTGTACTTAAAACCAAAACAAAAGTCAAATATGGGGATGTAAAACTAAGAGTTTGCCTTAGAAACCACTCAGAGAGAGCATCCAATTCCCAAGAGTGATCTGAGGAACTGCTATAGGAATCCACCCACCTATTTTTAGATTTTCTAGCAGGGATGTAAAATGGAGTCAGAGCTTAAGTCAAGGTAGGTGGATTGAAGCTGAGCAGTCTGGCATGTGGGGCACTTTCAGCCCATTGTGCGATGAGGGGTGAGAGAGTATGAGCAGTCCCAGGCTGCTGCAGCAGCACCTCTCCCAGCGCTGGGCCAGGGCTGTGGGGTGACAGCACAGTCACAGCTGTGTGTCACACCAGCCACTGTCAGAACCTCGCCTGCAATTTGGTGCTGAGCAGGAGGCACACGTTGGGTGTACCTGTGCTGGGCCTGCTGTAAACCTTGGTGTGGTTTTCATGGGAGTTTGATGATTTGCAAAGCGGCTGATGGTGCTCGAAGGGCGCAGCAGGGATGCGGAGCAGGTGTCTAGCCGAGATGTCTCCCTGTTGTGCTGTGTCCTGCGTGTTGGCCATCGCTTGGCCTTTGTGTTCTCAGCCTTTTAGTTTTACACCAGCCCAGGGATGTGCCCAGCCTTTGCACCGCGAGGGTCCTCATCCTAAATTGTGCCCAAATGTCTAGCAAAAGCAAACACCCCCGCCTTTGCTCGGCAAATGCAACATGAGCTCACCCTGTGCCCCTAGAAGACCTGAAGGAGCTGAGATGCAATGGACGCAGGCTCGGGCCGCTAACGCGGGCAGAAACCCCGCAGACGACAGAGCATCTTCCAGTGCCCCTCGGGCAACTCCACGGCGCTCCAGTGGCCGGGGCCGCCGCGGCTCTGTGCAAAGCACCTTCCCCGGGGCTGCGGGCGGACCCTTCGGGGAAGCAGCGGTCGCTCCCCGGCCGCGACGCAGGACCTGCCGGCTCGGGGGGCGACATCTCCTCCCGCCCCCGCCCGGCTTCGGCTCTGCGCCGCGCCGGGCCCCGCCCCGGAGGAGGGGAGCGCGCCCCGGGGCGGGCCGGGCTGGGCTGGGCCGGGCCGGGCCGGGCGGAGGGGCCGCCCCGCCTCTTAGTCGGCGGCAGCTGCTGCTGCGGGGCCGCAGCCGCCGTGGGCCGCCGCCATGCCGGGCTCGCTGAAGGAGGAGACGGCGCTGCTGCTGGAAGACTACTTCCAGCACCGCGCCGGCGGCGCCGCGCTGCCCCCCAGCCCCACGGCGGCCACGCTGCGGCGGGCGGCGGCCGAGCTGGAGCTGCAGGAGCGGCCCTTCTTCCGCTCCTGCGCGCCGCTGGCGCGGGCCGAGCCGCGGGAGGCGGCGGCGCTGCTGAGGCGGGTGGCGGCGCAGCTGGAGGCCGACGGTGGCCTCAACTGGGGCCGGCTGCTGGCGCTGGTGGTCTTCGCCGGCACGCTGGCCGCCGCGCTGGCCGAGCGGGGCTGCAGCGACGGGCCGCGCTTCCTGGCCGCCGCGCTGGCCGCCTACCTGGCCGAGGAGCGGGGCGAGTGGCTGGAGGCGCACGGCGGATGGGTGAGCGGGGATGGGGCTCGGCGCAGACGCGCGTCCCTGGGTGGACCGAGGGTGGGTAGCCGGGAGCCCGGCCCGGCGGGGGGGGGGCTTGGGGTGGGCGCCGGGAGGCCCGGACCTTCTCTTCTGCCCGGCTGGCGGGGCGGGCGGCAGCCCCCCGCGCCGTGCGTCGGAGCCCCCCGAAGCGTGCCGGGGTACCCGCCGTGCAGGGCTGTGCGGCGGCCCGGGGTGGTCGCTGGGAAAGGCGGCGGGACGCGTGCGGTCTCCGCGCAGGGCCGCGGCGGTGCGGGCGGGTGTCCCGCGGTGCGGCTGGGGCCGGGTCTCTAAAGGCGGCTTTGTTTGGCTGCAGCCCGCTGAACGCACGGCCTCGGTCCCGGGTCCTCGGGGGCAGGATTTGCCCGCCGGCTTTAGGTTTTGGCCAGGAGACCGGCGCGGGTCTCCTCCCGGCCACAACCGAAACGCCGCTGTGCGCGCAGCCCGCCGGCCGCCAAACCGGCCGGGCCGCGGGCTGGGGAGGGGGCGCGCTGCGATGGGGAGCCCCGGCCGCGGCTGCTTCTCTGCCCCTCGAGAGGCGTGCGGACAGCAGGGCTTTCCCAGGCGCCTGTGCAGCCCTGCCTGCGCTCCCGAGCGGAATGTCAGCGGTCCCACAGAACTGCACGTTTCCTCTTTTCGGTCCTAGTGGAATATTTGATGCCAGTACAAATAAGCACTAAAAATAGAAGGGAGGGAAGCAGCCACTGGCCTCGTTGTCTTTTCCAGAGACCAGAGTGATCTCGGTTTTTCAGTGGTCACCGGTCCTGCTGACCGCTCAGAGCAGTACGGAGCCTGGCTGCCCCGTACGCTGTCGCTTGGCAAGATCACATTGCCTGTTCCCAACGAATTAAAGCATAAAGAACAAAGTTCCGGAAGAAATTAAGAGTATAACTTGTTTACATAGACATCTGCGGAGCAGAGTTCAGATGCGACCATCTGGAGTTGCGCTGCTGCCACTTCTGATTATCACAAATAACGATCTGGGAGAGCAGCTGCCAGCTTTGCTCTGTCAGAGGTCAGCATGGAGCGGTGTCCCCTTGGCCCTTCCAAGGCGATGTGTAATCGGTCCCGCATCCACTGAGGTGCTACCGACCTCAGGCCCCCGGCTTTCAAGTGGAAATTTCCATATCCTGCTTTCTCAGACTTGAATGAGGGGGAACAATGCTGGCAGCTCCCCTCAGAAACTTGTCTAAAAGGCTGAAAATAACGTAATGACATGCTGAGCATCTCGATAGGAAGTTTGCAATCGCCTCTTGAGCAAAGCATAGGGATGCTTGTAACTGATGCTCTCAGTCACCTTGTGCAAAGGCTCGTTTTCAGTGTCCAGGGCAGCAGGCCTAGACTTTGGTGATTAAAATAGAGACCTCTGCAGCTGATAAATGTGGCGCTGGGAGCGTGAACCAAACTGCGCTCAGAGTCTCGTGAAAAGAACCTGTCTAACTGTAAGCCAACCAACTCAACATCCTTTCTCTTGCTTTTCTAGGATGGCTTTTGTCGCTTCTTCGGCAGACACGGCTCCCAGGCAGCAGACCAGAGCAGCACCATAAGCAATGCAATCATGGCCGCGGCGGGGTTTGGAATAGCAGGATTGGCTTTTCTCTTGGTGGTGCGGTAGGCTGACGAACGGATCTTGCCATGGGAAAGTACTCTCAAAACTGACAATTTACCAGATTTTGCTCTATTTTCTATAGAACAGACCCTCTAAGAAGAAGTCTATATTTTTAAACTGGTTCAGAAAACTGTCTCACCAAATCCTTGGCTATAAACTGCTTCACTCGCTGCCCGGTAACAGCACAAACAAATGTGTACTAAACCACCATTGGTGCATGTTCAAAACCTGTCGTCTCCAAATGTCCTCTGGACTTTCTCTTTGAAGGTGTAACCTAAACTTTAGCATGGTTCATGTACTGTAACTTCTGAGTGCTTGATGTTATGCTACGAAAACTTTATGGTGGACTTGCTACTAAACCCTCTGTTCGAGATGTCTTATTTACGTGGAGGCAAGTCTTCCAACCTGCCTTCCATTAATACTGTAAAGTGGGCGAACATTGACTGTGACTTAACATGGTTTATGGCTTCAAATGTGGTGCACGGCACTTGTTACCGAAATGCAACTCATTGGTTGACTTAGAGCAATTGGCGCCCGTGATGCGAGAGGCATTAGGGCTTGATATAACATAAGGCTGATTTCATTACACTACAAGAAGATAAGTATTGATACAGTAATGGCTGCAGTACTGGTTCTTACTGAAAGGAATTTAAATATTAAACCTTAATTGGTATATTGAAATCCAGTGGAGGCTGGAATTTCTCTGGATTTCCTTGACAAAACGAGAATTTCCATATATCTTAATATATTTTTGAAGTATTTATCACTGTATAATACTTGTAGCCATGACATCTTTATTTTTGTTTAAAACTTAATGCACTCTAGTGCGTATCAAGCATTGTCTTGTTTGAGTAATATGTCACCCTGTTTTCAACATGCTGTGTATTTCTTTCTGTGGTTGTACAAATTGCCTTATGTTTCTGGTAGCTTTTAATAACGTTCCTGGGTTACTCATAGCGTGTACAATTTTACTATGGTGACTTCAAAGGTGAATAAATGTTAAGTATTTTTATTTTAAAAAAAACTTCTGCTCATTTGGTCGGATGGGTGATGGTCCTCACACAGCCAGTGCTGCGGTGGTTACTTGGACACAGCGCTTTGTGCCCACCTTCATGGTGCATTAGCCTGATCCAAGGAGCCATGGGGTACCAGTCTCTGTGATGGAGGAGTCCTGCAGTCAGAACTAGAGGTAAGACAGGCTAAGGGGAAAATCCAGTCCAAAAGGCCCATCTTCACCACTGTGCTTGGAAATAACCTGGTGGTTTTGTAGTCCAAAACTTTCCAAAGTTTGCTGGGTACAGACAGGCCCTTCTGAGAGCTGCTTCTGCCTGGGGAGAACGCAGAGCCCGTGCTGCTTCTGTCAAGGCTTGCTGCTGCCTTGTTCACACATGCACACTTTTTTCCTGATAGGAAAAAAGGTTTTTTCTGAGTTTCTGATAGGAGTTTTTCTGAGTTTCTGATAGGAGTTACCATAATGACAATGATGGAACTAAAGGTGAGGGAGTTCAGCCCTTCTCAGATGAGTAATACTGAGCAGCTGTAAATTTTGAGGGTGCTGGGCTTAATGCTTTTAGAATGCAATCACACGCTCCTGTCTCCAAGCCAGATGCTTCCATGGCACTGATGGCTCGGATACCTGTGAAACAGCGCAAGCCCGTTGTTCGGCCACCTGTCAGCCCGCTGTGCAGCCCTTCAGGAGGGTGCGTCCCTTTGCCACCCACCAGCTAGCTGCTCTTCCCGTGGACTTCCTCATGGCAAAGATCAGCCTGCCAGCCGGGTCGGCATGGGCGCAGCCAGCAGTGGCCACCCCACAGCCAGCCCCCGGGAGCTGTGCGGTGGGGGCTGCGGCCCTGTGCCGGACAGAGCGGCGTTGTGCTGACCGGCCGCAGATGCGGGGAGAAGCACAAAAAGGGACATTCAGGGACAGTAAGTGCCGCGGAGGCGGGAAGGCGCTGACGGTCCTCCCTCTTGTGCCGCCCGCTCGGAACAAACGCCTGCTTGTTCTCTGACTTCCAGTTCTCTAAACTCTGGCTTGGCTCCTCTCAGCCAAAGGATTAAGACCTCACTGTGGGACCGTTGTGCTCAGTTCCTCTCTTGAGTTCCCGCAGGGATGATGCCTGCTTCTGTGGCTGCGGTGGGAGTGAGCTGGCTGGTGCTGGGAAACGCAGGTAGTTTCCAAAATGTGGGATGCTGAGGGGGGTGTGTGCTGGGAAGTGTGGCAAATGACAGGGTGAGACATGTTCTAAACAGAGGCCAAATGTTGCATGGAAACAGCCTGCTGGGGATCTCAATGTCCCTCCCAGTATCAAGCAGGACAAAGATAAAATATCAGTATCTTGATTTCCAGTGTAACCTGATCTGGCAGGCCCCACAGAAGCAATAGCAGGGAGGATATTGTGCTGTTTTTCACAGTGTGCCCTGGAAAAAGTGAAGAAAACAGCCTGGAAACGTCCTTGAGTAAAGTCACATCAGCCTTTGGCATAAATCTGATCCTTCTGAGGTGCAGCTTGGAGACTGTCTGCTACTCTTCCTTGGCCTGGCCTTCCTGGGTAGGTTTCCTAAGATCTAGAAGAACTGGGGGTATCTTAGGAAAGCTGTAGGACTGAGCAGGAGACTGTAGCACAGCTTATAAGCAACACTGCTTGAACTCAGAGCCAGGCTGCTCTGGTCTCTGGTGGCAGCCTGCACCCAAGGGTGCTCCCCTCAGCTGCCCTGAGAGAAGTGGGTGCAGCCGAGACTGCTAGAGCCCTGCTGTCTGCCCTGGCACTGGGAGGGGATCTGCCCATCCCAGCCAGAGCTGTGCTCCCTGAGCTGCTGTCTGCTGGCAGGGCTGTCACGGCGTAGGATAGAAGAGCAGGACTTAAATCACTGGAGCCCTGTTAATTTCAGGGCAGTTTAGTTTACGTTTGCGTGGCACTTCTGGCTTTTTTGAAACTGTTTTTTTTTTCCCCTTTCAGCCTGACCATTTGTCTCAATGAAGTCCTGCATTTCAATTGAAAACGGCTGCTCATCCTCTTTTTTGCCTCAGAAAAGGGAAGCAAGACGCTGCTGTTCCTTTCTTTAAATGCAGAAGGAGAGTAGGTGGTATTTAAGTAAAAGGCTGTGTCTAATCCTCATGACAGCTTTCAGATCTCCAGTGTCACTGTACTTCCCGGGCAGGGGGTGGGTGCAACAGGCTGTGGCCTACCAAACAATCTGCATGCAGTAACTGCTGCAGGTTCTGCGGGGGCCACTGTGTGCCTACACCTGCCAAAGCCATCAATCCTGGGTCGCTTTGAGGCACCGAATGCTGGGCAGGGGCTTGTGTTTGAGGAGAGGGGGGTGTGGTTTGCCAGCTGAGCTGCATCCATCTCCGTTCCGAGCCTTATCCCGCTGGGCTGTGTACAGAGGCCTTTGCAGGGCTGAGCGGCAGAGAAGGTGGTGTGTCCAGCTTACAGTGGCGTTCACAATGGTCTTACTGGAGCTGTGAGTGTTACCTGCTGGTGCTGCACCTGCCTCCTACACGGTTCCCTTCTGAAGGGACATCCATTGTAACCACGGGCAAAGGCTGCAGAGCTGATGTAGGAGCCCAGCTGCCTTCTTGTTAAAGGAGAAAGCAATCTATTCATCGGGCTTCCTATGGGCGTTGAACGAGCCAGTGGTTTCTTTTGGACTTGGAAAAAATGAGGCGCTGTTAGAGCTCAAAAGCTGAGAGTTGCTGAGTGGTGTTGTATGGCAGCTTGGGAGCTGCTTTGCCGTGGCATGCAAAAAATCTGGTCTGGCGTGTCTTGCTGAAGGAGTTGGTGCTGGTGCTGTGTCCTTTTGTGCT
The DNA here is from genome assembly GCF_964237585.1 of Gallinula chloropus. Classification (NCBI taxonomy): domain Eukaryota; kingdom Metazoa; phylum Chordata; class Aves; order Gruiformes; family Rallidae; genus Gallinula; species Gallinula chloropus. The sequence goes on from NC_140094.1 coordinate 7,140,739, forward strand.
CACATGCTGCCATCCTAAGGGGGCGCAGCATGGGTCTTGCTTGCACCTGGTACCTAAGCCCAGGTGGGATGGAAGAGCCCTGTTACGAATGACTTACTAATTGGGAGGCAAAAACCCTCCCTGGGAGAATCACTGGAAGGCAAAAAGATCAAGTGTGTGGCATTTATTCACATAATTTCACTTCTTGTGTTCATTCAGTTTGGATAAATGAAAACAGTTCGTGGTTTTGCTTCTGTGTGTCTGTGTGCCTGGCTGCTCCCTGCTCCAGCCTGAGCTGGGTTGTACTTGCAGTGCCGTGCTGTGTGGCTGGGGAATAACTTGCTTTTGGGTTAGAGTCAGTGGAATTCCTTCATACATACTGCTGCTATTAGGGGGCGCTTAAAAATGTTACCTCCAAACTGTTAACAGTTCTCTTGTCACATACCAAAGTTCTTAAATGAGAACAGAGTTAAAAATAATAAAGATGAAATCCTGCTTTGCTTGAGCTCGAGTGTAGGAAGCCTAATAATCAACTCTGCTCAGCCAACAAGATTGTTTCATTGGATTTTTTTTCTCTGCCTGGGCTTGGTCTATTTGTTTTAGTCAAATGAGATGAGGAAGAGAGGACCTGGCTTTCCTTGTCGAAGAGGTTTCCTTTCACACAGGCCGTTTGTTTCTGCCCAACCTGTGGTAAGGTCCTAGCACTGCTGCTGGTAACTGACACTCGCCAAGTGGTGATCTCAGGGTTTCTGGTTGTTCACCTGCTCAGTGTAAGAGCTGACCTGCGTTACGCGTCTCTCTTAGTTAAGAATTAAACCTCTTAAAACATCTGGTTGAATTCAGTAAGGGAGCACAGAGGAGCTGCCTGCAAAGACCAGCTGTGGGCCCTGCAGAAAGTTTGTGCTCTCTGCACAAAGGGATTTATATCCCTTTAATGACAATGGTTAATTGAGGGTGTTCCTGTGTGTGACCCAACCTGCTCCTCTGTTTGTCTCTGAACAACTCAGCACAGGGTGAGTAACAGCAGGAACCCCACACCCTGCTTAACAGCCTTTGGATGCTGTCTTTTTTTAGATGTTATTTTATTTTTCTGGATAAAATGTGGCTTATACCCAGGAATGAGGCTGGGTTCAGCCTAACCACGGGGCCGTTGACCATGCTGCACTGCACCTCGGGGAGGACTGGGCATGGCATCTGGAGCTCTCCTGTGGGAAGTGTGCCTTGCAGCCTGACACCACAGCCAGGAGCTCACTTTGAGTTTGCAGTGCATCGTAGTAAAAGTGCAGCAGTGCTGGGCTCTGCCAAAGTGCGAGGGGGAAAGCGCAGTCTGTAGTGTGCCAAGCGAATATAGGCTGGCTGGCATCCTCCCTGTAGCTATTGGTGTCTTGAGAAGAGTCCCGGGCTATCCTAATTAATTTCTAAGCATTAATTGTGAAGCATTATGATGAGCCCACAGGAAGGTCCTAAAACGCAGGCAGAGCCACATGTCTGTGGTGTGGATTTGGTGCAGGGCAGGCAGGGTTCACCCTTCCCTCTCCTGCAAAAGACCACTCAGTGCTGACCTCCTGGCATGCAGTCTGGATGCTCCCACTCCGGCCAGACGCAGGTGCTCCATACCCTTGCCAGCCTCTTGCCACGGTGGATGTGCTCCCAGAGGTCCCAGGATCCTGCCTGCTGCCACTGTGGCCGTGACTCCAGTGTCATCCCACCCCAGCACTGCCACGCCGCTTTTGGGGCCAGGCGTGAGGCCATGAAGGACAGGTCATACGGGTGCTGTACTGGGTGGGTGGTGGTTGGGTGACTCTCTGGTGGTTATAATGCATGAGCAAGAGTGAATTCCACCAGGTGGGTGTAAAATAACCTCATAAAACTGCAGTGACGAGACCAGCGGCAGCCGGGAGCTGACAGGGCTCGACACGCCGGGTGAATGCTGTTCCCTGACATCCAGCACACGCACGGTGAGTCCTTTGATATCGAGAGGTGCTTCTAATGTTGAACCTAATTGTGCTGGGAGCCTGCAAGCGCTGTGGTTTCCTGAGCGTTGCACACTCCAGCGGGGCGGTGGCATCTTCACGCAGAACGTGGGATGTGGTCTGGCAGGTGCCTGGTTGGAGGAGGAGAAGGAAGAGGAGGGCTGGGTTCCTGCCCAGACTCTTGCCAGACCCTGTCTCCTCACGCACCCCCTTATGAGGCAGCACCGCTGGCCTGGGACAGTGACCTCTGTGACGGGATCACTGCCTGCTGTGGGTGAAACCCAGCTCTGCGGAGTCAGCCTGTCAGCATGTGGCTTGTGTCCCGCAGAAGCTGTCTGGAGCGTAAGAAGTCAGTAAAATGTGTGGGACTTGAATGTTACCCTCTTTGCCCTGCCCCTTGCGTGCCCTGAAGAAGATGTAACTGTTGGAGCCCCCACATGAGCTCCTCTCCAGTGCGGGGGTCACGCTTGCAGCCACAGCGTGGAAACATCACGTCCTTGGTGGTCCCGTAGGCAACTCTGCCCAGCACAGCGTTGCCTTGCCCTGGTCTGGAAAAAGAAAAACAATTCTCATAAACTCAAAAAGGGCACAGAAGAGCACACAGCTAGTCTGGATCCTTAAAAAGAAGAACAAAACGCTGCTCTAGGGTGTTGTGTGCTTCCCTCTGTGATGTTCAGAGCCAAATGACCTGCTGTGCCAAGACCCTTCCAGTGTTCCAGGTCCTTTTTCCCAAGTGAAGGTCTGCTCGTGGGAGGAAAAGGTTAACCGTGGGAGCGAGGAGGGCAAAAGATTATGTGAAACAGAAATCCCGGTGCTGTTTGTTCTGCCATCTGCTCCGATTCAGGGCTGTGGGTGGTTTCCCATCGTGCTCCTGCTCTTCTGGCAGCTGGCGGAGCGCTTTGAACTCCAGAGCAGGCTGGCACTGCAAAGCTGGGCGAGACTTGCATCTCCTTTCTCCAGAGGAGCTGCCCTTTGGCAGGGCGAAGCCAGGCACCGTGGCCTGGCCGTGGCTGCAGGCAGTGCCAGTGCCCGTGCCCATGCGAGCTGTGGCCGAGAGCCCATGTCAGCAGCGATCTGCTGAAGGATGGATTTCAGCAGCAGGGACAGAGGGAGCCCAGGCCAGGGCTGGCACCTCCAGCCATGCCTGCCAGAGCGTGGGAGAGCAGGGGTGTTGCTATCCCTGCCTAGGGGACAGCCGGCAAATGAAGGGTGAGGCTATTCCACCTCTTGCCCCCAGAGCCCCTTTTGGCTCTGTCCCTTCCCCAGGCCCCATTTTTCTGCTGCCCCCATCCCCCAGCCAGCCCGGCTGTGCCCAGGGCTCTCACCCCTCTGCTGCACGCCTCCTCCGCCCCCCTGCCGCCCTCCCCTGCTCTGCTTTCACTTGGGAATGTGACCTTGGTCTCGAGCTTATTTACAGACAAAATATTGCTGCAAGCCTGGGGAAGGGTTTGCTGGTTTCACTGTTTTTTGGTGGTAGGGTTTTTTTAAAGCGACTGAATTCCACAAAACCTGAATTATTCCAAGGGGGCGTGTGGGGCCTGGTGGGAGCCATTTGCTGTGTTTGGGATGGGGCTGCCTGGAGCCCTTTCCCTGGCCAATGCCAGAGGTGTAAGAGATTCACTTCCCTGGATTACAGGAATGACCCAACTCTGGTTTCCTCAGAGGAACGCACCCTCTGCTCAGAGGAGGCTGCCCAGAGGGGACACCAGTGTTAGTGGGGCCGTGGCCCGCACGCAGCTGGGACCTGGCCTCCTCCGAGGCATGCGTGAGCCGGCACTTAGCGCTGGCTGTGAGGGAGAGCAGAAGCAGGGGTGCCCTCCCACGCCCCAGGAGCCAGGGTGCTCTACTTCCCCTTGCTCGGGAGCTCCCGTGTCTCCTGCTGCACGGAGCACAGCCTGGCTTTGCTGAGGACCTCAGACAGAGCTGTCACATCCGATCGGAAGCGGTGGTGGGCTGATTTCTCCTTTTTGTTTTTACTGGCAGGACCAGCAGCTGCCCTTTCCCCTGCTGCTGACAGCTCTTGTGTCTCGTTGAACTTCTGAAAGCCTTGTGGTGGTGGTTTCCCACTGTGCAGAGACCTTATGCCTTTGACCTTGCACCACTGCGGTACCCTTTGCGTGGCTGCCGGAGGCGGTAAAGCTGTTCCTTAGGTTCATGCAGCATTGGCTGTTTTGGGCAGGGCTGACGTGGGGTCCCAGCCCAGCACTGAATTCCTTACAGGGTCAATATGAGCCTTCAGAAGCTGAGCAGTCGTGCCGAAGAAAGCTGCATGAACAGTGTTTGGGAATGGGTATGGCAACTGTCTGCAGGGCTAAACTTGATGGCAGTGAGTGCCCTTCTTTGCTGTACACCAAAATACCTGGGTCTGGCTCAGCATGCAGCTTGGTTTGATCTCAGCAGTGGAGTTGGGGCTGCTGATGGGTTGGAAGAGGTGTGCTCTGCTCCCTGCTGAAACAGGGCTGGCCCTGGGATGTCACCCAGCAAATGTGGCCACAGGGGATGACCAGGAAGCAGTTGCCTGCGAAGACATTCCCTGCCTGCTGCGGGGTTAGCACTGGTCCCCACAGTGCTTCCAACCTTCCCAGCTTGCAGTGGAGATGATGGCCTCATCCAGGCCCTTGCTGAAGTGGTGGGTGCAGGTTGTTCACCAGGCAGCAAGAGGATGCTGTGGGAATGGAGGTGTCCTGTGTCTCGGGACCGCCGTGGACCAAACGTGTTCAGCCAGTGGTGATGGTTTGGAGACCCATCTTGTAACAGATTTGTCTAGCTGGTGGAACAGAGGGAACTACTTTGGTCCATGTGCTAGTTTGGGTGCTGCTGAGGTATGGAGCACTACGCAAAGTGCTACTACTGAGTATCAGACTGGTTATAAATAAGGGACAAAATCAATTGATTGTTAGGAAAAAATTTTTCACTGAAAGAGTTGCCGGGACCTGGAACAGGCTGCCCAGGGAGGGGGTTGTCACCTTCCCTGGATGTGTTTAAGAAAAGGGTAGATGAGGTTTAGGGATATGGTTTAGCATAGGATAGGAACAGTTGGACTCGATCTTAAAGGTCCTTTCCAACCTTGTGATTCTGTGATTCTCCAAAACAATTCTGCAATGCCCCTTGCTGAGAAGCCATGGGGATGGAGGCTGGGACAGGGAAGACAAGTGGAAAAAGAAGAGGTTTATTAATTTAGTCAGATCCTTGACTTGGCTGCAGCCAGCGTGTTCCTACCAGGTGAGAGACAAGAATACCACCGAGATAAGTGCAGCAGCCAGCAGCCCCTGCCCACCTGCGCCCTTGGCAGCAGGAACCCTTCTGAAGGAGCCGCAGCTATCGCAGCCCCGGCCATGCGCTGCTGGCACTGGAATGGGAGCAGCGGTTGTGGGCAGAGGGGAGCAGTCAGCGCTGTGAGGGGTGCCTGTTGCTTTGCTGCCAGGTGGGTGAGCAGCACGGCACGGTGTCTGGGGAGCCCTTGCAGGAAACCCTCTGTGGTTCCTCCCCATCTAAGCTGCCCAGGGTCCCTGATGAGGGTGGTGGGTGCGCTGGGGGTGTCAGGCCCTCCGGCTCCCCAGCCCAGCAGGCAAGCTCAGCCCCATCCTCAGCTGTCAGCAGGGGCAATTACCAGATTTGATGACTGCCTGCAAACGAAAGGACAGAGGGCTGCCAGCTTGCCAGGGCTGGTGGGTGAGAGTGCTGGAACACGTGCTGAAGGCAGCCGGGTGCTGCTGCTGGGAGGTAAAGGACAGCCGGGCAGGGTGGCTGTTCTGGCTGCTCTTTGCCAGTGTTTGCACGGTGTTGGCTGGATGCTGAAGAATCTCTGGGAAGGCCAGAAGGGAAAGTTTGGCTGGCTTCTCCGCTGCAGCGCCCGGCTCTCACTCTCCAGTCCTCTGCCTTAGCTGGGGTAGTGAAGGCCTCATCCCATTCTGCCCATCTTTTGAATGGGCATCTTTTTACCAACAGCATGTCACAGTCACGCTTTTTTCTATCTAGGAAAGCTCAGGAGAGCAGCAGGTCACACTGCTGGTAAGGACAGGACCCGCATCAGGCCCTGGATCACCTCTGTGTACACCTATGTATGTACCATGCTGTTCCTCACCAACGGGGCCCCTGGCATGTTGCTTCCAGCCAAGTGTGGCTCTTGGAGCTCTACTGGCTGTGTGTGACCTGCCCCTGCCATGCAGGGCTGCTCAGCAGCTCCAGCCGCTGCCCAGGGAAAGGATCCCGTGGGGCTGCTGGTGAGCTGCTCTCCATAGCATTGGGCTGGCAGTGTCCCAGTTCCCTCAGTGTAAGCCCAGGGCTTTGGTGGGTGTTTGTGCCCCCTGAGAACAGGACATTGGGCATCCTGTGTGAAGCATCTTCTCCACCTGGGTGTCCCAAAGGGTTAATGGTCCTGGCAGAGGATGGATGGGTGGTAAGGAGATGGATTACCTCCTGCAAGGTACATAAAGTCTTGCCCTCCTGCAGAAACACAGCACTTGTTCAGCCAGGTAAATAACTGGTTTAAAATCCCCTCTCGCAGCAGCTGACCCTACACGTGTTTATCCTCGTGGCTGGAGTTGGGCCAGGCTCTCTGGTAAGTGACCTTTCCCGAATTTTTCTTTTCAAGTTGACATTTAAGAAGGGGGAAAAAAGTCAGAGCAACAAACGGTGTTTTAACAGCGATAAAGCTGTACCCGTCAACAAAGCCAGGAAAGCCTTGATGGAGCCCGCGCTGGTGGGTCTGCCGTCCCCACCGGAGTTGGTACGGACAGTGCTGCCTTGCGTTTCCTGACCTGCCTGGCTTTCCAACATCTGTGGTGTCCCTGGACTGCTCCTGCCACCCAGGCCGGGCTGGGCTGGGCTGAGCTGGGCATGGGGCAGCTCCCGGGAGTTAAGTCCGAGCCAGCTGCTGGCAGCTGGAGGCACTCACAGCATTAGTTCATTACTGTGAGTCAAATGAAGGAGCCTTAAATCTTCTCTGAAAAGAGTCTGGGTTTGGCAGGCACAGCGGAGCTCTCGGCTGATTTCGAAAATGCCTTGGACAATTTTGGTAAATGTTTTGCTGTGTGTCCGGGGGATGCGGAATTTACCCCCAGCTTTCATGTTTCTTGGCTCTCAGCTTCAGCACCACTGCAACAACCCCTTGCTCCTCATGGTTGCCTCACAGGGAGATACTTAAGCAATGATGTTTCTGTGCTTTGCAGGAGCCTTTACCTCTTCAGCCCAGCCACCCATTACATGATCTACTCTCTCAAGCTGAGAGGAGGTGCAAGGGCATGACAAAAGGCTGCTCAGCACCAAAGGGTTCTCCATATCCCTCTCTTCCCATGCCCTAGCCAGTGCTGCGGCTATGGTGTGCTGGCTGCCAGCTGCTCCATCTCTGCTGGGCTCTGCGGGGGTCTCTTGACCATCCCAGCTTCTCCATCTGCAAAGCACCCCACAGCTCCCAGCCTGGTGCTGCAGCCCTTGCCCAGGCTTTTGGCCTAGCTGCAGATGGTGAACAGGACTGCGAGCAGCACGCTGGGGCGTTGGACTCTCCCTGGATCGCCCCTTCGGCTCCTCTCCGTGGGGTGCTGCTAGAAATGGTTCCATGGGGACTGCCCTGGGACTGCCAGCCTCTGCTCTGCACCTGCGTGATCCTGCCTTGAGAAGAGAAATTGAAACAAGGACTTTCCACCGGTCATTTCCCATAGCGGGAGGTGTGGGAGAGCCCCGGGAAGCAGCCGGCAGCGGGGATCCCCCAGAACCGGGTGCTTCCCTGGTGTCTCTTGCAGAGGGCCCGTCGGTAGCGGCTGCAGAAAGGCATGGGGCGAGAGCAGTGTTTTGGTTGAACGGGGACACAGCGTTGGCTTAGGGCCATGCTGCGTAGCCTGGTGCCCAAAGTGTGGGCCCATGGGCTGGTGGGTGGATTTGGGCTGCTGAGTGGATTTGGGCTGGTGGATGGATTTGGGCTGGTGGCCAGCTTTGCTTTCAGCACACTGGCATTTTGTGGCACATTTCAGTTGAGAAACACCTCAGTGGCTCTGTCGGGACAGGCCTGGTCCGTGCATTTGGCTTTCTGGCAGTTTCTTTCTTGGATTTAATCTATTTGTGCAATAGGAAAAAACCAACAAAGGAACCCAGTCAGAGCAACAGCAAAGATGCTCTTCACAAGTGGACAGGCAAGCCTGGCCTCTGCAGCTCCACTGCTGGGACCCGGGCACAGCCGTGGGGCAGGCAGTGCACTGCAGCCCCCGGCCTACTGGGAGCAGGAGCTGGCAGCTCACAGATCCATCCACTATGGCTGTCCCCACACCCCTGCTTTCCCCCCCATGAGTCTCTAGTGCTACATGAGACAGCCGGAATATCACTGGAGCGATGGTCCATGGCTGCTTGGGAGCGATGGCAGCTTTGGGACCTTGCCCACTAAGTTATCTTTCATCTTTCACAGCAAGGACACCTCATTTCACTCTTGCTCACAGCAAGGCCGGCTGTTGGCTCACTGCAGGGTCAGTACGTGAGCCCTGGAGCGGGACTGCCTGTATCCGGAGCCTTCCTTCCCCCGCGATAACGTCAGCGCTGGAGAGCAGGCAGCTATTTCAGTCCCAGGAATGCCAGCGGATGATTTCACTTTTGTTTTGTACCCGATAACCTTTCCCATCACAATGAGAGACGACATCCGTGCTCCCTGTGCTTCCGTGTGCAAGGGGAAAGCCATTCAAGCGCCTCTGCAGGGGAAAAGAAAGAGCCATTTTAAAAATAGCAGTCCGATTGTCCGTGGAGTCTGGGCAAAGGAAGGGCAAAAGCCTCTCCGTGCCGTGCTCTGCACTGTGCGCTGGGATCGGCTTCGCCGTCTGAGCCAGGGCATGAGGACGGCGGCCGTGGGAATATTCGCTCTGTGGGTTTTTCCCATCACCCTCGCGGGGACGGGAAGATCTGGGAGAAAGTTTCTTCTCTGTGCAGAGTCATCCGGATGCAGGGCTCCCAAAAAACTACAACAACCCCTCTGCCCCTCCCACCACCACCACCTGCCCCTCACCACCCCTCCTACCCCCCCAACCTGCCCCTCATCACCCCTCCTGCCTTTCACAAGTCCTTTCCCTGCAGGGTTTCACGGCCGGGAGTTGGTTTGGGAGCAAGAGACAAACCCACCCTGGGCCCCAGGCGAGATAAATCTTTTCAAGCCCAAATTACTAAAGCTCAGCTCCAGTTTTTATTTCCTGTGGGGAAGGAGTTGGCTAAAGTAACTTGTTTTTTTTTTTTTAAGCTTTCAGCCTGCGACTTCCCACGAACTGCTGACCCATCATGTGACAGGAGCCACAGCGGGGCCGCCGCAGCAGCGAGATGCAGTATCGCCGGCTTATCGAGCGGTGCTGGGGCCACTGCAAACCCTGGAGCTCAGGTGAGGACAGGCGTCCCAGCGCCCATGAGTGTGGGGTGTAGGCAGCAGAGCTCTGGGAACAGACAGCCCCTGATGTGCTGTAGGGAAGGCAGCAAGCTCATTTACTGCCGCCCCCCCTTCCCTGTGGAGAGATGCTTCTCAGCTCCCCAGGGTGGCGTGGCCCCTCACCCTGATGCCCACCCTGTCCTCCAAAGTACATTACAGGCCATTTTGTGGGCTCTTGGCTGGTGGCATGGCTACCTGGGCTTCTGTTTGGTTGGCCCCTTTGCTCAGTGGGAGGTTTTGCTCAGCACCCTGAGCACACAACTCTCAGGGTGACTCCAAACCTGCCCTTGCCCTTCCTGAGCTGCAGCCTGTTTACAAAACAGTGGCTGAGGGCTGTTATTTATCCTTACATACACATTACATTCCGAGTTGCTAAACAGGCAGAGCCAAAATGAAAGTCATCTGAGTTTTCTTTGATTAGAATAAGATCCTAATGAATCATGAGGCTCTTTACTTCAAGGATGCCCAAGAATTGACTTTGGCAGCTGACATCAAGGTACAGCAGTGAGCGGAGCTTGCTCACTGCGTTGACATCTGCTGGAAAGACTTGTTTTTCCCTCCCTAGTCACATGCTAACTTGTGATCTGATCATGAGATACAAAGGATAACCTTCCAATATTTATTTTTCTCATCTGGAATTTTAAAAGGCAGAAGAAAAGAGTAAAAAGCAGCGTAAGGGGAAAAAAAAAACCCAACAACTAAACCCCTTGCCTTTTTTGGTGAGCATTGCTCAAGGTGCCCTATGTGCTGCTGGGACAGGGCAGGAGAGTGTCCCCAGTGCCGTGGGCTCTGTGTGTGCCTGCTGCAGCCATTATGGAGAGCCTCAGCATGGGGAGAGCATTGGTGGGGAGATCATCACTGTGGTCAGTGCAATTGCTGCTGGTGTATTCTGCCACATAGACGTGTCCCCCTCCGGGACAAGTGCACCCATGTATAGGCAGAGGTGGGCAGAAACTACCTGTCCCAGGGTGGCCTGCATCAGTACAGGGTGGGTGGGAGCTTCTCCGCCCCTGGTCCCTGCCTAAGGCTGGCCCTGGGCCACCCTTCCCCATGAAATGTGTATGTTTGATTATAAATGTCAAAGTAGCATTTTTTATAACAATATCTCAAGGTGATCAGCGAAGCAGGCGGAGTTATTTGATGTGTGCTCTAGTCCAAAGGTTTATAGTAAGCTCAGCTGTAAGATTAAACCTCGACTAAAATCCCCCATATAATCTTTGGGGAATTTCGCGAGTGCAGCTTGGGTATGTTTACTTCTGCGAGGTGATGCCTATCAAGCACCAAAAAACCCCAGAAACCCCTCGTGGTGCTGACACAAGGGCTGTTGGGAGATGAGCGTTCAGGCTGCCGAACGCCTTGCCGTGAGAGGAGTTCTCACCGAGGGGAGGCCGAGCTGAAGGGATGGGGCAGGGTGTTTATTCTCCGAGGCGGAGAGGTGTGTGCCATTGACTACCAAATCTGGCTAAGAAGGTTGCTGCCCACGCTTTGCATACGTGCAGCAAACCTGATTTACACCTACAGCGGGATTACTCTGGGACTGACATGCTGAGGTCAGCAGTGTGTGCGTGTGTCTGTCTGCCCACCTGAGAGCACCGAAGGAATGCAGCAAAGCCACAGCCATGCTTTCCAAACTCCAATCACCATGGGATGCCCCTGGCTGTGCACCTGCTGGGAACACAGAGGCTGGGTGTCCTCTGCAGTTGACCCCCCCCAACATCACCCCCCAGTTACTCAGCAGTTCCCCTCTAGCACTGCTGAGCAATTGTGCTGGTGTCCTGCGGTCCTGTGCTGTGCCACCATGCACTGGGTGTGGGGGTGTCGCTTGGGGGATCCCTGCGTGCCCAGGCTCAATGTGGGGACCATGGAGCATGGGAAGGCAAGGACTGTGTCTGCAACTACAGCTCAGCGAGCGAGAAGAGGGGTTAAAGCAGAAAGGCGCTTGTGGTTTCCTTCGAAACTAAAAGGCCTCATAATATTTCAGGAGACTGGTGGTGTCAGCAAGCTGCTGCAGAGCACTGCGTCCCGGGGGCTCCTGGTGTGTGCTGAGCCAGCTGGGCCACCAAGGCTGAGCCCCAGGTCCTTGGGCGCATTCAGAAACTTGGCAGTCTTTTGGGAGGGAGGTGTGTCAGCCTCACACCTTCAAAGCTTACTGGTCTCCCATCTCTGCCTGTCCACGGAGGAAGCTGCATGTTTGCAGGTGTCTGGACCCAATCCACAGCCCTGTCCCAGGGTGGATGGGATGGACAGTGGAAGGGGATGCTCTGGGCAAGGCCAAAGGCACTGCGCCTGCGTGTGACATGGTGTGTGTCAGCCTGACACGGGGGGGAAAACTTCGCTGCAGCTCCTCTGGAAATGAGTAAATGTGAGGAGGAACCTAAGGGAGTGGATGTCACGCTGGAGGGAGGCAGCCAGTGCAAACCGAGTTACGAAAGTGCTGCCTGGCTGCAGCCTGGTCACAGCTATTTTGGTGCCCAGAGTGGGCTGAGCAGGGAGGTGCTGCCAGTAAAGACGCACACAGGTTTCAAGCAGGGAGAGGAAGAGGTGGGATGGAGAGGAGCAACCAAAGGACACCCCAGCTAGCAGGGAGGGCACAAAGGGATGGTGTCTGCCAGGTGCTGTCCATGTGGTGAATGGCACTTTGACTGCGGTAGGAAGGTGGCCTTCGACATCTCAGAGGAGGGCCTAGTGGTGCTTTAGCAGCAAGAGGTGGGTAAACTCCATCCTGTGAGACCCAGCTGGCCCCAGCACCTTTGCTGGGAGCATGGTATCCATGAGAGAGCCTGGGCATAGCTGGGACCTGCTACAGTCCCTGGACTCAAAGCTGGGGAAGCATAAACAGGATATGATTTTAAATTAAATCAAAGCAATCTATACCAAAGAGCTCTCTCTGGTAAGCAGAATTATTTCTGATTTTGGGCTTTGAGAAGTCTTGAAACTGTTTAGGTCCAAGTTGTGCATCTCCTGCTATTATGTGAGCTTTACTTTGCAGTGTCCTAATCCACGCTCCCATTGCCTTGTTTAGTGCAAAAAGCATGGATTTTATCCCCAAAAGCAAGCTATCCTTGTTCCTTAGGCAAATGTCTCTGTGGCCTCTGCAACAGCATCAGCCAGTGATGCCTATGTGACTGGCTAAGGGGCTTGGTGTGCAGTCATCAGTGGTCCATGCAGGACCTGCCTCCAGCTCGTGGGCGTTTGGAAGTGGTTTGGGTTTTCTGGACCTGGCTGACCTGTCTCTGTGCCCCAGGGGCACCTCTGAGCACTGCAATCTCCCAGTTCACCAACACAATTAGAGCGGGCCTGACCCAGAAAGCTGGATGCAGGAGTGATCGATGGTGATGGCGCTCGGTTGGCAGCACTGCTTACAGGCTCTCAGTGTGTCATCCCAAAACAAATAAATGGGTTCAGAAACCCGTGTAGGCAGCCTGACTCGGCTGGCTGGGGCACTGGCTGGAGGGGGCTTCAGCCTGTGGTCTCAGGGCTGCAGAGGGCAAGGCTGCTCACATAGGGTTGAATTTACTGTGCCCCATCCCTCACAAATATCTTTGGTCCTTCTGTTTTTTTCCCTTACCGGTGCTGGTTTTGCTGTGCAAGGTGTTTGTTCTGCAGCAATGGGGTGCAGAAGGGTCAGGCGGAGGGAGGCAGCCGGGGCAGGTGTTGCAGGAGGGGGACATGGGAACAGGCAGCTCTGGGTGCCATCCCTCTGTGTGTGAGTGCCTGGGGAAGGAGATGCATCCGCATATCCTTGAGTGTGGTGCAGACACTTGCTCCTGGACAAGGCAGTCCCTGTTTTTAAGGAAATAAACAAACCCCAAATAACATCCTTTTGGAACGGTCTCCTCCTGCCTGCTCATGTCCCCAAGGGACAAGGAGGGCTTTGTGACTTCTCAGAGCTCTCAGGAACCAAAACAACATTGGTATGAGCTCAGCGGCTGTAAATCAACGGGCTCCACCGGGTGCTATTGCTAGGGTAAATTTAGTGCTGATTGCTTTGATCTGAAATGCTTTTATTTCATACCCTCTACAGAGATAGACACAAGGTCAGGCTAATGGCTGATACATGAAAAACATATGTGTCCCTTATTGATTTTGCAGTGATTAACGATTCAAAGTGAGGGCTGGTGATTCATGCGCACACGACATGACCGGTGCCTGGGAATGAGCAATGCTGATGAAGGTGGCCTTTTAATTTCAGTACCCAGCCTGCTTCCCACTGCTCAGGGTACCAGAGCCGCTGTCATGGATGTCCTTGCACTGGGCAGTGCCCGTTTGGACACAGTGAGCCCTTGCACCTGCCTCCCAGTTGTGTTTTCCTTGCTTTCGTTGTGCATTTTGGAAGGGGATCAAAAAATAACCAAACCTGAACCCTTAGTGCAGTCTTGTTGACAAATCCTCTTGAAGCTTCCCTGCTGCTGTCCCAGGTGCTCCAAGAAAACAGCCCTTCAAAAGAATATGGCACAGCGCCTTGCCCTGGCTCCTGTCAGGAGGTGTCGTGGCAGAGTTCCCGCAGGATGCATCCCGGGGCTCAGCCCTTTGGTTACCAGCGTGTGATCTCTCAATAAAGGAGCTTCAAAGCTGTTTGCTGTGATTAGCCTGGCAGGCGATGGTTTTTAAAATGCTCCCCAGAGGATGCTGAGCTGTGGTTGTTGGGTGGGCACTCTTCTCCCACAGCCCACCCTGTGGACAGGGACTGCAACCCTCTGAGTTCTCTCTGTGCCACAGATGCAGCTGGAAAGTGCATGAGGAAGTCATCCTAATTTTGGAGGGGGAAATCAGGCCCTGCTTGAAGGCTCTGGACAGTGGTTATGCAACTTTTCTATCTGGCATTTGAGAAAACTTCCCCGTCCTGGCTGTTTTAGCCTTGTGACTGTGACTAAAGTCATCGTGTTGCCACCAAGGCTCCTTCTGCTCAGCTCACTTCTGACCAGCTCACACTGTTGGTCTTGTGGAGCAGGAGATGCCTGCTACATCTCTTAGGTCCTGAAAACCCGCTGCAGTTTGGGTTCCACTTGTTGTCACCTCTGCTGTTTTTAATCTTTTCCTCTCTTACAGCTGCCCATGGGTGCAGGCGAAGCCGTGTTCCCTCTCAAGCAGCACCATGGAGGAGGCAACGTGTCACTGTAAGAGCAACTGAGGGGCAAACTCCACCACGGCAGGGGTTGCTTCAGCTTTGTTCCATGTGGATGGGTCTGGGAGGAGGACTTTCAGAGTGGTGGCAACACACAAGGCAGGGGGAGGGGGAAGGAGGGGCAGGTGTTGGGTAGCTTGTCACCCACCCACGTGGCTGAGTGGGTCAATGAAGGATGTCGTGTGGAGGTGCTGTACTCCGGGCCCTGGGGGGACCCTGCGTTCCTCTCTGTGGTAGTCATCGCGCGGCAGCGCAAACACAAGCGCGGGTGAAGGTCCAGAGGTGCAGGCTGGGTTCAGGCTGTGTGGATGCCAGCATGCACAGACCCTTCAGCCATGCACAGGGACATGTAAGGCGCTGGCTCCCAGCCTGTCTGCGGCGGGAGCTGTAGAGATGCTTTGAACATGCAGAGGAGGTGAGGGAGCTGTGCACTGAGCTACACCCGTGTCCTCTCGCTCCCTGAGCTCTGCAGCCCTCCCCAGGGCTGGCGGCACTGCCTGAGAGCATCCAGGCAGACGTAGCCCTGTCCTGAGCAGCCCTGCTGCAGAGTCAGGCCACACTGACCTAGGGCAAGAGCCTTTCCAGGGGCAAACCAAGGTGAGAATGCGAGTGGTGGCCCTGCAGTGCTCATGCTCTCGCTCTTTGCCTTGCCTGGCATGGATGCTGGCACCGCCAACATGCCCAGCACTGGCTCCAGGTGTAACCAGTAGCAGTCCCAGACCAGTAGCAGTCCCGACATGATGTCCAGCCCTGCTCAGGAGCAGCCAGGGGCTGTTGGCTCCCTCCCAGAGATGCTGTGGGGACACAGGGTGTGGTCCCTGGTGCTGCTCACTGCCTGCAGCATGGCAGGGCAGGGCAGGAAGCGCACAGGGAGGGCATGGAGAGACAGCATGTGCTCCCAAATTAGCTACCAGGACAGGTTGGTTTTCCTGTTTACTCCCTAAGTAGAAAATAGGAAAAGAATTTAAAAAACCTCATCCCTTTGGCTATAAAAAGATCTTCCTGTGGTCACAGGAATTTTACCTTCCTTTCATTTTCCTTCCAGACTGGCAGAGCCGGCGGCGCCAGGTGTGTGGTGTGGGCTGTAACAGCGAGGCAGGGGCAGAGGGGTGCCAGGAACAGCAGCTCCCCAGTGGAAGTATTTCTTGGGCAGGGAACTCAGCCCGCTCACCACTCTGCTAACAAATGGCCTGGCTGGGGTTTCACAAAGCACAAGGGGCGCAGAGCAGTTGTGCAGGGATCGTGCTGGCTGTGTTGGGGGCACACGGCCCCCATGGGGTACACCCAGCACTAACCCAGCTGGGATGCAAGGCAGCTGGGAGCCCCTTGCAGCTCCAAAGAGCAGGACAAAAGGTGAAGGAATCACATCATCCCTGCAGCATTTCACAGGCAGATTGCAATAGAAAGGTCAGCAGGGTGGGACCAGCCCGCAGGAGCAAGGGGTCAGAGCAGATAAGGTACTGTCATGTGGAAAGCTCCTGGGCCGTGTTCGGGCTTTACAGTATCAGGATGAGCAGTTGGGATCCCAAACCTTGCATGTCCAGAGAGGTTGCTAAACCTTATTTGCCTCAGATTGTTTGTCCAAGAAGATACTGAGTGATGAACTCTTTCTTCCCTCTGTAATTGGCTATAATCTTATCTGAAGCCTTCAAAATATCCTACAGACTGCTTGAGGAGATAACAAGCAAACAAAAAAGAAGTCCAAGAGCATGCATTTCTGAGACTTGGGACTGGGGATTAGCACAAGTTTCTTGATCAGCTTTGGTCACCCTCATCTGTCACCAAGAGAAGGGAAGGAAGCCCAGAGCTGCCAGTGCCTTGCTAAGGCCATGACTGAGCTTTCTTGCCTCCTTGCTCCTCTGGATGGTTGCGGCTGTTTTGAGGAGGAAATTCTTGAAGCTGATTTAGCTAATAACTAGGGAAAAATACTGCATGAGAGCAGCAGCTGACAGCAGCCCATGTCTTGGGCAGCCAGCTGCCTAAGCCTCTAACTGCCTCCCACCAAGGGTACTTTTGGTGTTAATGATGGGCCTGTGGGTACCCTCCAGGTGAGAGGCTTTCTCAGGCATTTGGTGGTGGTTTCAAGGTACTTTCTGCTCTGCATGGTTTGTGGCTTCTCACTTGCCAGAGGAGCCTCTAATAATCTCACTGTGGACTTTGTAAATTATGTGCAATTCTAAAGCAGATCCCCCAAACGTGGTGTTTCCTTTAAAGTTCAGCTCAGCATCTGTGTGCTCGACTGGTCCTAGCTGGTCTGGAGACAGGACCTGGATTCTGTGTCAGTTACAGTGGGTTAGTCCAGGTCATGGATTAAAATGTGAGATTTCAAAGAGGGAAGAAAATTCTCTGATGAAGCATCTAATTGATCCTGACTTAGAATTTGTTGTCAGACCTATGAGTTGACCAGGTTTTGCCACAGCTCAGGCAAAATAGTTCTCAGTCGAAACAGCAGACCGGATAAGAGGTATACCAATGTGTGAGCATCCTGTATCAGCACCACAGCAAGTTACTGTGGCCAGATCTGTTTTCTGTCAGCCTTTCTTGATTAGCAGAAATAAACTAAGGGAGGGGACTGAATTAATCAACACGTGCCTGGGCTCTGGGTCGTGGTGACTCGCCTCTGGCATTCTCCTGTTTGCTCTTTCAAAATACTGGCATCTTTTCTTTCAGATGAGTCCCTCAGCAGCTGGAGTGAGGGCAGGACAGATGGCCACTCCCTGTGCCGGTGCAGATGTCCTCAATTAGTCCAAATACAATGTGTTTATGGAGCACAGAAAGTGGATGTGAGACGTAAATGTCACATTCTCCTGAGCAGAGCAAACTAACAGGAGAACTGCGCAGTTTGCTACCCCGCTGTAATGCCTGTGTTAGTACAGACCAGCTCACAGGCAGTAGGGACACTCTGTCAGAGCAAACCCCTCCTGTACTGCTCACCCACTGCAAGCCTTTGGGCAGCTGCTGGTGAGGCTCTTCCCAGCTGGCAAGCATGCCCTGCGCTTTGCTGTGCTCAGCCCTGCGGCCCTCTGGGGCTCCTTGCCCCTGGCTGGCCTGGCTGTGCAGTTTTACCCGCTGCTGAGACACAGACATGTGGGACCAGGGCCACCCATGCTGCATGTCACCCCGAGACAGCCCATCTGAAACCCAGGCGCAGGTCCCAGAGGCTGCAAGGCAGCCACAGGAGGTGGCTGATGGCTGGACCTGAGCAGCAGGGCTTGCCTTGCGCCAGGGAGCGCAGGGGACAGGCACGGCGGGGTTAAAGCCCTCAGCCTGACTGCTGAAACCCCGGGTTGCGTGGTTTGAATGCACAGGCTGCCCCAGTTCGCCTGGGGTTTACCACACATTTTCATCGTGCTTGCAAAATGCTGTAATCACAAATTGCAAAAACCAACCTCATCCTCATCTGATCAGAGCGAAACCAGCATGGCTCTGCACAACGTCTCCAGCGTGTCCGGTCTGCTGAGTGCTCCCACAGGGCACCGGTTACTGCTCGGTTTGCTGCTTTGGGATCTGTTATTTTTCATTGCAGACTTCTTGGCCTTGTCCTGTGAAAGGAGCTGGTAACCACTGCAGGCAGGGTAGTCACTGCCTTAGCTACTGGCCATGACACAGGACTCTTTGCTGAGGGCTGATGTGGCCTTTCTGTATGCAAATGTGCTGCAGTAAAGCTGAGGATGTCAGGGTGCCTGTCTGCTCCTTAGCAGAGTTCAGGCTGCCACCAAAGCCCTGCTAAACAGAGGCGAGGCATTAGCTGGTCGTGATACCCATCTCAGCATCTCCGCTCTCTGCCCTGTCAGGCAAGCAGCACCCCTCTTGGGGTGACCTTGTCCCACTGGGGCAAGGGGAACAGGGCACCTGCTATCTCCCCACTGCCAGTGCCTGTGTGTCACCCCGATAGTGCCTTCTGTCCCGACTGCTCCTGCATCCCAATAGCTTTTTCTGTCCCAGCCCTTGTCTCTGTGATGAGATGACAGAGTGGATGAAGGAGCAAGTCCAGCAGGCAGAGGCAGGCAGTCGGGGGGGCTCTGAGTATTTCCCAGGACCGAAGCTGCAGGCTAAAATAGCATGTTTAATAATTACTACAAGTCCTGCTGGAGGCTGTTTTTAACCTGTGTGGGGACATGAGCCAGAGGCACTGCAGGGCTGACCAGCACCAACACCCAGGACAGAGTTCTTACCTGTGCTGCTGGGCTGCAGTACGGTGCAGGAGGACGTGTAAAATACCAGGGAGCACCACAGATTGCTTCCACTAGAGTTTAGTAAACATCTTTGTCTGCAAGTGATGGAGGCCAGAGCTCAGGCCCTTCCAGTGCCCACAGCCCTCCCGGGTGAGCTGCCGGAGGGGGCTCTGCGGATGGCTGGGCAGCACGTTGGTGCTGGGGAGCAGAAAGCCCAGGTGACATGCAGAAAAGATTAGGGCTTTTGCAAGATGCCATAGCGACCCACAGCCCCAAGTTACAGCTGTGCTCTGCCTCACCCCACAGTGTGCTGCAAGGACAGTCACATGGATCCACCGGCTGCCCTTGCGATAGCAGAGTCTGTGTCAAGGGCCAGCGCGGGACTGTCAGGGCTGCAGGCACAGCTCCCTGCTTCAAATGCCCTGTCATAGTGTGGGATCATATGGTGTGTCTTGCACCAGTGATCAAGTGACTCCAAAAACTGGGACATGAAAGTGCTTTGGCAATGCCAAAGCCAAACACAAGGCAAAAAAATATCCCCTCCCCTTACTCCAAGAAAGCTCCATAACGTGCAGATGGTCTGAAAGATTTTAAGTCCTAAAGGCTGACTGAGGGGTGCAAGTGTTTTACATTGGGTAGAGGGGTCTTCTGCATCTAAAATGGGTGAGACACCCCACAGAGGAGTCTTTAGACTTTCCAAATGAGATAAGGGCAAAATCCCAGTGTTGTTGGAGGCTGTTTGGAGGAAATGCAGCTGCTAAAGGCTAGCCTTGATGTTCTGCTGCACTTTGTACTTAAAATTATATGTTTTATCATGACAGGTGAAGGGAAACTGAACATTAAAGGCCTCCCTTGCTGCAGCAAGATGCCCCCAGGTAGGTGTCCCATCTGACTCCGGCCCAGGTTATGGTGCTGGGCAGAGGATGGGGTGGTCCCACTCCCTCCCAAATTCTTAGTTTTGTGTCTTTTCCTTTTTGCAGGTTCAAAGACGATCTTACCTACTTGTAGGGAGTAAATTTTTTCAAAGACCTTTAGTGCTTTGCCTGGGTGCCTTTGGCACTATCCATGCAGGCATAGAAGGCTGATGTTGTTGCTTTGTCCTGCGGGACGGAGCCTGATGGGTGTTCAAGGCACAACTTTCTGGGGTGCTGGTCTTGGCAAAGCTGCCTTTGCCCTGCTGCCTGACTTGCAGTGCCTGGGCTGTGCGAGCTGCTTGGCTAGGCGTGTGGATGCACACACCACACAGGGCAGGGGCAGGCCAACACTGCCTGGACACAATTAATGTTTCTAAATGAACACTAGGCTAATGATCAAGGCTCATACTGCCATTGCCACCCATGTCAACTTACTTCTCAGTGACACCAGGCAATAACTGAGGAGAGTATTTTGTTTGGCGTTACACAGCCAGCCGAAGCAGCAGCTGAGTGATGGCATTGCGAAGCCTTAAACGCCTCTGCTCTTGGCAGAGCTGCCCGGGTATGTGTGGGAGAACCGGCCTCTTTGGGATCAGGCTCCCCAGCAGTACGGATGCCTGGGCTTCCTGTGGGCTGCTGCTGCTGCTCACCCCTCCATTCCTGCTGGCTTTCATCCCTGCCTGCCTCCATCCCTGCCTTCATCCCTGCCTGCCCCCCCCATCCCTGCCTGTCTCCTTCATCCCTTCCTGCCTCCTCCATCCCTGCCTGCCTCCTCCATCCCTTCCTGCCTCCTCCATCCCTGCCTCCTCCCCCCATCCCTTCCTGCCTCCTCCATCCCTGCCTGCTTCCTCCATCCCTGCCTCCTCCCCCCATCCCTTCCTGCCTCCTCCATCCCTGCCTGCGTCCTCCATCCCTGCCTGCCTGCCTTCCCGGGGCGCAGCCTCCCCCCCGCGGCGGCTCGGGCGGTTGCAGGGCCCCGGCACCCCGCGGTGCTTGCGGGGCTGCTGCGGGAGAGCAGGAGCCAGCTGCCACCGCCTGCTCCTGGAAACGAGTAGCACGGCCTGTATGTAGAGACCCTTCCTGCACACACACACACAGCGGCTATGTCGATACACACACCCGTATGCACACAGGCGTACGGGATATGAATTCTACTCATACACACGCAGGTACACAGACATGTACCTATGCACACACAGACACAATGATGCAAGCAGTGCGTCTGTGTATTCAATTTGCATATGTATGTGTATAACTATATATGTCTATTTAACCGTTGAGAGGCGGCGGTGGCTGGCGAGCTGCCCTTCCCCGCTGGCCCGGGCGGGGGCACTGTCGGCCGGCACACGCTCTGCCGAGCCCTCCGGGCGCTGCTTCCCTCCCGCAGGAGGGAACTCGGCCTGGACCAGCTCCCGAGCTGTGAGAGCAGCACAGAAATGCCAGGGCGGCCACAGACATGGGTACGTGGCCTTTGCTTGGCTGGTTTGGGAGGAGAACAGCCCAACCTCGCAGAAGCCTGGCCGGAGTTGTGCTTGCAGTGAGGTGGCAGGACTCTCTGCACTGTTAGGCGGGCTGAGGAGCCCAGGACAAAGATACAGATGCTTAATGCAACCATCTCAATTTGTGCAAGTGTTTTCTCAGCCTTAAAGATACCACCCTTCCTGTTTGGGTTGCTCCCTGGTAAAAATCTAGATTTGCTGAGGAGGTAACAGGATGGGCATGATGCCAGGTCATATGTGGCTTTGAAGAGATTAATACTTTAAACTCTTATGTGTTTCATCTTTAAAATACGTAATGGAGAAATGGGGAGAAAATGCTGCCTTCTTCTGGAGAAACACAGAGTTTTCAGAGTTCTCTCTTTTAGAAATGAGCTTTAATACAAACACATCCTGCATCCTATTTGGGTTGCTCTGCTTGTGTTGTCATACCAGAGACCACCCGATAGCTCGTAAAACTGAAGTTGTTTGGGAAATGCTTGCTGTGCCTCAGAGGAGTGAGGGTTGAAAGAAGCAGCAGTAAAACAGGGGTTGGACATGGACCTGCATGCCAGAGCCCAGCAGCAGGCCGGTGCCACAGTGCATTTGACTGGAGCAGGCTGGTGGGGTGGGCATGGCCACGGGGCTGTAGTGGGGCCTGTGGAGCTGCCCCCTTGCTTGCCTCTTCCCATGCTTGGGTTTTGGGCTCACTGTGGCAGGGCACCCTCCACCCATGTCTGAATGGTTCACAGGGTGATGGGTTAGGGTGGCTTGGGGAGGGTGAAGCGAGCACTGCCTTGCAGAAATGTTATACTGAATGATTAGGTTTGATCCCAGTTGAACTGAAACAATGTAGAAAAACCCACCACAGTGCCACATAGCGCAACCCAGCAGCCATGGAGCTGATTTCACAGCTCTGCACGGGCGTGGAAACGCTGTTTGAGCTCCTGTGTGTGCTGAAGTGCAGGGACTGTTGGTGGATGTGTGGGGCCACAGCATCATTCGGGGGCCTCACCAAATGCAAACCCTCCCCATCACTTCAGCTAACACTCTCCTCCTGAGAAACAGCTAATCTCTGCATGCCCCGGCTTTTCCCAACACATCCTGGTTCACAAGTTCAGTGGCTTCAAAGTTGCATCTGATCATTAACCCTGAAAGATCAGAGATTACTGAGTTTAAACTGCATGTTTGAGATGTCTGAGAGGCACAAAGTTCAGGCACAAATCTGCACCCAGATCCCCAGACAATCTTCCCAAAGTTCAAGAGGCAGATGCAGACCGAGGGTTTCAGTTTGGCTATGCAATGCCTGAGCATCATGGAAGTTTGTGGCATTTCTTTTTAAGGATGCTGTCATGCAGCTGTTTTCAAGGCTCTGAATTCTGGGTGCTTCTGGCTGTGTGGTCTATGATGCTTGTGGCTCAGCTTACAGCTCACAGGGACTTCAGCTGGAGAGATGGGACAGGCCCAGTAAAAGCCCTGCAAGTGACTTCATTTATGCCAGAGACTTTTCTAGAAAGACACTCTTTTCCTGTGCATTTTCTCTGTCATTTTCTCCCTGATGATAGGATATATACAGAAGGAAGCTTGTGACTATGCTGTTTGTGACTATGCTATATACAAGTTCAATAGAAGAAGACAGAAGCTCCACCTATCTTGGGTAGTTTTATTGCTTTTGTTGTTATTTCCATGAGATAGCCTTCGGTTTCAGAGCCACAGTGAAACAAACCTTAGGGTGGAAGATGCCTGCTGGTCCTCCCTTGGGCTTATCAGGTTTCCAGCTCCACCAGGCAGCAGTGAGCCCCTTGAGCCTGAGCATGTGCACCATGGCACTGCAGTAGTGATTCTGGAATGATTTGAACGAGCACTGAGTAGCAAAGACATTGGTATTTTTCTCCTTGATGGGATTTAATCTTAAGGCAGCTCATTAGTCTTCAGGGAGGGTGGAAGCCCTGAACCTCATGGTGCCAAAGGATTACTTTAAAGCTGAGTTCCTCAGGTATCGCTTCGAAGAACGGGAGGTGAAGGTCATCTGGTGGAGGAGGCCCATGAAGGCAGCTCAGTCCGTGAGGCTGTAATGCTGGAAAAACTGACTAACCAGGGTCAAGCACGACCTGAGGTTGCTGCTGGTTTTGTTTTTCAGCTGTTCAAATTGCTGCTACAGCAAACTCGGATCAGGGGGTGAGGCTGGGAACTGCAGTGCGGCACTGTCAGGCGCTGCTGGGAGTGCGAGCTGAGCCGCTCCATTTGGCGGGGCCATGTGGTGAGCAAGAGACCATCCCGTCTGCAAACCAACGCTTCACTCTGGAGCTGGGACTGAGCCTGGCCAGCGTCCCCCGGCGTGCCAGGCAGCCCCTGGAGCACGAGAGCGTGGTGGCCAGCCTCTTGCCACACCAGATGCAGAGCGTGAGGGTGTAGCTCCATGTCATCGATTGTCTTTTGTCTCCCAAAATTGTCCCACATTGCCTGAATGGGCTGGTGTGTTTTCAGCACTGGAAACTAGATGCTGCCGAATTTCCAGTGGCTGTTGCTGGTGCTTTACACTATTACTTTAACAGAAGGACACGTCACACCTCTTGTAAAAAAAAAAAGTGAGGATTTACTCCCTTAACAAGGGTCAGCTCTGCTTTCAGCTGCCTTCCTCTCCACAGAGATGTCTATCTAGCTCAGAAACACTTCTGTCAGCTTTCCACAAGCCCAAGTTCAGCAGCACCCACCGTAGCAGCACACTGTCCTCTCCCAGCCCCTCACTACCTGGCCTGCAAGCAGCTGTTTGTGCCTGCAAGTACACTCACCTGGATCTTGTTTTTTTGCTAGTATAATGGCTCATTTTTTCAATCTGCAGCTTTAGATAATGAAGCCAGAGTTTAGTCACCAACTCTGTGCTTCCTACCTGCCTGTAAGCATTGTTTAGCCAGCCACCTCGGACACGGAGTGGGAGGAGGCAGGCAGTGCATCTCTAATGGCACTGGTGCGTGCAGGGGCAGGATGGCATCCTCCGGACTCCAGCTCAGCAGAGCTTTTGCCTGACCTGGGTTTCATGCATCCTCACTTCAGGCTGTTAGCAGAAGCCCCCAAAGCAGCCCCGCAGCTGCTGCCAGCTACTCTCCCTCCAGCATCCTGCCTTTCTGCACAAATATGTAGCAGGTTTTGTGGGTCAGGGGCACGCTGGGAAGGAGCACAGCATTAAAAATAAGCTAAGAGCACACAGTAGGAAAAGTGTGCTAAGTAAGCGGAGCTGTCACCCAGCAGCCCTCACACAGTGGCCAGCCCAGGGCTCCTAGCTGAGTCTCCCAGATGCCCAGAGAAATGGTGCCAACCCACGCAGGCCGAGGCTTGCCAAGGGCTGCTGCCAGGAGCTGCTGCTTAAATTGGCTTAAGTTTGGAGTGTGGCACATAGTCTTATGTACGCCTTCCTGCTGAGTGCCCCATCACCCAGCTTCAAACCAGAAAAAACAAGCAAAATTCTTCCAGAAGTTTTGTTTCTTTGTGTGTTGCTGCCAGGACTCCACCATATGATGACCAAACCAAGTTGTGCTCCTGACTTTGCTCTCCTGAGGAGAGGAGAGGGCCCTACCACGACAACAGGCATGCTCTGAAACTGCACCACTGTGTCGCTAGGGTCCTGCGCAAAAGGCAATCTCCAGAGCTCATGCTGCTATGCCGTTCTTCACACAAACATATCTTACATAGACACCTCCTATTTATGGTCCCTAATGCCTTCCATGTGTTTATGACAACCATTAATTTAAATTCCAAAAGCTGCTGCACCCCATCTGTGTTGCTGCATCTGAAGGGATGCCCGAGGCTCGCACAGCCTCCCCAGCAGGGCTGGTAAGGGCTCTTGGTGCTGGCAGCTGCCAAACACACCCTCACTGCTTTGTAGGCCTCTCTTTTGGGGTCTTTTTTTTCTTTTTATTTGTGCATTACTTCATTTATAACCTTCAGGGGTCAGAAGCACTTGTACTACAAACAACTATTGATTTCCAAAAGGGAGGCAACAGATGAATCGTTGCAGGTCCATCTCTGGAAGATGCCCAAGTGCTGCTTGACCCAGAGGATGCTCCTCGTGCCTGTGGGCAGTGGCTCCTCCAGCAGAAGTGAGGGCAGTGAAAACAAAGGTGAGTGGCACATTTCGCCCGTAATGCACCACAGAAAGAGGCTTTTATGAAAAACAGAGCACAGACTGAGAAGGAACAGGTGACAGTCTCTTCTGAAGGTCACACATAACATTTCTCTATGGCAAGTTTGCCTTCCGTGACTGACAAAAGCAGGAGGGATCAAGTGTCTTCCAATAGACCTGGATTACAAATGAAGTCATGTTACTTGGAGAACTGACAGCCCCACCAGCAATAATAGAGGCTGCTGACAGCTCTGGCTTCATGATAAAAAGCATCTTCCCACGTTGTCAAAAGAGCTTCTCCAGTATGGGCACAAATGAGGCGTTATTTGAATGGAAATGTTAATGGCAAAGAGAGATAAATCATATTGGATCATATTTATTGGTTATAAAAATACACTACGGCTGAAAAACGTGTTCTTCTTTCTCATGTATGTGAAAATACGTGCGTGTATGTATAAACAAGATATGCATATCTCTATATATTTATGTATAATTCTATGCATACATCGTCCATGTGTCAGCAGCTAAAAATACTTCGCAATCAGTCCTTCCCCCAAGAGCAAACGTTTGGTGCGCCGAAGGCTGTTGCGCAAGGTTTGACGAAAGATCTTTCCCGTACAGAGAGGTTGTAACATAGCAACCATTGTTTTCTGCTCAGAAGACACGATTTCCAAGCGAGCTGTCACTAATCTTAGCGGTGGCCGCTCTCACGGCCCCTGGTGCAGCGCTGAGCCAGATGAGAAGCACGGCGGCTTTGATCAACCACAATCTTGATGAACTTGGCCATGGAGAAGAGGCGTCACAGAGGAGGGTTCACCCTTTGATGGCATGCTCTGTGGTGAAGGCAGTGGTAATGCTCAGAGCCTGAAGCCATCAGATGGCCTCGCTGTGACAAGGAGCTGTGCCCAACTCCCGGCCGGGCTTGTGGCCACGGTTTGGGAAGAGCCCACAGCCTGAGGCCATGCTACAAACTCTGAGTTGGAGGCAGTCAGCTCTTTACCAGGTCATATGTAGATATAAATATACACATGCACATACACACACATGTCCCTGTATGCACATTGGGATAAAGGAAGATTCCAGCTCTCAGTGTTCAGAATAACTGTCTTTGCCTAAAGGACCAAAGCAGGTGACCCCAAGGGACAGCATCTGCAGCATCCAGCTGCTGAGCCTGGATGATCACCACCAC
Organism: Gallinula chloropus; assembly: GCF_964237585.1. Lineage (NCBI taxonomy): Eukaryota > Metazoa > Chordata > Aves > Gruiformes > Rallidae > Gallinula > Gallinula chloropus. The sequence continues at coordinate 7,167,082 of NC_140094.1, forward strand.
CACGGTGGTGCTGGAAAATGGAGTTGTCCAACCACCTTGGGTGCTGATGCTACAGGGAACAGTGTGGGAAGCTCCTACAGTGGCTGCTGTGAGTGCATCCCCTGGCAGAGGGAAGGAAGGGGAAGAAGCTGAACACAAGAAGTGACAACCCTACGTATTGTAAGGGTTGGGGACAGGATGGGGACTGGCTTGTGACCACAGACCAATGCAGTCCTGAGCCCAGCACGCTGCCCCGCGATTGATGGAGGTGCCGGGTGCCGTGCCAACATAGGGTTACATAAATGTAAAAGCATTTTATATAAGCCTATTTTATCTGCAAATCATTTATATTTAGAACACCTATTTCTGCTGGAAACTCTAAAACCGTGTTACATAAGAGCTTGTTTAAATCCTTTGGCTTAAGGTTTGGGCAGGGGGAGGGGTTGGTTAATGCACAGTGCATTCAGGGTGCGTTTTATAATCACAGCCTGAACATGCAGCCGAAAGCTGGTCTTGAAATCCTTCTTGCCCCCACTCCACGCTGCTGTGACAATAGCAGAATACTTTGCTGGAGGGAAATGGGACATTTTCCCCTCTATGCTGCCTTCACGTTTGGAAATTGTCATTTGCGATGCTCTGGATGTGTTGCCAACACAGCAGGGATGGCAGCTCAGCACTGCCTGGCCCGCTTCCTAGGTCCAGGCTGGTACAGCAGGAACACTGCTGACATCACCCGGGTGACAGCAGCATCGTTCTCAGAAGTCGTAAAAAAGCATTAACTGGAACCAACTCTTTAGCAAGATAGAATTCCTTACCTCACATTCGTACAGTGAGATTTTCTAATGAACCCACCATTGCCCAAGCCCTCCCTGAGGGACAGGCAGGGAGCGTGGTGACGAAGCCTACAAAACACACGTGGTGCTGTAGTGAGGGCAGTGAAGCCCCTTTGGGTGCATGGCCACATGGCTGCTGTGGCCCTCACAAGGTTTGTTTCCCCATCAGACACCACAGCAAACCACCTTACTACAGGGTTGCACCACACTGCGTTGTCAGGCCATGGATGTGCATGAGGTCTGCACCTTACAGCTTCACCCCGGCGTCGCAGCACGGCACCGGGGCTGGCAGTCTGTCCCCCAGGCACAGGTGCTGTGGTGGCCACCACCAGCAACACGTGGTGGGACTGTGGGCTCCAGCACCACTGCGGCCAGTGTATCTTTAGCAGCGGCTGGATGCTGGCCCCACCTCGCTTTCCTGCTGTGAGAAACTCTGAACAGAGAGAAGCAGCAGAAGCTGCAGCCTCTAAGTGACCGTGCCATCCCAGAGAGGTGTCTGTCAATCAGAGCCATGAAAGCTACTCTGGTGAACGGTCTGACCACAATAATAGTGGGTTTAACTGAGCAGCCCTCGCTTCCTTTTGGTCTGGACCAAACCTTATGCCGTTTTCCCCCTCCATGTTGCCTGGAAGCAGGGTTGGGAATCACTCCTAAGCCCAGGAGAAGAGTGGGAGCAGCAACGGTGTGCAGCAGGGTCTGGGCGGAGGTACAGAAATGCCATGAGAAAAGCAGAGAGGGGCCTTAGTAAACACCACCATGACAGCACTCAGGCAGTTGGTCGGGGCAGCCAGCCATGCATCCCATGTTTGCGCTCCCCAGCATGCTGCTTTCACTTTGGCTTGGTGAGGGAACCCCACCAGCCTCAACAGCAAGAGCTTGGGGGAGGAGGGGCTGGTGGCACTTCCCATGAGACTGGTGGGAGATGCCAAGTGTGTCTGAGAGCGTGGTGTGGTCACTGCTGCACCCTCTGGCATCATTCCCACCGTTGGGCATGGCACGTGCCAGAGGCACTACCCACCCCCCCACCCCCACCCTCCCATGCCAGGCACAGCCCCAGCCTGGCCTGTGCCCCAGTAAGCCCCGCTCGCTCGCTGCTGCCAGGCCAGCTGATGGACCCAGCAGAGTCCTGCCTCCTCATGCCTTCACTAGGCAGCACAGCCAGAGCACCCTGTCCAGGCAGGCTGTGACACCTCTGCCAAGTGCTGCTGCTCCCCAGCTCCAGCACAATTCCCTCTCCTCCAGCAGCACAGTGCTGAGCCCTCCCACGGCTTTCTCACCTGGACACTACCTTTAATGTCCACCACTGCCCCAAGTCTCCCTGCAGCCACTCCGTATTCAGATGACATGGTCCAGCTGCATAGATTTCAGGGACAATGAAAGGGCTAAAGCTGTAAATGACTTTTCCCCTTGGCCTTATAGCTTCTTGTGAGGCATCGTGATCTCCAGCGTCTCGGAGGAGCCCAGTTTGTCCCAGCCAAGCCAGGTCACTGCTGCAGCAGGGCAAGGCCTGACTACTCCGTCTCCCATTGCCCTGCTGGAAAGTGGAAAAGACAACACACACATTTCTTACGGGTGCAGGAGGAGAGCAATTAACATCTGAGCCTGCTGTAAAGCCACCTCAGACTTTCCCTTGCTGCCAAGCAGAGGTCTGTTAAACTATTTGAAAACGACCTCATTCCCAATTTTCAGTGAGCTCAGCTAGGCAGGTGACAGGGCTGGGGACCGAGATGGTGACAGGGTGCCCTGACACCCAGAGACAACGTGTGCTGCTGGCAGATGACTCAAGGGCACAAGCAGCAAGTCTCCAACTTGTTTCTTAAAGCAGTGTTTGAAGGAGGGAGGGAAGGACCAAGGCAGCCTGCACTGACCTGCTGCCACGCTGTCCTTGCTGCCCGTGCAGTGCGTGGGGTACCCGTGATGAGGACACGGTGCTGCAGGGCCACCACAGTCCCAGGGGAAGGGGCCCGGTGCCGGGCGGCCGCCCTGCCTGTCCCCAGCTCCCCATATGCCTGCACAGCGTCGCTCAAATAGCTTAAGAAAATTCTTCTCATACTTCACTTGAGCCAGACGCTGCAAATTGGATTAAAGTGGTGCCAGGAGAGATTTCTAGAGCCAAACAGTTAAAACTAACATGAATTTGAACAGTTTTCTGGGCTGCCACAGGGGCCCCCCTGCCCCCTCTAGGGCTCCCCAGCTCCAGGGGTCTGAAGCCAGCCCCAGTGCCGGCCGGTGACAACGTTCACTTCAGGTCCTGCGACAGTGAAGGAGTTCAGCACAAAAATGTATCTTGTCTCTTCTTCTTGGGACAACATTGCACTGAGGCTGACTGCTAGAGGAGCAGGCATCCCCCTGCCCCAGGGACATGCCTGAGCACCACGGGCAGGCTGCTAACTGCTTCACCTCAAGCAGTCTATCACCTGCTCTTATTTCTCACCTGTCCTGAAGGTCAAATGATGCAGCGAATGTCTGCGATGGTCATGGATGAGTGTAGCATTTCTGCATTTTGATGGACCTGGAGAGCAAATCCATCTCGTTGAGCATGGAAGAGGAGAAACCACGACTATAGGAAATACTGGTCACGCTGACATCCTAAGGACCCACAGATGCAAAGTAACTCGCAGATACACCGGGGAAAGTCAGTGGAGCTCAGCTTCCCTGCTGTGGGACCTGTGCGGGGCTGGGCAGGGAGCTTTCTTGCTCAGCTGAAAGGCCACAGGGACAAAACTGACAGCAGCCCATCTGTAATGCCCAACTCTGAGCACACCAGATGACCGAGAATTGCTCTGGGATAGCCACAGCCCAGCTGATTAAAACCACGGATAGGGCTCTCACCCAAGGACTGCTTTGCATCCATCTGATCCTGCTCTGCATAGGCAAACACGAGGCACTTGCAGCGCAAGATTAACTTTGACCATGGGCAGCAAGTAAGTGGATGGCAGTTTGGGCTCATGGAAAATACTAATGTTTATTTTACCTTGAAGAATACACTGGTTTGGTTTAGCCTTAGAGACCTTAGCATGCATTTGCTAATGGCTCAATGAACTCATAAACCACAGAGTGAAGATTGAGTTCATAATTCTGAGCATGGCCTGCTCAGGCCAGAGACTGGGACTTTGTGATGTAAAGCTCTCCTGTGAGCCCACCGTGTTCCCCCCAGGCCAAAGCCAGCTTGTGACCCCCAGGCTCTCCCTGTTCACCCCGTAGTGCTGGGTGCATGAGGGATTCAAAGAGCCGGCCGAGCACCGGTCAGCAGCCCATTGCCAGCAGCACCAAACCCCTCCGAGGGTTCACTAACCAGCTGCTGTGATGGGAACCAGCAACCCCGTCTGCAAGGACCTGCCTCCCCACCATAAATCCTCAGTGGTAACTGCTGCTGTCAGCCCCTGAAAGGAAGAGTCGGTTAGCAAGAGAAAAACACTGTTTGGTTCTTATTTTGTTTTAGGCTGGAAGGAAGCCATGGATCACAGCTCGGCGCGCGGGCTGCGATCAGCTGAGAGAAATACAGCTCCCTGGTGACAGCCGAGCTGTGAAACAGCTTCGTGTCGCTGCTTGGCAGCGCCTGCGAGGGCACAGCAGTTAAATAAATACGATGTAGGGAATGGTTTACGACCTTCATCGGGTGAAAAAGCGAGCAGGCAGGTGCTGAGGGAAGGAGAGCGAACACCTCTGTGCAAACAGTGTAGCCAGCCCTGGTTTGGGGCACATGAGGCTCCAGCCTGCTGCCAGCTTCTGCCTGGGGCTTTGCTTCGTGGCAGTGAGGAGTTTCTCCCGCCAGCCCCGTGTGAGCATGGCCCTGCTCCACAGCCCTCCAGCCCTCTCTGCTACCAGCTTCCCAGTGTGCTGTTTTCTTCAGCATTATTTTAATCTCTCTCTTTCCCAGCATATTTTTCCTCCTGCCCATGCCAACACAGACTGTAACTCCTGGCAGCCAGGGTGGAAATCTCCTCCCTGGGCTGCAACAGCATCTTGGAGGCTGAGCTAGACTCTCCCCTGGTCACAGCTGGTTCCTTTCTGCTGCTGGCACCAGTACCTGCTGCTGATCCCACCATGGCCAACCGCTCTATTCACATCAAGTCATTTTGAGTTCACTCGGCCACTAAATCGCTCGAGCAGGTCTGAGTGTCCGTATTTTGCTCCATGATGGCTGAAGACTCAAAAATCCTACCTCACTGCTGGCATAATTTTGCTTTTATCAGGACAAGAGCAATGATACAAAGTACTGATCAACCAGACAAGCCATCCAGGTATGGACAGGCTCACTCTTCCATGGTTTTCCCAGCTAGCAGTGAGATTTTGGCAGCTGCAAACTGAGCTGCTCCTCAGCGGCTGCCCAGCTTGCCACAGCTCCACTTGAGCTTTCAGGGTTTGCTTTACTCTTGGATTTTTCTCTATCTTTGCCCCGTGCAGGTCCCTAAGCCAGCCACCATGAGGTTTTGTGCCTTGCCTCGTTGGAAATCAGTGCTGTACTCTGGGAGATGCAGCTAGCGAGGTCAACAGAAATATGGAGAGAAGAGCCAGTAGCACCCAAAGGACATTCCGCTCCATACGCCAATAGCTGCATAGGCCATCACCTTGCTTCTTCACAGGGCTAAGCACGATGTAAAATAGAGGCACTCAAACAATTGAGGGTCTCTCTGCCCAAAGAAAATAAACAGAAACTAAAACCCATGGAAAACCGGTGAAATATTACATGTAAGGGTCCAAGAGATAATTTAGTGTGTAGAAGTAATTTAATCTTTCAGTATGTGTCAACATCAGATTTGCTAAGAGACTCCGTAGCATTAGCAGAAACAATCTGAGGCAGACATAACACAAAATAAAAACCAAACCCATCTGCTTCCTTAATCATAGGATTAAAAAATGTCTTTGACAGTTATCCAGCTATTTCACGAGCTGTACTGTTTAAATCTACATCCAAACAAACACAGAAGTCACAATAAATCTGTAATTCAGTTATTCAGGTCTATGGCTTTAAACTATTACAAGGGATAAAATCCAGGCCAGGCGTTAAATGGGAATGTTTCTTCTCTACAGCCCCTAGCAGGGAAGATTTAAGCTCCAACCCAGTCTGAACAGCATCCCCAAGAATGGCAATGAGAAAATGTCCTTTTATTGCCAGAGTCTGGGTTTGGAGCATCCATAGCTGAAGCTTGAGGCACAATCTAAAAGTGTCTGAGGACCAACCCTCCTGTGAAGCATAAACTCTTCCCTGGCTACACTTGTGGAGTGGAGACACCTTTTTGGGACGATGCTCGGGAGACTACAGAGAGCTGATTAGGATTGTACTTACCTTGCACCATGGTGGGCCTCGTGCGGCAGAGTCGCTCCGCGCTGCACAGCGCCAGAGCTTCAGGGTACAGCTTGAGAATGTGCCCAAATTCAGGCCTAGAGGAAAGCCTGTCTTCTATTAGGCCTCGTGTCTACGCTGAGAGTGGCCAGTCAGTTTTAGCTGAGAGGCAGGAGCTCAGCACACGCCTTGGGCTGCACTAGGCTGGGAATGGTTACTAGGAGAACATGATAAACCTGACCCACAAGTTACCAGAAATTTGGAAAAATCAGAAATGTGAGTGAAGACACAAGTAATGTGGAACCAGACCAAGACAGGACAAGCATCTCAGTCGTGCAACAATCAGGAAATAAAGCTGAAAAAACCCAACAAACGATCAGGCACCCATTTAACACTGATTACCAGCCAGGGTAGATTAACCCAAGCCCCCCACTGACACAGAAGTTGTCCCTCCCTACATCCCCTTCCTCATAGCTGTGCCATTGTCCCCAGAGGCCCAGTTCTGCAGACAATCCCAGCCCAGCACCTTTAACTTATCCACAAGGACCCAGAGCTGGGGAGGGTGAGCGGGTTGTGAAGGGCAGTGGTATCACCAGCTCCAAAGCTGAACGAGTCACAAGTTCCCTGTCCCGCGTCCAGCCACAGAGAGCTCACTTTCCTATTTCATACCACACGTGACACCCAGACTGGGCCGCAGCAAGGTCACAAGTCATTTTGGCTGCAGTAGACCAGCACATAGATTACAAGAGGAATTTGGTTATCGGAGTTCTCTATAGTAGGGCTGCTCCACAGTCAGGATGCGACAGATAGATCCCAGAGAAAAGCCAACGGCTGCTGCCAGCTACTGACACGGGCATTTGCAGCACGCGGCCCTGCCCAGCTATGGCCGCATCCCTGTCAGCTCCCGGGGCAGAGCCCCCTCCGCGCATGGCCTGCTCCAGGCGGATCGCCTATCAGCTAATTCTCAGCCGAAAGAAGCCATTGAGCTTTTCAACAGCCGGTATTTTAAGGGGTTCTCAAATAGCCCTCAGAGTAAGCAGATAACTATTTTAAATATAGAGACAGGGGAATGGAAGCCCAGGAGTGCTGGGTGCCAGCGGTGATCTGGATTATTTGCTTGTTACTAAATACCCCACGGTGTTACTTCCCGGGTTGTTCGGCTCAAGTCTGACGCAAACAGTGGCAGAACAACAAACAAGAACGTGGAGGATTTTGTAAGCGCTGAAATAACTCAAAGAATAAGGAACAAATTGGTTCAGGGCTGCTGCTGCTCAGGACCGCGTCTCTGGAAGAATGAGGACAGTTTACCTTTTAATTATGTGCAAAGCCTAACTGAAGGCTTGAAGAGCACTTCCCTATCTCAGCAACAGGAAAGCAACACGAGTATAAATAAAGGAAAGACGACTTGGGAGAGTAGATTGAGTTCAAGGATGCTTCTTCCCCCCCGCATTGATATCCAGGAAAAACAGCACCACAGTGTGTCACTGAATTCCTCAGGCCCTACCTACAGTTCTCCATGTTTTGTAGTGTACATGCCCATAGAGTGAGAAAGTCCACATGTGGAAAGACTTGCTACCTCTGATTACTGTAGAGTTTAGAGGGGGCAGAAAAAAAAAAGGAAAAAAATAGTTCCTTAGGGAAGAGAAACTCCGCAGGAAGAAGCCTCCCTGGGTACAAAAGCCATTAAAACCTGTCCATGTGCTACCACCTCTGGCCAGTAAGGGACTGGGAGAAAATGGGGTTCTCAGTTACTTCTTCATGAGCTCTTTTCCTTTTCCAGATCTTAAAACACCTCTAACCTCCCCCCCGCTCCCTTCTTAGCAGACGTCACTCTAGTCATGATTTCACTCCCTTCATCCCCCCGATCGCAGCACAGGGGTGCAGGGACTGGGAGATGGGGGCTTTGGTCAGTCCCTTGCAAGTTGGTTTCCTTCTTGGCTGGGGTGGGGGGACACATTCATTCCACACTCTCCCCCTGCTGCACTGTGGGGTCTCACCCACAGGAGATAGTCCTCCACGAACTTCTCCAATGTGAATCCTTCCCCACAGGGCTTTATCTCTTTATCACAGTGTCTCTCAGTCCCAGTCCTCCACAAGATTCCAAGCCTCCCCCCAGCAAACCTGTTCCAACGCAAATATTTCTCTCTCATCTCTGCGATTCTCCTCATGGCTGCAAGTGCTGGCAGGGGCCTATTCCAATGCAGGGTCACCGTGTCTTCTCTATGTATCTACCTGCTCCATCCAGCATGGAGCCCCTCCACAGGCTGCAGGTGGGGTCTGGGCCTTTTCCATGTGTTTCTCCAGGGGCTGCAGGGGCATCTTTCTCTCCCGCACCTGGGCCGCCTCCTTCCCCGCCCTTCTCCGGCCTTGGTGTCTGCACAGCTTGGTACATCTTCTCGCTCCTTCTCCGGTGGCAAAATGCAGCTGCTTCTGGGCTGTTGTCTCCTCTATGTGATTCTCAGAGGCGCTGTGACTATCTCTCGGGCCGCAACTTCAGCCTTGAATTGCTCGTTGCTTATAGTTTAGGCTGGCAGAAAACTCTAACTGCTGCTTAGAAAACCCATCTCAGCAGCACAGCCTCACAAAACTGCAACACCTGGGCACGCTTCTGTGAACTTACACTGCACAGAAAAAGCAATAGCAAGGTGACAGGAGAACTAAGCCACAGTGTGCCAACATAGCTTCGGAAGTTGGCTCACTGGTGCAGAGGGTCCATCCTGCTGCAGCAGCCCCAAACACACGGCTGTGGGGGCTGCCCAGCTGCCCCAGTTCCCAGCCCGTTTCCAGAGCCTGATGTCCAGCCTACAGCCCCAGCAGAGCTGCTGCACTCAAGGCAAAGACTAGCTCAGGCACACTACTTACACTGCAATCATACCACCAACAGCAGCGGGGGCGAAGTCTTACATGAATAGCTGAGATTATATATAGCAACTCTTAATTAAAATCAAATACAATGCTGAGAAAGTTAACTGACCATGCCCGAGAACTCCCCATCCGAACAAGCTGTTCAGCACTGTGACAGTTTGCAATTATTAGCTCTCACGTGATGACACTACACATGAAACGCTCTGTCCTGGTCTGTTCAGCAAGGGTAAACATCACCCCTTCTAGCTGAAGCTCTTGGTAGATATACTTTAAGATGCTGCCTTTTACCCAAGGACTAGGGTGAGAAGAAAAGCTATTTTTAAGAAGTGAGGATGCCTGACATCTTTAATTTGCTTTTTTGTTAAATAAGGGTGTTCCATTTTACTTGGCAAGCTCCTTGGCCTGTCATCCCTTTATCTGGTTTATAATTTAAGCCTCATCCAGAATTTGTCTTTAAAGGTAATTCAGTTCCTAAGTCACAGTCAGAAGCCACACATGTAACCGCCCTATTTTTTTCTTGCAAGGAAGGGCCCAGCTGATGAGCACGGGACAGAAACCATCTTCCATGTGCAGGGGACAGCCCCAAAACCCTGAACCACCTCCCTCCCCAGGCAGGGCTGCCACGCTTTGCCAGGCAAGAGCTTGACACCACACTCAGAACATCTTCACTTTCTAGCAGGAGATTTCACTTTGCACAGTCCTTACAAAGTACTTTTACTTTCTCTAATCATCTCCACAGAGGGAATTACTTTACCAGACAAGCCAGACTGTCCAGCTGTACCCTCTGGGGACCCGAGGCTGGCACCCATTACAAGCACAGGGGTTGCTCCCAAGCACAAGAAGACGACAAAGGCAGTTAAGTGTCATGCCAGAATTAGGCTCAACACTTGACTCTCCCCTTTTGAGTGTACCATGTTCCCTTTCTACCCTTACAGACCTCCTAAGTACTGTTGGTATTTTTTAGGGTTCTTAAAAAAAGCAAAAGAAAACACACAAAACAAACTAAACCCAGCGACACTTCATTTGCACAAGAAGTGTTTCTACACTGAATTTTGTTTCCAGTTTCTCAACACTTCCCACCCACTGCTTTCCTCCAGTCTATAAAAGCCCAACTACCACACTACTTCTGAACAGTGCCTACCTAGGAGAGGGGAAACCACCATTGCCCCCTCCCTACAGCTTCCCCTCTTCCTCCCCAAACTTTTGGGCTTCTGCAAGCCTTCACATCCTATGCCCGAGGACAGACACTGCGTCCTGTCTCCCCAAGTGACCATTTTCTGCTGCAGTGATGGGACAACACCTTGGTCTAGGCAAGGTGCAGCTGTGCCACCTGCCACATGAGCAGGGGTGGAGGGATGGAAACAGTGAGAGTAACTAAGACACATCATGGAAAGCTGTAGGAATTTGCCTCAAGATGTAGCTACTGTCCGGCTAATTAGCTCCCTCTGGAAGGGTTCTGACAGGAAGAACTGGAAGAGAAATTCCATGTTCTTGGGGCTTCCTGCAACACAGACCTCACCTGCACATTCTGAAACATCCCATAAGCATTACCTGTCCTGCTCCTGAAATCTCGACAGTGGTCCAGATGGGATCTCAGCCAAGGGACCTGCACTGTTACCTTCACTCCAGGTTGCCAACAACATGAAGGTGCTCAATGGTCTCACAGCTGTTTTTCCACTTCAACACCATTCCACCTAGAAGTGGTTAAAGCAGTAACTTACACTCTGGAATGCAGCTGGTTTTTCAACAAGCAGCTACTGACACCACCATACACTTCTGCTGTCACAGCCAGACCGTTGCAGAAGATGGTCCTCAATGCAGGCGGTGACACTGGGACAGAGGTGTACTTCTGGAGGCTCCTCCCAGGGCCCTGCATCGCCAGCAGCAGCACTCCAAGGGGGAGCTGCAAGACAATTTCTCACCCTTCCCTGAGCACCATGCATCAGGGAGCTCAGCAAGCAGGCCAGCCCTCACAGCACAGCCAGCTGCACTCCAGCAGCACCCCTTCACCTGCCTTGTACAAAGCATGGAAAACCAAGAGCCACTCTTGCTGGCCATGTTTTTATTCGTTTTTGTTTTAAACAGGGGAGCAATGATACATCCAGTATTTCAAAAAAAATCAGAAGGTAAAACAAATTTTCAGAAGACTGAGATGCTACATGCTATATTTAACCTAATTTTATCATGCTTGCTTTTGAGGGGGTCAGGAGCGGGACAGGAATCATTCAGTAAAAACATACAGTAAAAACAAAATGCCTCACCATATAGAACTTTAACCTACAGTAATGTTGTACCTTAATTATTTCCATGCACACAACTAACATTACAAAATTTTTTTTTAAAAATGAACACAATTAAGACTTCTAGGAGCATTTGATAATAAAGCAATTCCTAATTTCTTTTGTAGAGATCAAGCACCTCCAATTACAAATTCCTATACACAGTGAGTGCTTTACTTGAAATGAAAACTAAATAATAATAATTAAAAAAAAATGTATTGGATAGCCTCAGAATAAGCCGATGTTGATATATATCCAGCTATGTAGGCAATAAAACCATAGTGCTAAACAAAAACTTTTATCTGAAAGGTAACTCAAAAATTAAGTTGACTTTCTATAATTACAGAAATATACTTATTTGCTAAAATAAATAAAAGTGCTGCATATTAACACTTCACTATAAAGAATGCATACCAGACCATTTATAAATATTGAATGATTTTCAATAAGAATAGCTACTACAATAATGCTGGCTAAATAGAAGTGCATAATGAGAAGCACTATGGGTGGTTAATGTTTTGCCACATACTGCTGTTACCTTGAGGTAGATAACACATGCGTACCAAATTCTGCATTCATTTCAGTTGCTGCTGGTATCATGTGTCTAAGAAATGTGTACAGTATGAAAAACTCTAAAATATGCATGAATGAAAAAAATGTTTTGGGAAAAATAGATCTTTTCATGCAATTTGTACAGTCTCACTGTGTAAATTTCAAGGCAAGGTTCTTTTTTCTGCAAAACATGGACACTGTTTTACTGAGAGCATGGGTTTTTTTTACTTGGTTTAGTGCATTTTTGTTACCTCCTGCATTTTGCATTATTTTGCTCTATTCTTTAATTTTGTGTGCAAACGACATGCCAGTTTAAAAACAAAACTAACTCATGTATAGAAAGCAATTCTGGATTGTAAAAACAATGGTAAACAGAAAACTAATGAAATACATACCAAAATTACACCGTCTGATTCAAGTAAAAAAATTACTTACACTAGTAATAATAAAAAAAGACAAACACATTTCATGAATATAAAAGAAATGTCTGCTGAGTGTTTTAATTTAGATGTTTCAGAATGCTGCTGTAGGTTTTGTGGGGAATCTGGGGAGATGATTTCATAGCAGAAGGTGTTAACGTGGCCTGTATTGATTTCAGTGGCGAACCAACAGGGCTGTGAAACTGAGGAATACCTATAGCCTCGAGCTGCTTGTTGAAGAGGAGCTCTCCACTGTTACTGAGAAAGCTCTCTTCCCTTTCCTTCTCCCCAAGCTTCCCCTCCTCTACTGGCTCAGGTTCTAGCATTTCAGCATCTTCTTTCTTACTGAAAAATTTGTCCAAGTAACTGGTGTAAGTATTTTCTTTTTCTACCTGTTCATCCTTCCTTACTTCACAACAAAACTGGTTAATGAGGAAGCACTCCTCCCCACTACTTACAAACTGACTGTCCCAAGAGGTTTGGTACAGAGCTTCTAACTGTGCCAAATTAGCCATTCCTTTCTCCTGCTTCTCTCTGCTTACCGACTTCGATATGAATCCTTTCAACTCTATCTGAGACACCGAGCTATTCAAGTCATTTAATTTATCAACATCAGTAGACTCGTGTTGTAAACTAAGCTGAATGGTTTCTGCTATAAATGAATCAAAGTCAAAGCCTTGATTCTTCTCCCTTTCTTTTTCAACAAGTTGCTGTGATGCTTCCTCAAGTGCTATCTGAGCTTTCACCAACCCATTCTTTTCACATTTAGACTTGCCTTTCTTATCAGACTTTTCCTTGCTCTGTTCCTTCCAGTTTGAAAGATCTATAATAAGCTTGGGCTCATAGTAATGGTTAACTTCACTGTCTCGCCAAACTAAATTATCTAGGTATGAAGATGACCTCATTTTGTAATTACAAGTGTGACTACATTCCAGATCACAATACTTGTTTTCGTGGTGATCTGAATACTGCCAGCAAGGCTCAGTAGAGAAGTGGGTGTCAAAGGCAGGATCCTCCAGATACTTTTCACGATCTCCATCCAAATATTTGCGAGGATCTACTTGCACTTCTTCCTCATCAGTAACGTCAGAAAGAGCCCTTGGATCACGCTGAACTTCATCAGCTTCATAGTTATTATGAATAGGCCAGTCATGGTCTGAAAACTGACTTTCATGGTATCTGCAAAACAATTGTCTAAGTGTTAGCAGCTAAAAACAAGTCTTCTAGCTCCCCCAGAGAGAGTTAAGGTTAGAAATTCCCTTACAGAATAGTGACAATTCAACACAGATGAAGCCTGTCCTAGCTCCAATCGGGTACCTCTTCCAGGTTTTTAGTTTAATCTGGCATAAGTAAGCCTCACATGCACATCTGAAAGACCCAAGTCTAGAGTTATGTACAAAAGCTCACTCCATTTTCAGAACTCCTCCTTACAGCATGCTTTAGCTGATTTTAAACCAGACACCGTAAGTGTCTCTACTGTTATGTGAGCCAAGCACTGGAGCAGACAATCTCACATAAAACTCTCTACATTTAAAGTTTATTTTTTAGAGAAATATTTTTGGGGAAAAAAAGTAATGGAGAGAGAAACTTTAGATTCTGGAGTGCCGAGCGTCTCTCAGGAATGCATCAGCACATCCAAGTCTAATGAATTATAAAGCCCAATGACAATGCACTGCCTGTAATGGAAAAGTTTGTTCTCAGGTCAACTTAAGAAGAACAAACAGAAAATGAAACGATCCCCACGAAACAACACTACTTCGAGCACACAACCATTCAGTTACTGTGCCACATAGCACAAGCGATAGATTTACCTTTCCCAATTATAAATATGGCTGTGACTTTCATCCATCAGCAGAATATCATCAACCTCGTCTTCAATGTGAAAAGGATGGCTCGAAATAGGCTCATCCGTTGGAAAGGAATAAATGCTCATATAAGGATGGGACAAAGCTTCTTCTGCTGTCAATCGATCCATGGGACTAAACGTCAAAATTTGCTCCAGAAAGTCCAGCGCTGTGGAGAAAAAGTTATCGTAAAACAGGAGAAAAAGGACACTTTGGACACCTAGGATTAAGGTGCAATACTCTGCTCTAGGTGTGCATTTGCTCAGAAGTAACCACCTGTGAAGCCTCAGCTACTGACAGTATACTGCCAAACATGCATTCTGCAGCCACAGGAAAGCTGCAAGAGCACGCTCTTCACTTAGGACACTAAAAATACTAGAGACAGAATGCTCCAACCTGAACCAGTATCCACCAACAGCCATCAGGAAACATGGCTGTCAGCTTGCTTTGGGGGCTTTCTTTACAAAAGACTTGAAACACAGTTGTTCTCTCCTGACTCCATTCCAACGTTCCCTTGTATTTAGAAGGCCGGTGTCTCCAGAGAGAGCAATTCTATCGGTCTAGAGCAAACAGGTCCAGCAGAGATGCACAGTTCTACTCCAGAGATGAACAAGTAGCTATCACATAAGCACCCTTTTTTTATTACAGTAGAAGACAACCCTTTTTCAGAGAACACAGAGATTGTTCTAACTGAAGCTTGCTTTTTAAACAGTCACACACCTGCACGGTAAAGCTGCTCCACAATTTTACCATTTTGAGAAACAGGAAGTAGTGTTTTCTGAATTACTTACCTTCAGGACTGATGCCTGGAAGCAGCTGAGTTAAAGGTTTGTGTGGCTCAGTCATATCATTTCTAATGTAAACTGGAATTACATTGAGAAGCTCCTGACGGTCCTCCTCATGTACAACAGGAATTGATTCTAGGATCAACTGCATCTGTTCAAGTTCATGTGCACCTAAGCACCAAGAGAAAATACAACCCATTTCAATTTCAAACACTTCTGCTCCCTGTATGTGAAAGGCATGAAACATTTTGTGCTTTGAGCAGCTATGTTCAGCAGAAGACTGTTATAATCTCCTACAACAGAGGAGAGGCTGAAATTCTAAAGTTGAATGATAATCAATCTGAAGAGCTCTCAACAATGTTGTAGCGTATGAAGAATTACAGAGCTGCTACACACAGATAAAGCCACCTAACCCATAGTGTTTGCAAGGATGTTTTTACCATGGATGAGGTACTCCACAGCAACACGTGATCTTCTTGTTATATACTGTATACCACAATCTTCCCCTTCAACTGCCCCACCTAATGAATTCACTATTTGACCTCACTGAGTTATATGTCCCATATTAATAAAACCAGCGGTGATTTAGCTCAGCAAGAGATCTCATTCCATAGCCATTTGTAGTAATACTTCTACTCTGAAGCCCTACATTTCTGTCAGGTGCAACAAAAAAAAACCCCAAACTTTCCAGTTAAGCAGTATAATCTTGTTTATACAAGAAAAAGTACTGTATTATGACTGAAATTGCAGTATACTTTTAACACTACCTGATGTTTACCTAGGTAAAGAACTATAAGGGCCTGTAGAGCAGATGAATTCTGAATAATGAATGGCATCTACACTCAGTACCACTGTTAAGAATTGGAGTACCCAGCAATACAGTTTGTCTTCCTCAATTTATTGTTCAGCTCCAAGAAGCACGTAGCACCCTAGAGATGGAACCAGCAGATGAAACTACATAGGATTATTTGCATGCCAGTGTTTCACCAAGCAGCTCGGGGCAGTGATCAGCAACACTGACACATGGGACATTAAATACATAAATCAGCAGTGCCAGAAGGAGATTGTACAATCTCAACATCTATGTGCTATCAGTTTGCCTGACAGTCTGCACTGGTCACCCCACCACACATCTGCTGGATGACCTCAAGAAAAGCAAAGGCAAAGTCACTACAGAAAACATGACCAAGACCTGTGTTCCCAACTGAACCAGTCCTGTTTCCTGTCAACTTACTTGCTGGATTGAAAAAGCTGTTTTGTCCTCCTACTTCAGACTATTACATGTTACTTAATATAACCTATCAGATGTTACTCTGTCTGTAATCGGCTGGAAAACAGGTTCTACTCTGTAATTACTTTATGCCCTAACCATCCTAAAATTCATCAGCTTGTTTTCTACTATAAACCAAATGAGCACGTTAAAATATTTATTTAGAAGAAATATTTAGAAGAAAGAGTTAGGGAACAGCTACTGAATTCCTTTGCCTCAATTTCCCTCCCTCATCTGTGGTATTCTGCAATTTTAAGCCGCATCCTTCCTTCCCATTCCCATCAGCTTTCCTGGCAGCAGGATTCCTAAAAGATGGTTCAGAAATAGAGGAAGTTGGAAATCAACAAAATCAAGCTGTCCAAACAGCTTTGCTAAAGAATTTTATTCAGAGTGTCAGGACAATGCAATTAGCACATATAAATGAGCCTACAAACTTAAGATTTTGGTTACTGAGTTAAAAAAAAAAAAATCTAAACCCCTACACAGATATTAGCCAGTAAGAAGTTTTGGCAAGTACCAGTGCTACTCAAAGGTAAAAAAACCCCCAAAAACAGCCACAAAGAAAAAAAGCAGCCCAAACACTGTCAGCTGCAATAACTGAAGCTGAACATGGAAATCTGCACACTTTCTCCCACTATTTCCCACCAGAAGCGGTTGATGCAATGGAAACCTAATAAATCTCTTATCAGCTGAGCTAATCCAGTAGTTAGCAATTCA
Source organism: Gallinula chloropus (assembly GCF_964237585.1). Taxonomy (NCBI): domain Eukaryota; kingdom Metazoa; phylum Chordata; class Aves; order Gruiformes; family Rallidae; genus Gallinula; species Gallinula chloropus. The sequence continues at coordinate 7,183,912 of NC_140094.1, forward strand.
AGGAGTTGGCAACTCACTGCAAGTGCAGAAAAGCCTCTCCACATCTTAATTGCAGATTTCTATAGAATAATGATTTCAAGGTGACAGTACTCCAGTACTCAGTCCTTAATGGGGAAAAGCTCTCTGATTATCTTGACATACAAAGCTAGGAACGCTGCAGAGTGTGAACTTGGAAACACAAGCTCAGATCTTTCCAGGTTTTATCTGAATTGCCCAGTGATTTAGACCAAGAGCGAGCTTGAACAGGACAGCTGCTGCTGAGGCCCTGGGGTGCACACAAAATACATGTTTCAGGGGTTTAGCCTAGACGAGCTCATCTGCTCCAGGGACTGAATGCCTATCAGCAGGTGGAGCTTCATTTTAGCCAAAAAGACTCTATTTTGTGCACTCAGCTACATCAGCAACATGGTGCAGGATGGCCATTTATTGCTCCTCAACCTAGGCAAAGCACTAATGTAGATGCACCCATCGAGACCAGTGTGTTGCTTCCTATCTTACCAGGAACGCTTGGAGGTCACACCTTTCCTTGCTATGCCAAGCAATTTTAAATCTTAGAGCCCTCCCTAGAGTGCTGAAAAAAGGGCAGTTAAAACAGTCTGTAGATGACAAAAAAAAATGGCAACAGGGAGAAAAAGGCTACTTTTCCATATTTTAAAATATAAAGAAGTGACAAGTCATTAGGTTGACTAATTTGAAAAAAAAATTTATGAACATGATACGTAGGGTATTCATAATCCTCAAAAATTCCCTGGATACATGTATTTTAGTGAACCAATGTATTTAGAACATTTCTTAAGCATCCAATAAGCTCGGTTTAACAGAATTACAGCCAGATTTACCATATACGTGAGAACTACATTAAATTGTGACATTTATCTAAATACACACTGGTACAAGCAACAAAAATAGAAATGTCTTCTGCTTCACAAATATGCAATTACATAAGCAAACTATGAATTGATGTGACAACACAGCACATTACGATAGTCAATGACTATTGGTATTAGCCATGAGAATCAACCTCTCTTTAGGAAGGTAATTAAGCAATACCATTCCTTTTAGGAATATAGAGAGGTATTTTTTTTCTACCCACCTGCAAAGAGGGTTTTCCCAGTCAGCATTTCAGCAAAGATGCAACCTGCAGCCCACATGTCAATGGCTTTAGTGTAGTTGTTTGGAGAAAGCAAAAGACGGGGCGATCTGTACCATTTAGTAACCAATCCTTCAGAAAGATGGCCCTAATTTAAAAAGAAAAAGCTTACTTAAATATTTAAAAGGTACTTTTATTAGTTGTTTCTTTTGTAACATACTACAAGATTTTTTGACCCCAAGGTCCTAGAGGCAGTACTACGTGCCCCCTAAGCGTTTCTACCTTGTAAAAGTGGAACAGCAATATCTTTATGAGTAAACAGCAGCAATATAGAAGCATGACGCTATTTGTTAGTCAAATGAGGTACTGCAGCAAAACTTTCTTCTTCCCAGGTGCCAAACAAACACAGAGATGACAATGAACTCTCTTGTGAAGCACCATCTAAACCAGGAAGACAGTATCTCTAAATCAATCCCAGGAAGCGGCCGCACTTGCACACTACGAATGCACTGCTTATAAACTTATATAAGACTTCTATAGCTATGCTTCTAAATGTTGCTCAGTCTTAGGTTCTGTATTCACCATTAAATATCTGCTTTTCTGAACCATCTAGTAAAAATGAGTTTTATTTTGTGCTTGCAGTAGTCCTGAGACAAAGCATGTCACCCAGACATCTGGAATGCTTGCAAATAGAATAAAACAGTTTGACTGTGCGATCCCTAAGGCGACACCCCACCTGCTAACAAGGCTTTCCACAGACTATCTACCTCTGTGAAAGGAAAATGCTGTTTTTAGAAGGCACAGTTGTCAGTGCATCACTTAAATAACCCCACTCTTTACATACCTTGTGTGAATAATGAGGATCCATGATTCGTGCAAGACCAAAGTCACCAATCTTCAGCACCAAGTCTTCAGTATTAATGAAAAGATTAGCTGGTTTGAGATCTCTATGCAGAACATTTGCAGAGTGAATATACTTGAGCCCACGTAGCAGCTGGTACATGAAAAGTCTGGCATGATCTTCCAGTAAAGGGCCTTGCTCTAGCAGATTAGCCAGATCTGTCTCCATGTATTCCTGGACAATGTAAACACAGTTCAATTCTGTAAGGGAGCCCACGTCATCTGTTAACTGGCTTCCACTGGGACCAAGAATTTCAAATACTTTGACAATGTTATCGTGGTCAAGTCTTCTGATAATTTTGATCTCACGTAGAGCATGTTTAACACTCTGGGGATCTGTTAGGACAATTTTCTTGACGGCCACTCTTTTGTCACAGTCATTATCGACAGCAGAAAAAACTAAGCCATTTCCACCACAGCCCAGTGGTTTTAAGTCCATATAGCGAGAGCCCAGATCAAAACCATGAATGTTCATGAGACTTTCAAATTTTTCTGCCATTTTTAGGTTTTGTACGTTTCTTTTTCCTCAAACTACTAAGCTTCTGTAAACACGCAGAGACACTTCCACTGGTATCTGAAGGAAAGGTCTTAGAGAAAGGGAGAAGAAACACTTGGCTTTGACTGCAAGATGGTTTCTTGACACTCTCATTTCATTATGAGCCAGCCAGGCCTGTTGTGTCCCCTTGAATTCAGAGCTCGGAAGCTCTAAAACTCAAACTGAGCATAAGATAGAAAGATTGCAGCATTCATAGTTCAAGAAAGGTGCAGCATTTCTGCAGACATTAAAGAAAATACTCACAAGAAACTCAAACGGAATGAAATGACATACTATGCACTCAGCTCTACTGTGCTAAACTGGTTAACATTTAACAAAAATGTGAATAAATATGCGCATAATAGGCTTCTATTAACATCCTCCTCCTCACAGTGCAGATACATTCAGTGTTGGACTGGTCCTGAGCAGCGTCATTCTATGGTGCTGGTAAGCACTTATTTTTTCCTTCTTCCTCCTTTTCCTCTCCTTTGTTTACAGTCTAGTTAAACAGGAGTCTGGCAGCTCTTGATTTACAAAAGATGCCTTCTGTTAATGATCAGGTGGCTCCAGCTCACCACAATCACAATCAAAGCTACCATCCATTTTACTCCGTGACAACCTGGAGAAGAGAGAAAGATACATCAGTATTCCAGCACATACAGAAGTCTTCCTCCCCACCCCTCGATCCTTACATTGTCCTAAATATACAACTTACTTGGTGCTGAGTTACCATCACAAGAGCTAAACTAACTAGAAATGACATATACTTTTCATACTTGTGGAAGAAAACTGACTCTAATCACCAGCCACCATTTCTAAACATATATTGTGAAAGTTTTAAATAGACCCCATTGGGAATACAAGGAACACAATGAAAAATCCTACTGCATCTTAATAAAGAAAGGAGTGTCACAGAAAACCTGGTAGTTCTCCAATACAGCCATTAAATCAGAAACAATATCCTGTACCTCAGTAATTAAACCTCGGAGTAATTCTTTCCACACCAAACTTTTAGTCAAAGACAAAACTGAGGGCTTTAGCTATTGCACCATTATAATAGTTAAATGGGTGCCACTCACACAAAAAGGGTAAGGTTTGCATACTCCCAGTATTCACTGACCTTCTAAAACATACAGCACACATCCAACACCACTCAAAGCTTAAATCCTTGTGACTTTGGATAACGTTAACATCTCTAATCGTCATTTTGCCTTTATGGATTCACTTGTTACAGGACTCATAGGTGTAATTCCTACATATTAGACAAATATTACTAATCAACTAATTCTACATTTACCCAACCCAGATTACACAGGAAAACTAGCAGCAAGTACATTTTCCACAGCAACCGATACATTCTATAACCATTTCCCCTAACATATGGGCACTTCCAGACATCATTTATTTTTTAATAGTCTAATGAATGCAGCTACCATTTATGAAAACAAAGGTGGTAATCTTCTCAGTAGGTCTCCCTGCCTGCAGCAGCAGAATGCAGCCATACAGACTGTATGTTGCACTTTTGCACAACATCCTCATTTCGTTTAAAGACGCCCCAAAGTGAGGAGGCAAAGGTGTACCTCACACAGTGTGGGGAGGGTCGGGCAATTCCATTACAAGCAGCTTGTATGTTCTTCCCCAACTATAGGTCACATCAAACCACTAAATGTCTTCTCTCCAATCTTGATTAACACATTTCAGCTCTTCACAAGTACACAGTGAACAAGTTTACTTGGGTGGGACAACCAGGACCAAGCAAAACAAGTCTCCCCACTCCTAGCACGGCAAGGGCAGCTGACAAAGTATTAACATATACTAAATAATGGCCTCAATTCACTAAAGTAATCAGAATTGCATGCAGAAAAAAATGAATAAAGGAAGGCACGCTGGCAAACAGAGTAAGACTGTTTCAGTGCATTTAAATATTCCCAGTCCTTAGGCTTGAGCTTGACTGCTACCAAGACAAACATCCCAGTGCCCTGGCTTGCTCCCTCCTGCCACACACCACCCAGCTCCAGGTACACGTGTAGCCTAGCCACGTGACAAACACAGGCAAGAAGGAGGAAACACAGGCTATCCTCCACTGGATTTTCCTTTGTAAATAAAGATCACCAGATGTAGCACTTCTAAACTGAAAAGCATTGAGCAGCCCTCCACCGATGTGTTGTTACACCCTGTCAGAAGGCTGATCTTCAGCTTTCTTTACTCAGCATGTACAACTACTGCCTTGAGACTCCTTTTTTAGCCCCACCCTGTACTGACAAGAGTCCTAACTTCAGACTGGTTTACAAGGGTGTTATAACCTTAGCTCAAACATAATGAAGTAACACTGTTACTTTTCCCAAAACTGCCTTGGAACATATGGCTGGATTAAAGACATCAGTGTGAGGACCCATGAATTTACTTAAAGAATATAAAATTTATCCTGAAGTTAGGATAGCATCAATGACTATCCAACTCTTCGCCCACAATTATGAAAAGAAGAAAAAGAACTCTAGTCTATTGATTTTTAACTCTTTCTTTAAAACCTACAAATATTTCCTCATTCACACCCACCATTTTCAGGCTCACTCATTCTGAGCTGCTGCCTGTAAAACTTTATGTCACCCCAGACCATTTTTCTTTAATTCCTCAGCCCTCCAAAACACCTTCGTGGAAGTTAACTGTTGCAGCTTATAGCCACACTTTAAATTTCACATTAACTCAAGGTCCGAGGCCTCTGTTCAAATCCTGAGCAATAAGCTGCACTTAAGTCCTTGGGACCATCTAAGCCCAGTTGTATTCTTCCCCATAATTAGGCCTATTGTTTCACACTGCTAATGTCTTCAACATGCAGCCATACCCACTCCACTTGTGCCAGGTCTGGGGGTAACATCTGGAACCTCTCATTTAGCTAGTCCCATCGAACAGCACAGGATCAGATTTGGAAGAGCCACCCATCAGTAGCAAGGAGGACCATCTGCTGATCTCTTCATGGTAACTGGGATCCTTACAGCCAAGGCCAAACTAGGGCAGCACCAGCACACACACACAGTTACAGCATTACTGCTTCAAGGAAGAAGGGAGTTCTGACTCATTTGCTCACTGAATTAGAAGTCCCAAAGCTTTCATTCTGTACCCCTGAAATGATGCGTTTTTCATCACCTGCTTACACTGTATCCTTCCACTACCTGACCACTAATTGCAACACTTTCAGAAGGTACATAATGATTTTCAGAATCAGAGCAACTTAGCCAAGAAAATAAATATTGACAGAATAAGCAACACACTGCAGCCTTCAATTGGATCTGATCCTGCTACAAACTTCCTACGTAACTATGAGCAAACGACTTAATCCCAAAGCCACAAACCCCAGGGCCCAGCTATCATTCCAAACAGGACCTAGCTCTATGAAGCTGACCAGGCAGGTCACCACACAGACACAGTACCTCACATGAGCCTGGTGAAGACAATTAGAGATTGTCCTAGCAAAAACACCCTACTATTAAATGAAATTAAGATTCAGCAATTCAGAGTGGTCTTTTGTTGACAGCCACTGAAATTTCTAATCTGGAAAAGTAACAGATTAAACACTGTAGCTTCTAAACTGCTTCTCTGTTAAAAATGCACTTCTTCCCACCTGTCCAGTTCAGTCTTTCCCCCAACACAGCCCTTCACTCACATGCACCAGCCCCTTCCCTGCCACCACCTGAGAGCTGACCCCTCTGCTAGGGCTGCAGCTCCACAGCTCAGGGGCCCTCACTCCAGGGGCCAGGGAAGCAGCAGAACTAGTTTCCCCATCCACCCAGTTAATAGCTCTCAAACATTTAAGACAAACAGTCCTGTGACCAGAAGCAGATAGCTGGGATGGAAAATAAGAAGTTAACCTCAAACTTTCCTTCACTCTGAGATAATAATTACTTAAAGGGCAACTGGCTAGAGGAAACCAAGTTTTTTCTCAAGCCAAAATGAGCTCAAAACACCACAATTTCTTCTCTGCATTTTATGGCTGTTTAAACTTTGGAAAACAGCAAAGAGGTTGTTTTGAAAGCACTAATACTTGCAAAGAGTGACACCAACACCTGCTAACATTTTTCAGAGAATGGTAGGGGTCTGGAAAGAACCTCTGTAGGGTCCTCAGTTTCAAGGAAAGCCACAGCCATCAGTCTAAAGTCTGCTGTGCAAATACACACCAAATAAAAATTCCTCTTCAGTTGTGTAATATGCTCTAACCCCATGATGGGCTATAGCATAAAAAACAAGAGGGGGGTTATCACCTCAATTCATGCTGAATGCTCACACAGGCACTGATACTTGCATTCAGGCTGTCACGTTCCAAAGACTACTGTTTTGGTTTTTTTAAAGCAGTACTTTTATTCCTTCCTCCCACAAAGTTTAAAGAGGGAAACACAAAGTTACTACTTTCTTAAGTGGTTTACAACTATGCTTTTAAAACAGATCAGTTCTCAGGAGAGGGCAATAGAAGTGACCCACAGAGGAGTTGTCATCTTTGAAATTATTCCTAGTGCCAGCAGACATCACCACACACCACCAGCTCCACACATTACACAAGGAGCAACTTCACATCATGCTCAACTTGTGCACGTGGATTTATCACAGTTTTCAGGAAACAGGATGTACAGTGAAACACAGTCAAGTACGAGACATTTACTTTTTCAGAAATACAAATAAGAAAGATACCAGTTAATTTGATTATGCAGACCACATAATGATCAAATCATTACTCACAAGAGAAAGACCAAGAATGACTAACGATATATTATACAACCTGCTAAGTACTATCCCTTTGACTATAAAAATACGGGGCACAGAAGTGTTTTTTTAGATCAGCCACGTTGCAGTCAGTAGGCAGAGTGAGTCATCGTCCAACTCAGGAAACTGCCGCTTTTCTAAAGCCTCCCACTTGCTCCCCACACTGTTTAGGGAACTCTGTGCTGGCAGCCAGCAAATGTTACTATTAGTTTATAAATCTTCTGAAGGATCTGCAAAAGCACACAGAAATCCACTGCGTTTCCCTGGATCATAAATAAAAGCAGTTTGGTCCTCCCTTCAGATTCCAATGAAGACTCTCCACCGAAGCAGCCTACCGTGAGCTAACCACAGCCTTCTGCACCTCGGCAGCCCTGCTACACAGCCCGACTGCTGCTCCACTGAACGGTTTGTCAGCGAAGAGTGACTTCAAGATAGCAACTGCACAAGCAAGGACTGAGCCTGAGCAAGAGGTTGAAATGAAAGTTACCATGTTAGCTTTACAGCACAGGTTTTCTGAGCCCAAATACCAAACTAAAGCCCACCTCTACTTTAAGCCACCGCTTTCTGGAGTTTGTAGCTGGTTTAAAAACACATCACGCTACCACAGTGTGTACACGCACACACACATCTAGATACCGAAAAAAGCTTGTTTACTGGCAACAGTGCTTTTATCAACACACACACCGGCTGTACAACAACACGTCAAGCACCGCTGCTTCTTCCACAACACGGTTAGCTTAACCATTGTCAGGCTGATCCAAAATGGCACTGCATTAGCCACAGACAGACCCTCACTGCCAGAAGCCAAGTGCGTGCAGCCTGCCTGCCCAGCTCTGGGGTACCTGCTTCTCCAAACCCCTAACGCCTCAAGCTATTTTCACCGCGTGAATTCACTTCGGCCACGGCAACCGCCCGAGGCCACAGCGGAGCCCGCAGGTGCTCCGGCAGCGGGAGCCGGCGGTACCTGTCCCCACGCCTCCTGGGACGGCGGCTGGAGAGCGGCGCCGAACCCCCCGCGAGGAGCCGCCGGCAACGAATCCAGCAGCAAAACTTCCGCGGAGTTCGGAGCGGCCGGGCCCGCCAAAGGACATCCTTCCTCCCGCCGCCCCTCCGCGGCCAGCCGGCTGCCACCGCCGGCGCCGCTCCTTTCCCGCGCCGCCCTCCGAACGCCGGCCGCCGCTCGGGCGGAGGAGACCCACCCCCGCCATGCCCCCCGCTGCGAGGCAGACGACCAGCCCGGCTCCCGGCCGCGCCGCGGCTACCGGACCCGGCGCCCCCGCGGGGCCGCCGCGGGGCGGACGAGCCCTACCTTCAAACGCCCTTCAGGGCGCGGCCGCCGCCCGCTGCCCCCGACCCCTCGCCCGGCAGCAGAAGCGACCCCCAGGCCCCGCGCGGCGCCGCCCGGCTCGCGGCCGTTGGGAGCGCCCCTCTCGCGGCGCCGCGCGGCCGCCCCCGCCCGCCCTGTCAGCGCCCGCTCGCCCCGCTCAGCCCCGGGGCCGCCGCTGCCCCCGGGCCGCCGCCGCAGTGCGGAGGGGCCGGGCCGGGCCCCGGCGGAGGAGGGCGGCGCGGAACGGAGCCGAGCCGAGCGGGCCGGGCAGGGCCGGGGGGCGCCGCCGCCGTCCGGCGGGAGGGAACAAAGCGCCTTTGTGCGGCGGGGCCGGGCCCGCGCGTGTGGCGGGCCGAGACCCCCCCTTCTGCCCACCCTCGCCGCCTCGCCGGCCGCCCCGCCACACTCACGGGCCTTCCCAGGCTCATCGGGGGCTGCGCTGCTCACACGGCCGGACCCCACGGCCCCGCCACCGGCTCCCGCCCGGCGCCCACCCGCCTCGCCGCAGTCGCCGCTGCCGCAGCCGCCGCCATGTAACCCGGCGCGGAGGGCAGGGAGGGGCGGGGCCGCCGGCTGCTCCGCCTCCGGGGGGCGGTGCGCGGGCCGGCCCGGGGGCTGCCGTCAGGGCAGGCGGGAGGAAGGCCGGACGGGTGGGAGCTCTGCCCAGCGTCTCCCGTGAAGCGCAGGCGGTCGCGGGACCCTCTCGCCAGCGGGGCCGCGCCCTTGAGTCTGGAGGAGCGGTCGACCCCCATCCCCCTGTGGGGTGGCCCGGGGGCCGCGGGGAGATACTCTCTGACTGAGCAGTCACCTCACAGCCTAGCCACTCCTCACGGGCCATGGCAGCCCCCGGCATGTCCGGTTAGCCAGCGGAATCAGCAGCCTCTCAGCCCGCCTGAGTCAAACACTGAAGAGAAAGGGGCGCGTTGGAGCTGTCTGCCGGGGCACACGCTGCCACCGAGGTTACCAGGCCTACCGGCACTACCGGCGGCCCTCTAGTACTACCCAATGCTTCCTCCTGTGTGAAGCCCGCTGCCCCCCAACAGCCTCAAACTTCTGCTGCCAGCTCCTCCGCTTGCCCTGAGCCCTGGCAGTGCTGAGAGCCTGGTCTTCTCAGCCTTTCCCTCGGCCACAAGGCCGTGCACCAAAGGAAACCCCTCAAGCCGAGAAGGGTGCTGAGGTGCAGGGAGGAGACCCGCACCGCACCTCCATGCCCAGTTCACAGGCCCCACGACAGCTGGGGCAGGAAGGGGAGCGGTGGACAGGCAGGGCATCAGCTGCTGCACTGCTGCAGGTGTCAGCATGTGGGGTCCGAACGACGACAGCCGGGGAAGAGGTTGTGTGGGCCCAGTTCAACAGTCCTGGCTTTAAATGTCCCTCGTGGCAGAGGAACAAAACCACGGCTGGGTGGCAGCAGGCAGGAACAATGGAGGCAGCCTTTCCTTCTCCAAAGGTGACATTTTGGCTCAGATGTTTTGCAGTCTTAGTGTCACAGGGTGGCTGACTGCTCCCTACAAGGATCTACAAACTGCTTGCCACTGCTGTCACCTCTGTAGACACCAGAAAGGATTTGTCTCTTGCTATTGCATCTCCCTTAACAGGCAGTCTGCTTTTCCCTGAAAATCACAACAAATAGTACAAAATAAAGCAAAATAATGAAAACGTTCATTTTACCCCCCATGAGGCAGCAGCCTTACTGTGGGGAGAGAGGCATGAAATCACTAGGCCTGTAGGCATCAGAAGAGCCTTAGGCTTCCTCTGACAGTTTCGCTACAGGTCTCAAGACAGGGTGTGGCTTCCCAAGGTCCCTCCTAAGCCTTTTCAGTGCAGGATGACTCAATAGATGATAAAACAATTAATACTCATGTTTAATGGTGAAACAGAGGTTATTTATAGTTAATACTAAGATGGAAGCTACTCACTTTGCTTAGGGCTTTATGGCTCAACTCTGCTGCCATCTGGACAGAAGCATCAAATTGACCCTTGCACTTTTAAGTCACATAACTTTATTGTTTTAATAAACAAGTCATACATCAACATCCGAGGAGCTCCCTACCCAGCTTCTCTAAAGTTATTCAACTCCACTAGCAGGAGAGGTAACTCAGGCATTTGATAATACAGCGCTGTATTAATTGCACATGTGCAGAAGTCAGTAACGGAACTGACACTTTACATTACAGCATTTGGCAATATACAGGCATCTAACCATGCTGCCGCAGCAGAGAAAAGCCAGAAACAAAGTTGCAGTTCTTCTGCCCACCCAGAAAACCGGAGTTGGAATATCAGAGTGCTGGCTGCTCCTGAAGGCAGAAACAAACAACCTGTGCATATTTGGAAGAGGTGGTGTTGGGATGGCATCTACAGCCAAGCCACAGAGGAGTATTTACTAGCATTAAAGGAAGAGATTTTGGACTCAAATAAGGCAGGAGCAGCCATGGTTGTATGTCTAAGTCCAGAGCTATTTAGTCAATTAAAGAACCCTTCCTCCCACGCAGGGCGTTTTCATTCCGAGGGACAAGCTGATCCTAGGGTACCGCAGTAAGACAAATCTTATAGTGCAGCCTTGCAGCAGCACCTGGGTAGCCCATCGTTATACCACGTCCATTGGGACTGCTTGCCAACACCCACGTTGCCATTTCAATCAGGTGGAGAGGTTGCACTTCCTTGGAGTTGCATCTGCAGCAGCCAAGACTGTTTGAAAAGTAGTTTAGCAAACACATGGCAAACTTCCTCACCTGGGTAGCACACACTCATACATCTATCATGGTCCAGAAGTACCAACATTTTTCTGGCATCCTAATCAATAAATCAAAAGCTACTCTCTTCTTTATTTCCACCAAATTCTTCCATTCTGAGAGCATAGTCTGTGTTCAGATCTAGTGAGTGAGATCCTTCAGTCTAGAGGAGAATCATGCTCACTATTTATAGAATCACAATGCATGTGAGTGAGTGCTGTTTAGAATTTGTGTGTCACATGGTAATTTATAGCTATCCAATCCATCAGATTGGTAATCTGATCTCAGATTTTTAATATCCTATTGATCAGGCTATAAATTACTGAATCAAATTCTTTCCCTGTTCCCTGCAAAAATGCAATTACATAGCATGTAGATGTTAAGCTTCTGATACCAGCCCATTCTAAAACATGTGCAGATATTAACTGTCAGTAAAATGCAGAGTAAGAAAAGAACTGGACTTCAAAGGTCATAAAGCCCAGAAATTAAAAAATAATTAGAACTGAAGCAATGATTCATTTATTATATCCAAATTCAAAAAGATCAAACAGTAAACTCCAATGCAATATTTCAGTCCTGTGTGTGAATCATTACTTGTGCCATAAAGGGGAATGAAGTATTTTTAAGTGTCCACACCCATTATGATTGGCAAGGGAAGAAAGATTTGGAGACAGTTTGAGAAGGTTGCCCAAGGTGACTTGGCAGCTCCAGGCCTTTGTCTCAGTTTCACTGGTTCGCTGGGCTTTTCTACGGGAAATTTTTTGTTTTCTGGCATTTTGCAGCTCTCTGATGATTCCAGGTATTTTTACAAGAGGCTCAGCCTAAGTGTGTGCCTCATATCAAACAGCCTCCACCTCTTGGGAAGGTTCAGGTATCTAAGGTGCTGTCTGGTTCTTGGCCTGTCCTGCAGGATCAGTCCCCTGGGTGGCCAAATTTGTGAAGACATGCAAGGGAGGCTGGCAGCAGACAGGCAGTGTGCTATCTCCTCATTTGCACTTGTGGTGGAACTGACTTGCAACCCTTGTACGTCTACATTCTCACCAGGAAAGAAGCACTGCCAATATTAGGGCACTTAGAAGAAAAGAAAAAGACAAACCCTAAGATCTTTGTCCCTGTGTGAAACAACAGAGGGACTGGAAAAGAACAGGCCATTAACAGAGACCAGTTCAAACCAAAGGCAGCAAAGTACAAAGGGTAAATGAAGGTGTAAAAAGAAAGCTGCAGGTGATAGTCATCTTTGAGGTTAGAAACAAATGGGTTCTGTGACATACTTTGGAAATTCTGTGAATCTGCAGGAAAAAAAGTCATTAAACACATAAAACAGAACAAGTGATTCTTCCCCCTTGGTAGATCATCAGCAATCTAGGACACTTTGGTGCAGCTAGCTGCATGCAGACTCCCTGCTTAATATCACACGTTTTTATCAAGTCAGGCAATGCCATTCCCTACTTTCACTATGTCTTAACCAGCACTTAGCACAGGGGACAGGGCAGTTGCCTGAAGCAGGAGTTAGCAAAGCCATGGCAATACTGGGGGAAGAGGAATTCTTAGTAAACTTGCCATGTAGCTGGGACATTACTGCAAGCGTCAGCCCCCCTGTGCCTGAAATTCACTTCAGGGATAGAGCTCTCCCAGACTTCTCAGCCTGTCATTAATTCCTTGCTAGTTAACCTGGCACAGAGATGCTATCAGCATTTCATGCACAGCAAACGTAGAAAAATTTACCAAGGTAGGCAATTAAGGCATAGTATGAAGTGGAAACAAGGAGCACCGAATGTTTCTTTCCCAGCACTTCAGGTATGAGAGCATTCTGTGGGTGACAGTTCTGCCCTGTTCAGACCGGTGGGAAGGCAGTGCTCACCTCCAAAACCTCACGTGGAGTAGCTAGGAGAATCATAGAATCATAGAATCATAGGGGTTGGAAGGGACCTTGAGAGATCATCGGGTCCAACCCCCCTGCCAAAGCAGCTCCCCAGCTCATATTGCACAAGTCGGCGTCCAGACAGGTCTTGAATATCTCCAGAGATGGAGACTCCACACCCCCTGGGCAGCCTGCCCCAGGGCTCACTGTGTAAAAGTTCTTCTGCATGTTGGTGTGGAACTTCCTACAAACACATCTGCCCACTGAAGTGGCAACAGAGGCACTTGTCCTAAGACTTCTCCATGCTAGTTATTCCATATGCTGCGGTGTTGCTAGAGTTGTAAAGCAGCATATTGCTGTACAGAGAGTACTTAAATATCTGCAATACCATGAGTACACCAATGTGGAGAGGTGCCCTGGAAGCAGGGCGGGATGTGCTCAGCAAAAAAAGCATTTGGTTTTGGATTGTTACTGGAAAATTTGTCAGCTCTTGAGCAGAAGTTATAAAGGTTATATGTAAAACAGCTGTATGTTTTTGTAGAACTGTACATATTGCCAGGTAGAGCTGTTCTTGTTCATTCCTATAGAACAGAAAACCCTACACGCAGCATTTGATGGCTATTGCGTTACAGACATAAAGCTTCTGCTGTGCAATGGTAAATACAGCTGGTGCTGCAGAGCTTGTCATTTACAGAGAAAAAAAATCAGGCTAACATTCGCTAACATTTTCACCAACACCAGAATCCTCTTGAAATGCATTTACAGTGGGCAAAGCTCAACACAAATACGTGGGCATCAGCTAATAACACTGCTTTGGCAGCCCGAGGTGATACAACGTTTTACAAATCAAATAGTAACAAATGTTATCTACCAGCTTACCAGAGGAGAAGGAGGGTGCAGCGAGGTGAGGGGTTTCAAAAACTTTCAAATGTTACTGTGCAATAAACTAGATACAAGCAGCATGGCCAGAAGTGAATCTCTGCCAGCCATTGAGAAGATGATCCGATGCTGCCACAAGAAACGTGGGGGTCTGAAAAGCGATACTGACTGGTCATAGTAGAAGAGTCCCAGACCTCTACCGCTCCTTAGGTTTGTGCCCCATAGAGGCCTTCATGGACTCCAGGCCCGCCTGGGCTCTCTACAGCACTGAGGTACTTCTCAGGGTGGTTTGTGAACACTGGGTGAAACATGCCAGACTGGGAGATGTATTAAGAAATCCTGTCTTTGTGTGACTGGTCAGGCAAAGGCCATCCTCCATTCAGTTTGCCCTGCACACAGTGGTCTCCAACGTGCCCCAAGCTTGTGGATGCAGCTGTTTCACAAGCAAGCAGTGTATTTCATGGCTAAAGAGGCAAGGAACACAGTGCCAGCAGGGTCAAGGCAGGCCAGTGGGAACCCAGTGTGAATGTTGTTGCTCAGGGTGCATTTTGGCTGTGGCCAACAGCCTTTTTCAGGATTCCCAAAATAGCACTTATAAACAGCAGATTGACTGGGAAGCACGCTGCTTCGCTTCATGCCTTCTGCTGTCCCTGCCAGACTCCTATCCCAGTCAGTCTCCTCAAGCTAAAGAGATGGAGAACCTAAGAAATATGGAATAGTAGAAACTTCTTATAGAGCATGTATATTTTATGATTCTAACATCTACCATGAAATTCTATGGCAGATACTCAGTGTTGCAAGAGCTACCTCGAGTGGCTTTGTTGTATCTTCAGACATCAAACTCCAGAGTTTTTATTTTGGTAACAAATTTTGTAACTACCTCCACTCCCTTAATATCCTCTTAGTGCTTTTTCTCAGCACATGTTGCACCATCTATTTCTAAAGATTTCCACTACAGATACATAGGATTATTCGATTCCCCTTATTCCCCATCTCCATTATATCTTAGCCTTCATTAAGATTTTCTGGGATATTTCAGCCTTTCCCAACAGTTTTGAGACACTCTCTGGGAGGGAATACATTTCCAAACGATTTGTTTTCTCATGAAGCCTGGGTTTTGCTTATGTGCCAGAATCAGCAGACATTTTATAAATAGCTTTGGACAGATGACAGGAAATGATGCAAGATCTCAGGCCTCTCCACAGAGGGCAACTGTCTGAAGTGTTCAGGGAAGAGGGACTTGCACCATTGACTACTACACAGGGGAAAAAATGTACAGAAGCATCATTTACTACAGAGGGTATCATGCTTATGAAACACAAGATCTCTATCTTATTACAGCTCAAGCAAAAATTCTGTTTGCTTGCAACTACACTACAGTGAAAACCAGGAAAATTAATTTTTCCTTTGAAGAGGAAAAACTGACCATAATTGCCCAAACTCACTTCATCTTTTACTGTCGAGAAGGAGCTTTCCCCTCCTAACACACTATAAATGCCAGTGCATGCTTTGGAGATTCTCCAGACTCCAACTGGTGCCAAACATTGGGATCATCTTCTTACCCTGGCATTTCCCATCAGCTTCAGCAAAGGCTCTTCCAACTCAAAATGCTTTAAATGCCCTCTGATAAGAGCTGCTTACAGGTTAATCTGTGTCTATTCATCTGATCCCAAGAACTATCTGTTCCAATAGTAATACAGAACAGAGCATTGACTCACTGTCTCGTTTTGTTTGTTAGCTTCCATGAAGATAAAGCACAGTAATTTAACCCCCCAAAACCACTTTATTTGGAACAGGGACAAACTCTCACCATTTCTAAGTCCATGGCAAAACTCTTGAAAAGCTTAACTGCCACGCAGTGACTCCAGCCTTCTCCCTAGCACCAAGTTGGCTCCTGTTCCTAACAGCAGCAAGCACCTCTCAGCCAACTCCTTACCACACTTCCACACCGCTGATAACTGAACAGCATGCTGCACATGGAAGACTACAAGTATTAGTGAGAAATAGATAGCTTACCTACTCAGCAGATGTGCAGTTTGAGTCATTCAGTCCAGAGAGTGATGTGTTAAAGTCCTCTACATCACCCCGTTGCAGTGAAGCATCATGCAGGGCTAGAAGAGCTGGCCTCGAAGCAGCCTCGGGCCAGTCTCCGTTCTGCACTGGCTGCTAGAAGTGCATGAGCGTGTAAGCACAGAACTCATCTGCACAAGGGCATCGTGATAACCACCCACGGTGCTGGGATTTGCTTTAACAGAGAACTGCATATTTGATCTCTCTTGCAACCGTACCCCAGAGGCATCCTACTTTCAGCAGTGGATGGTTTCTACCCATCATTTCTACTCTCTCTGTTCCCATGACAGACAGAGGAGCGTAGAAGCGATCCTGCCTATGAAAGCAGTAAATAATACACCACACTTTTTTTTTGAGCTTTTGTACTGAGTAACTGATTTTACACATGACCTAAATTTCTGTAAGCCTAGAGAACAATTTGATTTTTTTTCCCATTAAAGACATTAACTCTGACTGAATCTTTGTTATTTTGGAAACATAAGATTTATTACCTCTGTTAGGGGTATGACAGCGCCGAAAACTTTCAAACTTTCTCAGATAAAGGCTATGCAAACAGAAATGGAATACACCTGTCCCTTTATACATTGCAGGACATAAAAGTAAATCTCCTTGCTACTGGGTTTTCATACACCGCGTGTGCGGAGGAGAGGAGGATACAAGAGAAGATGGAAGAGTCTGTCAGCCTTTGCAGAGCTCAGTGAGAACTCCAGTGGTCCTTAATAACCACAAGCATAAAAAGCCCTAAAATTGTAAATCCAGACCTCATTCTTTTCTACACTTGGAAGGAGATCTGGTATATCTGTTTTGTTTCTTGACCTACGAGGAAATGCGTCTCACCTGCTACCTTTGTGCACCACTGGATAGCTTCCTGCCCAGGGACACGCTGTTCCTGTACAGCACCCATGCAGAGTGCTTCTCAGAAATATCTCTGGAGGACATCCCAGCATTGAGGCATCGCCGAGAAGCGGGCCTGACCCCAGAGAGCATCTCCTACAGGAACGCCTTTCACTGCACAGTTATGCCTAGAGGTTCCTTCAAGATCTGAATAGCAAGATTTACTTAGCAAGTGAGCTGGAATTAAGAAAGATAAAGAGATAGAGAAATCTGCTTTTTAGTGCATCAGCATTCTCTTATCTCCAGCCTCTCTCTAAACAGTTTCCAATTGCATTTAGTCAAAACCTGCTAAATGAAAACTGAAGAGATACGACATACATATAAAGCTGTATTTTATGGCAGGGGAGAAGTATTCCTCCCTCATTCTTTGTGTTTTATGAAGCACTGGAGAACCATTTAAACCTCAGTTAAAACAAAATGAACTGCTGATAAACCTATTTTAGTAAACACAAAAAGTTGTTAACCATTATCTCAAATTTCTTCTTATTGTTTAACCTGGACACTCCCAAATCACAAGCAATCAAGATGATTCAAAGAAGAGGAGTTTCAACCTTTGGACCAGCTCTAATTGCAATACGTAGTTCTCATGACTGCTGCAATTCAGCAGACTCTAACATGACCGTAGTGTGCTCTGTGACCTATGCCAGCATTGCCCTGGATGACAGAGAGCTGGCATGTGGTTCCTGTCTGTAATCTGATGTCCCCAGTGGCTCACAGCACCACAAACCAGCTGAAAGATCTTCTCTTCCCTTGTGTCCCTTATCACAGACATCAGGTGCACAAATCTATACTCTCTTATTCAGGAGTGGAAGACTATTTGCAGCAGATGATCTCTCCTGGTCACCTGAAGCAATGAAGATTCAGGCTTCAGCCACAAGACAACAGTGGGCAAACTCTTCTTGGCAGTTTGTGTCTAGAAATGGTGTCCCAGAGAGGCTCAGAAACCTCTCAGCTTTTCCTTGTTGTTAACTTTCCCAGGACAGACAACCTCTCTAGTTACAGACTGTTTTGGAAAAGGTATATCCCAGAAATCAAGGATGAACATGAGTCACAGCCCTTGTTTTCAGAGTTGAACCATCCTGCCAGGGCTGGACTAGGAGTCACATTACCACTACCCAAACCATCCTGCTCCATGGGCACCGCCACGGAGGATCTGACACTCTCAAGCCTGTCTGTCAGAGAGACAGCGCAGTATTCATCAAGACCAAGGTGTTGGTTTTCCTCTCAACCCAGCAAAAGCGTCGATGTGTCAGCTCTTTATTTCTTCCTGACAGACTACCCAAGCTGGTATTTCCACAGCTACATAGACTATCTAAATACTTCCTAGATGTACAGAGTGAGGTGAGATTATTATGGTCTGAGATAATATCCCTGTTTAAATAATGAAAGTAATTAATTTGCTTCTAGTAGAAATGATTCAAGGACTACATGTACAGTTTGTGATCAAAGTACTACCCTGTATCCCATGTTTATCATCCTAGGTCCAATGGTATGTGTTAGTAAACAATACAAATGTAATCATTGCTGGGCAATGGTAAATCAGTAGCAAGGCTTGAACGGGCTGTTGTCAAGTAGGAAAACTTCAACCAAGAGCCTGTGGTAACTGCTGAAATCAAACAGCAGGTTAGTAATAGTGGAAACTTTTCAACCTTTTCAGAGAAGAAGATGACTTCTCTTCCTGATTGCTCTAATGTTTCAGACAGCAGGAGAACATGGGAACATGGGCCTTAATGTCAGCTAGTAAACTTCTTTGACCTTTGAAGGGATCTCCATGTGACATGACAATCACAGTAATCAGAACAAGCTCTATCTGCTCTGATACAGCTTTACAGCATGAGCAGATGCTCCTTTTTCTCCTCACAGGTGCTCAGTGCTTCATTCATTGCACAAGACAGATACTGCTCACCTGATTACCAGTAATTGGATACCATGAAAAAATAAAACCAGTGTACTGCCCTCTATGTTACTCATCACATACTGCCCCAGTCCGAGGGCAGAGCCACCAGGGCTTTTCACCTGAAATGCCCATTAAATCAATCTCTACAATCTACAAGAATGTCAGGGTGTTTCTGTTGCCACTCTCCTGAACTTGAGTCACAAAGATCAAGGTCACAGTAGCCCTTAGTAGCAGATTGCTAGGACTGAATTTTGCCAGGCATTGGTCCTTTATTGCACTGTTCAACTTTTCACTCCACCTTTCAAAACACCTCCTATCAAAGTGAGTGGCAATTCTTCCCCTAAAGTTCTGAATTCTCAGCTTTTACAAGTTATTCTAGGCCTGATCCATGCAGTTCTGATTTCCCCCAGCACCAGAAGCCCCTGAGTAGCTGCACACGTACACCCTGAGTAGCTGTTTTTGCACACCCTCCATGCCAGCCTCTCCACTCCCTCTCAGCTGCTCACCTGGGTTCTCTGAGTCCCATCCCATTTTCTAGTTTCTATTTTATTTTCTCCTTGCCAATTAAAATCTCATTTTTACAGCTTTTTCTCCCAACATCCTCCTTTAAAACTTCCTACCTATTTGGTCCTTGTTTCTTCGGCACGTGAGTCAGGAGCTACCTCCAACTTCTTAACTGGAGCCAACAGGAGCCACTAGAAGCAGTACATTGGATGAACAGTCCACTTATGTTCAGTTAAGGTGCCCCAACCCAAAACAGCCTGCAGCAGCCCACAGATGCAGTCACAGGAAACCTTCTGTTCAGAACCTGACTGGGCTGGAGCACACCCAGGACCAACAGACAGCGTGAGAATTCATCTGCCACATCTATCCAGCCTGCAAAACCTAAGGTCTCCAGTTCACAGGCATCAAGAGATTTTCCACAAAGATAAAACACACATCTTTGATTCCGGATTTCAGGAGTGCTCTCCTCTTCTGGAACAGGCAAGAACCTTTTAAAAACTCTTTTTTGTTTGCCTGTTTTTAAGTAGGGCAAAATCAATGCTCTCCTCTGCCCTGGTTCTTGTAAAATGACAAAATATTTGAGCAAAATGTTCCAGCTAAGTTCAGGTTTGGAAATGTACCTGGCACCAAAAATGCTTCCATCCAGAGTGAGCTGTCAGCAAAGTCATGGGCTCTCCAAACTGAGGCAAGCACAGAGACCAAGGCAACACCCATGTAAGAGCTTCCCCACCTCGCCTGGGCTGCAGGTGCCACGTTCTGCTTTGCCATGCCCCTGCTCCCCACACATCCAGCAGTTCTCCATCGCTGCTCCTCTGCCTGGGCAAAGGAACAGGCACATTCACACCTTCTCCTCCCCATGGAGAAGGCACCTAGAAAGCTAATGGGCTAGGTCACCTCTCCAGGCAGCCTTCTCCTCATATCCCTGTCAAGGAAGGTGGTGATAGAAGGGTCTTCCAACACAGGAATGCATTAGGGAGTGGACCAGAGAATTTCTGAGAAAGATACAGCTCTGTAAGTCTTCCCCATGGGTTGGTGAGAGGTTCCTATGGGGGAGGGGGAGCGGAGGGAAGCCCCATGGGCCACTCATGCTGGGATGTGGAGGGCCCTATTCAAACATCTCTTCCCCTTTGCAAAGGTATTTTGGGAAAAGGCTCTCAGCAGTGGGAAGCAGGAAGCTGTTTCCTATAAGAAAATATCCCACTCTCCAGGACAAAGTTTCTTCCTATTATTTTGCTGGGACATGCAGTCACACAGGCTCTCCTACCAGCCAAACCCTGCTGCTTCCCCTGAGCCCAGGGCACGGACCCCACACCCCTCACTGCAGCTGTGGGGCAGCCAGTGCAGGAGACCCTGGGTTACAGGAAGAGATCCCAGGAATTAGGGGAACGCAACAGGGAAGGAGGTGGACAGATAAGTGGCTAAAAAAATCTCCAGCAGCAGTTTCTCTATAATCTCAGGGTTTGTCTGGCTGGAAGGACAGACAGAAAGCACGTGTAACTGTGCAGGGGATGGGGATAACATCAACATCAGCCTGACTCTGATGGTTACGGAGGCTGCAGCTTCTTTTTATTTCCACTGTATCCTACGTGAAAAGCATTTCAAGACCTGCCCCACCCCCAGATCCTATTATGAAAAGCTAGAGCTGTTTTCCAACATGTCAAACTCAGTTTTTGTGGCTGTTTGACAGTTCTACGAAGACAGCATTAACTCCCAACTGAAGATAAGCAATCAGGTCACTGAACACCAGGAGTGCAACACTCACTGTCCTGATGCCTAGGATGCCTTAGATGTACTTCTGGGAGCCCACATCTCCAGCCTGAGCAGAGTCTGTCCCACCAGTGGCAGGCAGGTCAGCTCCCAGGACCTTTACCAAGCTATAGTCATGAGCTGAAGACCTTAGAGACACCTCCAACCCACCACCCTGGCTTCCACAGGTTAACGCTGCAGCACATCAGTGAGCCCACCTGCTCCCACGCAGGCCCCCACCACAGCTGTGGGCTGGTTGTCTCACCTGCAGCAGGTACACAAGCGGCCTGGGGTCCTTGAGCATGATGCTGGAAGCTGCAGCAGGCAGAAGCTAGGAAATACATCCCCAAATCCACCCTTGTGCTCTTTAAAAGAAACTTATTTATGCTATGAGTGGTGGCAAAAAATAGCCTGAGTCCCCAGTCTACCTTCAGTTATATTTTTCCATGAGCAGAGCTGAAGCTCTGAGTCTCCTCTCCCTCTGCAGAGCAAACACAGCATTTGCAGGAATAAAGCTCTGCTTATATAAGCTTCCGAGAATGCCAAGTTGAATGTCTGACAGAGGAAAAACTTCTGGTAAAACCCTATTTTTTGTCTTTTCAAGAGATTTAATCTATCTTCTGTGCATTCCTGACCTTCAGAAAGTATTTTCATCTCACACGTTAAGTATAACAATCCTCTTACCAAGGGAACATTTTGTGAGAGCTTTAAATTGGGTTACGTAAATTATTTGTAGTTCTGACAGCAGGTTTCTCTTCCGACCACGAGGACAGTTGTTAGGAGATTGCTACAAGGTTCATTTGCAATCACTGCAGATAATCATCTGAAAAGGCTGTTTAAAAATGAGATTTTATCTGGGGGATACACGACGAGTTTATCAAGGTATAAACGCAGCATTTATGCCAAAGCATTAGTAACACACCAACCTGCATGAGAGTTAAACAATCCCTGGTGTTAAATTAAGGAAAACCCATTCCAACTCCCCCAAACTTTAGGAGGAACAGAAGACAGAGGGGACAAAACCCAACAGATATATACATATATATATATGTTTTACTAAGCACATGTCGATCCATGAGTTTACCTTTGCTGGCTACAGTGGGAATTGCAAACACTCAGGATCATGCTCTTTTTTCCCAGCTAAGTACTTGTTCAGAAAAAAGCAGAGTGGAAAAATGACTCAAGAAATAACAGCACTACTTTTAGCATTCGTTCAGAGCAGCCAGTGACTTAGAAAGGCATTTTTGCTGTACTCTGTTTTCACTCTTACTTCTCCCCAGCCCCTAACCAGGAATAGGGTCCGACACTGGTTTTGAATGGGAAGAGTTCTCCGGCAGCCGAAGCAGCCGCCCCCCTCCCTGTCTCTCATCACTGGTGAGACTGATTGGAAAAAAAGTTTCTACAGATTTTTTTCTGGAGTGGGAAAAGACTGGCATCATTTATAAGTTTGGATTAATTTTTTAGCTTCCCCACTGTACTTATGAGCTACCTAAAAACCCCAACAAACCACTAAAAAAGGCTTTTATTCAAATGGAAAGCCTTTTGTTTGGCTCCAAGAACACTGATTCTTTAAGCCACAATTTTAAAATGAAAAAGTTCAGATCAAACTTGGAGATTTCATTTAAAATCTTCCTAAGAGCATTTCAGAATTTTTTTCCTTAGTCACAAGGGCAGCAAGTTAAAATTCAAGGAAATTTAGGAAAAAACTTTATCCAATGCTAAATATGAGCCATTGGGCCAATGCAATCAACCTGATTTCTACACACTCCTCCTGGCATTAAGTCCTCCACAGCATGGGGTCCAGAGGCCAGCAAACATAGCCACCCCTTTCTCAGCATGAAAGTACTCCAGGGAGTGACATTTTCAAGGAGAATAAACCTGTGGGTTTGTAACCTGCACAAACACAAGAACCATCCAGAAGGTGCTCAGCAGAAGAGGACCTTTACCCACAAACCTTAACATCTCCTAACATTTTCAAATCTGCCTGGGAATGCTTTACCTTGGTATTTCCAACTGTAATGAGCTAACTCACAGAGTTTTCTCTTTCCTTCGTATTCCCTCCCCTTCTTTCCGCGATGCCAAATACTCATTTTCAGCAGTCTTTCCAGAGTTGTCTCATGATTTTATTAGCAGTCTCTCCTATACACTTTATCTGCAGAGAATGCAGTGCATTAGTACTCCTCAGCACAATGTTAGGTACTCCTCTGCTTTATCCAGAGACACTAGCTGACTTCTATATAGTGCTTTTTGGCAGTTCTCAGAGAGAGAGAGAGAGAGAGATGTTTATAAGTGTTAGTTAGAAAGATTCATCATAATCCTTTATATTTCTCTCTAAACAAACAGATCTCACAGGAGAATACACACAGACATTTAACTTACCATTACTGCAGCTATCTTTTGACTTCCTCAGTATCATTAATATTTAAGCAGAAAAAACCAGAACAAACAATTATCCTAAGGACACCACACCAGAGCTAACAAAGTAATTTTTAAAAAGTCATCCAGAAGAAGTGAGAAGGTCGACCAGAAAACACGAGTCAGGAATAGCCGTGCTCTGATGCGGAGGGGAAGGTTATGTTGCTGTGATATGAGTAGTGCACAGCTGTTACTCTAGTAATAATTCATCATATTAATATTTAAATGAGAGGAGGAGGAGGGCACGAGATTATGTGTGACTCAACAGTCCCTCCCTGTCCTTAAGTAGAAAAATAGGCCACCGGTACAGAAAGAGCATTAGGAGTTACAGAGTGGGAAGGTTTGTTTTCATTACCTCATGAATAAAAGTGGGCAAACTGGTCCCCGAAGAAGCCTAGAAATTATCCAGGTTTTACTACTGTAAGTTGGGTTTTGTTCCTCTTTCAGAGGACAACATAATCTAATGAATAAATTGATCGGCAACCAGTGCCCTAGGTCTGGACATAGTGTTTCTTGGGTTTCAGTATATTTCCAGCAAGCTTTTATGCTTCCTGCAAAGAGCTGCCTGAGGGAGCCTCTCCTGGCACTTCCTCACAGCGAGCTGCTGAATCGCTGCTGTACTTTGCCATTTACCTACAGACACATTGATAAAACCATTTCTTTAACCGGGGTTTACTTACCTCCAGGCTCGTTCCACCATCCTGGCCCATCAGGGTCCTGGCACGGGCAGGCTCAGGAGACCCGTGGCACCTGAAGAGGAGCAGGAGCAGCTGCCTGCCTGGGGAAGCTTTGAGGGAGCTTCAGGAGGTAAAGCAGCAACACCCAGCAACAGCAGGCTCAGCACAAGGTGGAGGAAACAGCTGATGCAGGCATAACCCAGACAGATGTGGGTGGCATCCCTGGCAGGAGAGGCAGCCTGACCATGCTTCATTGCATGTAGGGTTGCACAACTTTATCCAACAATTCACTATAAACACACCTCTCACATGCTAGTTTTTGAGGGTTGGGGTTTTATTTTTAATTCTGTACAACTCCTCCTTATTAGCAGAAAGAGTGTTACTATGACACCCCTGGCTGAGTGTCGCCTTGTTGGCTACATAAATCTATGAAGGTAATGAGCACCCATTTTACCAGAAATATAGACACAGACTCCAGAAACAGCCATGAGGCTAAATCACAAATAATTTGTAACAGAACAAATCCAGGGAGAAGCATTCATCTTAGTGCTTGGCATGAAAATACATGGTACACAAAGTCCAACTATCGAGAGATGCCAAATTCATGCAGTAGCATCAGTTCTAAGCAAGGTAAATTCCTCATCAGAAAAATTTCTGGTTTCTCCTGTTCAGGCAGAGACATTTCCCCCCCTTCGTTTAATTAGCCTAATCCTTCAAGATCAAGTTTGCAAACAGCCTGAGTTAATGTTGAAATTATTTTTAGCTGACTGATAAGGAGGTTTTATTTGCTGCATCCTGTACAACAGGATTTGTGTTATTAATACATTGCAGAAAACACCACTCATCAGATCTCCGTATGCGCTGTCAGTGTCCCAGCAGAGTGACCATTTAGAACTGGTCTTCATGACCTCCCACCAAGATTTGTGGATACAGCAGCACTGGGTCCTGAGCACATCAACAAAATGGGGAATATGAATCTAGTCTGCTCACTGGAGTAGATGACAGGGGTGTGCAGGGGAGTGATCTCCTCTCTGTATTGGTAATTACGCTAACACAGGAGAGGTTGGGCTCCTCCTTGGATTTTGGGAGTGCTGGAGGAACAGACCTGCCCCACTGGCTTTAATCCCTCCAGCTCCGCCGCCACGGCTGCCTCATGGGCAGGACAGATCCACAAGGCTGGGATTAGCCACCTACCCCTTAGTACTCCCAGCTGGGACTCACATGGAGAGTAGAAGCCATCCTTGAGCTTCTGTGTCAGTCTCTGATGACAGCTCCAGCCCTAAGAAGTATCATCTGATTGCTGTGAGGTTGAAGAGTCTTTGCACTTCCAAAGATGCACCCTCACTAGTATCTCCATTACCAGAGGGCTCAGTCTTCAACCAGCTTGGATGTTGAGCGGTGTCCCTGGCCACAGGAGAGTTGAGGGAAAATGCTGGAAGCAGCAGAAGAGTCCCTGAAGTAACAGATCTCACTCTCTGCATGAAGGGACTGGGTCTGGCCCACTGGAATGCAAAATATTTGTTGCTCTCTCCACTAGTAGAACCAAACACGATTCAAGATAAGTCAAACTCCCTCCCTTCCTCCTCGTACATCCTCCTCCACACTATATACACACACATACTATTTCAGAACCCAAATCCTCCTTGTACAAACAGTTGTCCCTATTTCAAAGTATTCATATGCAGTTGATGAAAGAATCTGCAGAGCAGCCTCCACTTTTCCACTTATGGCCTGAAAAGGTTAGCAAGCCAAAGAGGTCTCACTGCTATTCCCCCTTCTCTTTCTTCTGCATTTTAAAGGCAACTGCCTGAAGCACAGTAATACACATTAACAAGGAGGGAAGGCTAATTTTAAATCAGAAGAAAAACTGCAAAGTTTTAAAAGTCTTTGGAACTGCTGAATTGCTAATTGTAGGTGAATGTGTGATAGAAGATGAACATTTTCAGGTACAGAGTGGATCAGCTGACAGATTTAATAGCTTCTATAAAATAACACATTGCAACAGCTTTTATACTGTCCTCACGGACAACCACCAATTTCCAGCTGGGCTTGGTGGCAACCAGATCAATGTACAAAGTTTGAGGAGGCCCAGAAGCCCAGCTCAGATCTGTTCTTCTTCCAGTGACAGAAGTTGCTATTTTAACCCAAATCCATGGTCCTGGTTCAGAAAAGGCTCTGGCCTCTTGACAAGTGACCATGGTCACACAGCAAGTCCTGGACGTAGAAGAGCTCAGTGCCAAGCTGGCTGCTGCTCTTCTCAGGAACAGAGGGGTCTGTGTGAAGAGCCATGCTGGCACCAAAACCCCCAAATCCTCATCACATGCAAATTCTTATTTAATTAGCAGCACTAGGGTCTAAAATTACGACCACCAGTTGCAGATGGCTGGGGCCAGCCCCTGACATGGTCAAACTTAACCACATGTGCTCCATAGCTTGGCCCTTCTAGATTAAACTGGGCAGTCGTGCTTCCTGAAGGCCACACAAGTGGAGAGACTCCCCTCTGGCTCTGCAAAGGCCACATGACCTGCTTGAGGAGCTAACAAACCCTCTCAGAAGTGCTGCATCTAACTTAGATTTCGAGTAACAGCAGCAAGGCTCACATAGTTGTTTATCAGTGAAAAAAAAGGGCAGGCTTTTTATAGTCTAAACTTTATGAAGAGATAGAGATCTCTGAATCATCTAACATGTGGTTTATCTACAGACAAATAGGATTAAAAATAGAACAGGTAGTTTCGTCTTTCTTTTGTTTTTTTTTTTGTTTAATTGGACTGGAAACAGAAAGCACATGGCAGATGAGGGAAAAGGTGGCTGCTGAGGATGCTGGGCACAAGGTTATGGCTGAGGACTGCAATGAGAGCTTCCTCAATTACTGCATCTCGTGGAGGAGAGGCCAGATCATAGGCACTCTCAAGTGGCCCTTGTCTGTAATGAGGATCTCAGTATTTGGCCTATTCATATTTTTCATTTCTCTGCACTTGGTCCAGGAAATCCTAACTTGCCATTTGACCAGTGGAATCCATGCACAGACGTCTGCCTTTTCCATGCATGGCTCTGCCTCAGAGTTTTTTAATGTTTTCCTTCCTAAATGTAATTGCTTGACTGGAGTGTGCACCCCTGGGTCGGCTTTCAACTCATGATCCAAATAGCTCCTTTTACCTTGGAAGAAATCCCGACAGCTTCCCAAAGAATTTTCCTTGGGACAGTCTGGAAACTCTCCTTGTCAATAAATAATTTCTACCAAGTGAAACACTGACAGACCTACTCTGCTCAGTAACTACCCTGTGAAACATTAACCTCCTTCTCTGCCCTGTGGTGGCAGAGACCGTGCTTGGCTGCTTGGTGACCCATGAGTGACCGAGCTGCAGCCCCTATTTCAGTGCACCTCCTTGAGGCCTGGGATTGAGTTACTCAGCACCTACATTTAAAGAAGCAGAGAGGGCAAAGCAGCTTAATTTCTTCCTTGTCTCTTACTGGGCATTACAGACAGTGAGAGGGGGGCAGACAATGCCAGGGCCACCTCTTCCTTATCCAAGGATGCTCGGTTTACCTAATACCCCAAAGCCTGCTACCACCTAGGGATCTTGCTACTCCAGCACACTCAAAAGATCTGTGGCTCTCTGAGGACTGGGGAGGAAGAGGAGAAATATGGTGCTAGGGAGAGCGAGGGCAGACGCCCTCTGCAGAACCAGCTGGCTATGGGGCCACAGGGGCTACCCCCTGTGACACAATATGTGTCCCTGCAGAGCTCCCTGGACACAGCCATGACCTGCAGTCAGTAGCACAGCTGAGCAGTACCAGCAAGTCTAGCAGCACCACTGTCACCTCAGAGGTCTCTGAGGCAGAGCGACATGAGTGGCACATATTTGAACATCATTACGTGTTTAGTGATGTCTGCAGCAAGACAAAGCGCAGATTCATACCTGTTGCTCCTGGGAGGAACGACAACACTGGAGACACTGGGGCGGCCATTCCAAAGAGCTCCAGGACCTTGCAATAAATTCCTGAGGGTGAGCTGCTCTGGGAGACCTCCTCCTCACTCCAACAACCCTACCAGACAGGGTTTGCCCAGGAGAGGGTCACGCGTGATGCCAGAGCAGTACATGGGCAGGAGCCACCTCATCAGTATCCTAATTGACACCTATGCCTCTAGCTCTTCCCTATCCACTCCCTCTAACCTCACCCCTCCACTGAGTTGTTTCTCTACACCCACACTTCTCCACACCCACAATTTTTTCTCCTCCACCTGCAGTAATATGGAGCCTGGCTGTGCTGACAAGCCCACACTCACTACTCACTCTTGCTAGCAAGCCCAGAGAAGGAAGCCTCACTCAGGCCCCAATTCCTGGGGTACAAATCAAACAGACCACTAGATGTGCCTTCCTGCCTTGCCTCCAGAGGAGCTTTATGCCTGGTGGCATTGTGCTGCACAGGTATCCTCCTCAGGAGGGCTGCACGGCCCTGCCAAGCCTGCATCAGCACCCCAGATCTGTTTTGTAATTAGGATGCTTCACTCCAGCAAGAGAAGCTGTTAAAAGAGACAAGAAGTATAGAATACTGTATTGTGGAAAGGGCTGGGGAAGGAAAAATAAGAGCACTGATCCAGAAAAAAAGGAAAATATTTTTCTTTTAATTAAAACCCAAACCCAACCCTGTTTTCCCCTCTGTGCCAGTGGATTGCACAGCCTCCTGCAGCAAGGCAGCTACAGCCCTGCGAGCTGGCCCAGGCTGGGCAGTGCTGCACGAGGAGAGAGAAAAAGCCAAAACCAACAACCAAAAAAACCACTGGTACTCAGAAGTCAGCCCTCTGCCTGCAACCTGCACACACTAGTCACAGCATGGCCAGGACAGCCAAGCAGATATTAGGTCAGTTTACGGGAACGAGCTCACACAGCTCAGAGTCCACTGCTCCCTGGAGGGCCCCAAGCCTTCAGCAGGGCTGGCCAGGTCTGGCACTGGCAGGTCCCACTCTCCTGGCTTCTTATTGGAGCTGGTGCTCCCAGGGGTCCTGTCAGCTCTGCAGGGGAACCAAGCACATGGCATGTCCTGGCCAAGCTCTGCAGGGCACAAGGTAACCAAGGGCCCTAAGCTGCCCCATGCTTCTGGGCATGAGACTCAGGGTTTGGGCTGCCTGTGTGCATGGCTGTTCAGAGATCTGCGGTACCACTCTGCAAGGTGCAGCACAGGAAACCCAAAGATGGAGCCTCACGGCCCTCGTCTGTCTTGCCCAGCTAGCACTTCTGCTTAGGAGAGCTGCTGGTGCCAGGCCAAGTACCACAGGCTGGAGCACCCACCGCTCAGGCTGGTAATGGAGCACCCACTGCACAGGCTGGTAATGCCACAGATTTGGCACCTTGGCCTCAGCAGTGCTCCCTTGGTGGACTGCCCTGCCTGCTGGGTACTGGCAACCCATCAAGTCCTCAGCCTTCTGCAGACTCAGCATGAAGGAGCTGCCAGTGCAGCCATCTGTGTGGAACACTCTCCTGGCTCGCATCTCCCTCCTGAGCTTGTGGCTGCCTTTAGCACCAGAAGCTTCTCTGCTTCTCTGTTTTGCCTTTAGCCCCAGAAGCTCTCATCCTTTCAAAAAACATGCTAAAGCAGGTTGAGATACTGCTTGAGAAACCAAGCTCTCTCCTCTGCCTACTCAGCCTCCCATACTGTGCTTTCCTAGCCCTGCTAATGTTATTTCAGCAACTTGGTAAAACGTTTAGCTTTAAGGTCACAGCTGGGAGGAAGCTGCAACAGAGCTGCACAGACACCACAATCCTCATACAGTCCTACAAGTTCTCTGAAGATAGGTGGTTGTACATAAGAGATGGTGCTAGCACCGGCCATATGTGCCCAACCGTGGGAGGTAAATCCATATGGGACAGTTCACCCTGCTGGCTTGACCCAAGAAATTTGGATGCCTATATTCAGAGGCTGGAAGTGTAACACACACAACAGATACACCACCCCAAATCTGGAGATGCCACATCTCCACTGCAGCTGGCCCAGTCCTGAGCCTGTAAATGAACAGGCTGAAGCATTGGGACAGGCTGCCCAGGGAGGTGATGGAATCATCGTACCTGGAGCTGTTTAAAAACCAGGTAGATGTGGTGCTTCGGGAGGTGGTTTAGAGGTTACAGTGGTGTAGCTCTGATGGTTGGACTTGAAGGTCTTTTCCAACCATGATGATTCTATGACTCTGAGGTAGGAAAACATCTCTTGGGAGCACAAACTCTGGATCAAATTCTGTTATTACAGGGAGGGGGGACAGGGGAAAGAGGAAAGGGAAAGCAGGAAGGGAAAGAATTCAACAGAGGTTGTATTGTGCATGAGGATCAGGCAGCTTAAAGTGCCATAAACCCCTTTATGCAACTAACTGTTCTTGCAGTAAAAGGAGAGAGCAGCTATTCTCAGGGAAACTGCACCTACCCTCGCTGATCACCACAATAGCCAGAATGATGCAGAATTTTTTCCTTTTTGAACCAGATGCTATCACTAGTGGTATGTACCTGCATACTTAGAGAATACTTTAGATCAGCATATCAAGTTGAAATGGAAACTGGTTAATACATTTATTCACCCAGGCTGGGTAGGGCTTTGTTCAATAACCTTTTCTCATGGCCAGATAAGGGACAGAACTGAATGCAGCCATTAACTGTCAATCAAAGTACACATTGGTTTATTCATGGCTCTCCTTACCCCTGGGAAAGGATAAACAGTTTAGATAACCCTCAATTAAATCTCTCCAGGACCACCTAGTCACAGATTTGCTTCTGATATCTTACTTTTAAAACCTTTCATCCCTGCCTACCAAGTTCACTACAGGCAGAGTTAGTGCAGCACTACACTTCTTGATTTTGATCCTTGCTTTTACCAGAAAGTTAGCCAACATCTTGAGTCCTACCCCACTTGCTCAGACAAAACCTCACATCGCAAAGATGATTTGGGCTCATTTCCTCATTTTGTCCCTTGGGACAAGAAACATACTTTAATAATGCTCCAGGTTACATATGGCTCATATATGCTGCCAGGGCCTTCCCATGCTGCCAGTTCCAGAGCAGATTTCCTGTATCCCAGACAGCTTCCCACTTAGACAGGCACATGCTTCCTTCCCACCACCCAGGTGGGACTGTAAGCACCTACGACCCTGCCTTATTAAGCCCCTGTCTTCTGAGCGGGTCACAAGGGCACGTGGAAGCAAAGGGGTAGTGTTTCAGCTGCCACACAGCCATTCTTTCATCAGAGCCGCAGCGAAACCAGCGCTGCGCAGATCCACAGAGGAAACTTTGCCATAATAAGCTTAGATCAGAGTCCCAAGTAACTGGAAACATGCCAGTTAATGACTTCCAGCTCCAGCGTGGAAATCATGCTGGAGAAGGACAAATGAATCAGTGTCTGTCCTCAGCTTGGCAGGTCACAGAGCTCCTTTTTTCTAGATGCTCCATTTGTGTATTGGGAGAGGGGGTGGCTTTAGGGATGGACACACACAGTGACAATTAGAAACATGCCACATACTTGGCTCTCCCCACACATTTTGTAGTATTAATAGTGACTCTTCACTTAACCTATTAGAGGACAGAGCTATTACATGAATGCAGAGGGTGTGCAGAGTCCCCAGCCCGGTACTGTTCGCTCTTGGGGCTGGCAAGGGAAGGAGGGCTGGCGGCCCACCGCCTGCACTTGGGTCCCTCCCTTCCTGGCTCACAAACTTCAGCCTGGGCACTTCAAAAAGATACTGAACTTGTCATAGAATATAGAGCGCAGCCACATCCTCATCCTTTGCAGGACAGGGAGGAGTGCTCCAGCATGCAGCCAAGGCATCTGAACAGGACTACAGCACCAGTGAAGGGAAAGAAAACTACCTCAGTGACCTGCCAGTGGATCTGCATTTAAATAAAGATCCAGC
The DNA here is from genome assembly GCF_964237585.1 of Gallinula chloropus. Classification (NCBI taxonomy): domain Eukaryota; kingdom Metazoa; phylum Chordata; class Aves; order Gruiformes; family Rallidae; genus Gallinula; species Gallinula chloropus. The sequence goes on from NC_140094.1 coordinate 7,216,082, forward strand.
TCGGTGATACACAGCCCTTTCAAAAGGAAAGCTCGATAGGGGCCCAGATACTATCCACACAGCAGGAGCAGTAACTAACTACCTGGGAACCAGCAACAGGCCTACAGCCAAAGAAAAGCAGGTCAGGAGTCGCTAAGGTTCCATCAACCACTATATTCAACACACACAACCAAACGGGCCAAAATGTCTGCAGAACTGTGCAGATAAGCAGCAGGACTGCTCCAGGACATGTTACCACTCTGTGTCTACATCCCCACTAAAGAGGGTTGACTGTTCCTGTCTTTCTCAGGTGTCCACTTTTACCATTCATGGCTCCCACGGTCAGAGGGAAGTTTGGGACTGAAATCCCAGGCTCCTGCCCTCTTATCCAGTAAAGCACCTGGGCATGCAATTCCCCTACTCTTCATCAGGCACTCAGACTTGACTCCCTGCAGTGGGAACACCTCTGCTCTGTCCTGCTTCTCTCCTCCACACCCTTCCAGAAGCTGAGCACCAGGTCCCAGAACCCCATCTTCTCAGCCAGAGTCACCCCCGAGCTGACAGTCAGTTCATTACCAGGCAGCATGCACCACGGGGGCTCTCTGACAATGATGGGAGATGAGGTTAAGGTGCTCTTACTGGGGGAATGATGCAGCCAGATGCCCCTCAGATAACACACACACACACACACACACACACGAGATAAGGCTGTAGAGGGAGAAGGGTGAGAAGCAGAAGCACATGCACTGCCTCTGCTCTTGCTGAAAGACACCTTGATGCTCCAGCGCTCTGGGAACCGAAAAAAGGGTGTTCTGGGGCTGAACAAATCTGAAACTTTAACTTTCAGAAGTCTGTGTAAACACCTCTGCCTGCTTCTTTTGCAGCATGCAAACCTTGCTTTGAAGGGAGGTTTTCACCCAAAACTTAAAGCAAAACTGCCAAAACCACAGGCTTTTAGAGATTCTCTGCCCAAAATAACTACCTCACCACAGATTTGCACTAAATTCAAATCTCTCTGGTAGGCAGGGCAGAGGGTTTCAGGCTGGTGAGTAGCTGGGGGCTCTGGGGGAAAGACTAAGGCAGAGAGGGAATGACCCCAGCAGGAGCCCAGCCCTGCTTGTCTAAGCTGCACTCCGTCCTTGGTGCACCCAGCAGCTCAGCCTATCACTTGAACCATCAAACCTGTTCCTGAGCTGTCAGCATTTCTGAATGTAAATCCCTGTACCTAACAGTGAGATCCTTTGCCTTAATTACCACACTGGTTTACTGCCCACTGGGAATGAGAACCATAAACCTTTCTAACACTTGCACGGGCACTTGATGAGCTTTCTGCTCCCCCACTTCCATGGGCACTCTGTGGGTTGATGAACCCCCACCCTGCCCATGCTCCAGCTGTGACCTTGTACTTTTCCCCTCTGGTGTAATCCAAGCTGGGAGCCCACTTCACTCACCCATTTTAGCAGCCTCTTTATCTGTTATGAACTCAGCGGTGCTAAAAACGTAGGACACAATAGCACTTGGATGGGACACCCGACCTCAGGAATCACTCCCCTGGCTCCCTGAGCAGGACTGTGGCTTGACAAGCCTCACTTGACAAACACCATTGCAAGCCTTGGAGAATGTGGCAACAATGCTTCCCTGACGTGTACTGGACCTGCTCCCTGGATAAAAGCCCCTGGGTCACCATACAGGGCTGCCACAACAGCCAGAAGCTCTATGCTTTTTTTTCCCTTTTCTCTCCTATAAAGCACAGACAGAAGAAAACCACAGGAGGAAGAAAAGCCTTAAATCAGCATTGGAGATTTGGCTACTACATTTCAGCGCTCTCTTTTACTTCTTTTTAACTGGCAGATCTATAGCAGAGATAAGTACGTGCTTAAACAGTCTGCTGAATCAGAATCAAAAGAGTACTCACTCTCCACTCAAAAGTTGCTCAGATACCTCTGTTACGCTATTCCCTTAAGCAGCAGATGTAAGTGAAATGTATCTTTCCATACTTTTCATACCGGTATTTCCATAGCAAAGACTGTGTATCCCGTCTCGAACAGAGTTTGGTTTTCATTGACAAGACCAAAGGCTTTGTACCACTGCTGGGTGGTCCAAACAGGGGGTCACCTTGTCAGAAGTGATGATGACAGCCGACAAGCCTTGGTCCCCAAGAGTCAGGCTGCTAAAAGCAGTCTGGCAGCTACCTGCTATCCAAAATACTCTTAAACCTCTGGTCTGAAGACACAGTGTAGACTAAAAACAGCCCTAACAGCCCTGTCTCTAACACCAGATTTTCTCAATGCAGTAAAAATGACAAACTTTCCTAGTAAGGGGACTTCTGCTGGCACAGCATCTCCCAGTTCAGTACATAAAGATAATAACCTAAACAAGAAAAAAACCTACATTGATTTAATTACACACCTACAATAGGATTTTAATGATACAGAAATGGCAGAAAATAAATCTTTTCTTTAACCAGCATTTCCTTATTATTATAAGCTTCTAATGTAGACCTGGCCTTAGGGACTTGTGGGACAAATTTAAGCCATAAATCACTTTATGCTGGAAAAATTTTACAGATGCAGAAGCCAATGCACTCTGCTACACACAGTGACATCACTTGCTTTGTTTCTGTGGGTTTTTTTTAAGGCTCCTGTTTACTTGACTTTTAATTTTTCCCCTTACAGTTGGGAACAACCCTAAAGAGTTTTGCAGACAGCTTTTCAAAATAAACGTCCAAGGTCACGCTGCTGTGGGGAGGAGGGAAAGAACAAGCTCTGCTTCTTAGAGTCAGGAAACGAGTGCGGGGGGAGCAGGAAGCCCCGCAGCGAGGACGGCGGGTCCCCAGGAGCACCCAAGCCAGGGCCAGCTGCTCCCAGCCCCGTGCTCGTCCTGTCCCGTCAGACCATTGGCTTCAAAGCCAGGCTTTGTGGTTCATTTCTGAAAAGCTTTTCATTAAGGAAAAAACCCAAACCCAACTCAAAGCAAGGCTTACATTTGAAGCTACCTACACATGGCTTTATGTTTTAAAAAATCATCGCAGCAATGCCAGTACTGTAGGATACCATCCACTTAGTTACACATAGACTTACTTCAGTGGACTGTAATCCAACATCATGTCATATATCTAGTTTTTCATATACATATGAGCTGAAACTCTACATTAATTTCTGTGGCTGAGGACAGAGAGGTTAGTGGAGGACAGCAAGAGCAGCCTCCGTTCGGGTAAGTGCTTGTCTGAGTTTCAACACGGCTCAGATAGGAAGTTTGCAAAGTAGGCCTAGAGGAGTAATTAGACGAGGTTGACCTCAGTGTTAAAACATCCTTCCTTGCATTTTCTGCTTTAAGGGCAGATGATTGCATGCAATCAAGTTGGAGCAATTAAAAAAAAATTACCATTCCAGCAGCTGAAAAGTACCACCCTGATCCATCCAAACTCCCTGCAGCAGGTGACTGGAGGCAGCTGCCAGGCTGCTGTGGGGAACCCAAGCACTGCCAGTTCCCGTGTCCTTGCCGAGGGAGTCAGCCCTCTCCTACCACCCCAAATGTTGCCCCAGAATGGCCTGACCTGTGGCACAGGCTCCGGTATGGGCCCTCCCAAACCAGCGCAGACAGGGGTGGCTTTCTGCTCTCCCCTTGGCTGCGCTCTTTCAGCAGCAGTGCCCATGCAAGGATCGACATGCCCTGCTGTAAGGAGATGAGATTTCTGGGTGCTGCGTCAGCTAAAGAGTAAAATCACCATTCCCAGCTACAACACAACGCAGCAGTCCGGGTCTGTGTCTGGGGACAGTACCTCCATGCACAGGGCTGAGCCCTTCCCAGCGCGGAGCGGCGGCAGCCCGGGTATCCTTGCTGGAGAGCAGGGATGTCCTTCCCTTCCGAAGACTGCTGCAGCCGTACTGAACCCAGTGAGCAGTTTGCTCTGGCTAAGTTGCACCCAGTGTAACCAAATATCACCCTGCCCTGCTCACGTTTGTTTTGCTTCAGCTTCCTGCTCTTCTCCCTTGTTCTGATGAGGAAAGGCGGGGGCAAAAAGAAGGAAAACATGTTTTCTGTCTTCTTTTGAACAACGGAGGATTCTGCAATACTGTGCCCTGTGCGGCAGCGAGTACCAGGAAGGGCCAGGACAGCAAGAAGCCCCTTTGGCCTGCTGCAGCTGGCAAGAGCTTTACCATTGACCCTATTCATGCTGTATGGGCAAAGCCCAAGGACTCTTTGTGCAACAGTGGCTATTTAATGTCTGAACGAGGGGTTTAATTAACGTTGATCTTGCCAGCCGTAGCAAAGATACCATATTTTAAAATATTCAACCAGCTAAAAAACCCCACCCCTCCCCAAACTGCTGCACTCTACCAGAGTAAACACCCATCTGGAGTCTGTACTTACTTTTAGAAACAGGGGGACGAAGTAATCTCCCTTGACATTTCCTCTACGTAACCTTAATACAACGTAATAAACAATTCTGTTGTGCTGCCACCGTTACTCAATCCAGCATCGAGATGCTGCTTTTCTAAGAAGGAAAAATTCAGGCATAAATTTTCAAGTCGTATCATCGCCCAGCAGCTTTCCCTCGACAACACTGAGCCCTTTCCTAGACAGAGAGGCTAATGAGTCCCTTCAGAGAACGGCACCAGTTCTGGCTCATTTCCACAGAAGCAGAAATAGAAAAGTCATCGGCAAGGCCAAGTGTGTAAGAAAGGCTCCACGTTGCAAAAAGCTGAGCAATCCTGTGAGACGCTGAGCTGCTCTGGCTGGGGGCTGAGGGAACATGGCCCTGGGCAGAAAGGCTTTAGCATCCTGCAGGATCAAGCTGTTAGTACTGAACTCCTCTCTGTTGCAATCTGTCAGGGAACAGCTGTGCCAATGTGGAAAAAATCCCGGAAAGTTATTGAAACATTCGTACTATTAAAGACCTCGTGTTTCCACTGCAAATGGATAAAACTCCCAGTGAGATTTCTGGTGTCTCTTAAGGTCAGCGTTTGCGGCATTACAAAATATCAGGAGTTCTCTGATGCTGTACTCAGAGCTTTTGGGAACATTTTTAAGCAACACTAGAAAAAAAGCCTGCAACTTGCTTGCTGTGATTTACACCACGGCTTGCCCGTAAGCACACATAGCCCCAATCCTTTCTCCCACTTCTCAGTACCGATCTGACCTCTCTTCCCTCGCATACTTCCCTTCTGACTCTGCCCAGTGTGTTGCAGTGGCTGAGGCCTCTTGAAAACAATCTTCCTTTACCTGCATTTCAAATTCACAGAATCACAGAATCACAAGGTTGGAAAAGACCTTTGAAGATCAAGTCCAACCATTCCCATCCTAAGCTAAACCATATCCCTAAGTACCTCATCTACCCTTGTTTTAAACACATCCAGGGAAGAATGACTCTGCTACCTGTGTCTATTCTGTTCTTGTCCAAACCGGCAATCACAAAATGAAGGATTTAAAGAGAGGCCACGCAGCAGCCACTGTCATCTCCCTTCCTCTCCACTGAGGTGGGGGGGAAAGATAGCAGCCAGCAGAGTTAGCCGTGCTGTCTCTCTGAACTGCCCTGCTTCACTGTTTCCATAATCACTAGCATATAATACCCCTCTCGGGAAACAAACCCTTTTATGAACAGCACTGAGGAGCACTTCAAACAGAGAAGGTTTTTCCCCTTTTTCATCGCTCTAGAAACGCACTCCGGATCGACAGAGTTTAATATCTCTCTCTGGCGAGGAGAGATCAGACGCTAAATGGCATTCCATGCAAGTGAGGACTCATTACTGTGAAGCTGTTGTTTCTTGCCCAGCCAGTTAATTGAAGCCTATAAAATTTCCATTGTTCAAAGCTGGAGTACCTCACCTGCTATGCCTGGACAAGGCAAATCCCAACCCCTCATCCACCGGACTGATACATGGGTTCCCAAACAGGCCCAGGGTGGAAAAGCGACTGTCACCCGAGACTGTGCCACCTGAGCAGGTTCTGTCCAGGGATCTCTAGCTCTGGTTTTAATCCCATCTGTGGAAATAAAGACAGTGAGAGGTGAAGTCACTTGCCTTGAGGCATGCAACAATTTAGTTGCAGAGCTGGAAATAAAACTGAGGAATATGAACATGCTGGACCATGCTATAATCAGCAGATGCTATTGCTTCCAAGTTCTAATTAAAGAGCTGTCATTACACAAAAAGCATTTGTAGTTTGCAGTAAAACTGATAAAGCTCAATAGTCTGTAGTACTGGAGGGGAGGCATATGTTTTCTAAATCTGCCTGAGATGATAACATACTCTTTTCTTCCAGTCTGCCTCAGCCTCTGCAGCTAGCTGATCCCAGCTATGAGGTGTCTCTGCTCTACCAGACCAGGGATTCTGCCTGTCCAAATTAAGTAATGCTGAAAATATACAGTCTACACTACAATTTCCTACCTGAGACTGTTTGTGAGAAAGAAACTGCACTGTAGTCCTCTCAAAACGGATAGAACAGCCAATGGGAAAAATAACAAGGCTGGGAGAGAACAGAAGCAGTTGATGTGCTGCAGCCATCATTAACACAGCTGGCAGTGCCTAAATGCATGAAAATAGGTGGCAATCCAAATATAAATAAACCAGCTTGATGCCTTGGGCACGAGAGTGCACACAGGCACAACATGAATACACACAGTTCTCTGCAAAGGAAGCCCCTGCCTCCCCCTAATATGTTGCCTGGCACCACCCCAGAGCTGCCCAGCGCTGGATCCAGCCCCAGTATTACAGGTTTGATGGCCATAGTGCTGCAGCAGCTGCTGGATTCACACCCCCACCTCTGGAAGCCAGGCAGGGCCTCAGCACCGCTGGGCCTGCTTCTGCCAGGGGCTGGTGGTACCAAGGGGCTGGTGGCAGGCGGTGTCAGGGCTCTGTGCGGCTGGGAGCCAATGTGTGCACAGGCACTGTGTTCGGGTTGGGGGGAAGGTGTGCCCAGGGTTGCTCAATGCCAATGCCTCTGGCTGAGTGAGGAGCAACAGAAACTGTGTGTCTCGAGTCCTGTCCAGCCCTGCTCCTTCAGACAGACAGCAGCTTGACACGGGCCATTGTGAAAGAGGAAAGGATGAGGCACGTGTAGTTCTCCACGTTTCCCACAAAAATTAAATACCTCAAAGACTTTCCTGTGATCACTGGGGTTTCTCACCGTGTGGACACAGGTTGCTGTGAATACCCACCGTGCATCACTGCTGGGAGCACAGAGAAGCTTCATGTGCAGCCACAGACCAGAGGGGTTTGCGTGACTGCATCAAGCCACAAGTGACTGAGAGCTGGTGTGTCCCGTAGCTTCCAGTGTCAGCTCTGCTCAGGTAAAAATGTTTTGCTTCCCTGCCCTGCCTGCCCTCTGGTAGCAGGAACGTGCTGTCTGTCCTGTACAGGGAGGTGGGAGACAAGAGGCCAGACTGCACTGTCCCAGTGGGCAAACAGGCTGCACTGCAGAGCAGCTTGAGACTATTTTGTTGATAACTGACTCTTTCTTGTCTTCTGATTCATGGCCAACATCTCCACTGCATCAGGACCGTGCTGCTAACAGCCAGCATGGCACCAGCCCGATCCCAGGAGGGGCATGGAAAGCTCCAGGTCTTACTGCCTCTTACTGCAGATCCCTGCCTGCTGGCTGCAGCTGGGTAGGGCAGGACTGACCAGACCATCACAGCATGGTGTGGAGAGCTGGGAACTTCCCTGCCACCTTTTCAAACCAAATCATCTCCACGGGGCTGTTGCTTATTTTATTGCTATGAAAAGAAAACCAGAAAAATCAGAAAAGGTGACCCAGGAGCACTGTGCTCCCTGGCACTGCTCAGCAGGGCCGACAAATTCTCCCTCTGCAGACACCTGACAGAAAATAGCTGCAGCCTAGAGCTGGCAACAGCACGGCTCCAGTGAAGCCAGCCACTGCCCTCTACCTCGGCTTTTTCCTTATTTGATCAAGGTTGACAACGGCTGTGCCAGAGGCAGGTTTTAACAGTGACTCAAGCACATGTCATCCATCTCTATGGAGGTGCAGCACTGGCGTGTGGGCACTGGGGCAGCACTTGGGGCAAGACCAGCAAGACCCACACCACTGCACAGATGGTTACTCATGGCTGGGCTCCTTCTACCTCCACCTTACCCGGGATTTTGTTACAGGCATTTCTGGAGCACAGGAGAAGACCACTTGGAAGGATTTTTCCAAAAGCCAAAACTCATACTGAGCTACAGATGCAGCCACTGTTTCAGTGGAGCTCGATCAATGTTTACTGCAAAAAGAGAGAGAGAAACAGGAAACACCTTGAAACGACACAACCCAAGTTATCTGGAGGTACTCCACAATCAAGGTGGTGTCCTAAGAACAAGGGGCTAGGCGCATCCAACTCTCTAGGAGATAAAGGAGGAGGAAAAAAACCCAACAAAAGAAAACCCACCTCAGGTGCAGTTGAGGTCTTCTGCAAAAATAGCAGCTGAGACAAAGGCTTGCACAATTGCTCTTTAGACAGCAAACCAGGGCAGGTCTCAGGAGCTGGGAAGAGAAGCCAGTTCTGCTGCAGAGCTTGTGGGGAGGCATGAGGCCTGGGGTCTTTGCCCTCGGGGCAGTTGGCTCCTGTGACTGTGCTTGCTGGGCAGAAGTGGGAGGCAGCCAGCTGGTGGGTCAGAGGATTCTCTGAAAGCTGCAGTGTACTTGCCACCGTGCCTTGCAGTGCACATGCCGTCAGTGCGTCATTACGAGCAGCAGAGGCAAGAGTTACGTAACTTTCCATTCCCAATTAGTCCTGGCACAGTGGCTACTCGATCAGATTTCCTGGGCAGAAATCTTTCTCAAACGGCTCCTTCCAGAGCTTTCTCCGATTCAAAACTGATCCCAAATGTGTACGTGGAGGGGGGTGCAGCCCCTGGACTGCTCACAAACCCTGCTGAGGACTGTGTCGCTGCCTGCTGCAGTGCCAGGAAGGTAGAACAGCCCCCATCCTTCCATCATACGCTGGAACAGCCACACACAGTCCACACACGTTCTTGAGGACAAGTGGAGGCTGCCTGTAGGGAAGTTCATGCTTGGCAAAGAGAATTACAAATCTGATTGTAGCAGCACTAAGCAAGCTGCCTAATCAGATGAGGGGGTCACAGGAGCGAGTGACTGAAGGATCCAGAAAGAGGCATTCCTGGCCTATGCCCTAAACCAGAATTCTTCAGGGTATGGTGCTGAGATGGGTATCAGCCCTGATGGTGAAAACCAGGTGCTGTATTCAGGTTGGCAAGCCATGTGCCATGTGCAGGGGGCACAGACAGACCTCATCCTCCTGCTCCTGCCTTCCCCAGCACAGCTCTCTCAGGGCAGGGCAGATCTGCAGGACCCCTAACACCTTGCATGCCTTCTGCGTGACCCAAAGCAGAACAAAAAAGGCACTCAGAAAAGAACAAACGTTTTTTCTCTGTCCACTCAGAAATTAAGAGATCAAGTGAGAAATCCTGACTCCAGTAAAATGAACAGGACTTTGCCACTGATTTCAACAGGCCCAGCTTTTCACCTCGAGACTCTGCTCTGCTGTTGAGTAAGGAGATAAGCTGCCAGCAGCAACAGTCTGGCCTCGGAAATCTGGAGGGGTTTGTTGGCTGATTGCAGAAGCAGCAAATGCACAGCTTGCCCACAGTGCAGATGTAACTTGCATGCCTTCTCCTTTCAGAAACACTGAGGGGTCCATGTTGTTTATTGTGCAATAGGAAGATATTAATAATCATGCCTGACAATGTTTAAGAATGGAGATAAAATTCTCTATTATCATGGATTATCAGTTGTCAAAGGGGATGCTGGCAGACAGAAGCTTTACTGAGATGAGGTTTGCATTTCAATGAGCGATCTCCACAGAGAGCCCTCAGCTCCTCCTCCCATCAGATCCAGGCAGAAGCAGATCTGTGCTGAAACTCCCTTCCAGGATGCCCTGCAGTGCTTGGAGAGGTCTAACTCCAGCCAGGTCACAGTCAGGAACAGAAGTTATTGATGGCCTTAGCTGTAGAAGATGCTATGCTGCAGGGTAATTGGGAGCTTAGAAAAGCATGCTGAAACCAACCATATTTCTTGCTATTTATAAAATGCTGTAAAAGGACAAACTGGAAGCACTGGCATAATGCTTAACTGTCACCACTCACTCAGGCCTGAGGTGCTCAGATCCTCTTGTGAAGAGAACAGTAGAAGCACGCAGTCCAGCCTCCTTGAAAGGACTTCAGGGACTTTACTGGGAGCTGGAGCTGACCCCAAGCACCCAGGTAAAGACAAAGAGCAAACATGTAGGTGAGCACCATCTCACCTCATGGGGCCTCTGCTGAGCCCCCCACAGACAAACCTTGCTGGCTGTCCAAACTGGTGGTGAGTGCAAGGGAACCCAGCATGGCTGTTCTGCTGCTCCCAGCCTCTCCCCAGCACCATCCTCTCACCACACTTCTCCACCCTGCAGCCAGCCTACAAGGCAGATAAGGTACCTTCCTCAGGTTGCTGGACAAGCCTAACGAAGGCTTTTCTTTTAGCAGCAATTCCCTTGCTGCTCATTAGGCTAGCAGGATGCCTGGGAGCAGAAAACTCTGAATGAAGTGCTTCTCACGAAGCAGCAGTACCAGTGTGAAACTTGGCACAGATCTGAACCTAAGACCAACGCTCAGTATGAAAAAGAGATTATCATCCTTCACGTTTTCAAGTCACTTTCTTCAAGAACAGGAAGTAGAAACATCCCTCCTTCTTCACCCCCCTTCAAAAAAAATACTTAGGCTTCCCTTAAATATTGTGCATCAAGCAGCCCTCTCTTTGCCAAGCTACCAAATATCTCGAGACTTACAATGGAGTCTTGAGCTGATAAAGCTGCCTGTGCACGTGGCTGAGGAGGCTCTGAGAGATAAGTCAAGCCCCATCCCTGGTTTGGGCCTTATTTCTACCATCCACAAGACTCACACAAGAGACAATGTTGGCTGCATAAATTCTGATGGCCTGGAGGGGCTCAGTGCCGGAGCCTGCTGACAGCAAAATCAAATTCTCATCTACAGCACCAACCCTGTGCCGTGCTTTGGAACAGACCTGAAAGTGCCGACAGCCACACTGATTCACAGTCATGAGACAAAACACCGGCTGCTCTCTGTTTGCTCTCCAGGATGCAGCCACCAGACTGTACATGCAGGGAGCATCTGCTATGTGTGCAGGAAGTGCCATCGGCTGGGGCACATGCTCACACTCCTCCTGTGCTCACACGCTCACCAGCTACAGCCTTACTCCGTAAACACAAGCTGCTGCTCAAGTGCAATGCTTGGCTGAGCTCCCTCCCACCTCTAAAGCACTCGAGTGGTTCAGGAACAAGCGGATTGCTGGGATAAAAGCAACCAGCCATTATTCCCTGGGCTGCAGACCCGCTCCTGCAGGTTTCATGCCTGACGTTTGCATAGTGCTCCTTCCCACTGGGTCCCCACATGCTACAAAGGCACACACACAAGGAGGGAAGCGTCCTTACCCCCTTTCTCAGGTAAAAGAGCCCACTGCATGTGCCCTGCGGATGGCCTTGCCTGAGCAGAAAGGCAGGCACCCAGCCCTAGGTTTCTCCTGCCTCACACCAACCCTTCTGGCTGCAGATTTGCCCCATTTTTGACTCTGCAACCCATTGCCGACCTGGGGAGCAGGTCCTGTGATATGGCCCAACTTCACACGTCAAGCCTGTTCTCTCCCTCTTTAATTCTTTGTCAGTTGGCTGGACAAACCTTGTTCCAGGGGTCAGGGGAGCACCACTGCCAGCTTGACACTGGGGGTTAACACTAGTATTTTTGCTGCTCTTCTCTGGTGCAATCACCACTTTCTTCAGCAAAAGCATGCAAAACCCAGCCTTTCAGCTCTAGCCACACCTCTGCTGAACATGGCTGGAGAATCACTTCTCTGAGTCTTACTGGCTACACTGCTGCTGATCTGTGCCAGCGTGACAGGCCCCTGGCACCATCCCCCACTACGTAATGGGAATATACAGTTTCACTGCCGCCAGGCACGGCAAAGGCAGTGGGGAACTCGGGGAGGCAAGTGCCTGGCGTGCTTCCTGGCTGTATCCCCATTTCTTCTGTGTCCGTTTCTATGTGGGAGGGGAAGAGGATGTTTGAAAAGTATTTCCCTTGGCAAGCCACCGGGTCCTGAAAGCCCCCCTGGCAAGCACAGCCCCAGCGCAGTTGCCTGCACCAAGCAAAGGGCAGCAATGGCTGCGGCCACAAACAATGTCCAGAGGCAGCAGATCCCACGTGCGTTCGACAGACAAAACCTCAATGACTGTGCAGGCAGCGTGGGCTGACACAGCTGCCACCCTCTTGCTGTCTCACTGCTCTCCACAAAAATGTGCAGTTTGTGTTGTGCCTGGGGCAGAGGACATGCTTCGCTGGCTGGGCTGCACGCCTTCCCTCGCTCCAGCTGAGCCCCCCCAGAGCAAGGCCTCAAGATTTAACCTGCCCCTACTCCAGCTCCCCTCACTGCCCAGGGGCAAGGCTTGCCCTCCCCAGTTAACACCACTCATCAGCACTGGTACCAGCCAGGCTTCACAGATGGCCACGAAGCAGAGTTTTCAGTACAAGAAACAGTTGAAACAACAAAAACCCTGTGGAGGCTGATTCAGCCAGTGAACCTGCATCCCATTAAGCAAGTCATTTTTTCCAGTTGTTCAGCGCAGGAACCGCGTGGTCGGGTACGGCTTCCCGGGCAGCAGCTGGCTGTGCTGAATCACCTCTCCCAGCCAGGCTGCCGGCAGCCAGATTACTCCAAACTGGACCAAAGCTGCTCCTTCTACACTAGGAAACGTTTCTTTGTAAAAACAGGTCCTTGTGACAAGGACTTTGAGCCAATTTTATACTGAAGCCACACTGGCAATCCAGTGTGTTTCACCCACTAGCAGCCCTCTCAGGAGCATGTGAGTGCACTCTGGGAGTGAGTCTGGCTGATGGGGACCTGCCCAATGCAAAAAGGAGGGAGTTTGTTCTCATCCCCAGCTGGCACCTCCTAACATCTCTCGGGCACCACACGTGGTCCACAGAGCAAGAGGTGCTGTGACGCTTTGTGGGGCACCAGGAGCAGCACCTGTCCCAAGGAGTTGAGAGGGGCAGACGTCAGTGGCGACTCTTGCACAGAGACATGACAATCCAGAGCTAGGGCAGATGGATTAAAATCACCTTTCCCTCCTTTGTATCACATCCCAGACTTACTCATACTGTCTGGCAGACAACTTCACACAAATCGTGTCCCTTTGAGATATCCCAACACAGAGTACTAAAAAATTCTCGAAGCCTAGTAAATGTACAGCTACTGGGACAGCTCAAACAGCCGTTTTTCTCCTTGATCATGTTATTCATGAAGTGATGCAGCCTCCAGACAGGATGTGGTTTGTGCCATTCTGCATGTCATCACAGAAGATGCATGACTGAAACAGTCAGCTGGGAGACTTCAAGTGGGACTTTAAAAAAAAAAAAGAGCACAAACTTTTTTTTTTTAAGGTGGGATTCACAAAGATCCCATATTAAATTAAGAAAGAAATTACCATCCAAAAGGATAGGTGATAGGAACTGAAAGTAACTGCACCTTTCAGGGTTTGGCTGCCTTTGAAAGCATCTCCTTTAGTCATTCAGCTCAAGCCACAGTTGCTTTTAATTTAGCTTGGGAGGCTCTAACACAAGAAACAACCCATAATTGCTACTGACATATATACTGCTCTCTGAAGTAAGACACACTGAATTGTGAGTTTAAGTAACAATAGGATAAATATTAACTGGCTAACCATTTTGCAATTGTTAAGCAAAGTCTAGAGATATGGGAGTTTACTTAACAAAATAGTTCAGAGGAGTTTGCCGTAGCCCTGGACATACTTTCAAGTAAAAGTCAGAAACAGGTTGTGCTGGAATCACATGGAGAAGATGATGGCAGAATTACCAAACTGTTTGAGGATTTGACCTCTGGAGCAGACCGATGAATGGTTTTGGACTGAAAACAAAGGCTTTTATCCACTGTGCAAACACCTACTTGGTGGAAGCATGAGGAGACATGTAACTGATAACGCCAACCTGATCAAGATCACAGAGCTGATCTAGAGACACAGAGACATGCAGGACCCTTTCTGTGCTCTGACACTGTGTCTGCCACGAAGCTTTGGCCAACCCTTGAGTGTTTCAGCAACTATTAAACTTCATAGAAGCCCAAAATGCCCCACTCACTGTCTTGGGGCTCACCTAGAGAATTCTGCTGCTTTTGTTTTATTTATTCTTTTCCTTTACAGTTGGCAGTTATCAAGAGAAGATACTCATTTAAGAGTAGGAAGCAAAGAGCACCCAATGGAATGAACATTACAGGCCTTTCTGTACTGCTCACCAGCAGAATTTCCCTGAAAGCACCACCAGCAGCCTGGAGCTGCACTCATGGCACACACCTTCGCCTGTCCTGGCCTTTCCCGGCAGCTCCGCAGTGTCCATGCCACATCAGAAAACTGTCCTTAGCTCCTCATTAAATGCTGTGTTTGGCTGCATTTTGGTTTTGCCAGACTACAGTGTCTTGAATTTGGGTGAATGAGTATCATGTTACGGGATAGCATCTGATCTAGATAATCTGAAGCCAAAGCAGCATTAATCTTGCACCAGATCCATGTCGAGACGCTTACTCATGTCTCCTGGTTAGGGAGTGTGGGCTTTCCCTTCAGCCTGAGGTTGGACCAAAAATACCAAAGAGATGCTGGCAGAAACTGTAATTATAAATGAAGACATCATGAAACTAGCCCTACATAAAGCCAAGATCACACTCCAGCCTGGAGCTGGCTCCTGCATTAGAATTACTGAGTGAAACAAGCACGACATTTATCAGTATCACTGGGAGTCATTACCACAAACCATTATAGTGAAGCTCTGAAGTGTTACAGTAAAACAAAACCTGGCAAGCCATGCACACCCAGGATGTTTTACTTAAAGAAATTCAAAACTTGGTTTCACCAGTTTCCTGGTACAGGATAGGCTGGTTTCAGCCCACATAAAAACACACGTTTTCATTAGCTATGAACTACATAATATGATTAAATACTGACATAAAAACTGAATTGCCTCAGATATTTTTCTTCCTTTGGGCTAAGTATATATTTTGGAGATGGTCCATTAACTATCCGGTAAACAGTATACTTCACAAAATGACCCATTTCCTCCCCGTGTGGCCAAACCATTTAAAGGAGATGTTCATTTGCTTCCTGTAAGTAACGCTTGTGGAAGAATTTTCCACTGTGAAGCAGGTCAGGAGCCAGCAGACAGCCCTGGAGCTCTGTGCGAAGCCCACGTGGTGAAGCAAGTCAGGGAGAGCCCACACTGAAGCAGCTGAGATAGGGAAGCTGGGATGGCAGCGCTTGCTTGACACTCGCCCGGTGTTTTGCAGCAGAAGTGTGACAAAAAGATATTAAGAGAACCATGATTTCTCCTAAAGCCCAAAGGCATCAGGCTCTGTAATCACAGAGTACCCCCTATAGCAGCAGGCTTTGAGACCTGAATCCAAAAATACAGTGGATTAGCTCTCACTGCTCTTGCCTCTGGCACTTCTCACAAGTCCCGTCACTCTGTGGGGCCATTGGCACCTCCAGGTTTCTGCCCAGTTAGGCTCTCATTAAAGAAAAAAAAACCCCAACAACCTCTTAAATCCTTCCATCTTTCAAGTGCTACAGTTCTAACAAGGAAGGACTACCATTGCCAGAGCAAATGCTATGGTGCTTAACAGCACTCTTCATGAAGAAGAGATCCACCATTGCAAGTCAGACTGGATCAGACCAACAGTCAGTCTAGCCCAACCCTGTTTCTGACACTGGCCATACACCAAGAACAGAAGAAGAGGATGGAGTCAGGAGGAATTCAGTGGCAGGTTTCATCATTCCCTTGGAGATGATGAAGACCAGGACTGGACCACAGACAGAGGAACATGACCTGTGGAGCTGTCAAACCCTCCATTTTCACCTTGCTTATATCCAGCACTCTTTCTGTCACAGACAGCAAGGTGCCTGCAGCTCACTTTCCTCATCTCTTTGAGGCACAACTTGCTTCAAAGCAGCAGTGTGCTTGGGAGGAACCTGTCTGCTCAAACGCACTTGTACACATGGCAAATGCATAAAACACCGGATACAACAAATGCTTCAGATTTCATACCCATAGCCTGTCTCTGTCAAAAATGTACAAGAGGTCCAAAGCAGCCAGAAAACACCAAAACCCAAATGAGCACTTGCACATCTGGGTTTCCAGACATCCAGGAATCTCAAGAAATGTGCAAAATGTCTACCTTCCCCTTGGCTAAAGCTTGTAGGTGGAAAAAAGGACACATCTAGAGGGACATCTCCTGCTTAGAGGACGGGTGTGATCTCATTATTAGACCTGACTGAACAAAGCCCAGCCCACACTGAGCAAAATGACTTCATGGTTCTCTGTTTGTGGGAGCATTTTGACAAGAGTGAAATGAACCAAGACTTCAAGCCGATCTGAGGTACAGTGGGTGCTGTTGTGGGAAGGCTGAGCAACACTGCAAAATCCAACAGTACTCCTGAAGTGCAGCTGGAATCAGACAACTACAACTGTCTACTTTCAACCAAGGACACCACACCTTGTCTTAGGACTCTTCAGCATGCTTCCTCCTGTCCCCTAAAATGCTCTTTGTCTGCCCTGGCAGCTGGTTTTCCTCCATGAGCTGCTCTCATGCAAGCTGTAACCTCACTGGGAGTTATGATGTGGTCAAATATAATGATGAACAGCCACAGCAGTCTCTCATTGTGATTTTACAGGCATTTGGGCAAAGATGTCTGTACCAGTTCAGCTAGTGGCTGTCTGGGGTTCAAAATGGTAACACAGCCTCTTGAGTCACTGATTTGAGAAGGAGCTGGGAGATACTTTTACAGCATTTTGAGGGGGTGAATGCTGACTATTAAAGTCCAACTTCTCAGAAGAAACATAATGTAAATAAAGATCAGCAGTCATAAATGAAAGGCAAGAAAGAGGAATCTCAAAATCTGCTTGTTTTCACTGTTGAACATCAAAGCTGTTTTGCAGCTTTGCTGTCTCAAACCCAGAGAGGTAAATAATCTGTTGTGCTATGTCTGTCTGTTCTTTAGGGCAAACATGGGATATTATATTTTCATTTAAAGATACAATCTTCAGTGCTTATGAGGTGTTAGTTACTAGGAGAAAGTACACATGGTAAAGATAACTGTATGTTACAAATAGGAAATAAAGGAAATATAGCTGAAATGTTCCCAAAGATTTGCATTGCTACAAGAAAAAGGACTTAAATCTTGAAGTAACTTCTGAAAAGCTCCCAGGAGCATGCATACAGACAAATGTATCAGATCATTCAGGAATCCTGTTCTTGGACTCTTTCATTAGCTTTTGCTCCCAACCTCCTCCTCACTGCCTTTGCCAAGTATAATTTTTCTATGTAGAAGTATCATCTGAGTAGCATCCTTCTAGATTTCTTTTAAAAATTAACTTCAAGTAACCATGCACAGCCTCTGAGAGATGCGTGCTTTTGGAGATAATCCAGCTTTTTTGATCATCACAGGAGTCAAAAGAAAATAAGAACAGAGCCCATCAGTGTCTAGTTTAGGTAAGACTGGAAGAGCCTCACATTCACTGCACAGATGAGTTTTACGACTCCTTTTATTTAGACCATAGTTGCCTAGTTTATTCACTGATACTGCCTTCTGCAAGAAGACTGATCTGGAATATTTATACAAAAATGCAGTGTTTACACTGGACTTCTTGATATGGTCTTGGAACCCACCGAATCCAGCTGGATCTCTGCTGCCTGCAACATCTGCCATACATAGTTTGAGAGACCTACATCAGTAAAAGTAACCTGGAGTTCCCAGCATCTTGCATGGCCTTAGCTGAGTCGAAGGGCTCTGGCAGCTGGCATAGCTTCAAAGGACTGTTAGAGCAACTTTATACCAAAACAAGGTAATTACCACAGCCTGCATCCAAGATCGGCTCTCATATATTATTATACTGTCAAGGAATAAGCTGTGGGATCTCTAAAGATCTGAAGAAATTCCCAAACCAGTCGGTGGTGTATATACCCACTTACACAGCAGAACATGAAAACACTACGGTATTTCAAAGATGAAAAAAAGAGTAAAAAAAGAAAACCACCACTAAATATCTATCATTATGAAAATTCATTGTAAGAGATCAGAAGCAGATTTATTTGACGCCACTTCACTGTCCTCCCACACACCCACAAGCCCGAGCAGCCCCTTCCCTGCCAGCCATTGTCCTGGACCCCATCACCAACATTTTTACACGCCCGTCTCGCAACAGCCTCCTCTTGCAGCAGATGGAAAAGCTACACTGCCAACCACATAGAAATCACAGTCCTCCCTGTTTTGGTGTACATACCTCCAGAAGAAGCAGCAGTAAGAACTGGAGAGCCTTGTGTGACTGCAGCACTTGCCATTGACCGCCACCTCTCTGGTCTTTCAGCCTCCTTACTCTTCAGCAAGTAAAGCTCATGAAGCACACTGCAAGAGACACAGTTCCCAAAAATACCTAAGCACCACAGTCGAGGTGTTTGCAAATACATCTCATGTACCACCCTTCCACATGAGGGGAGTGATAGGAAGAAACAGTTCAGATAATTTGTGAAAAATTGGGAACTCCCAGATCAGGACTTTCTGTTTGGTTTTAAACTTCAGCCCAGAACTGCCTCTCTCTGCCACACTTTATTTGTATTTCTTGTTAGTAACTGAAGCACACTTACAGGTGGGGCTGAAGTATTCAGTAAGAACTGGTTTATGCTTTCCACCATAATAATAATAATAATAATAATAAAATCTATTCACAAAGACTCATTTAACCAATCAATCAAGCTATCAAGCTGTGAAGCATTTCAGCAATTTAGTTGAAGACTGCCTCTGTTAGCTACATCTTGAACCCAAAGCTAATGTTGCTTCCATGGAGGATGGGAGCACAAGGCTGGAAAGTGCTCTGATCATTCATCTGGGTTTCCCCAGGCCACAGGACCTGCTTCACAGCTTCAGTTTGAAGGCTTGAACTTGCATGTGCATTTATCTCCAACACTGAAATCATAACCAGGCTTTACAGCACATGCCCCTGCCCTGAGAACGGGTGGAATCAGAAGGTCTGAGCTGGCTTGGCAAACTATCCTAACAGCTCTTCACGGTGCCTGTACAGTAAAACCACACGAAAATCACTGGACTTCTTCCAGTTGCCCTCTGAGTAAAAAGGAAAGTGCCTGCTCCTGACATTTGGATGGTTTTATAACGGGCAAAGAGACCTCATGGTAGAGGTTTCACCCTTGTGCTCAAATACCTTGCATCAAAGTGCACTGCTGGGGGACAGCTAACAGGATCCCTGGCCAAGTTCATAAGGCCATGCAGAGATCACAGGTCTCACACTCTGCAACTGCCTTTGTCCCATGGCCAAGGCTTTGCTGAGGGAACACAGTGCCAGCTACAGCTTTCAAGTGTGGTATTTGCCCCAAGATAACTCCTTTGGGGGGAGTTCTTTGCTGCAGCATGTGGGAACCAACACTGAGGGAAGACAAAAATCTCTCCTGTTTATTCTGACTTCAGCCCTGACCGTCCACCACCAAGAATCAAACTGGAGTTGGCAGTTTGGTTGATGACACACAGCTCTAGTCACAGCTCATTGGCTCTCTGCAGGGATATTTTAAAAAATCCTGTACAAACAGAATTAAAGAAAAGCCACCACCATGTCTAAGCACCAAACAAATCAGACAGGATTTAGATTTCCTCACCAAGGCCCAGACAGTTATTAGTAGAAAATCCCAACTTCTTAACCAGTTGTTTGACCATCCATGGGTTTTATTTCAGTGGAGAGAAAAGACGCAGGATATTTTCACATCTCCTGGTGCATTTGTGTCAGAAGCAGGACATCCTGCCTGCTCTGTGTCCTGGCCCTTTGCGTGCTTCAGGTTACACAGAGGAGTGCTGCTGGTAGATTATTTGCAATGCTGACTAAAGAGCATCACTGTAGGGACACCAAGACAAAAAGGACCCTCTGCAGCTGTCAACAGTCAGAACATAACCACTCCAGAGTTATTACAGCTTTCAGCATAAGCAGAGCGCAGCAGGAGCACCGCTTGTTCTAACAGACCGTGCCCACGGGTAATTATTTACAACCTATGTGGTAGCTCAAGCTGGGGACTGAAGACTCCACCATTTACTGACTCGTGTTGAAATTATCTTACTGATCCTTAAGTCGCCTGCATTTGAGCAGAGGCAAACATTACTACACAGGACTCGCTCCAGTGAGCTTCTCAATGCGATGCCTTATTTTATGGTCACTACCTTCCATAAAATTAATACTTAAACAATTTTAATCCGTGGAATCCAGGCTCATAAATCTGATGGGAGCCACTCAATGAGAACAAAGAGGAAATTTAAAATTTACATTAATAAGCAGATGATGATGCAGAAGCTCTCCAGGCCCCAACCATGCTATAAGGGAAGAAATGTGGAAAGCCAACATTCTCTTCTTTGGGTTGCCTCTAAATGTCTCTGTGTTCCTCTGCCCGGTAACCTTTCCATCCACATTTACTCCCAAGTGAAACAGAGTTAAGTATACCTGCTCTTAAGCAAGCTAGGAGATAAACTGATAAAAATGGCACCTTTCATTTTTAAATTCTTTTTTTAAATTCCCTGGTCACCCATCAATGCAGCAAATGTGAAAATTCATTTTTACTTTAAACCTTAAAATCAGTAAGTGGACTCATGTACAAGGACCACGTGCAGCACTGTTTCCCTGCATGCTAAAGGAACTTGGTAGAAGCCACCACATTCTTTGCACTAATTTTCTTCCCTAGAGTTACCAATTAACCCCAGAGGTTCTCTCTCTCTCTCTCTTTCTGGGGAAGTTAATTCAAAGCAAGTAATTTAACTTGAAATAGCTATTTTAGATGAACCCTGTAGAGACTGCTGTTCTAGAGCAAAACTTCCTTTGGAAATTAATCAACCCACAATTTTAAAACCCAAACACTCGACCTGGAATATGTTCCTAAGACAATTAATTAGAAATCATTTTAGTGGGACGGACAGTCCAGCATGACTCTTTCAACTCCTGCTGCAGCTGTGATTACTTTCCTGCTCCCTCTCTCCTTCCTCTGCTGCTGTGTCTCCTCCAAGCACACACAATGAATGCATAAGGAGCATCCAACAAGTCCTTTCCACCAACATACCCTGATTTTCATGTGGTGATATGTGTTAGACAGGGGAATCACCTGGTACCTCATGCAGGACCTTCTGCTGCAGACACCCTCCGGTGCTGGGGTTTCTCTGGAGCAGCAGCAGTGTCCCAGCTTTAACGGAAGAAAACAGAGATATTGGAAACTCAGTTTAGATAAAGTGACACAACAAACTGACGTCAAACAGGATTAGCCCCTTCATATCTCAGTTCCTTGGTAAATACTTTAAATCAACATGTTACTAACCTTAATTCCCGTCCTTCCGAAATAGGGATTAATTTTTGTGTTCAAGTCAACTTTCACGTGAGATATTGAAGCACTGGAGAGTAATTCACAATGAAATTAATTTAGCACACCATGTATCCTGAATAGTAGCATATGCACATAGCTGAATGCAGAACGAGGACCCTAACAGTAATCTCCTAGTCTCTGAAACCACCAACACCAAACCCTAGCTCAGCACATCTTAAAATCAGACACATCCAGCTAGGCAGACAGCGCACAGGTGACTGAGAACTTCCATGCAAACAGCCTTAGAAGACTTGAGAGTTGAAGCCATGGAGCCAGGTCATCTTGCGAAGGCTGGAAAGGAAAATGCTGCCCAGACTTGATGGCCCAGAACTGCCTGGGGAGGGCTGGTAGTGCTAAAGACACACAGGTTTCTTCTTGCTTTTTCAATCTTATTCACAAGGTTAAGGATGCTCGTTACTCATCTTTACTGTGAGAATATTGTCCAATCACACCCTACCCAAGTGGTGCATCCAAATTCATCCTTATTAGGAAGAAGCTGGAACAAGTTTCTTATGTAAGGACCTTCCATCGCAACTGTCACTTTACAGAAAAGGGAGCAAATTTATCTCTGCTTTTAAAAGCAAACAAATGGAAAAACCCCACACCCCCAGCCTAAAAATGAAGCAATGCCAAAATGAAAGATCTGCTATGAGTCACCTAAGGCACACCAGGGAATCCCCAGAATTTCTTTGATTAGAGGGTATAAAAATGGATTTGCATACAGGCACACAAAAGGGACCTGAACTAGGAAGAAACACTCCCTCTTTCACTTGAATGAATACCAACTATTGATGCATGTCATATGAGCTGTGAGATGCAAATGGATCTCAAAAGACTGTGGGCCCATCTGCAAGTGATTTACCCCGCGGAAGGAGTGACTTGCAGCAGCATTTGTTCTTCTGCTGGGGAGAAGAACAACTCCCAGTTCAACCATGTAATAACCCTGTGCTATAATCCCTCAAAACAAAGCCAGAAAAAGCCACCAAAGTAGGACTTGCAGTGAAAATGCTTTCATCTCTGCTGTGCATGCCAGAGCAGGTTGGGATGCAGATGGGACACTGCTGCCTTACAAACAGTGCCACGGTGGGGTGAGGCGCGCTGCTGGGAGGAACTCCAAGCACTCCAGCTGCTTTCATATTGCAAATCCTTCACCAGAGCCCAAGGAAAGTGCTGGACAATGGGAAATTCATTTACATCCTGATGTGCTGCAGCCAAGCAAGGGACTAGGAGGGCAGTGAAAGCAACCGAATTGAAGAGTTGCTCAGGGATGGTTTGGAGATGCTAAAACTTGAAAGTCCAGTGCGACCTCGCTGCTGAGCAGCTGTCTGCACAGGGAACTGGAGAAGAAGCTGAGAAAGCCTGGGAATTAGCAAGGTAAGGCAGAAAACTGAAACAAGCTGCCTGCAGTGGAACTTGGTGAGCCCAGGTAAAGCTCAGATGAAGCTAAATCTCAGCTTTAAACAAGGGTTTACACTGCTTTTTCTCCCAGGTTTCCAAGTGCCCAGAAAGCTTTCCCTATGCACTGCATTGGTTCTTTGGTTAATACAGCTGAGCTTGTTGGCAAGCAAGGAACAAGACCAATCTAGTTAATGAAAACAACAGTGAAGGCCAGTGCAGGACCACATCACATCAGCATTTCTCTGTCCAGTGCTCACATAGAACACAGGAAAGTCACGCTGGCTTTAGCAGCCACATGCATTTATCTTGGTTGAGGCCATATCAGGTTGCTACATGCCAGAAGTGAGTGAGGTAGAAGGCAATGTGATGCCTGGTGTCACATTGTGCTGCAGTTCAAAGGAAGCCAGCTTCTGTACAGGAGAAAGCGATTAGCTGGGAACAACGGGTACGTCCCTAATGGCAATGGGCTGGACCTGGCCCTGGCAAGGAGGGCTGACCAAGCAGGGTTGACCAAGCAGGGTAAGGGCTGGCCAGCTAGGACAGGAAAAATAAAGTCCTTTATTCCACTACTTTACCTCTCACCATGTCTAAGTAATAGGTCCTACTCATGTAAGTTTTCTGCTTACACACGGTTAAATTAGAAAATAAAAAAGTACCAGAAGAAAACAGATGGAAGGAATCAGAGTTGCTAGAGAATATTCTCAGGCACCAATATATCCAGATGCAATGGCAACTGCAAGAGTAATAATCTCAAAATAGCCATGTTTTGCAGGACACAAGGCACTAGGGCTCACTTAGCTCCTGACACCTCTCACTAAAGCACAGCTGTTGGGTTACAGGGGAACCTACCTGCAGCAACATCACGTTTTACCACGGACTAAGTGCCTATGGATTTATTTATCTGGTTTCTGTACCTTGTGCTCAACACCGTGCTGTCCTGACGAACCAGAGTGCTGCTGTACCTGAGCTAACCAGCACAGAGCCTGTCGAGGTATGCCTGACATGGTGAGCTGCCAGACTTTGCATCTGCCGACTTACTGGAACACTAGTTTGCCTGCTCAGACACGTTATAAATGACTTGCTGTATTCCATACCACTTAGATGGGGCTGTAACAGCAAAAGAGTGAATTTAGTAGTACCTGGGACCAAAGACTACTCTGTAGTTTCAGTGCAACGCTCCTGATTTGATATAGTATATAAAAAGATCATTCACAATGGAGAAATCAGAGATTAAACAACTTCCTTTTTCTTTATGATTCTAAGGGGCTTAATGTGACTTCATCCCAAAATGACAGTCTGTACTTACTGGCACCTCAACGTACACCATCTACAAGATGGGCTCAGTGCGACAGTGAGGGAGGCACTGCTCACCCCATCCCACAGAAAGGGAGACCAGATCATGGAGTCGTGAGGTCTCTTCCCCAATGCCACCTACTGAAAGCAGCAACCATTCTCCTGGCACGAGTGGAGCTCCAAGCTCATGCTGAGTCCCCAAGACAGCAAAGGAACAGACATGCTGCCAACCCCCACGCACGCTGGATGACTCCCTCAGAAAACATGTAGTCAGAAGGCCTCAGCACCGTGTGCTGCCCCTGAAGATGCCCCGACTGCTGCTGCCTGCAGCAGGCACAGCCACTGCTGTCGGATGCGGATGGAGGCAGTGCTGGTTCTGGGCTCCGGGGCTCTGTCACACCCGTGGGCCTTGCAGCACAAGGCTCACTTTGAAGTGCGGATCAGATGTAAGCTGTGATTGTTCCTGCAGCACTAAACAGGAAACCTCACTCCAATGGCCGGAAAGGAGACGTTAAAGCACAGATTTCAAAACCTGTTGCTACAGGAGAGGCCTCCAGTGTGTGTGTGGTCCTTCAAGCTGTGACATTAGGGGGCTGTGAAACACTTGGCAGGGAATAGCCTGTGTTAGAGAAGCTCACAAGCAACATTTATAGGAAAACAGTTGCTGCAAACTTTGCAAGTCGAGCTGTAGGCAGGAGCTATACAGTTAAACATACAAACGGTAGCTCTGAAACCAGTTCATCCTGTCTGGAGGAGGCTGAGCACCTCCAGTGGCAGATCTGAGGAAACCTCTAAAAGCAGATGATTTCTGCTATGAAGGCAGGAGCTGGAAGAAGGCCCCTGTCCATGAACCACATCCAAGCCCCTCTCAGTCCAAGACAACTAGAAGTGTAAAGTTCTCAACAGGTGAGTGTCCAGAGAGGATGGGTGCTGTATTGCTTTAAGGGCACTTCTTCAGCTATATTGGCACAGCCCTGTTTGCAGGTTGGCCTCATAAAATGTACTTGTAAAGTGCAGTTTCAGCTGAAGGGCCAGGAAGCTGGGACTTAAACCAGCGTGGTCCTCTCACTTGGAAGATGGTGCTCCTAATCCCTGAAGCTCTGCTGCCTTTTTCCCGTTATCAGGGGTGACAAGGAGCCCTCAGGGTGCAGCTTGCAACTGCACCTCCACAGCAGCTTGCCCAACTGCACCCAGGGCTTTTTGAGCTTCTCTAGACCCTGACAGCTTCTGTTCCCAGCAGCCACAGCCCTGACATGAGCTCACCTCCTCACAGTGCCCACGAGGAGCAGACCGCCCAGCCCCTGATGGCCAGCAGTCCCTCACCTAAACCTTCACGGGGCTCATACGGCTTCAGACAGGGGTCCATCTTCACCAGCAGTTTGCAGGGAGGATTGTCAGCTGACAGCCAGTTTTCTGAGGGTGGTTCTCCCAGCCCTATCATGGAGGTCATGTCAGGAATGGAAAAACATGAGTGTGAAACTGAAGCCTATTCACATCAGCTGAGGTGTGGACTATGGAAGTATGCTCGGGTGGGGAAACATGATGAGCTTCAAGTGCCTGCTTGACATGGTGCCATCAGAAGCTGGCACAGGAGCATCACTCCTGCCGGATCCTTGTCAGTTAGCCACCTCAGGTACACTGCTGAGGGTCCAGGAGGTCTTTGTTTTGCTCCCCCTAGGCAGTTTCCCAGAGAGAACTTAGTTCACCCAAATTGTATCTGCAAAGCCTCTACTCCCAGGGTTTCTTATGATGTCAAATATGTAACTAACTGGATCAAACACGTACATGCAAGACGATCAGCAAGACAAGAACTTCCTTCTGATGTCAAGGTCATCTGAAACCACACAAGTTATGTCTGTTAGCTAGAAAGCTTGCTGGTCAAGTTTGCATGGGGGGAAAAAAAAAGCAGCAAGGAGGATGCACTCTGGGAAGGATTACTGGACTGGCAGAGAAGAAGGTGCAATTTAGCACTAAAACCAATGGAAATGCAGGGAGATTCTTGGAGAGATTCTCCAGTTATGCCCATGGGCACTGGAGAGGAATCAGAGAGATTCCTGCAGGAGCAAAGCACACCGACTGCTGAATACTTTATGTAAATTGACCCTGTGGGCACAAGCACAGCTGATAAATGCTAAAAGTTTGCAAAAATACAAGGTCGAGCTCTCCAAGGCCCACAGGCTGACTATAACCTGGCCAAGACCTACTCAGTGTGCCATATAGCCACGAGCACACCAGGTTCACAAACTGGATTCACAGTCTCAGCAGAGAGGTGGCAGCTGAGGGCACCTGAGCTGTCTAATGTACTTCAGGAGAACATTCCTCTGCCACGTCTCCTCAAACACCAGGACATTTACAGCTGCTACTCTCATCTCCATGGGCTTCCCCTGAGAGCAGAGGAGCGAGCACAGGAACTTCAGTGGAAAAGCAAGCAGAACTTTCTGTGATAAGGAATACGCTAGACCAAAAGCAGGCATAATCCTGGATAGTAATCTCCTCTTGAAGCACCAGCTATCACCAGCAGCTCTCAGCGCTGTTCTCTTCTCCAGCTCCCCATTCAGAGGCTGAATTCACACCCTTACTGGGTCATTTTTTGTCCTTCATACAAAGCAGATTGAGTCCGGTGGCCTCTCATGCTAAGGGCAAAGGTCTTTCCTTTTGTCAGCCTCTGTACAGCCCTTTCCAGGTTCAAACAGGCCAGTGTTTTTCCTAAGCTCTAGGCAGAAACAAGAACGCAGACAGGCTGCAGTTTGACCAGTTATGCAAAACAAACCCTCCTCCAGTGAGGTGTGATTTGGGGATTAAAGTTTTTCCCCTTGAGCTCAACGCAACCTAAAAATCTTTCCGGCAGCTTATTGCAGTTTAGCTACCCCCAATCCTTAAAAGACTTCTCTCTCTCAGCACACCAAGGAAGGTCTTTTTCAGGGACTTTCCAAAGCCCTCAGCAAACCTGCTGCACGCAGGGTACAGTACCAGCTTCTGAATTTCACAAAGCAGCTGAGATGCCAGAGTGAGAACTGGGGGGTTGGATGTCAGGAACAGAACAAGCCTGGGCATTATTTCACTTCAGAACCCTTTGCCAGTCATCTGGAAACTCATCACGTTGTTCCAGGAGCATGGAAAACAGGGGGCTGCAGTCAGAGTGCATCGCTCCTCACATCCAGGCTTTGTGTGGCCCTGGAGAGGTGGCAGTGGCTCCCTTGGGCAGACTGGGACTGGTCAGTGAAACAAAAATGACTGAAAACCGCTTATAAAACCCCTCCTGATTTCCAGCTGCTTCTTCACAGACTGTGCTTCTTTCACCCTCTGAGACATGCATGGACATGAGACTAAAGCTTGTGCAGTCCAAGGGATTAATCAAAGGATGCCATGAATTTGCTGGGAGAAAGCAGACTACGTGCCTGCAGTAACGAAGGACGTAGAGAGATTGCTATTAAGCACTGTCACAGGCTTCTTTGGTAATTGTTGTCTATTCATACTAGCTCTGTGCCGCAGCCCTCTCAAAAGCCAGAAAAGATTATCATGTCATCTTGCCACCTTCACAAACAAGAAAACACTTATGAAAATACCTGAAAGTCTGGACAGACAAACAGACTGTTTTCATTCTATTAATCTAAAAAGCATGATAAAGCCCACAGCCAGCAGAAAGCGCATCCGTGTTAACTTATTTCCAACAGAGCTACCCCCTGCTAAAGCAACCCAGACCTGGCTGCTGCCCAGAGCTCAAGCCCTATGAAAATGTACCTGTGCCTCCTTGAAAAACTAGCACGTGCTATGCAAGTACTTAGTAGCACCCATAGAGTTAACTTCTGCATGCTGCCCTCTTAAACAGAACTGGTTTTGAGATGTTTTTGTTTAAACAAGTTAACAGAAGTGTCAGAGGCCATTTCACCGACAGCACATGACGACAGCCGCCTTCCTCCTCTATCAGCAGAGAACAATTACCCACTGGGAAACAAGGGCTTACTCGTGTTGAGTCAGAGTAGGAAAATCCGTCCAGAAAATACATGCAAATGAAAGAGAGAAAAGACAGACTTTGCATTCCATCTTCCCGCTCTCCCTCCTCCCTTCCCTTGAATAACGGGAGCTAAGCTGACACTGCCTCTCCTGCCCGGCCCAAAAAGCCCCGTGGAAGCATTTCGCACATCGACCGCCTCGTCTGTTCCCACAGCTCCCCTGGGGGGATCGATAGTAAATCGGATGCTTGATAAAGCCTCACTAAGGCTAACGACTTCTGGTCATCTCAGGCCAGGATACTGTTTTCCTGGAGTATCAGGAAACAGCACGTCCTTCCAAGGATGGGTTTGTGCGTAAAGCACAGGAGCTCTTGGATCTGCTCCAAGGCGAGAAGCTCTGGACTTTCGATGACTGCACGAGCAAACCACGCCGGCATTTCCCTCCAACCGCGACTCCGACCGCAGGGGACGTGGGAAGCTACTTTCCTTCACCTTCATAAAGGACCCAGGGCCAAAGGGCTTGTTAGGTGATGGGCGTGATAAGGGCCTTCAGAGAATTCAGTTTTATTCGACTGCAAGAGCCGTCTCTCACGTGGGTAACTGCAAATACTCACCAATAACACTCGCACACAGGAACTTGCCAGCACCAAATCCAGCTGACAAGATCAGCTGTGAAACACCAAGCTCTCCCCTGTGTAGGTCCCTCCTCACTCCCTCTCTGTTCCACACCAGAGGTGACTTTTCAGAACTTCCCTGAGGTCAGGAGGATCCCCTGTTCCATACCCCCATACCCAATGGTGCATTTCCATGCTGGCACCTTTCAGAGAGATGATGCCGCCAGCAGCCTCTGCCTACAAGCAGCAGAGCAGGCACGGTGCCGGCACAGGCAGGGCCACGCTGCACCATACCCTGACCTCCGACAGTGGCACAGGGCAGAGAGCTCTCACCTGCACGTCTCACCTTAAACCTGGCCCAGAAGGTACCAGCGTTGCTGCAGCCAAAGCGATGACTCAAGCTGAGTTTAAGGTTGATCCCAGTAACAGACATGGCCATAAGAGAAACAAGGACATGTCCTGCATCGGCATCAACTTCCACTTGTGGCTGTGACACAGCCCTGGGCTTGGAAAGGCTCTGCAGCATTGCTTTGTATTTCAAATGGATGAGCAGGTCTGAAAACGCCACCAACCTCCTAACCCTTATTCAGAGCAAAACTTATTCAAAACAGACTAACAACAGAAACACCACTTCTGATGCCACATTCAGCCTTCTGTTTTCAGGAGAGGATGGAAGCCAGGTCAGATGCCATGAGTTATTCTGGTATAGTCCCATTTCATTTCTTTCAAGAAACTTAGCCATAAATAACTGAATACTCCCACCTCTTCCAGGAACACCAGTCCTGCTCTGCCTTCATTCCCCTCAAATAAAGATGTCATACCTAGGTCAGTCCTAAATTCGGGACACTTTGGCTATTTCTCATTAAGCAGTGGGTTCTACTAAGTCAGAGAGGCTTCTGAATTCTAGGAAGCTGCAGCCTCCTTTGGCAAACAGACCTGTTGATGTTGTGGCTTTTCTAGATGCACACCATAGAACGTAGCCCCAGTGTGCACAAACACCCTGAGGTAACAGCAGCCTGTGAAGGTCCTTGCTGGTTCTGCACTCTGGGCATAGCTGGGCCTCCAGCAACGGGGCATCCTCTCCTCCCTGCCTGGGTAACATGCAAGAAGGGCACCCATCAACCTCCTATGTCTCACTTTGGGTTCCTCCCCTGTGCTGAACAGACATGCAATAAATCATCACTGATTTTACACACTTAACTCTCCCCCGAGAACCCCCCCTGCTTTTAACAATCTCTCCCTGGTCTCTCCTCCCTCCCTGGGCTGTTGTGCTGATTAACTACTTCATGTTTACAAGGTGTTTTGAAGAAGAGCGCTGTGCACTCAGCATTAAGCGTGATTAGTACAGAAGTACTGTGGGCTCTGGCAGTGCTCTTCAGGCCAGTAAGCACCGCAAGTGACTTTATCCTTCTGCTTCAGAACTGCCACCACCCACAGCATGTTTCTCTTACCCAGAAACACACAGCACATCTTGTCCTAGAGCTCAATTAGAAACCGACTGCTGGTCAATCCTGTGCTCCATGGACAGCAGGAAGGCCAGCCGGCCCTCACGTTGCACAAACCCCACTGCTGCAGCAGACCAAACGGCACACTCTGCTTCTGCCAGAGCAAACTGTCTCCATCATGTCCCCAAACAGGGTGATGGTTAGGTGAGGGACCCTCTGTGGCAAACAGCCAGGCTGCAGTGGGAGCATGGCAGGCGATAAAGAGACCAGAAATAGCCAGGAGAAACAAGTTACAGGAAAATTGAAGAACAGAAAGTGCAGCAGCAGGAGCCAGAAGTGAGGGAGAGCAACCTGCCTGGGATCCAGCCCAAGAGCTCCAGCAGAGCTGGCTGCAGCCCTGCAAAGATGCATTACCCTCTTGAGCCCCCTCCCCAGTCCCTCCCTGAGAACACCACGCCTGGGTCTCCATCTGGGTCAGCTCCATCCCCGGTCAGCAGTCAGACACGTTTGCACAGAGACACATGTCCCCTCCTGCCCCCAAAAGCCTGAGGGATGGCTTGGGGTGACACTGTACAGCTGCTTGAGGTGACACTGTGCATCTGCAGCTGCTTGCTCCATCAGATGGAGTCAGAGTCTGCAGCACAGGGCAGCAGTGCAGGGCAGGAGGGGACACGGGCTGGACACTGCCACCACACACCAGGCTGCATGACCAACAGGAGCTCATCCAGGGGCACAAGGCCGGGTGAGGCTGAGGAATGCCAGAAGCCCTCTGCCTTCCAGATCTCTGCCTTTGTGCTTTTTACATATAAAATAGCCAGGCACACAGTTTGGGTTGTCCTTGGCAATCAGGGAAATCCAGTAAAACACTTTCCTTCTCCCTGCCAGCACAAGGCAGTTGCCTGTTAGTGTTTATATAGTCCGTCAGTCTGTCCCTCTTTCCTGTGTACTCTCTTTAAACTTACCCTCCTAAAAATATTACAGCTGCTATTCTTTAGGTACAGCTTACACTCCAGAAGGAAACAAGCTGCTGGGTAAACAGGCACCTCTGCTCCCCCGCCCAGGCCAAGATGAGTTAAGTGGCTTCATTTCAGAACCAGGATGCTACCGACATCCCTGACGCACAAGCTGCCTTTCCCCAGCTCCAGCACCAGCAGCCTTGCAGCAAAGGCTCGAGCTGAGAGCCTGCTGAGTTAGTGATGGGACAAGCATGGGGAAATTTATTAACAAACAAAATCCTGCTATTACAAACCACTTCCAGTGCACTACCAGGGCTTTTAAAGGTTCGTGGCAGGATAAGCCATCTCCTTTCACTCCCAAGGGTGCAATCGAAGGCTTCATTTCCATGATTGCTGAGCTCTTACCTCAGTTCCCATTAGCCGCGAGTGTTTGGCTCTTCTGCAGCACAACAGTTTGATGTGCAGAGGGGGGCTAAGTACCCCCATTCTGACTGAAGGCTCAGGGGGCATCCAGTAAGTTTCCACGCCTGACGTGAGAAGCAAGTGTGAGTTCCTGCTTGGAGAAGCCTATTCCACACTGTTGCCCACAGGCTTTGAGCACAGGGATGCCCTGAGTGCGGGTGGGACCCGGCTGCCTGTGCCCAGACATCTTTGGCTCCAGCTCTGGCCCTGGCACCTGCAGGTAAAGGCAGCCAGGAGCAGGGAGAGCTTGCCAGCTCTGGGGTGCTTCGGGGGCACTGACCACGGCCTTAGCCTGCCCCATGCCAGAATATGATTGGAGCAACAAGCTGATGTGCCCATGAAGGGCTGGACCTCCTGAAGCTCTACAGTAGCTGCAGTTTTGGTCCTAAATTTAATTGGCAAGAGGAAGACTTGAAAGACATCTGCCCTCAGTGTGAAAGTGCTTTAGAGAGACAGCAGATTCTTCAAAGTAATTGTCCCACATCGCCCACAGTTCCTCCTCCTTATCTAAATGTGATATTAGCAGCCGGGCTATCGCTGCTCTCCAGGGATTTAATTATTCGCGAGGAATCACTGTTTGCAGCAGCTGGCAGACAGTGCTGGGTAAGGTCTTCTGGGACCAGACTCCTGGCTGCTTTATGGTTTGACATTAAAGGAAATCTCACAAAAAACAGTCGCCTTCTACATGATCAGATAAATGCAGTCGTCAAGCACACAACTGAAAGCTCCTCAGTGAAGAAGGGGTAGCAGGCTTTGGTTTGGATATTTTTTTTCTCTCTCACACTATTATGAACTATTAAGTCAAAACCAAATCATAACATGCTCATTCAATCTCTCGTATCTGCCAGATGCACAGAGGCTTCAAAGAGAGGTCTGGTTGAAGGAGGCTGCTTTCAGTGATCCACCTGGAGGCAAAAAAAAAGGAAACAGAGAGAAATAAAGTGGATTTTGTTTCCGTATAATCTAGTGCCACCACGTGCTGCTGGCTGATCTGTGATGAAATCTCCAGAGCTCAGTAGGTGTTTGGGGAGTGACAGCAGCCACCCATCCGGCAGAGCAATGCACAACCACAAGAGAAAGACCCGAAATGGAGGCCTGAGGAAAACGTGTGTAGGAAGTTGGGTGTGAAGATGAATGATGAAACTAACTAAAACTTGTGCTAAGTGTGATTTACAGGAGGGAAGTGAAATTATCCTCCCAGGTGAGGGCAGCCTCAGGTCACAGCTACAGGGTACTTCTCCATCACGCTGACAGTCCCAGGTCTGTGTGTGGTCAGATACATTGGGACAACTGCTTGAAGCCCCCAGGCCAGAGAACATCTTGCAGCACAGTGTCACTTCTTCCACACTGTTGTTACCACATCCAGCTTGCAACAAAGGAGAGGGATTTAATTCCTTCTCCTTCAGAGTTCTTCTTGTCACAGAGGAGCTGCAAATTAGCCACACAATGATGACATGAACTCAAGCAGAACCAATGCTTTGCTGTTTATGTAGCCCAAACACTGGTGACCAGGAGAAAGTTTCAGCTCCTGTCGCTTCTCCAAAGCCAGAGTCCCCACGACCCCAGACCTTTTGGCTCTTAGATGTTTTGGAGCGGTGTACTAAACATAGCCAAGGCACTAAATATACCCCATGTACTGTTTGCGTAGAGCAAAACACTATGTGTGGGCCAGCTGGGCAGATCTATTTCAGTTTGGTGTCACGGGTAGGATAGACAATACACGCTTACCCCAACTGCTACGCTGTGGTGAAGGCTGCTGCAGGGCAGGAACCGCACTTCGGCGCTCACCGGAGAGAAGCGGGGACTCGAGGGGCAGGTTGCCAAGGCCTAGCATGTACAGTGACCTGAAGGAGGTAACGTGGGCTCAAGTTATGGCCTGAGAGTCCTGGCACGTGCACTGGCTTCCCCTCGGAGAGCAGGGCAAGCGTGGCTTCGCACAGCTCTTGGGCAGCCAGCAGCAAGGCTCCTGCAGCGGCGGGCGGGCGGCACAGCCCCACACCGCTCCCTCCGACGGGGCCCTCGGACCAAATTATAAACCAAATGTTTCCCAGCAAGACTGTCACATACCAGGAACTTGTCGGTCAAAGGAGCAGCACAGTGACCTCAAAGTTTTTCCCACAGAAGCTGGGGACTGTGGGTTTGTGGAAGTTCAGTCCTTCGATGTTATATGCAGGCTGGTTTTAATTCTTGCAAACTCTACCCACTGTACTGCTGAACTTGGAGCTGCCCGTTCCAGGGGAAGCATGTACTCAGCAGCTCGCCCAGTTCTCCTCCTGTAAAGGGAAAGAGCAAAACCAAATCAAAGAAACTCATTTACTGCAGAAAGCTGCACTTCGTGCACAGATGTTAAATACCTTGGAAGATGTCTAAGTAAATTGGTGTGGGAAACTGACACCATAATGTTGTTATTCTTGCCTGAAGCCTGTGCTCTGGCACACTGCTCTATTTTCTAACGTAAGGAAAAAGAAATTAAAAACACCCCACCACAAGAGACCTGAGAGAGCCGATGGCCGAGGCTTCTCCAGCGCCGTCTGCACGTGGTGATCGGACCAGCCTGTACGAACCAGTTGCTGCCGTGACTTGCACATACAAGGACTTTAATCCTGATAGCTACTGTAACCATGAGTCATTGTGCAAGTGAAGTATCGTTTGCAGGGGGATCATCCACTGCTGGCTTTTTGGTTCCCTGCTAATTTTTTTACTGCTGCAACCCTAGTCCCTAGAGAGGGACCATAAACACCCCTAAGGTAATGACCTAGCTAAACACGACTGTATTTATAGCACTCTGTTTCCCCTTTGGCACATTTCGGAGCACGGAGAGAGCAATCAGCCCCCTTGAGGGTTATATCCTAACATGTCTGCTATAAATGTTTATCCGACTGATTTAATTTTAGCTTCACCTAGGTCTTCCAGGGACACACAGCAGGCCTGAGCTTGGGAGGCTGGAGAAGCAACACAACGTGACCTTCTCGTGTTCCAGGCAGTTTTCCCTTACTGGGTTAAGTTACCTGTGTGTAACCCACCCGGTACGGCCTCGCAGCGTCACGGCGCTTCACAGAAGGAATTCCAGGACTCCCAGCCCTTTCTGGGTTCAACATTTATTGCTGAAATTAATGATGGAGAAGACAGTGGATTTCATCTTGGTTTTGTGCCATGTAAGACCCTTTACTATGACAATGAAAAGCCCAGAGCTGCCCAAATTAGTATTGCTCTGGAGAGGTAACTCTTTTCTGTCTAGTTGAGTACATTCTTGTGAGAGATGTTCGTTCAGCTACTGAAATAAAAGAAAAATAACATCCTGGGCAGAGTTAGTATCTTGGAAGAAAATCACAAGCCAGAACAATGACATACCTCTGGTGCATGAGCTTTGATGTTGGCTGTCTACAATGATGTCTGCCTGCGTCCTTCACACATTGTCCTATAAATTTCACTCTTGCCAGCAGGTCTCTTCTCAGGCATGGTTTCTCAACAGATGCCAGATCCTACTTAAGAGCCTGCACACTCATTTGCCTGGCATATCTGTGCAGCAGGAGGGTTTGTAGGGAGGTGGCCCAGGTCCCTACCACCATCCATCCTCAAGTAGCCCCAGGGGCAGCAGCTATTTTAACCCACTGCAACTCACTGCTTACTGCCACGTGCTGCTCCTTTGCACATGCTGTGCTTTGTCCCAGGCGTTTGCCTTCAGGCAGCCATTGGCACTTGCAGAGCCACCCTAACTTTTCAGAGATGAGAGAAGCCAGACAAACCAGAAGAGAATCACTGCTGCAACCACTGCCCTCGCTCCATGCTGCGGGTTGGGAGACCTGGCACTGAGGGGTAGGAAAGAGGTAATGCTGGACCACCCCCCACAGGGGTGCTGAGGTGGTCCAGCATAGTCTCCTCAGCTACTAACAACAAATGGACCCTATCAATTAACTGGAATGCTTGACAGATATTTAAGCATCGCTTCACTGGCAGGAGGAAAGATCCAGAAGGATCGTGGTAAGTGCCAAAGTGGTACATGAGCAGCCTCAGGTCTGCATCCCTGCGCAGCACTGCCGAACTGCCACAGGGCTGGTGGGAAAGGAAGCTGGATGACTCCGATGTGACCATTACAGGCAACTTGTCTGAGCAGAAAATGTAAATACACAAAGGAACCTTTGCCAAAAATACAGTGCCCCCCTGCCCCGGTTTCAGGGTGGAGACAGATTCCTCAGGCACACACTTGCATGGCCAGGAATGCTCTGTGCTGCTGTACTATGTTACGAGATGCTGAGGGACCATACAGCTCACAAATGAGGGAGTTTAGTTCAGTAACAAATTTTCCTCTTTTTAAACCAATGTTTTTAAGTAAGCTCTGATTATTTCAGCACACCCACTACCCTGGGGCCCACAGGAAAGCACTG
Organism: Gallinula chloropus; assembly: GCF_964237585.1. Classification (NCBI taxonomy): domain Eukaryota; kingdom Metazoa; phylum Chordata; class Aves; order Gruiformes; family Rallidae; genus Gallinula; species Gallinula chloropus. The sequence goes on from NC_140094.1 coordinate 7,252,038, forward strand.
TGAAGGAAAGCCCAGGCTGTTGGAGCAGGAATAGTTTTGTCAAGTGGCCTCAGTTTGTTTTGTCAAAGGTTTTGTTGCTAAAGAAAACGGCACCGAGCTGCACCATGAGTGATGCTTTGGGACATGAAGCTTTCTCACAGGCTACAGAGTCCCCTTGTCCTCCCTATGCTGGTTGAGAGCAGGCTGAGCCATGGGGCATGGTTACAGCACTAAGGGGGCACTAGGAGACACCGAACTCTTGGCTTTTAAACCCTTCCTTCCCCAAACAGTTTGCTGAATTCTTGGTGCACAGGGTGGTAAGAGCAGCACCAACTGCCTCAAACTCTCACTGCAAGGTCCACCTACCATGAGGTCCAGCTAACCTGGGGATGATCAGTCATTAAGAAGATGAAAATCCTTCCTGGTTCTGCAGCGAGGTGGAGTTCACCCCACTTGGGCAGCGGAAGCAGCTCTGACACCTTCTCACCTCACACTAGGCTGAATCTTAGGCTTTCAGCAGCAAAGCTTTTTACAGGGCTTTGCTGAGGAGCAGACCTAGGTCTTAACAATAATATTAAAAGCAAGAGAGATAAAATCAGTGTTGTGTTTGCTTTACACACAGATCTGCCCGGCGCAGAGTCCCACGCGCAGTTGCGTCACCACAGGGAGGTTCGCTCAGCTCCAGGAGCTGGGGCGAGAAGCCAAGGGTGGGGTGGGGAGCATTGCCACCAAAGTGCCCGCACCATGAAACTACACCCACACCAGCCCACTGCAAGAACAGCCCTGTCCTTCACCCCACAGCTTCCCACTGCACTGGCAGTGGTACTGACCAGGCTGAGGAGCAGGCTGTGTCATAGGTCCCCAGCCAAACATGTCCCCCAGGAGTCCTCCCAAGCCAGGCAGTGAAGCAGAGCCTTCAGACCACAGCACATCACAGACCCCTTCAAGGGAAGCCTCTCCCCTCTTGTTCCATGTGAAATAGATGGCTGTGGAGAAGAACAGCCTTAAAGGAGGTGATCCTGCCAGTGGTGCCTTCCAAACTCTGCAGGCAAAGGACAGCACCCTAGAGCATGGCCAGCATCATGGCTTCATGTTCTCTGCTTGACACAACCTCTCTTCGTGGATGTAAGTGGAGCCCATATCCCCTTAATGACTGCTTAAGGATTGGTTGCGGCTAAAGTACTGTAGAAACAAACATTTCCACCAGACACCAATTAGGAAGCATCTCAAGGCCAAGGAAACAGTGCTGGGCTGGTGGAGCAGGGGTTAACTTGCTGCTTTGGCCACTCACCATCCCATGAAGCAGTGGGTTAAAATACTACAGAGGCTGCTGGAGAAGCTGTGGTGCCTGAGGGACAAGGTGGTGCACAAGAGGAAAGGATGGGTGTGGGGACTGCAGAATGCCTGTGGAGAGCAGCCAGCCTTCCAGCCCCTGACTGGTGAGGAACCCACATCTGCAACGCAAATTGTCTGTGCACAGGTAAGTTGTCATCCTGGGCAAACGTGCAGGCCTGGCCTCCTTTCACTTTGGAAAAGGAAACTGGGATTTTCACCAGAGGTGTTCATGTGGTAGAAGTACCTCCCAGCAGCAAACTACTAGAGAAGGAATAAGCCAACTCTTTCAAGTGCAATTCAACAGAGATTTCTTTAGGGAAAAAAAAATCCCAAATCTTGGGGGTTTCCCTGCCACTCCCAACATTCCCATCCCAGTTACTGCCTGCCTCTACAAAGACCAACGCCCGAGCTGCCTGCCAGCATCAGGAGGTGTTTCGGAGGTGCCCATCCCCAGCTAGCCAGCTCCAGCACTGGGAGGGGAGAAGGCTGCTCCCATGGGGACACCATGTCAAATCAGGCAGCTGACAGGGACAACAGCAGGTGGGAGATAACAAAAGATCTTTCGTAAGGGCAGTTTGACACAAGGCCTCAGTATTTGATATATAATCCAGTTATCAGTATCATAGAAGTTTATAGTCCTGTAATCAACCTACGTATCAAGTGAATAACTTACCTGGCCCGGAAAGCAAACAAAACCCCACAAACTCTGACAGGAGTATGAATGTGTCACATCAGCCAGCCAACAGACTCTCTGTAGGAAAACATGAGACACGCAATCTCTTCACCCAAACAAAAAGATGCACCACGTGCTTCTGAACCTGAATTTCCCAGTTTCTACAGCCACCGTGGCAGGGGGCAAGAATGAGCTCCTGGAGTGCCTGAGACCTTACTACGCTGGCTTGCTGCAGCAGAGCTGTGCATGACCCTACGCTGCAACATGGCCAGACCTCCCCTCCCCAAACAGTGGACCCAATGGCTTCTGCTGGAGGTTTCCTACTGCTCCCCATGGCTCCATCAGCCCTGGAGGTGGCCCAAGTCCAGCTCTGTGCACTGCCAGCTGGGTCACCTGAGGCCACCACCCAGTGCACGTTCAACCGTCCCTTCTCCTGGCACAACAGTGGCAGTGTCCAACTGGTGGGCAAAAATGAACAGTTACATCTTTAACATGCAGTTAGTGGCTCTCAGGGGCTCTCTACAGTCTCACCAACCACAAATTGTTTGAAGAGGACTTTGACCCTTTACCAGACCTTCTGGGCTCCCACCTCCCAACCTGTGCCACCCATGAGGAGCATGGGAAACCTTTGTACCTGCACCAAAGGTGAGTGAAGCAGAAACGCCCCCTCAGACAGCTTCTGCACAGCAGCACACCAACCTCCAAGGGGTCAAACACATTATGTGATAAGAAACAGCAACAGTTGCTGAATAATTTATGTGATCAAATGCTCCAGAAATAGTTTATCAGCTCTCCTGACTATCATTATTTCTGCTGAATCAACAGCCCCCATCAGAGCACACGCTCTAGCCAAAACAAGCAGCGCTGCTACAGGTTAGGAAAGCCATTTAGTAAATTAAATGCACAGCCCATTTGCTCCAGTGAGCCAGCGTGCGGTACATACATGGAGATCTGGGCAGCTAAATGCACGCTCCCCCTGCAGCAGCTGCCTGAGCATACACAACCCATCCCTTCAAGGTTTTTCCATTAACATGCCCACGTGTAAAGCTATAAATCACAATGAAAGAGAACAGAGCAGGCCAGCAGAGGAGCAGGAGAAGGAAAATACATTGCAGGCTGGTTTTGAAAAGGCGGTGATTAACTGTTATCAGGTAAGAGCAGTGGCAGACAGAGTGATTCCACACCTCGGCGGCCTGAAACAGAGGGCTGGGGAAGCAATAAGGAGGTTACAGAGAAACAAGGTGCCACGTGCTCCTCAAAACAGAAACATGGCAACATTTTTCTTTAAAGAGATTAAACCTCTTGGTAACCTCACACACACACGCTTTGATGCAGAATTTACTGCAGGCAGAAAGAAGACCCCAGCACTGACTTTGGCAGAGAAAGCGGGGCCAAAGGAGGAGTGCACAGTGAGGCACACAAGTGCCTGGGCTGGAGGACGGTTGGTCCTGCTGCCCTGGTACCCGTGGGACACTCAGTGCTGCTGCAGCTCCACAGCCTGCCCACAGCCCACATGGGGACACCACGTGCTCCAGCTACCCCTCCACCTCAGAAAGTGCCACCTGGGATTTGCTGGGAGGAATGTTATCAGGTCTTGACTACAAACATTCCTCACTCCTACCATCCGAAATCCTTCTCTGCCACCACCTTTCTCCAAATGGCAGCTGCAAACCTCTCCTTGTGCAGAGTTGGCAGATTTTCAGAAAAAGAAAGAACGGCCATGGGCTTGCTGCAGAACAGATGATAATCTACTCAGCACTGGGATTACATGACTTCTTTTGCTAGTGGAAGAGCACACATGGTACACAAGGCCCCATGCCTCCATCACACTCCATGGAAGCACACTTGTGGGATCACCTTGGTAGATCTGGCAGCAAAAGAAACCACTGCTTAACTTGCTTTGGACAAGAGGAATCCCAGCAAACGCTGGGATCATCAGCTCAGAACACAAATTCCCCTTCTATTTGGTACTAGTAACATGCAAACTCCCACCTGCCTGCAGAAGGCAATCTTGTTTTCTACCCTCGATGGTGCTGGGGTGCATTAGGCTTCACAGGAACACCTCAGAACCAGCCAGTTAATTTGCTGTGGTGCATCAGTTCACTGGGCGGTGCAGAGCACACCGGTGTGCATGATGAGGCAGGAAAGCCACTGGCTGCCTGTCAGCCACCAGAGAGGTTCCCATCTGCACAGACTCCCCGGCACAGCACCCACTCGCTGTCTGGCAACAGCGGGTTTGGTGCCACCCAACGCAGCTGCTAAACGCAGGGACTGCTTCAGCACAACAACAAAGTCACACTAACAGGTTTAGCCAAAGCTGTGTGTCTCCCTGCTATGGAAACCGGTCACAAGAACCAAAAAGCTGCCCAGAGATAAGAGGTTTGTGTGTTGCTCTCTCCTAATCTCCCCCATTCCCATCTGAAACTCTAAACCTGATGAACAGCTACATGGGCACATTACAGCCAGCCCCACACAGCAACCCAGGCTTTTCCCATCAGGGCTCTGCCAGCACGGTACCAAGGGTCACACCGAGGCACAAAGGTATCTCACCTGCACCTGCAAATGACCTCATGCTTCATCTTCCCAGAACAGACTCCCCACATATAGACAGACCACAGACCTTTAGGTTGTAAGGCCTTAAGAGACTTGGTTAGTTGTTGTTCTCCAGAAGTCCAAGCAAACTGGAGCTGGCAAGAGAGCTCGGTGATCCACAGCTGTGTGAGAGATACAACCACATTTAGGAAAAAAACACAATGAAAATTGCAGCTTGTCCTTGGCTACTAAGAGCAGAAAACGTTCTGACTGAAACTGTAGTAAAAGGTGAGCTGAGACACAGAAAACCTTTGGAAAACTGGGGACAACTGAGCAGCACAATCACTTGGAGACACACAGGTTAAAATCTGTCAGGACAGCGTTCACTGAGTTCACCCTGTCTCAGCATGGTGGCCCATGTCCAACCTTCTTTTCCTATGTACCTAAACCCAGTGGTGTTTCACACCAAGCAACCCAAGAGCCAGAGCCTTCTGTATTCTGTACTGCAGTCTAGGTGTTAGGTATTGGCTGCTCTATACATCTCAGCAATCATTTTTCCTGCTTTTTAACCACTTAAGTAAACTCTTTCCAGGACTTGTGCACTCTGCTCCCACCCACCTAAGCCCAGGCACCGCAGCCGGCCCTCCTTGGCCACGACACACCACAGCCCTGCGCTCACAGCCCGGGCCTCACACACGGGCTGCGCCAGGCTCGCAGGAACCTGCCCGTGAACCGTCCTGAGCAAAGCTGGGCTTTGCCCAAAGCAGCCGCCTGACAGACCGTAACTGGCGCAACACCCAAACATTTCCCACATAGAAAAGCATGGCCCTGCCTTGTGAGAGCCCGAGCACGCGGGGAAAGCTCAGCTGTCGAGATGGAACGATAAGCAGGGACTCGCAGAGGGGAGGGCACGTGGCTGGCAGGCCTGCACGGGACGGCGGGGCACGAGGCTGCCCTGGCACGGCGCTCCGCTGGGGCCGGAGCTGGCGGGGTGTCCCGGCACGCAGCGCAGGCAGGCCCCGGGGTGCACAGGCCTGTGTAGGTACGGAGTGCAGCGCAAGCTTTCCTTCTTGAATACAGATAATTGATCTGACTAAGCTGCACTTGTGTGTTTTCTATTTTATTTTTTTTTTAATTCAAGTTTTGGGTTTTTCAGTTTATTTTACAGTCGTCTTTGTTTGAAAATGCCTGTATTTATATGGTTTAGAAAGAACCATCTGGAGTCACGTCCTGAAAAACACATCCTTCTGGCAGACAACTTGGGTGCTTCTGAGTAATTAGCCTGTGTTTATACAACCATAGGGCACTCTCGGGTTTTTTATTTGTGAGCACACTCTTCATTAATTACTGCGTTCTCCACGGAGTGAGAAATAACCTCCTGCCTCCCAAACCCAGCTGCAACACCCCCCCACGTACACAGGCAAGATAACACATACTCAACAAGCAACTGTGACTTGCGCCCTCGCTCCAGCCACGCTGCTCACCCACCTCCCTGGTGTGGCTCCGTGGGGCTGTGCCCCTGGAGCTGGCTTTCCACCTGCCTGCCAGCACAGTGGAGCCTGGCAGCTCTAGCTCCATCCCACAAAGCCTCTGCTCCATTAAACACCTGCTAAGGGTTCTGCCACTTCTCTGCTTCCAAACCAACAGATTTATTTTGGGTTTTTTCCATCCATACCACCCATTTCAGACTTCCTTTAGCTTTAAAGCTTGTCAGGTTTTCGGAACACACCTATATCACCTGATTTAAGGAACAACTAAAAGCTGGACCCCTTCAAGATCAAAGGCCTTCAAAGAGCCAATTTACCCCAAATCTCCAATACCTTTGAAAGCTGTATAGTCTTTTTGAATTTTAGTCATAGTCTGCTGAAAACACAGCACGTTTGACCAGAGCTCAGCCCCACAATGCGTTTGTCTTCAGCAACTCCCCAAGATCCCCAACTCAAACGTGACACCTTGCTTTCTTAACCACCTCAAAAAGCTCGAGCCCTCATTTCCAGCTCCCCAGCTACAGCAGCTGATCTGCCAGTGCACCTTGGATGATGTTGTGTAACAACAAAAACCTGTTTGGCATAATAAGGCCTGAAGAGATTTAATAAGACCTTGTGAAAGGAAGGGGAAAAAAAGTGGGGGATAAAGACAGGCTGAAAAGGAGTTTATTAAACAAGCCTCAAAGTAATTTCTTCCCTGGAAAAAGCTTCCTCCAGCTCCTCTGGGAATTGTTCTTTCTATGTGTCCAAGTGTATTTCAATGCAAACTCCTGTCATCTCTAGCACTACACACAAAACCATCAACTGTCCCAAGCATCCAGGTCAATGCTCTCAACCTTTTCCAGTCTGCAGCCCCAGCTTGTAACCACAGCCATTAGCTCTTCTGCACAGCCACGTCAGCCTGTTTCACCACTGGCCTGACTGTTGTAGTTACACAGTGCAACTTGCAAAGAAGTTCAGGGACCAAAATCAGATTTAAAACCCCTGCTCTACACAGCTTCTGCAGAGGTGAGAGTGTTCCCAACGAAGACACGGCGATCATTGCGCATTACACCTCCGTATCAGTCGTGTGATGCAAATCCAGAATTGCCATTAACAAATGTCATTGTCACATGTATTAAGGACATTTAAACAACTTGAAAAAGCTCAGATAATCCTGCTTACTCAGAAACTTTGCTGGCTAAGTGAAAGGAAGGTTGTGCTAAAATTTAAAAGTACAGGAGGAGAGGCAGCAAATAACCAAGGAAAAGGGCAGCCCTGAAGTCCAGTAAAGTCCCAAAGTTCAGAAAGACTCAAGTCTTCAGACTGACAGTGCTGCATTCACAGATTTAGTTTTCCCCAGCATCTACCTACAAAAGGACTAAGCCTTAAGAGAGACAACTGCATACATGGTGCTGCTGCTGCATGCCAGCAGCTACTCCCGATTCGGGGTTTGAGAAAGTCCCAGAGGCAGAATAATCCTATTTAGTTCCGAGAGATCAAACAGGATTTGTGAAAGGGCAATATCCATGGATTAGTGAAATGTTCTCAGTTTAAGCGTGGTCATTTTGCTATCACATTCAGAGAGCAGTTTCACCTGTGGATATAAAGAAAGTCTTTAACCATGTCCATCGACATTAGAACTACACGAGAAGTGACATTCAGGTATATGAGCCTGTATGAAAAAACCCAGGACTGATACAATGCTAACACCCCCTACCTACCCCTCACGCAATTTTGAGTCGCTCATCCATACAGAAATGCTCTCCCACAGCCCTACACATCATCAAAGGGCACGTGTAACACCACAGCACCTCTGCCTTAGCAAAAATGAGCCCATAAACGTTCTCTAGCCATCTAAACAAGGTTTTCTTCCTTCTGAAGAAAGTATTTGAAGACACTACCAAAATGCCAGCAGTCTAAGCTGACAGAGTCCATACTGATATTATCTACAATTAATTCATAGTGAATCCAAAGTGATGCAGCGATGCAGGTCCCAGCAGACAGCGGTGTCCCTAGCCATGCTGCAGTTACAGCAGTTAACCGTTCTGAAGAGCTTCTAGAGCTCATTGTTGACGAGGGCCTTAGCAACAGCTTAGATATGACACTTTCCAGTCTTTGCTTTTAATTCTCTGTGCTCTGCCTCCACTACGAAAGCAGCAGTACCATTCAGCTCCCAACAGAAAAGCCTCTATCCACTCAAGGCAACTGTGAACAAACTGCACCCAAAAGAAAACTCAGCCCCTTTAGGTCCTGGGAAAATACAGCTTGGTGGAGCACACTGATGGTTCGTGGCCCCAGGCAGAGACAGGCATCACTGGAGGGACAGGGACCTGCTGAAGGGGTCTGCTGTCCCACTATGCTGCAGTGGAGATCCTGGGAAAGCACCATCTAAATGCACACAGCGGGCAGGAACCTGATTATCAGCCAGACAAGCACCATAAATAACCTAAACAGATGCACGGCTGTTACTTTGTGATAAGAACAGGGGCAGTCAGAGGTGCAGAAACCTCCCCATCTTATTCATCCAGCGCAGGACAGCTCCTGCTCTCCCTGAATATTCATCCCCTTACCCCAAAATGTTTTCATCCTTTTACAATTAGGTATATTTAAACTCATACAAGGATATTTTAATACCCATCCAACTTTTTTATTTGCAGCAACATCATATCCAACAGGTCTATAGAGTAAGGGCAGCCAGATCAAGTCAAGATAAGGATCAGTATATTCTCCATGCGTATCCCACCAGCTGTGGCTACACAGGACTCCAAGAAAAGAAGTTTAGCCAAAGATGTGATCCCATATGGGAACACTGTGGCTCAGTGGATAGCACTGAGGGTGCTGTGCTTGGTGGGACTGCTCTTAAGAAAACTTCTTTTCTCAGGGAATTTTATCTCCCTCTTACCTGAAATAATCTTTGGTTTTAGGGCAGTGCCCGGTCACATTGTGACAGGTCAAGGCTGAGTTAGCATTTCCACTGTTCTACCACACATTTCTTGAATCCTTTACAAACCCACCATAAATACTCACCAGGGACTCCAAGAGGCTTTATACACCCTCATTACATGATTAGACAGACCTTTTTCCTTTAGACAGCCTTCACATCCTAGACTGAGTGCCTGTAGTTCACTGGGTTAAGGATCCCCTGTGTTTGTTCTGGAAGCTGACCATTTGCTGTGGTATTTGAGCCTGGGTTGGCTATCCTTCACCAGAAGCCCAAACTGCTGGACACTCAACCCTCCTTGAAACTCACAGGCCTGTTGAGTCAACTTGCTGACCAAACAGTTGTTCTCTAAACTGATTTCCATCACACAGGCCACTGCAATGTACATCTGAGGTGTACTTGGCCACTTCGACATAGCTGGGCTGTTACAAAGCTTACGTATGTTCCTGAAACGATGATCTGAAGTTCAGCCATCACCAGTGGAACTCTTCACAATACAGGAGGCTGGGGTGGGGTTACATGTCTCTACTGTGGGTACTGCAGGTTTGACCTGTACCCTACATTCTCCCACAAGGCTGATCTAACCGTAGTGGCTCCCAATGTAAGGATGTTCCCTGGGCATTTTCAGAAGACTGATTTAAGAACACAAATGTGTTTGGGCCAAGCTTTGCAGTTCCATCACACCATGAGCTTTTTACATTAGCCTAAGCTTGTGTCTGTTCAATAAACACAAGCATAAGTTCCAGAGAGGAACACCGTCCTCATCCCAAGGCAATTCACTGAACTGCTGGGAAGAGGAACAAACATGTTTAGTCAGTAAGCCAACACTCCACTACTTCTGCACTTGTTATTTAAGCCTCTTGTTTCATCACTAACATGAAGCTGTAAGTGATCACCACGGCTTCTCAAAATGACAGCAGGTATTTTGCTTTTCTTTTTTCCCCCCAAAGGAAGAATATTCTCATTTCCTTTCCCAGTCACCAAAGCAGCCTGTCCCAAGAGAAACACCACAGAAAATTCAATCCAACACTCAAGTTACTGATTTGACACACACAGGCTAATAAAAGGGGTATGGAAAAGGGGTGGTAACTCAAGCTGTGTTAATATAAAATTGTTTTCTTTAAGAAAAAAGTGGAAGATCTATCTTCAAGTAGACAACTTCCAGAGCCTAAAGTTACAGTTTCCCTTAAACCAACACAGATTAACTTGCTTGCTGACAGGAGAACCCCCCCAATAACCTCATTATCAGGTGTGAGGCTGGAACCACACAAGCTGCCCGGGGTCACTTTTCGGTTCCACAACTGTGATTTTGGCACTTCAGCTTTTCCCAGTTACTTCTGAGAGAGAAAAACAAGGAAAGAAAAAACAAGACAGACAATAAACAATCCGTGTTTTAGCCACACTTTGGCTTGATCCTTCCTTATCTTCTCGGGGATATACTCCTCTGTTCACAAATATAGCACAGTCCAAGTAGCAGTTTATTTTAAGCTGACAAGTAAGGCTAGGAGACAGCAAGCTCACATGGTTTGGGTTCAGTTACCTTATTCTGTACCAGTAAACAGACCTCAACGCTGCAGGCAGCAAACACAAATCAGGACCAACACTGGGCCAACAGCTGCAGCTGGATTCTAGAGCTCAAAATTACACCAGGGTGATGAACACCAGGCACAAGCAGTGTACTGAACACCTGAGTGGAAGGGCTGGGGCTGCTGTTACCAGAGCCCTGATGTTTGTTTCCTTTATGGAAGGCCAGCGCTCCTTCAGGACCCACAAACATTCTCCAAAACTGGATTTATCGTAAGATCAGTAATGAATCTTATTGTAAGAACATGTCCTGTACAGAATGTTGATCATACATCTTTACACCTGACAAAAAAAAACCCAAAACACAACAGCAAAAAAACCCTCCTCAGAAAATTACTGGCCAAATTACCAGGCTGAGACTGGCACCTCACTCCCACCATTGGATTCTGAAGTGAGGTATCTTGCAAAGAACAGGAAAAGCATGAAACAGTAAAAAATGAGATTTCAGCAAACTCAGCCACAGGATATAAAAAAGGAGAGCACAGTAGTTAATCCTTCCACTGTTCTCTAAGATTTTATTTAACTTGCAATGAAGAACAGAACACAGATACAACTGCAGGACTGGCAGTAACGGCAGGAGTGCTACTGCTTCCCCAAGAGAATTGCAACATAACCCAGAGACATGAAGTTATGATGCTTGTTGGTAAACTGGCTCTGCTGCCTCTCATTTCTTCAAGACAAAGTCTTAATGGAAAAAAAAACCCAGACAAAAAAAAAAAATCCCACTTTGACGTTAAGCTTCCACTTCAATAACTGATTTCTTCCAGGTATCAGCCTAGTAAACCAAGATTTATTTGCTTTTAAAGCATAAAAATACCCTTTAAAGACAATCACCAAAAGCCTCCAAAAACCAAGTCCTGTTAAAGGGGTTTTTTTTTTCTTTAAGGCAAAGAGTTTGTGTCAGAGAACTATTTTGGCATAGATTAATTTCATTTTATGTGATTTTTTTTCCAAATACTTAGCTTATGCAATTCCTCAGAAGGCCCAGGAACTGTTTTAAAGCAATTAAAGATACAAGCTAGTAATCAGTACCAGTTTGCAGCTTTTCTTCAAGTCTTTCGTGTCCAGACAAGCATTAAAAACCCCAGCTCAAGTCAATGGGCATCACAAGGCAACAGTAGGTATTAGTCACCTTGCTCTCCAAGAAGCACTTCCAAGCCAAGCCACAGGCAAGCTCCTGAGCGTTAGAAGAGCCTCCCCAGGTTTCGCAAGTGTAAGGCGTTATACCTCTTATAGCAAAAATTAAAACAGTTATCAGGAAGAAATCACCTTCTCAATCCTTCCCATCTAACAATCTCTATACAACCAACACACCCAGCAAGCTGGGTTAGCAGCGTAGTGCTGTTAGACCAAAGCACTCTACTCACACGGGCTGACACTGAGGACCCCGTGGGTACTGGCTGAGAAATAAATACCCCTGACTTCACTGGAGAGTCACCATCTCGTGTTTAACACACTCCTCAGCTCAGCTCAGCTCAAAAGGCACAGCCTAAAACTTGCTGCCATATACAGGATCTGTCCTGTTCCACCTCTGCTTCCCCCCTCAAGGCACGGCTGACTCTTCCACGTGCTGGTTCAGCTACACCAGCAGAAAACCTTCCACTTCTTTCTCCATGGTTAGGGAAAGCTTTCAGAAGAAACCCGAGTCAATGTTTACCTCTGCCAAAGAGCTCACCCTTCCCTGACACCCCCTAAGCCATGACCACACCAACTCAGTGAACTCCCAGAGCCAGTAGGGCAGCTCCACAGGCACACCTGGCACGGAACACAGCTACTCAGCAGGAAAGAAACCTCCTGAAGGTTTAGCCAGTTAACTCCCAGAGCTGGGCTAGTTATAGCCAAACCTGCTGCTGGGAAGGGCGCAGGACATCATGAGTGCTTCTTTCAGTGGGCATTCCCAATGCCATCAGCTGTGCTGCACCACGAAATCCATGCCAAGGTGCACAGCCAGCATGGAGGAAAGTGGCTGGAGGAAAAGGCACTAGAAAGGAAACACCAGATCAACCACTGGAAACCAGGATACAGCTGAAGGATATGCTTGGAACAACAAAACTATACAGCCAAGAACTGCTTTCAGTGACTGTTCTGAAAGAATTTGTCCTATATCCTGCCACCAGCCAGAAAACCTGGTATTCACACAGCCTGGAGTCAGCGCTTGCAAAGAAACTCTTCCTTGCTGGAAGCTGTTCAAATCAATCCACAATCTCTTTCCTTTGGCTTGATATTTGTAATTTGGGTAAATGGAAACAATTCCAAGTACTTCTTTCACACTTGGAGGCTGGGAAGACGATAGCAAGAACTGTCTTTGAGTTAAAAACTATATGTTAGACTCACAACTGAAAAATTACTGTGGATAAGGCTAAATTCACTCAAGTGATTGTAATTGTTAAGCCAATATAAGCTGAGAAAACACTTTCTAAAATTCCACATTTAAGTAACTTTAAAAGAGCAATTTACAAAAGAAGACAGTGTAAAAAAAATGACTTCTTTTCATCTTTGTAATCCACAAAAAGCCTCATTTTTGGAAGCTAAAGCGGACCACTTAGCAAAGGCTTAGTCAGCATCAAACCTACAAAAGTGATTAAAACGTTTTCACTCACGGGGTGCAGGAAACATTAAAACAGCCAACACTTCTTAATTAATTAAACTGCCAGAACAGCAAACACATCACCAGTGCAGTGGTGGTGTGTTTCCACACGCCAAACTTGTTGTCCAAGAGGTACCTGAGAGGCTTTTGTGTGAAAGGACATGTCATGTCCAGAGAGAATGAGCCCCTTTCGAAAGAGCTGGCTGCTTCCCGAGGTTTCTGATGGAAAGCAGGGAACCTCCTGTAAAGAACCAGTCTCACAGCAGAAGTCTGAACTAAGAGGATTACTGGGTCAAAATTCCAGCAGATGGGGAAAGGGTTTATCTGCACGTTGGAGAGGCACAGGGCTCCTGGATAACAATGTAATCATAGAGAAAAGGAACAGTTTCTCAGGCTTTCCCACTTCAGAGTTGAATTTTTCTACTTTTTTTCATACTTGCTAGTGTCTATGCTGCAGTCAGCTGCTCAGCAGAATATATTAACACAGGCAGAGCTCCTTCCTACTGCAGCTAAAAGGCTTCCTGTACCTTCCAGGCAGGAGAAATAAGTACTTTGACAAGCTACTGGCCTAATTAAAGATGACAAAGGCAAGATGTCCAGGTTGAAAGCTGCATCTCAAAGAACCAGGGCATGTCACGAGAGCAAAATGCTCACCATGAGGCACTTGCACCCTTCTATTGCTTTATAACAAAGCAGGATGCAGCTGGGCAGAAGAGAGCTGGGTAACAGTCCTTACATAACTATCAGCTACTTTGTTTCATCTTAGGTGACACAAATCCACACCATAAACTTTTCACAGCATCAGTCAATGGGTTTGTTTAAAGAGGCAGTAAGGTCATCCTGTTTTCTCCCCGTTACCTTTTCCAAGTTTCATCCAAACTCTGCAGGGCTGTGCAAGAAGTCAGTTAAGAAAGCGACACAGGGTAACACCTGAGTGCTCTCTCAGCAGTGAGAGAAACAAGGTACAGGTTATTTCCACGTGGAAAGAAAGCGTGCAGCAGTTCATGTATTTCTCCTAGCCTTTCCCCACTTTCCAGCTGGTATTGCACCATCAAATAAGGTCTTCAAAACAGTGCAAAAGCAGCAACAATTTTGTCCAGACCATTCTCCTGCGACTTCCCAGCTAATCAAACCTATTTATAAACCCAAGCAGCACCAATAGGAAATAGCACCGCAAGGATTAGATGAGATTATGAGACACTATTATTAGGTTATATTTTTGCACTCTGGTTTTCTTCATCTTTTAGAGGAGACTTTAATCTCTGCTTGTAGAAATCCCTTAGTTTTGTTTAAATAAGTGCTGTTACGCTGACATTTGCATCACTAGCATGTGCCTGTTACTATTATTGCTCAGGCAAGATGCAGATTTTCATTTTGTGCTTCAGTGTATGAAAAATAAATGTCTCCTGTTACCAGTTAACTATTCTAACCACAGGAACTTCACAGTGTACTCAAACATGCTATTTTCAGTCATCAAAATATACCAGCATAATAATGTGCTGTCCACAGGCAACAAGGAGTATCTAGGAAAAAACTACTGTGCCGCTCTCATGCTCTTCCAGCCCTTCCATAAAGGCAGGAAGCTAACTTGTAAAAACTACTCTGTAACTCACTGATTACTTCACTTGGATACCCAGTTTCTACAGTTCTCAAACCTGAAACATCCTGTGCAAGGTACCACTGGTGCCACGACGATCCCGGTGCAACATCTGCTGCAATAAGAGAAAAATCTTAAAAGGAAGTCAAAAAACTTTATTCACACCAGAAACACAGACTTCAGTGGAATTCTCCTTTATCAAAATAACCCCATTATGGTTACTTACATCTTTGCCGTAAGAGAACTGTACAATATATATATAAATATATATAAAATAAAAAAAAAAATCAACTTTTGTGCTCAATATTAATCATCATCATCTTCCTCTTCATCGCTGATCACATATTTCTTATGCTTCTTACTTGCTTTATCATCATCCTCTGCTTTTCTCTTTCCAGAAGGTTCACCTTCCTAAAGGCAAAAGAGGACAAAACTAAACTGATGTACTTCAAGCTAAAAGAACAAACCTCAGAAGAATAACACAGCCTCAAAGTCTTTCTTGTAAGGAAGCAACATGATTCCTTCTGGTTTTCCCATTTCATATTACTGTGATGCTGTACTGCTCATGTATACATACTTAAAAGTCCAGGCAACATTGCTACCAGTTGCAAACACAACTGCAGCTCCTTTTGTAAGCTGGATGTACAGCACATGCCCTGTGTATCACGCTCAGCAAGTCTTCAGAGCCTGGACAGTTCCTTAGGAGTTGTAGTGAGTTTTTCAATATGCAGATGCCTTCTCTTCAGGCAGCCTGGGAAGCTTTGCTAAGCTTTCAGACTAGTGACACTTGTGTACCTTAAATGACAGCTACTGAGGCAAAGAAGAAATTCAGGAAGCAGGTAGAGGAGAAACCACCAGTACTGAGAATCAACAGCACAGTTCAGTAACTAGACTAGTTTAGGAGGCTTCAAAGAACTCAAATCACCGAGTGTATTAGCGGTTTGCACGCAATACCCTAACAACTTTTATAGGCTGGATGCCTAAATTTTTGTACTTAGATATAGACTCAGCATGTTGATTTTCATTCCACATGCATTCCCACCAGCTCCATTTAAATCATCCTTCAAAACAACTCTATGAATATGTTTAATCAAACTACAGATCACTAGTTCTTAATGCAAAACATCAATTTTTAGAGGAAAAACAAGTGCTAAGTCAATTACTGTTTAAAAATAAGAGTATCTATAAAAATACCTTTGGGTCTAAGTAACCTCATGCCTTTTTCCATTTGTGGGTCTTGATTTTGGAGTGGGTTTTTTATATATTTTTTTTTCTTTAAAAGCAACACATATTACTTGGATATTAAGAAGCAGCAAAGATTGAGTTTCAGCACTTTAATGAATTAATAGTTTCAAAACTATTTTTTTTTATTCAGACCTCTTCATTCTGTATTAGCTCACTAAGTTAGGAACTAACTTTAAGAACTGAAAACAGAAATTAGTAGTGGTTGGAAGCTTTAACGATAGCTTCTTCCTCAGAACAAGCATTCTCTTGTAATCTATCTAGGTTATTGATAAATGATTCAGCTTCCTGTTCAGCAGAATATCCCCATTAACTACAGTAACACTCTCTGTCGTGTGGTGATAGTGCATTAACACCGGAGTCACGCTTTCAGCAGTGGTAACAAGTTGTTATCAGGACCAAGATGTGAGCTGTGTTGTTGACTGACAGCACATGAAAGCAAGTCTGCCTCAAAGGAAGCCCGTGTTTCACATATGTGGATACCTATTGCAAACACCACACTTCCTCAGTGGTGACTGAAAGTAGCTGTGCACCGCTGGTGGAGTTTTTTCCTGTAATATCACAGCACCCCTCCGTGGCACAGATGGGAATATTACCTTTAAGTCATGCAATTTTAAAATGGAGGCTATTGCTCCTCAAGCAGCAGAGGAACACTGTTCACTAGACCTCTTCTTCTGAGAGACTGCCACTGCAAAGTCCTGACACTGCTACAGCATGAACAAGCAGTATCTTAGAAAAACTGAAACAACTGAATGCAATTAAATAAACCATTATAGCCATTTCTTAAAAGAAACGGTGACTATAGGGCATTAAAAATATTCCATTTGCTTACACCAACCTACTCAAACTTCCTTTTTAAAAAAACCCAATTCTGCATGATATTCTATGCATAAATATTTAAATTAAATATGATTTACAGTAAAACAGAGCAGGAAGATCAATCTAACTAGCACTCCATTCTCTCATAATGTAGTAAAAGCCAACTAAGGTGAGTCCAGTTTGCATTTCTTATTCAGCCAGATCAGCGACGCTGACGATCGGCAGAGCTCAGGAGTGTCCAACTACCCCTCCTCAGCCACGCTTGGCTCGAGGGAAATGCCAGCACAGCTCCAACTGCAGGCTGTGCTATGCTGACTGACAGCAAGAGGACAGTTATTCAGACATCACCAGCTCTGTAAGAAAGAAAACTAACAAGCTACTAAAAGCAAGCGGGCCAAATACCAGGCCCAATACTGGGCCCCCCAACCCAATTCCCTCTTGAACAGGGCAGTGGGAAGCCACGAAGCCAGTGCCAGTTGTCCTTTGCTGTGAATTCCAAAATCCCCTCTCAGCTTCCCAAGGCAGGCAGTAAATGTCCTAGGGCCATTCATCACAGAAGTGCTTTAGAACAAGGAGCAAGGGTCAGGAAAATAAGACTACGCAGGTATGGCCAATACAGAACAAAGTCCAGATACTTCCTGGTTTCACTTCTACCACTGATGCAAATAGTTAAGTTTTAATCTCAGACCTGTTATCTGTCCATTTTGATAAGCATTACTCAGCAGTGCTGTATCAGAAGTGACGTTACTTTAAATGACCGAAACCTCAAGCTGTGATATACACACAGACTGATCGCTGCGGGATGTAAGCAAACTAACTGCAAACCAGTAAAACACGACTTCAGAAGAGGAAACAGCACTGCTGCTGTAGCTAACACTAACCTGATCATTGCCTCACATTTAGCATGATATTTGGGTGATGAATGACATCTATTTAGCAACAGACATGAAATCTTTCCGTCTTTTTTAAATGCTTCTATTTAGAAGAGGAGAAATACCATGTGAAAATGTCTCCACACTTCCACAATAAACAGGAGAGGACCACATACCTTAGGACACAACACTACACTAGGATTCTCTTATTAAGTCTTCTTACTGCTTGCACAATTTCAGTGAAGTCACTTTACATAACTCTGCATACATAGAATCATAGAATGGTCTGGGTTGGAAGGGACCCCAAGGATCATAGAGCATTTTTCCATCTTTAAGCCAGTAATAACAATAGTGACCTCCTTTGGGAATCACTCAGGTCTATGAACTAATGCAGTGCAGAAGAAATCAGTGATTAATTACCATGGAAAACATGCCAAGTCAAATGACACATTCATCACAGCATAAATGAAACTACAAAAGCCTCAGCTTTAAAAAACAGATTGAGTGCAGGAAATGTTCCTGACTAAAAACGAGTAGCTTAAGAACAAAATTCCTTTCTTACCTCATCACTAGTAAGTTTCTTTGCCTTGAGTAGTCTTTGGGCTTTATCTTCATCTGAGCCCTCATCACTGTCAGAAGAGTAGATCCTAGCACGTTCCTCTACAGAGGAAAAAATGAGAAGAGAAATATTTATCTTTAGCTGACGTTGGTGAGGAAGAGGAAATATTAAAAACAATGCTCTTACAATGAGTCCCATAAAAAGCTGGTAGAATCTAACTCCAGAGTAAACAAAATAAACTTGTATGAACTGAATTTATGTCTCAAATGAGATACATGAGGAGACATATATACTGGCAAAATAGAATCTTACCAGGATTCTCCTATGAAATTAAACCATCTGAATCACATAGATTACGTGCTGGTAAGGTTTATAATTACCTCTGATGCCACCTTTGTATCTGTTTTTGATAGCTGCTAGACTGATTGCATCATCTCCCTCATCATCATCATCATAGCGATCAGGTTCCAAGTAGTTTGCACTCAGACCCCGCTGATGCTGCTTCTCACGCATTCTTCGCTGCTGAGATTCCCTGCGAATGGAAGCTCTTAATCTCTCCTCTTCTTTCTGTCCAAAGAAAGAAGCAATATATAAAGACTGAGGGGGGAAAAAAACCCCTCAAAAACTCAAGAGCACCTTGTATTCTACTGTAGCTTCTGAAATAATTTCACAGCAGTGTAAAGACTGTAAATACTCTGATGTTTTGTAATCTATAAGGTCAAGCAAATTGCATCCATAGCTGACAACTCTTGCCTCTAACTCCAAAATACACTGGTTTTCATAGTTGTAAAATGTCTAGAGCTGTTCAGCTATGTTACAGTTGTGAGCGTTTTGGGGTTTTTTTTGGATTCAATCAGTAGATAAGTGAGCTACGTGCCACAATACCTTTATCATTTCTGTGCGCTGAGACTCTGGATCACGACCTGCCATTGGCAAAATACGAATTTTCTGGGTCTTTGAACATCTGTCTGCCAGAGAGAGAGTCATCTTCCTGTGAGTGGCACTGTCTGTAGAGTGTGGCCTGTTAAAAAATTGCTATGGGTTAAATACCTCTTAAAGAAATGTCGCCATTTTTAAAGGACATTGGCAGAGCCAGGACACTTAAGATTTCCAAGATTCCCATGTACAAGTGTAAAAGCATCATCCTTTATTTATTTATGTGCATTCTAACAGCCACTGAAGATATCAGTTCCTCTCTCAAGCAAACCATCTGCAGTCCATCACCAGCCTAAACAGTCATCTTCACAATAACCTAAGATATCCTATTCATCTTGATAGCAACTGTGCATCAGAACAGGGCTTAATTTCAGGGAATATTTGTATTCTTTCACATTCAGACAAGGACTGTCACTTAAAAGTGCTAATTCAAATACCTATATATACACTATATATATAAAAATACATGTAGTCTAATTTTCATGAATAACGAATTAACCTGTCAAACTGGGACACCTAATTTAGAAAAATTCTTATGCACTACTATCTTTGGAAAACAGCACATTCCTACTAAACAGTTAAGCTCCAAAGGTTTGCTAACTGATCTTTTAAAATACCACTTTGTAACCCTTAATTGCAAAAGAGTATCAATGTTTCCTATAGAATAACAGGTTTACCTGAAGGTCAACTTTGTCTTGAAAACAGCCTGTCCTTGTAGACCTGTCCCTTGTCTGATAAACAAATGGTTGTGATCTCCCTGCAGCGGTGCCTTGTACACGTCAAAGACCTCATTGCCCAGGTGGAGAGACATGCTAGAAAGAGATTTGTGTATCAGTCATTAGATAAAAGTCACTGCAGTCTATTTTTTGCCTCATTTATAAATGGAGAAAGCCTTCATGTTTCCTTTTTACATGCAGCCAATAATTCTAGTTCAACACAAATTAATCAGAGCAGAAAATTTTCAAAGCACCAGGACGACAATACTTTCTGCTGTGCAGAACTGACACCAAAGTTTATTGCTCTTCCAATTTTGCACCCCATGGCATTTCACTGTAAGAACAGCCACGTTCCTTCAACAGCAAAAAGCCCCAACCAACCTTCCATCCGACCATTTGACTATCCGTGCGTTGCTTTCTCTGATCTCATTCCCTTCCTCGTCTCGTCGCATCCGCCAGCGTATTGTGTTTTCTACCTGTGGGGAAGAAAACCCCAAAAGTTTTCTAACTCATAGTCAGGAATGCTGTGGTAAAATGTACTCAAGAATTACAGTTAGAAAGGCTAGGTAATTTGCTGCATGATGCAGAGAAATGAAGGTGAATGGTTTTGCTTTTACAGGTGTCATGCAGCTGTCAAGATGTTGGGTTTAATTTATTACTTCAGCTTTCCTCAGTGCTGTAACTGGCCCACCCTTTCATAGCCTGAACCATAACTCAAACCACCATTCTACAAAAACACCTGAAGGAGACTTTGAGGAAACGTGGCTAAATGACTGCAAAAGAGAGAAGGAAAATTAACATTATACCTTGAGTTTTAACCTAGTTCTACCCTCTTCATCAAGCATCTCCTCATCTTCAAATTCATCTTCATAATACTGGGGATCAAAAGGTCTGTAATAAATTGTAAAATGCAGCCTTTATCCTTCTAGAAATTAATGCAGATTATTCTAGAGTCATGCAAGGTTACAGATGATAGATGATACACAGGCACACAGTAGGCACTGCAGCGGTGCAGCAGCCAGTAATTTACTGCACTGATCATACCCCACAGGAGGCCAACCCAAGTGTCTTTGCTACCATCAGTCACAGCCCCTTTAGCCCTCAGCCTCCCTCAAAGGCTCTACACCTAAGGAAAGCAAGTCTGTCTCAGAAAATAGTTTCCTTAGTATCAGGACAACGAGGTCAGGGTTAGGTCTGGAACAAGACACATACAATATTATACAGAGAAAACAAAAATTATCATCGATAAATGTGAGAAATTAGGGCTTTTCTAAGAGCACAATCTCCGTAATTTTTTACTTGAATCTCAAAACCAACCACAGGGAAATGAAGAGGAGACTGTTTTCCCCTCTTTTCCTTCAAAAAACCTGACAGCTGGGTGTGAGTGGGGAAAGGCCATCTCTAGCCTCCTTCCTAATGGTTTTCAGGCTTCTATGAGGGAAAGAAGCAATAAACAGGCTGTTTTCTGTCCTGCCTGAGCCCCAAAGATCCCCAGGACTTCTCTCACTGATTACACAAGCCAGATCTCCTGAAACAGTGGTGAAGGTGGGATTTAGGGCCATACCTAACATCACAAAGAGCTCTAATAACTTGTTTCTCCTTATGAATTCCAGAAAATTTCTCTAGCTTGGGTCAGGTTTGGGAAAGTGAGTAACCAGCCTCTTTGTAGTTAAATAGCATATTTAACATACACAACTGAAAAAGGGACTATTCTAAAATTCAAAATGTTTTTATCACTCAAAAGTGCATAGACACTGTGCATTTGGCTTTCACAGCTCTGAGAGCCTGGACAGATGTTTAAAATGCAACTGCCAGCACATGCATTCCATTAAATTGTATTTTTGCTTTTTGAAGACAAAAAGTTATTCAACCAAGTTGAAACCCCAGTTCATAAGGAAATTACTCAGCACTCAGTAAGAACAGGGATTACTACTGACTGATCACAAGCAGAAGTGTGCATCTTAATGTCAAACATTTAAAATACAGCCAACACATCCCATACTACTAAACCAAGAGCAATACAGGGAAGCCTAAAGTTGGTATCAATCATGTATTTAGTGTGCAATTACCTGGGCTCCACGCTGAGGAAGTTGGGCAGCTTCACAAAGTACAAATCATTACCCAAGTCTGTGTTTACTTTTGGTATTTCCACCTCTATTCTAGTTTCTGGAATAGGCTCTTCTTCTTGCTGTTCCTGACTCAGCCCATTCTCATCCTAATGAAAAAAGGAGAACAGGAGCCTAAGTGAAAGAAGTCCATCTGGCTGCTGTTGCTTTAATAAGCACTTACATTCTGCCTACAGAAATGCCTTCCACACGCACAGAGACCAGGGAGCTTTGGGTATGAGAACTTGCACATTTTCAGTGAAAGCAATTCAACTCAGCATTTTCATTCACTGAAACTGCAAACTCCAGAGAGCAAAGACAGTAAGGGAACAGCAAAGGAGCTGACATACAATTTCTCCAGCTAAGCACTGGAGAGTAAATGGGGAGTAACTTCTCCCAGATTGGGAAAAAAATAAAAAGAAAGTATTTGTCAAGACCCAAAATGAAAATGCTTGCCAAACAGCTGTACTATCTGTGTGCTACCACAGACAGACACAACTTTGTATTTTTGTAGAAACATTAAGGTTGGAAAAGACCTCCAAGATCCTCTAGTCCAACCGTCCATGATGACAATCAGAACCACTCGTTATATTTCTCTCAAGAAGTGGGGATGGGGGAAGGCACAGGAATGAATCCATCTGATATTGCAAGGTATAAAATTTTAGTAATTCCTAACTACTTAAGAAATCAAGTTACTCACAATGGGCTGTCCTGGAGTTGGCGGTTTGTCTTCTCCATCACTCCCTGAGGAGATGTCATCTGCACCTCCAAACAGATCCATGACATCTGCATGCTCTTGAGCAGAAAAATTGCTATTTTAAAATACACATCTGTGTGCACACTCTCCTCTACATGGAAATACACTCACAGAAAGAATGATTAACACATCCTTTATTACCAAGTAAAATCACCTACAAAGGTTAAAAGTGCGAATGTTTATGAACCATGCATTATCTTCTTATCTTGAAAAACAATCTTCCCACATATTTTTAACCCAAAGATTCAAGGTAACTTTTCCTGGGAAGGCTCTATCAGTAGGAGAATTTAGTCAGAAAATTGGCAACATTAATTGTGTAGAATTAAAAGTGTAGTATCATCCCTCACTCAAGTGAACAAATGCATGCGAACAGCAACTTTGTTACACATTATGGAGGTTTTACTCTAAAGAGGAACACCTCTTTCTCAACCAGCTAAATACCACAAAGCCAGTACGGGTTCCCTGGGCTGCTCTGAGGAGCCACCATTTCTTAACATCTTTCAGAAAACATGTGTGAAGCGACACATGCAGAAGAAAAGCTCTGTGTCTCGTGGAGAAAACTGAATGCCTGACAGCGCCAACGAACCCGCAGAAATACAGCGTGTGCTTCCCAGCAGAGTTCTTGCTGTGCTGTTTTGTTATACCCATGGCACAGGCTATCCATTTTACCAAGTTCTGTAACAGATGAATGACGTGCTTAAAACGGGGACTAAATGACCCCAAACACCAGCACCATTTACCTTTCTGTCCTTCTGTGTCACTGTCCACTTCTGAATCGGACGCGATCGGTTTCTTTCGCTTCATTCGCAGAACTTCGTCTTCGCTGTCACTGCCCCTTGCAGACTCCCCTAAGGAGCACAATTACTCTCAGTAAACTAAAGATCTTGTTCCACACATTTTAAAATGCCTTTGTGTAGGAATTACTTGATTCAGATGAAAAGGAATTAAAAGGACTGCGTAAAATAAAACCCCCAAAAACCATTACCAAGATGACTATAATTGAAAATGAGGTGATTCCTGCTTTTACAATGAAGTCGGAATCTTTTCAGACCAACAGAAATGAACCACTAAAGACAGATCAAACTAGAAGTAATTCAATACTACTGTACTCAGTCCTACCAGATTTATGCTCTTGGTCCTCCTCATCAGAGTGCTGGGCCCTTTCATCATCGTCGGAGTTCTGCATCTTCTCCTCATCGGAATGCTGGGCCCTTTCATCGTCATCCGAGTTCTGCATCTTCTCCTCATCAGAGGCCTGTGGCCTCTCCTCATCATCAGAGTTCTGCATTTTCTCCTCATCTGAGTTCTGGAGTCTTTCCTCATCATCAGATATCTGCGGCCTTTCATCTTCATCAGAGTTCTGTGCTTTCTCCTCATCGTCAGAGTTCTGCTGTCTCTCCTCATCATCAGAGTTCTGCTGTCTCTCCTCATCGTCTGACTGATCACTTTTGTCTTCCTTGCCCCACTTCTCATCCTCTGAATGTGCTTTTTCAGAACCATCTCCCTCTGAATGATGGCTGCCTTCATCCGACCCATGCCTGCGATCATCCTCCTCATCATCATGAGCAGCTTCTGAAACACTGTGCTGGTCCACGTCTGACTGATCATTATCTTCATGCTCAGAATGTCCTGAAGCTTCAGAGCGATTGTAGGATCTTTCAGAGTGGTTGTCACTCCCCGTGTGATGGGATCCCCCTTCATCCTCGCTATCGTCTCCAAACAACTCTTTATTACTTGGTTTTACTGCCTCTCTGTCATCATCCTGGTCACTGTCACTTCCAGAAGCATTACTACCAGAGCCAGCATTCTCATTGTCGGAATCAGATTCAGATCCAGAATCGGAATCTGCAAAACAAACATCAACCTCACAAGGGTTAAAATGCCCCATCAAGGATGCACGTAAGATGCTGGGCACTGCTTTTAAAAAAAATAATTTTAAAAACCCAACCAAACCCAGAATGAGACCCTACAGAGAAAGTATGAAAGAACTATAAAGTCACCTAGAAGAACAAACTGCCTGCTAATAAAGGTACAGCTGAGGAAGGGCACAGTGCAAAGTGATGGATTCCATGTGAAGTTTCAGAGCACAGACTATCATCTAAGACTCCAGAGCTGTAGAAAGATCAAGCAATTACACAAAAGTGAAGCAAGTCAAGAGTGAAATAGCAAGGGCTTAAAGAAGTGAATGCAGGTATAGGGTCTGGGAGAGCCTACCGATGCAACACTGCCATCGCGCCTGTACACACATACCCCAGTACGTTTGCTACAACAGGCTGCTCTCCCACGCCGAGGCTGGGGAATGCCATTTCAAGCAGCAAAACGGGAACGTCTGCCTTGAAAGCGGCTTTCAGAACCCGAGTCAGGCGCGTTAAAAGCTTACAAGTGGCTTAAAGCATGAGGTTAAGTGTCCCATCGTTTTCCTTTAGAAGTGGACGACGGCCGAAACTCCTCCGCATAACGCGGGGCAAGCGGGGCACACGCCTCGCTTCCACCCCCTCGCGTCCCAGCAGCCCCGAGGAACCTCAGCGAAACACACGCGCGTCCCAAAGCCAGCCGCTACAAACCGCCGCCTCACGCAGCCCCGGCCGCGGCACCTGGCTCCGGCTTTCCGGGCCGAAGGGGCGGGAAGGGAAGGCCCTGCGGCAGCGGGGCGGCCCGCAGGGAGCGAGGGAAGGAGCGGGTGCGCCAAGGAGGCCCGGGACGAGGCCCAACGGCCGAGTGCGGCGGACAGGAGGCGGCCCGCCGGCCCGAGCCCGCGGGGCGGCATCACCCGCCGCTCCGCTCCCGCGGGCCCGCTCGCTGCCCGCCGCCGAGGGAGGGGCCGAGGCCAAGGGCGGGGCTGCAGCCTGCACCGGGCCGGCCTAGGCCTAGCCCTTGCCGGCGGAGCGGGTCCCCGGGAGCGCGGCGGGAAGAAGGGGCAGCGCGGCGCGCCCGCACCTTTCTGCTCAGCCTCCGAGTCGGCGTCGCTGCCGAAGAGATCCTCCATGTCGGCCATGGCGAGGGGACGGCGCCGCCGCACAACGGCCGCACGCCCGCCGACACACGGCGGCGCCGCTCAGTGACGTCAATACAGAGCGCCGCGCCGTGCCACCGCCCGAGGCCGGGGAGGAGGCGGCCGCTCTTAAAGGCGCCGCGCCCCGCTGGGGTGACCGATGACAGCAGGGCCGGCTGGCGCCCGTCACCCCCGCGGGACGGGAGCCGTTTGCTAGCGCACAGAGCGGCGCGGCGGCCGCGCGCCATTGCGTCACGCAGCCGCTCGCTCCCGCCGGCCGCCCCGCTCGAAGCGCGAGGGGAGAGGCGCCAACCCCGCCCCGCGCCTGCCCCAGGAAGGGCCTCGGAACCGGGGGTCGCGCCCCGCCTCGCTCCGCGCCCCTTCCCCGTGCGGACAGGGCTCAGCCCACCACCTCACATCGCTGCCTTGTACCGAGCGAAGGGGCGGGACTGCGGGGGCTGAGGGGACTCTCACACGTCCTTCCACCGGGTGAAAATCGAGGTCCTCTAGCCCAGCCACCCCCCTGCCACCTCTGTTGGTAACTAAACCTTGTCCCCCAATACCTCATCCAACCTTTCCTTGAACACCCTAAGGAACGATGACGCCACCACCCCCTGGGCACCGCGTTCTGATGCCCAACAGCCCTTTCCAAGTAGAAATCTCTCCTGAGCTCCACAGCAGCAACCCTCTACAGCCAGGAGCCCATTCAGTCCCTCCCTTTCCCCCTGGAGACAAAAAGTAACGGTCTGACAGGAAATTGACCCGCGTGTTTAAGCAAGTCAGCATACACCAAAAACCCCAGCCAAAGGACGAACCACCACAGAAGAATACAGTACTTCAATCATCCAAAACGTTTACTGGTTTACAATCTGACAGCATACAGTGCTGATATGCTAAAACACTCAATTCATGTTTCCTCAATGGAAATTTACATTGAACACTTGCTCGTTTGTAGCTTACAAACAGTATTACTCAAGCTGTAGAGAGAATGAGGCTATTTCTTTAAAATACAACAGGAAAGAGAGAATTGCTTTGGAATTCCATGCTTAGCTTGGAACCAACAGAATCAACAACACGTGTGGTCATTTGACTTCTGCTTTAAGCCTGGAAAATGATCAAGAAGAAAGAAGTATCATGTCTTTTGGAAAAAAGACCACGTGCTTAGGGTAGCTGTTATCAAAGTACTGCTGCTTTTGTGCTCAACACCGATCAGGTCATACACAAGATCTCACTACACTTGGTAGATTTAAATCAGACTTTGGTTTACAGTTCCTGACTACAGACTGAATTCCTTCATTTATTCCAAAAAGGATAAACACTGCAGGCACAAAAGTGATTGTTCTAGCTGTTCCATGCACAATACCAAATGTCTTGCAACAATTTGGAGGGCCAAACTCCTCTGGTTGGAAACACCCCTAGTTTTCTACACTCAGCCTGTCAGAGATCTGTCCTGGAAGTGCCCCCAAGCAAGCAAATATTTGGCTGCCATCTACAGAGCCAAACCAACTATTAAGGTCAACTACTATTGTCTGTGACAGGACACCTGAGAGTTGGAGCCTAAAAGCCCTTGCTATTTATTGGAATATAAATCATTAAGCAGCTACACTCAACTTAATAAAGGAAGGGATCTGGGCTATCATTTCTGTAATCCAGCCTTTCATTTTTCTCCTCATCTTCAAGGAGGAGATAACTGCCAAGTCTTGTTAGAGAATGGTAAAGTAAATCATCACAGAATCACAATACGTGAACAGATGTCATGAGCTTGCAGCCCTTCAACAAATGAAGGAAGACATTTACAGCCTGGTTTTGACACAAAATGACTATGGTGCCTAGCAAAGAAGTAGTACAGTACAGCTTTAGGCAACTCAGCACATGACATGCATTGGCCATGTTTATACAGCACTGTCTGCAAAGAGACACTTAGGACTTTATTCATACTATGTAAGAACTTAAATTTTGAACTCTAAAAAGTTCTTGAAACTTTACAAAAGCCCAAACCAAAAGAAGCCCTTTTTGCTACTAGTCAGATCTCTTCTAGCTGTTTTAAAATTATAGTACATACAGTCTTTGGTGCTGACAGAATTAATTCCAACTTGCTTTTCAGAGCACACATTTATTTGTAATTATAATAAAGGCTGATTTTGAAGTAGGAAAAAAACCCCATTCTTCCACAAGTTTAAAACCGTTATATACATCCTCACCGAAGGCACTGTAGCTTAAAATTCTCTGTACAGTTGCAGTAAAATTTGAAATCTGTCTTTAAAGATCCAAAACAAGATTTGCAGCAAATTACAACATAGGCACAGTGTCAGAGTTGCTCTGTTAAATTTTTATAGTACAAACAACCTGATGCCAAAATCTCAGTCCAAATGTTTTTTACACATAAAATGCTCACCATATTATGATCCTTTGATGGAAACATGTCAGTTGAAGTCTGTTGCTATAAGCATAGCTGAGCCCTCCTTCAGAACATTTTTGTGAGGTTATGATCTCAAGACACCATTGATCAATCTAGTACAGCACGGTCCAAGCACCTACACCAAAAAGCCTCTGGATTTTCAGATTCGCTCATGGAAGTCTACTGTGATAATCTACAGAAGTCAAAGTGATTCTTGTTGCCTTATTAGTTTGCTTAGATATAGAACTTCAATACTTTAATAACTACTATGCCATACTGACTTGACACTGCATATTGGTTAATTTCTGCCTGTCTTATGTAGTGTTTCAACATCAAGATGTGTGTACAACAGAAAAATCCTTTATTAAAAGTGTTACATCACTGCTTTATTAAGAAGTGATAGATTTCTAAGAACTACTAACAGCTTAATGCAACAGCTTGAAAGAAAGGATTTTTCTCACTTGCCAGCAGCTTAGGACACTGGTTTTACAGTTAAGACTGCTTTCCTGTATAGAATTAAGCAGAATTTAACAAATGCGTGTCTACTACTTCTAGAGAAATTAATACTTATGAATGTAGATAAGGATTTTTAAACAAAGAATATAAACTAAACAATGCTGATGAACACACAAAGTCAGTCTAAAAACATCCAGTTTAGATACAGAGGACCTTCTGAAAAAGACTGCAGACTTAAGAGTAATAAAAAGCCTGTTGCTTTGCAAGGCTCCTACTTTTTTTTTTTTTCCCCAAAGGCTTCCACATTTTTATTAGTCCCTCAAATTTCTTGGGAGAAGTTCTTAGCCAATTTATTTTTGGTTTAGAGGGATGTCTTTAAGCTTAAATCACAGTATCAAGACCTAACCAAAATGAAAAAGAATTACAAGTAAGATAGCTATGAAAGATTTCTCTTCAGTGCATATGAACAAGGAACAGCTCTACCCAATGAGTCCAACCGTTGTGTGAAGAATCCCTTATCACTAACACATTGTTTTCACGAATATATGCAGCCCTTCATGTAAATAAGCACCCCTGGATTTTCTAACAAACATTTCAATTAGGTCATCATTTGCCCAATGATCTTGAATGTCCCATTCTTTGACTACAGACAATTACACCATTGATTTGCAGTTACATTTTTAGAAGAAAGCACAGCCAAAGTCTTGAAATAAAAAAAAAAAAGTCCTTAAAAAAACCCAACCAAAAACTATGGTACAGAGACTGGTGCAGTTACTGTGTCTCAATCTGGAAAAACCGTGGTGCATACCAGCAGGTTACTAATACAGCTTTGCTTTAAAAGGAATGGGGTTTCCAGTCTTTTCCCTTCTAACCCAGGTACATGTAGTCCAAGATTGCCAAAGCCCACGGTGAAGAGCGTGCCTTGACGACCCTTGAAATCTCCACACAGTTTTGACAGCCACAAGATCCGTCAGTTGTCTCCTTCAACCCTTCTCTTGCGAACTGTAACGAGAGAGGAACGAATCATCTTTGACTGTTTTATCATTAGAACCACTACCCATATTTCTACATCATCAACACTGAGGGAACCATGCTAGCAGTTCCCTAATGTGCCACCTGAAGTTTCACATAGCACAGCTTAAGGTAATTAACACTTAGTACTGCCCATCATTTTAAGTTTATGCTTTAGCAGTGGTTATTCTGTTATTCATTAACAGCTTCAAATAGTTGTGAGGACAGATTTGCAGGAAACAGTAATTATTTTATGTTTGGTATGTGGATTCAGGCAGCACTCTTTTTTTACACTGCAGCTTCTAGTGGTGGAAAATTAAGTCTGCCTGGCTTCCAAAGAAACAGTCTAAGAGTTTCACAGTGTAGCCAACAGGATTTATACACTTTGAAGAAAAGTTACATCCATTTATCAGAAATACTAATTTGTTAGAAAATGCAAGAGCAACAAAAATTTGTGGCTGAGACCACTAATGATCAAATGTTGTTTAGACTTAAGAATACACAAGACTGACTTTTCATCAGGGCCAGAAGTTACATGTACCTGCTTTCATCACATTGCAAGAACAGATGAAGACTTTCCAACCTCAATCATGCAGTTAACAGCAACACAGAGATATTTCAGACAAGGAAAAGGGAAGTGGTACACAAGGGACATAGAATATGTAGACTGGTTTGTTTAGAAGAAACGTACAAAGACAGAAATGAGAAGCTTTGAACATCTCAGTTTTCAGTGCTCAATACCCAACAGGGTATCAGAGTAACCTGTCTCTGAAGCTTCAAGGCTGAAGAGATGA
The DNA here is from genome assembly GCF_964237585.1 of Gallinula chloropus. NCBI lineage: Eukaryota > Metazoa > Chordata > Aves > Gruiformes > Rallidae > Gallinula > Gallinula chloropus. The sequence goes on from NC_140094.1 coordinate 7,282,392, forward strand.
AAAGGCATTTGCAGAAACTTTTACTTGCATACTCCAGACTAAGAAAGCAAAGAAAAGAAAAGGCAAGATATCAATAGAAACATAGTTTTCCAACAGTCAAACACTAAAATGAGAACTACTGAAACAAGAAACCTTAAAGGAGAGAGACCTGAAGCATTATGGTGAAAAAAATAACTGGTTTAGAATCTATTTTGAGAAACAGTTACACAGTGTCTGTGCCTTTCTTCTCTCTCAATGCTTTGTTCTGTTACTCCTCCTTCATCTTTTTCAGAGCTGTTCTCCTCACTTTGAACTTTACTCAGAGGGGAAGAGATCTTTAAACCCAATTCCAGTCTCCCATATAATTGCTTCTAATGTATTCCTGAACTACTGCTGCTACTGCTAAACTGCCTGGCCCCTTTTCACGCAGATGAGATGTTATCCTTACCACAGAGCACCTAAAGCAGGAAAGTTTAATTAAATGGAGTTTTAAAATTTAATTCTATTTAAATTGATGGACCACATTGTCTTCTAGTTGTGAACTTCAAGTATTTGATATCATCATACCAAGGTACTTCAATTCATGTGCTATGTTACTAACCAACTTTCTGCTGGTCTGTCTAGTTAGGATTCTAACAGGTGAGCTCCAACAAAACCTACTGCAGCAACTGAAGATGCCATGGCTGGTAGCTGCCTTTAAGGGAGGCAGGGAAGGTACCTGTGCATGAACAGAACCATAAGGGAAGAAACCACCCAGTGCACATGACAGTACATTCAGTTTCCTTGCTCAGGCAGTCCAAATGAGACTGGGAGTGCTGGCACTGAAGAGGGCATCCTGCACTCTGAGTTTCAAATGCTGCTTTTAAACAATGAGTCTTATCCAAATAAAACTGTTCAAAACTATTATTTCCCCTCCCTTTGCCATAACTCATGTAAAATCTGAATGTTCTTGTTCTAGACTATTCCAAAAATCCCCAACTGGTACACCTGAACACCCTGCAACAAAATGAAATAGAACACCAATCAGCAGCAGAAGGGGAGTAAAGCATGGGAGAAATCTGAAACTGATCTATTCATATTTTTCTATCCTGGTTATGTCAATGGAGAAGCAAAGAAAACAGACACCTTGAAAACCTGTGCCACCCACATTCATTTAATAGTCACTCTCTACTGACAGGTCTTACCCAAATCATTATTTTTCGTGATAGCTGCAGCTGCCCTGGCTCGAGGTCCCTGTTGTGTGAAGTGGTATCCAAATTTGAGGATCTTGGTGTTTTCTTCAAGCATCTTGGCAATTTCTACTTCTGCAATTGTGCCCAACTGCTGCCTCTGTTAAAGGTACACAGAGACAACAGAGCTTACATGTATTCAGCCTAAAAGAGGTCAGAATACTTTCATAGTATTAACCAATAAAGACTTCAGTTCATTTTGAGGAGGCAAAGGGTCATAAATACAATCATCCATTTTAAAGCACAAGCACGCACAGAAGTGATCAGGAATCAATTTCAACTGGATTCTTCTGAGAATCTTAAGGGCAATCATGTGTGGGGTAAAGATATTTTAGAAGTACAGTATTTTAGAAAGTTTCTCACATGCTGCCTTCTAAAAATATTGTCAGCTAAGACAGAGTGATTTAGATTATGATACTACCACCACCTCACTTACCTGATTATCAATTTTGATCTCTGTCAATGTTTCATTGTCTTTCAGTGCATCGACCAGTGCCAAAATTCCAACTCCAGTGATGAAGTTTGACTCTATGTTTAAGCTTTTTAATTTTGTGTTTACTCTCAACATATCTGCAAGAGCCTTTGAAAGCAAGAAAACAGCATTAAACCTTTGCGTTCTGCTACAGTACATCAGAGACAGTGATTTCCATTAACTAGCTCGATAGGAGCAACAAGTTCATAGATGCATGGTGCAACTTAGCAAGTTTTCACTCATTATGTGAGACTGAAGTGAGTCTTCAGCCAGGCATTATCTCCATTCCCTTTTTGAATGGTATTTAGTCAAGAAAAGGCCTGCCTTTCTCCTGTTACAAACTAAAAAGCTACACAGAATATAAATTGTCTGAAATTAGCATATTGGACCAATTCCATTTTGTAAGCCTTCACAGCATACAATGAGCAATGCAAGCTGCTAAGTAAAGGCCAAAGAAAGGGCGTTAGTCAACTGAAAGGAGAATTAGGTACAGTTAATTTGTAAACAGGAGACCTGACTTTCAAAATGCTTGTGTCTATGGATATGGTAGGAAGCAGCGAAAACGCAAAGCTCTAAGCACACACCAGCATGTGGCTAAGGGCACTCTTATGGAAATGGCTTCCACCTGAGCTTATTTCCAAGAAAATAAGAGTAGGTAACTGCTGAGGTTTACTGTCATAAAAATCATAACATTTATGTTCTTTTGTATCTAGTCACAACGAAAAAAAACAAACCCAACAAAAAGCCCAAACCCAAATCGACAAAAGCACTCCAAAGAAAGCCAACCTTTACAGATTTTTATTAAAAAAGTTTCAGTTTTACTGAAAAGGAACTTTTAAATTGTCTCAAAACATGACTTTCAAATGTTCATTTGTGCATTTATTGGAGTGCTTCAAACCAGTTTTCTTTCTAAACTGAAATTAAATGCAAAGGATTGTCATGGCCAACAGTTTTCTTACCTCTTTATTTGCAAATAAATAAGGTGCTGCTTTTGATTCAATTTAGGAAAACAGTACCAGATGATAAATATTTAAGTTTCAATTGCATTAAACTAGATAGTTTGACTAATATTATACTGTACATGCCAATGCTTTAAGCCAGTCTTTGGTACCAGGGAGATCAGACAAAATGGTATTTTAGAACTTTATTTAACTAAAACTCTGGTTAGTTGAAAGATTGTGAGGTTTCTCAGACCTCAAATGTGCCTTTTTTATAAAGTTAATTTTGAACATACTATTGGCTCATGGAATTAACATAAGGAGCTACACAATCAGGAAAGAAAGGAGAGCAGGAAGGAGGTTAGTCACAGGGAAGGACTTGGAAAAAATAACTCTTGCTCAACTCATACATCTGACATTGCTGTATATTAGTCAGCTAGTGATCATTTGCCAACTTCAGTACAACAAGGGTTTGTTAAACATACTTCACAGTATAGCACCATTTAATAATTTTTGCTAAATATTTAAACAAGATTCAATTCAATCCCTTACCATTGCTTTTCCATTCTCACACCCCTTGCACCCCACTTAAGCACGCTAACAAGAGTACTTACAACAGCAACAGGGTCGTTGCTTCGGGTGGCTGCAAGGCTGAAATTCTTCACATGTGTGTTGGTTTCTAAGGCTTTTGCAAATTCTTTCAGCGTTGGAATTGGTATGTTCTTGAATTAAAAATAGCATTTTACTCTCTTGAGATACACAAGTTTCTCCCTTCCCTCCCAACTTATTCTATTAACTTATTCTTTTTACAGCAAAACTTCCTATAATATCAGCATTAAAAAATATTATGCTGACTTGGAACTGTTGATTGAGCAAAATCTACATGAACTGAACATTTTGCTATCAGTATCAAATTAACCTTTCACAAATAAATAAAGTTTTAGAGCTTTGAACCCATTCTTGGTGTTCTATAAAGAATAATTCCAGAATTTGCCAATTTATAGTTTGTAATTTTTACAGTGTAGTAGTAACTGAGTGTAAAAGGAATACTTTTAGATGATTAGCATAGCAGGTTTCTTGGTTTTTTTTGTATCAGCTATTTTGCTCTTTTGCCTTTTTGAACATTTATTTTGGCTAGCACTTTTCTATTGCACAATATTCTTAAAGTCTGCATGCTATTTTCCTCCTTAGTAAGAGCAAGGACCCTAGGCTGCTTAGCGAGGCTGCAGCTGGCAGCCTGTCGCCGCTGTCTGCACAGTGAGCTGGGAGTGCTACAGTTCTGTTTTCTCTCATGCAAACATACAAAAGTTTTAGTCATGCCTACAAACACAACTGTTACTCTTATGAGCAGAAGCAGCCCTAGCTGCCGGCAGCTCTTTTGTACAAGAATCAGAAGGATGCCAGGTACAAATATCACTTTGTTTGCAACAGCAGTAACTGAGAGCACAGTGCTGCATCGAGGACAAAGGATTCAAAGTAGTAGTTAACTCCACGATGGTCAACTGCTGGAACTGTTGCCAACTTGGCAGCAACAGAAATCTGAGCTGGCAGTAAGAAAATCTCAGAGTTTTTAAATACACATTTGGCAGAAGAAACCAAGATGCCTTATCGGTTTAGCTCCAGGTTTCTGAGATCACACACACTGCTACACTTAGCAGAAAGGCCGCTCTACTTAAAATAAGCCTACCATGCTCCTAGAGTTGCACAGCTTAAAGTGTCTTCTACTGAGAAAAAGTAGCAAATTTACTGCAGACTTCAAATAATTACCTTAATGTTATTCAAATTAACTTCAACAAGACGGGGATCATTATCCTTAATCCTCTGCAGTGTCTCCTCCACATTTGTGGGATTTGGGGGTTCATCAAAAACAGGCAACATTTTTTCACCTTTGACTATATCTGAAAAGACAATTAATTGCAATCAAACAGGTCACATTTATTCACAGTGAATGTATGATACACATCTAAATAACTACTGTATTTAAGGATCATTCCATCAGCCTTTTCATCTCTTCCCCAACCAAAAAACCACACCATCCTCTCCTCACCATGTTTTCATCAAGTTAAATTCTTCTCCAAAGGCCCTCAGAGCCCTTTCTGCTTTTCTTGCACACAGGCTTTTCTCAGAAAACATATAGAACTTGAAATACAAACATGAAACCTAAAAACCAACACACACACGCGCGCATTGATGCCTTTTATCTCTGCAAAAGCAAATTAACTGCAAAACAGATTTTAATGTAGATATATTTTAATTCCACTCTTGCCAGAGCTCAATTAGCAATGTCACAGACGTGTATTTCCAATTGAAGGCAACAGAGAACAGTTAATGCTATAGGAATCGTGCAGTCCAAAGAACTAATTTATCAAGCACAAGGGTACACACTTACTTGAGAAGCTGTCTTTGTCAATCCCGTTACTGCTTCCTACTACGTCACAGAACTGATTGTTTGTTATCAAGTTGGACATTCCCAGAATAGCTGTAAAGGGAAAAAAAAAGATAAAGCAAGAATTCTATCGTATTGTCCCTGAGTAAACTAGCTCAGATGCAGAGTTCCTTTAAATAACATCAACTGATGTTTGTAAAACACCCAGTTATCAATACAGTAAGCCATTCTACTTCTTAATAACTTAAAGTAGGAAAAAATAATAGGCTTTTTGGTTGGCTTTCACATCTTAGAAAGATTTGACCTCACCAGGTTCAAGCATAAAAGTGCAGTTCAGTCATAAAATTCTTGACTGAAGCCTTAGGACTGCAGGCACATAGCAACATACTATGATTATACACAGGAAAAAGCGGTAGCATACACAACAGAAGCCAGCCAGTCTGAGGAATGAACAAAAAGGATTTGAGTTGGAAAATCAGATATGTTTTCTAGGCCAAAATAATCTAGCTTCCTGTAAATCACCACAAATAACAAAGGTGATGTGCTATAAGCAAGCCAGCATGTAACATGATCAAGTTTTTATACTTACAGCTTCCTGTTGTCACATTTCAGGTAACAGACACTACCACATTAATTACAGAACTTTCTAAACACACACCAGCCCATTCATACTTTAAAAAAACCAACCCCCTAACCTGCAAGGTCACCCAGTTCTGTGTCTGTGGCACTGGTTAAGGCTTCCTCCAGTTCTGGATCAAGAGAGAATTTTTCTTCTGCGAAAGACTGTACAGGCTTTTGCTTGGGGATGAATATTTTCCCTGGAGTAAAGAAAATGAAGAGTCTGATGTTACTTTGTATTATTTAGCTACTTATCTTCGAAGTGTACTTAATGATACATATTACATTTAGTAAAACCTAAGAGCAGCACCAAGGACAACATAAAGGAATGAAGTTTCTTCTGTGTTCTTGAAAGAGACGAGGAAAGAGCATAAGCAGGAATTCAACATTACTTATTCCACATTTTTCTGAGTCTGTATCATAACTTCAATCTTATTTGTTTCTCCCAAGGATTAGAAAATAAAACATAAGCCTCCGTTACGACAGCCTAGAAAAAGTGCCTGTAAGGAAAATTGAGTATCACTGGAGAACAATGACCAGTATCCTCTCTCAAGAGACCTAGGCAGAACTGTAATCTGAACGTGTCAGAGGAACAGAACATCAAATAATCATCTGAAATCACAGACCTGAGCATTTACTGCAGTTTTACAGCATACACAGTATTTCTGATTTCAGATGTTAACTCAGTTTTGAAGCAAAAAAAGGGAATACGTGAGCTGCTTGAAGAAAACCAGAATGATCACAGGAGATGCAACAGGAAAAGAAGCAAGAGTCACATCACATTCTGCACTGTATAACCGTATAGTTAGCATAATTCCTGCATTTATCTTCAGCTGTAAAGTCAGGGTAAGAAATCAGAATAGGAGAAAGCCATTTAACAATTATTCTGAAAATAATTTGGATTTTAATGGTTTAGAATTGGCCTTTTGGAACCAAGAAGTCTAGCACTGGGTGCTTTGGTTCAGGACAAAGTCATGTGGTTGGTAAAGGCTCTGGTACTGTATGAGAGAACAAGCCTGACGCATTTGTTAGAAGTAATTCACAAACAGAGAACTGTGAATCTAATCCTGACAGTTATCCAAGGTTTTTCAAACGTTCCAAGTTGCCTGAGCTATCAAGCAGCAGACAGAGCTGTGCGAAACAGGTTCCAACTTCCTTTACTTACTTCCCAGGGTAGGAAGCAGTGTTGATAAACTTCCTATGTGGACTCAGTACTAAGTCAGGAACACACCCTCTTCCACAGTCACAGCTAAAAGCCATTTCCACATGTGAATCACACTAGCTCAGCCCAATTAGATGATGGAAACCCACCATGTGCTAGAATCAGAACAGCTGGGCAGATGCCAGAACCCCAAGATCTTTCTTCCTCATACTGCATACAGTTGTATCTTCTTACATGTTTGGACTAAGTTAAGCATTTTTAAATACTTCCCAGTGACAAAAAGCTTTATAGGGATGTTTCACTTTTATTTCTGGGAAATTCCAACAAAGCAGGATTTTGATGTCACCACTTGTGGGAAGCAATGCCTGAAGTCAGCTCCTGCATCCCACAGCCAACACAACAAAACCCCATCCACATTTCTCTCTCCAAATTCCCATCCTAGATCACAACAGTTTGTGGCTCATTTTCTTTTTAAATGCATTGCCACTAGCACAGATTACAAAGAACTCTAACAGGTTTTTCTCTGACAACATAGTCTGATGACCAGGATCTGTTGCTAGCAACACGGTATTTTTGTTCCTGGGTTGCTATCTCTTTGGAAAGTTGTATAAATGGTCATTATCCATATTTAGAAGTAGAAAATAAATCTCCTTACATAACTGTACTGACTACAAACAGTAGCTGAAAGCAGCTGACATGCATTACCAACTATACCTCAGGTTCAATGGCCAGTGTATAAGAAACTGTTTGTGGTGATTCAGGATTAAAAGAAAACCTTCGTGAATCAAAGGTTTAGGTATAAATGATTAGCATTATTTTGATGTAATTGATACCGTGCATTTCTACCTCTGTTTTGCTTTACCAGCATCACTTACTGGGGAGAGAATAATTTTCAACTTCAGTTGTAATTTTCAGAAGAGATATGAGAATGTTTGACAAGGTTTTCATTAATTGATGAAATACTCTGAACAGCTCTAAAGCCTTTCATTAGCTATGTTTGTGTTGTCTTCCCTCAGTAATACAGACTAGTAAAAAAGCAAGGACTTCAGAGTACAAGGCAAAAGAGAAGGGAAGTATGGTTTGAGCACCTGAGCCTTCCTTCATGTCATCCTATTTGCAGCATCAGTGCAGCAGGCAAGCAGGCAGGAAAAGGACACAGATTTCAATTAAAAGCAACTCTGTAAAAATGTATTTCAACCCAGATCTGCCTCCTGACTGGTTCATCACACAGCTCTCACAAAAAAGATGTACTTTTCCTGCTGTTACTTTAAGTCATTCTTGAATTTATAGATTAGGCACCTCTGGTTCTAAACATCTGGTTCTTAAGAGTAACACTAAATTTATCCATACATGCCTGACTGAAGATAGCCTAAAGAGAGAGGAGTATATTTAGTTTTTATTAAAGCAAAAATGTTAAAAGCCACTCCCCTCCAGAAACACTCATTGCAGCCAACTCCAGTCACATGTACTGGGTCAGGAGCAGTTTTTGTTCTAAAACAGGTCACACCCTTGTGTACATAATCCTTTATTCAGTGGCTTCATCTCGTCCTAGTTCAGAGGTTTACAATGCACACACGAAAGCAAGTCCTTCCCCACTCCTCACTTTTAGTAATGAATGCACTTCAAAAAGGGTAAGGCCCCTGTGTCTCTGGGGATGTGGATCTAACTCAAGGCTCGCTGCCAAGACAGTTTGGCAATTCCCTTCCCCCTTTACTGATGTAAACCTAAAAACCCAACAACAACAACAAAACCACTACACATCTGTGCAGCCCATGAGACCAATAGCTTTCTCAGCCCTCACGTGGCATGTTTCCAAACAGCAGGGATCTGATCACACAAAGGAACATGACATCCTTCTTTCCAGCCAACAAGGATACTGCAAAGATTAAGCAATACAGAAAGATGCAAATTTCAGAGGTTTTCACATCATTTCTGTAATAATTATATACTCAGGTCTTCTCTGCCTTTAGCTAATGTTAAATGACGCATGTCCCAGGATTAATTCACAAGCTTTCCTTGCAACAGAATGAACTTTGAGGTCCAAGTCCTGCACAGTTGTATAGCTCAAAAGGCAGAAAGGCTGGATGATGTCTGTGGGAGAACCCGAGACATTTCATACACTGACTCACAGTATCTGAGGTGGGACTGAAAACCTTGCAGAAATCAGCTCTGCTCAGTGTGACCACAGGCTACACATTGCTGGCACTATTCTCATGTATCCCCCAGTCCTACCCCCACGGTAGTAGGCTGCATGTGGCCACAATTTGCCGATCAGAAGAATGTCTAAAATCCCCTGAAGTCCACACTATCTGCTGAAAGGGAATCAAGTGTCACCTGAGGACACCAAATACACGCTTGTCTCATCAGTGATTTCTTGAAGAACCAGCAATACCTGAACATTCCTCACATCTTACGTTCCTTAAAGTTTAATCAATCATGAAATTGATATAATCCACAGTTCAACCACCAACTCTTACCATGTGACAGATTTAGGTTTATCAATTCACTACTAATTTCATACTGTTTTTTAATTCAACCTACAAGTGTCTTCCTCAGAGTCTTAGCATTGAAGAACTGTTATTTGTCATCTGATAACAGAGCAAATAGAAGTGAGTTAGAAAACTGTTTGACATTAAGGCTGGAGGATCCCATGTTGTTTTGTTTGTGGTTTTGTATGGAGAACATCAATTCGACAAGTTGTTTCTCCAAAGCTCTTACAGGATATTCCCTTTGTTTTACAACATGCAACACATTTCCTTTAAAGACCAGTGAGTAAAAGGCAGAGAATACAGCATCCCAAATCCTGCTGCAACAGAAGCAAGTAGTGATCTAGATCAAAACTGAGTGGGACAGCAACAGGAGAGCTCTAGCCAGGTGACTACAGTTTCAGCCTAACAGTATTTTCTGGGTGACGGAGCAGGAAAAACAAACCAAACCCCAAACAAAAACAACATTAAGGCAGAAGTGACATGAAATGCAAACCTACATAGAGCAAACATATCCCAGCAGGAACACAGAGGGAGAACTGGAAGAGAAACTCATGAGGAGGAGAATGCAAAGGCTGGACACACAAGGCTTAGTTTATGTAACAATTAGCTAATGCCTTGCACTATACAGCAAGTATCACATGAGTGATGCTAGAAATGGTTTTGTCTCAGGTGCAATAATTCTCATCTTTTGCTGTTCCAGGAGAAGTGAGGAGCATTATTCAGACTTGGTCAGATGCATAGAACACACTCAGGGCAAAAGACTCCAGCACTGACCCTTCACTTCACTGTTTAGATGAGAGATCCTTCCCCTTGCAGCATGCCCTGTAAAATCTTTATGGCATACTTACGTACGCAGATTGAGACAAAGCTAGTTCTGTTGAAATTATTGCCACATTGCTCTCGTGAATCTCTTGAACAATGGTTTACTGTATGGTTCAACACTTAATTGGAACAGAATGTGACTTAAGTCATTAAATCGTGTTTAAAAACAAAGTATGTTTTTAAGGATGCTTTTAGAAACAAAATCAGGCAGTGGAAAAATGCAAAAGAATATAATTGAGGGATTGTTAAACTTCACATTTCTTTAGCATTGTTCATCCCAGTACATCAGGACACTTTACATGAGTTCAGATCTTTCACATGTCACAGCACACAGCAAAAAAAGGTTCCAAAGATTTGGAGAAATTAGAGCAACTATCAGTACCAAACACTGTTTTAATAACATGTTACCCCAAAATGAGGCACTTTGAGCAACTGGAAGAGAGGATTTTTCCTTTACATTGTAGTAGGGAAACAAGGGTCCCAGAACCAGGAACAAGCCAGAATGTTTAAAATTAATCCAGGGTAAACTTCTTTGCTAGACCGGCAGGCCAAATCACCACACAGGACATCAGTTCTACTAAAATAGGAAAAGGAACAAGAAAGAGGATAGATTTTTCCATTCTTACTCCAATAAATGAAGAATTAGACCAAGTTATAACAATGAGACCAGATATGCACACAGGAATATTTTAGCAAAGCCTGACCCCCCCCCAAATGGCACCAAGAAAAACAGCTGCAACTCCAATCCATCTCTCTCCCCCCAAAACCTCTAGATCTGAAGGTTCCAATTGTCAGTTTTCTTTTGAATTAACAGTATAATCAAGCAAGATTTTCACCTACACCTATTCCACAATTTGTTAGCATTTCACCATAATATATTTATTTAACCAAAGAGAAAATTCTAAACCAGCAGACTTGTTTAACATTAAAGGAAAACACTTTAGGATAACAACTTCCTCTAGATAAAAAACATCATACAGAAGTTCTGTTCCATTCCCTTTCCAAGTTTTACATCTAGATAAAGATCATGATTTTTTGATTTAAAAGATAAAGTCACACAGATTTACTATTTTGTGCAAAATGACTACAAACACAGCAGCAAGTCAAAGCTGAACCATAACATTTTCATGAGAGGTAAAGAAAAGGTTATCCTTCACCTACTCTAAAATAAATTTAGGCTCTTGACTCCTGCTGCCCATATAGCAGAGCATGAATTTACATACTGAGCATTTCTTTCCACATTTTTAGTTTTATTAAAAGTAAGCTACATTTCATTCTTCATAATGTTTTCTCTTACTCCACGGTTCTGAAATAAATGGTAGAAAAGGTTGACAGCAACTTTTGTTTTTTCCTTAAGAGACACAGGAAATTTTTCTAACTAAACTGGTATGACATTGCAACAACCAGACAGGCTGCTATTTAGTAATACTTTATTACATAAAGGAAATGACATGTGATCTTTCTTAACCAAGATCTGCATCACAGCTGGACCCTTCTGTTTTTCTACATGATTCTCAGAGATTTTATCTACCCAAACAACTAGTTTTGCGTGGACATGTACATGTAAGTTAACCTTAAAAGCCACCTATCAGAATGAAGTGGTAGTACTCACTAGAATACTAACTAGAGCAAATCCTCCATGCCCCGCCTCACATGCTGACAGAGCGGTGTACGAGCTGGCTGGGCTGCAGGGGTTCCACAAACCAGCTATGAGGCCCAAATCACAATAAGCCATTAGGATATCTCCAGCATACACTAGAAAATACACTGGGCAGAAAGCTGACTGGGGAGGAAGCAGCAGTACACTACACTGCCAAGTGTGGGATCAACAGGTACTTGCTGGCAGCAGAGGTAGCGTAAGGGTACAGCTGCTACAGGTAGCTTTGGCTGCCTTCTACATTCCACACACTGTGTTGTCCTTAACGTAGTTACTCTTAGCATAAGATTCACTCAGCTAACTCCCATTCACCTGTCAGGAAGAGCGTCACAGCTACCTCTCAACACAAGCCATGTTAAACTACCAAATAAGGCAAACCCTGGTTTATCATAAAGTCACAATCTCTCTATTACTTCAAGGAAAAAAAATAAGAGATGCAGCATGGTCAAGTAAGAGCTGTCTGGTACAGGCAGGGAAAATGCAAATACCCCCAACAAAATGATCATCAAATACACAGCACAATCATATATACAAACTCAGGTCTGAAACACACTATGATTCACACCAGAGAATTAAGTAGAATTAAAGAGTTACAAACCATTAAAAGGAGGAGCCTGTTCTCTTGGGCAGTTGGAATACAACTTATCAAACAATTTACTGAAGCCTCACTGCAGCAGATCTACCCTGCAGCTGGGCAAGGTTCAGACAAGCCTAGGATTCACAAGCAGTGCACAAACCCTATGGCGACTGCTAAAAGCCTCCTCCTATGCATATATGCCCAGCACAGCGCTGGGAGCTTCTGTCCCTAACAACAGTACTTAGTAAGGCACAACAAATGTGGAAATTCTTGTTTTGTGGGGAAAATCAATAAAATATAGACTTACAGTATTTAACATGCACATTAATTTTTAATTTTCTCCTGAAAAGGATAATGCTTCCCACCAAGTCAATGAGAAGACTAGATCCAGAGCAAAGATTGAAAGTCCCAGGCTATAATAATATGTCTCCTCATTGAACCAGTATTTCCATGATCTTTAAACCACAAAATACTGCCTCATTTCAAAGCTTCTTGCGATGATAACTATGTAATTAGTTAATAATAACTATGCAATCTTATTACACTTCTCAGAATACTAGAAAGACATGACTGTATACACCACTTGCCTGCCTTGTCAGCCTACACCATCTCCAAACATTACTGAATACCTATCACAACATCATTCTACTGCTGTTTTTTTAAATTCAACATAGTATTACAAATGTTACTGTCTGTACTCAGCACCACAGGGCATAAGCCACAGGCATGACGACAGCATTTGTTGTTACTGGCACAAATCAGGGATAGCTCCTCCTTTGAGAATACCATCCCCATCAGAACCTTGTAATCTCTGATAAAAATTTTGAGTCTTACTTCCTTCCTGTGCTATATGCAAACACCACACCAAACCCCACACCACAAGAGGCCTGAACAGGAAGCATCCCGCCTCCACACAGGAGGACTCATTTGGAAACACCCTGAGTTAAAAAGCATCTCAGCTGCCAGGGCCTCAATAAACTTCGGTTCACAGTAGTTCTGGCTAGTCCACTTCAGCAATTTCGCTGCCACCTACACTGGATAGGGTTGCGTTACCTTTCTTTTCTCTTGTAAAAGGCACATAGTCTTCCCTGTCCTTGTGCTCAAGAGCCTGCTTCTCCAAGTAGGCAAGGAGGCGCTCCCTGTCGAAGGGCCCTGAGGCCTTTTTCGCAGTCTGGTCTTTCTGGCGGAAGCCGGCAGGCAGCAGCGCGTTCTGCAAAACAACACGCAGCACGTAAGAACCGCTCCAGAGCCCGTGTCAGCACCTGCTTAATCTCACTGCCCTCTTCCTGCTCCCTCTCCCCAAGGTTCAAACCCGATCCATCACCCTTTTGAGGCACTCTCTGACCCCTTGCCAACTTGCAGTTCTTGGTGCAGGGAGGACACAAGGCAATCTATTCTTTAGATACCAAGAATAAAATTAAAGCCAGCACCGCACTCTAAATAGGACTGAAGCAATTCTCTAAGTACAGTACCTCCCAGCACTAGACTTGCTAGTTACTTTGCATTTCTTCTCTAAAATGATCACTGTTTAAGTGAGTAGTAGCAAATAAAACTCAGCTATTTACAGTTTAGACATTCAGCAAGAGACTATTTCCTCCATCACTTACATCCGTGGGTTTCTAAGTCGTTCAGACAACCACCTATACTGTTGTCTGGCATTTAACAGGGTATTTCAACTTTTGACCTGACTCAGGGAAGAGTGTTTTTTTTACAATCATCAACATACTTCAGCTGAAGAAAACAAACAAAATAGAAAAACACGGAGGATATTACTGTGGAAAGAGTGGTACATATAGAAATTCAGACTGTCATAAGAGGCAACAATCACTTTTGCCAGGTCTCCTCTGTTAAAATGTCTACAAAGCCAAAGCTAATTAAAATATCAAGAAGATCTTGCAGTGCAACAAAATAGGTGATCATAATATCCTTAAGTGATCCCCAAACATCAAGATTAAATTTAATCCTGTTACCATGAAAGCAGGAACAGACAATCAGGAGGTGAAGACACAGGTCTTGGTCTCTGACATTAGCTGCAGTACCAGTAGAGGACATCACTCAGCTCTTCAACAGAAAGCTAAAATATTCCTTATCCAATACCCCATTCTGACGTAACCATTCAGGAGTTCTGAATGGTTATGCCTGCCTCCTCTTTACAAAGTCATCACAAGGACAGGAATAGATATAGGCCACCAGATACAGCACCATGAATCTTCAGTAGAGGTTAGCACCCTCCCTCTCCCATCAAATGCTCAACAGTAGAAGCAACAAAATAAAAATGCATGCAAGAGAGCTGTTTACCAGACAACTCTGGAAACAGGAAAGTTAAACAGGCATTTCTAAATAAACTTTCTTTTCAGTAACATGACTAAGAGCAATTTTTATTTATAAATAAATCCCAGAAAGCCCTTCCTGAGAATCCATTCTTACATTTTCCTCTACTGTAGTTGCATTCACTTTGAAAGCAGGAACAGTTGAACCATTACGTTTACATATATATCTGTAAATAAGATCATTAGCAGGCTAGGCAAAAACTCTGTCCAAAAGTATAGTGTACAAACAGTAAAAAAAGTCAATTTACTTCAGACTAGTTTCTGAAAAACTGAATCCTACCTCCCCAGCCCCCATACAACAACTTCTGTTGGCTAATACCTACATCAGGGTCAAGATCATCCAAAACAGTTTCCAGTTGTTTCAGTTCTTCTTCTGAAAGTTTGCCAAGAATTTCATCCTCATCGAGATCTTTGTACTTGTCCAAGTCCTTTCGAAATTGGAGTGTCATGACTTGGGCAGTAGCAAGCTGCTCACACACTTCAAAACCCAAGCCTTATTCTTAACCAGACCTATAAAAAAAAAAAAAAAGAAAAAAAAGTTTAAAAAAGAAATAACCACAGTTAAGGTAAATATCTGCCTACAAAGCATCTTCAACCTCCAAACACATCTCTGAAATTAAAGCTTTATCTGTTATTCTACAGCAGAGGACTTGCAAGCTGTTTACACTCTGCTACTTTCACTGACAAGAATCCCATTCTGCCATGCCCTTTTCCATCAGTAACTAAGATTAATGCCAGTATCCAGTTGACTCGAGAACCCCAAAGCCATAGTTCCCACAGAGCAGGGCAGGCTGCAGGGTAGGAGGGAGGAGATACCACCTGTACCTAGTATGTATAAGTCCAGCTTAATGCCATCGGTTTTTACAGACACTGCAATCAAAAGAAGAGCTAAGATGCTTTGCATTTATTGCTGATGCTGTTTGAGGGCAGTAGATGAGAACTTCACTACAAACAAGCTGATAGGTTATTACTGACTCATATCCCTGTGTATTACCTACAGCAGGAACAAAGGAAGTTTGTCTGTGAGTTAATTATAGCACTACCATTGAAGTAACATTCTGTTCTATCTGAGGAAAATTAAAACACTTTGATGAGAGGCTCAGGGAACACAGCTCCTAAGCAGCAGCACTCCAGTCAATATTAATACTTAAAAAGATTAAAAATATGGAACAGATTCTCTAACTGCATGACTGCTCACTAAATACTATACTTGGAAGAAATTGGGGTCCTTCAAAGATGTACAGTCCACATAGTACTGTTCAGTGACAGTGCACAGGGAATCTTTCTTCTAACAGGTACAATTTTTGAGCTTTTGGCTTTAAAACACACCAAGGGTTAATCATGACATTGTTGAAGCAGACCAGTTGGTTTCTCTTATTTTTCTGCAAGAAGTTCTGGGATTCTCCTTTTGTTCAGCCAAATTCTTACTTCAAGTTGAGTGCACAAACACACAAAAAGGTAATTTGACTGACTCCCTGAGACCAAGAGTGTCCATGATGTATTTGGGGAACAAAACCTAGATCCAAACATTCGGGCTCATTAGCCTCCCAAGCTCCTTTCTCAGCTCTGCAGAAATACTCAACACAGATCAGACATACAGCAAGCATTACTGGTTCTCCAACAGCCCACATTCCAGTTCAGATACTCTCACCACATACTCTAAACTGCATTATGTCAAACCCACACTTACACTGTTCTTCAAAAGCCGATCAATTTTAAGTTATTGCCTCTTAAGTAAAAGAAAAAGAAGGGCCTTATATACATCCTATACCGTGGAATCCTGCTTACAGGATTCCTTCACCTCAGTTGTTTACATCAAGAAAGGTCTTCCTGGCTGTCACAGTTGCATATGGTGATATTTTAATTCAGAGACACTGAACAGACATGAACACATAAAGGTTCATCCACACTATTCTGTCAAGTTTACTTGTAAAGTAAATCTGTTTTTAACAATTGGCTTTGCAAGAACAGTAAATTTTCAGTTCCAACCAACATCTACACCCGAATGAAGGCTGTACTTACAGCTATTTTCAGGATGTCTGCTTTTAAAAGATAGTACTGATATAAAGACTAGAGCCTACTTGTAAACCCCACTTGGTACCAACAGGACATAATTCCAAAGCTGAAATACCAACTTAGATAGAGCTCTCAAACATAAGAAACCCCAGGAGGCATTATTAGTCTCATGTAAATTGTGACTAGAAAATGGTGTCTGGCTTCCTCAGATATAAAACCAATCAAGTTGGAAGAGCTTGGACCTTTTGCGAGAGGCCACAGAGCTGGGAACATCCCAGTTTAATGGCTGCTGAAAATGCAGAGGGTAGCACACCTACGGGTTTCAGAGCTGTGTTCCAGAAGTCACTAAGGGAGTAACTACAGCCCAGCATGCCAGCTCCGACAGTTTGCGCAGTCTCCTGGTATGTGTTTCTCCAGGTGCAGAACTGTCAAAGGACACTTAGCTGATAGATACAGCAGATGCCACACAAGCTGTATGTAAAGTTCTTGTTCCTAGAGCCTTAATGTTTTGTCCTTCCTTACTGCTTAAGCCATTACACACTATCGTAAGAGAAACACATTTCCTGCAGCTGATTACACAGCATTGTTTGCAACCAGGCTGCGCCCTCTGAATCCTACATCAACACCCTGCTACATATCCCATTTCTGCATTCAGATAGTAAAAAGTGCCCTTTTAGTGGGTAACTATAAGGAGAACAGCTAGCATACTGCAGAATAACACTCCCCTTACCCTGACAGAGAGTAGCGCTGCCTAACTGCATATTACATTCAGGTAGGCATTATTTCCTCCCCATGAATCACTGTAAAATGCTGTCACCTAGAATGAATTACCTTTTATTTACTGCATTGGTATGTTTTACATTGGAAAACTACTCATCCTTTAGAATACATTAATTAATGTTTAGGTCATAGCCCTTAGTGTCACTTGTTTCTATGCCATGATCAAAGCAGCTGTTTCAAATCCCGAGCTACAGTGTTGATGCACACCCAAAAAGTGAAAAATAAAGCAGCAGTTTCTGTAACTGAGTCCTCTCTTCAGCAAGGGGAAGAGAATTACATGTGGCCTGGCAATTTTAAACTTAAAGACTTCTGGACTTTTCTAACACCCATCAATCAAAAGTATTTTTAAATACATAAGCATAGTTAACGTGAGACCCTTTTATGAAATTAGGATGGCAGCACTGATTAGCATGTCTGTACTACACAGAGATTGACTGGTAACAACCTTCAGAAACATTCCCTACAGAAGAAATCCCAGCATATGAGACACTCGTATATAATACGCTAAAAATCAGGTTTTAAAACATGGTGTCAGGAGTTCTCATCACCTAAAAAGGGCATAAAGGCCAGTTGAAACCCTAATCTAATCCAACAGGCCTCTTCACCTCCCATTAAACATATTTGGTATTCTAGTTACTTTCCATCTCTCACTGTAGCAGCAGAACAGAGGAAGATACATGTGTAACAAACACAAGATCTTAGAAGGAGCAGTTATTCTCACTCTGAATATTTGTGGCACATCTTGCTGCAAAGTTGTAGGCGAAAGCCTAACCACCAATTTTGGCTTTGCTTTTTGATGAGTGGAACTAGTTTTCTTCTAAGTATCCTTGTTAACTTTACCACAAAAGCATTGCATACAATCACAGGCAAAAGGGCTAGTGCTCTCCTTTCAGTAGGTAAGTATAAGGTAAATGAAGTCCTTCACCTCTAGCAACTTCATCGTCGTGTAAAAGAAACATTTAGGGAAACAGAACCAAAGCCATCACTTCCAATCAATCAAATTTCAATTGTTAAGCAGAGGAGAAGTTGAAAACCCAGAAATATAGATATTCTGTTGGAACATCAGGGGTAAAATTCTTGCCATTATTCCTTCACCTGACAAATCAACAAACAACTGAAGTAACTAGAAGATAGAACTAACTCTAGTTTAGCGTGACACACACAAAGCATTTCACACTGTCCCACGCAGCATCCTTGTCTCTAAATCAGAGGCACGTGGATTTGACAGATGGACCACTCAGTGGATAAGGAATTGGCTGGATGGTTGCCAATGGCTCAATGTCCATGGGAGACCAGGGCCTTACAGTACTGTTGTGACCTACAGAAAAATTATTCTGACAAGTGGCTTTGCACTGTTGAGCATCTCTGTCAGTGACACAGTGGGATTGAGTGCACCTTCAGCCAGCCTGCTGATGACACCAAGCTGTGTGGTGCAGGGAAGGGATGCCACCCTGAGGGATCGTGACAGCTTTGAGAGCTGGGCCTGGGTGAACTGCACGAAGCTCAACAAGGCCAAGCGCGAGGTCCTGTACATGAGTCAGGGCAATCCCAAGCACAACAACAGGCTGGGTGGAGAATGGATTGAGAGCAGCCCTGATGAGAACAACTTTGTGGTGTTGATGGATGAGAAGATCCTTCTCTACTCCACCCCACCTGGAATACCGCATCCAGCTCTGGGGTCCCAGTACAAGACAGACATGGACCTCTTGGAGCAAGTCCAAAGGAGGCCATGAAGATAATCAGAATGCTGGAGAACCTCTGCTATGAAGACAAGCTGAGGGAATTGGGCTTGGTAAATTTAGATTAGATATTAGGAAGAAATTCTTCACTGGGGGGGGGTGAGGCCCTGGCACAGGGTGCCCAGAGCAGCTGTGGCTGCCCCAGGATCCCTGGCACTGTTCAAGGCCAGGTTGGATGGGGCCTTGGGCAACCTGGGCTAGTGGAGGGTGTCCCTGTCCGTGGCACAGGGGTAGACTAGATGACTTTTAATTACCTTTCCAACCCCAAACAATTCTGTGATTTGGGACATTTTATTACTACCCAATCACCCACTGAAAGATTGTCAAGCAGCTTTTACACACCTCATATCTACATGTTAAAGTACTAATAGCTAGCTCTCAATTTTCTTTCAAAAATTAACCCCCAGAAATCTGTTATACTTAACACAGTTTCTTGGGACTAGCAGAAGTAACTCTTTAGAAATATCTTGCCCACAGGAAACTACAATCTTGTTAAAGTCCACTATAAATTGTTTCCATAACTTGGATTTTAAAATAGAAGTGACATCATGAAAAACAAACCAAGCCGGTTCTGGCCAGCACGTTCACAGAGTTCACTTTAATCTCATTTGTTCCTCTGGAGCCTCCTTCCACCCAGCCTCTGGGTGAACCCGACTGGGAGCAGGGGGGGTCTGGAGGAGGGGTTCCACAGGGCTGTCAGCATTCCTGCTCCAGTCAGGGCCCCAGACCATCCCAGCTGCTTGGAGGAGTCTAATCTGAGCTTCTCCCCAGGGAACCCCTACAATGGCAACAATTTTATTTTCCAGTGTGTGAGATTATACAGCACTGTTTATGAAAACTGTGCTGCACTGGAAGGAGCTATCTGTATTTACCAAAGCTAGGGGAAAAATGAGTAAATATAAATATTATCATAACCCCAGCAGGTTCTTTAGGATGTTTTTGTAATGCCTTGCAATAACTCTACTGAACAGCCCAAACAGCCCAATACTGCTTTTTCTTGCCGTCCCCTCAAAGCTCTCAAAAACCCACCTGAGCCTTCCCAATCCCCAGGCTCACAAGACAGGTTCTCCTGCCCAGGGAGCTAGCAGACATTCCCTATCCCAGGGCTTGATGGAGCCAGCAGGTGGCAGCTCATCTTTGCCTACGCTCTTTGTCAGGGTAAATCGAGTTTTCCAGGCAGGAAAACATAGCTATTCTGGGCTACTTTCCTACAAAAGCACGCCTGAGGCTTCAATCTGTTCAAAGAGACAATTCAGTAAGTTTTAGACACAGCCAACTGAGCTTCTCCATCCTCACAAATGTCTGTCCAGTGACCTGAGGAATGGAGTGGGACAGACAGCTACTGCAGAGTAACTAACTACATGGACCATGAAGATTCTTCCATGATGAAGGAATTAGAAAAAAACACCTGAATTCCCAGTTCTTGCCAGCTCCCCCACTGTATATGAGGGCACCTGGAACCAGACAAAGCTCGCTCTGCTCTATGTCCTGTATACAGATACACAGAACCAAGACATGGCTGTCTCATGGGCAGGGTTCTCCAAGCAACGGTTAAGCTGCCCAGTTGGCATTGTCCCATAAAGCCTTATTCCTGTGTGCCTGTTCTTGACAGTCAGCCACCCAAACTGCAGGGCTGCACGGACGTACCCACCCAGCCTGGGCAGCAGCAGAGGCGACAGAGCCAGGAGCCCTGCAGCACCCTTTTGGCAAGCTGCACAGGGCGCAGAAGTGGCAGCCTCAGCAGCGCGGGAGGCAGCACTGCAGCACACCCATCACCACGGCACTTCCAGGCACGCTCATTAAGCTAGCTGCAGGGCAGGTGTTGTGATCCCAAATAAATACAAAGCTGGGGTAAACTAAAAACATCAGTTAACACAGGTATCACCCACCCTGAGAAGTCCCTCTGGTAGAAGCCTCCAGCCTTCCATTCCCTGCCCCAACACACAGGGCAGCACGGCTGCCTCAGGAGTTACTCACCACCCAGGGTGAAGGTTATTTTGCTTTTTTTTGGGGGGAGGGTGGGGAATTATACCTGAATTTTCTTCAATAAAGATACGCTGCCCTCAGACATTGATACACTGTCTCTCCTCCTGGGAGGCATTTCAGTCAAAAAGAAGCCTCAGATGCAAGCTATGGAATGTTTATAGAAACATCCGGACATTGGTATCCATTACAAAAAGGTGTTGAAACTTACAGTCCTGGAAAGAGGCAGTAGAAGAAATTCACTTTATTTACATTACATGGCTTGGGAAAACTTCCCAGCACCGGCTCTTCCCAGGCTCTCCCCTACACCCCAGGCTGCCTTCCAAGCTCCGTACACCTGAGACGGAACCATAACGTTGGTCTGGAGGTTATACCCAAGGGATCGTAACAAACCCCAAGCGTGCTGCAACCTCTCTAGAACAGCACTTGACTTGCAACGCCGCTCGCGCCTGCCTGCAAAGACACAGGCAGACAGGTCCCGGAGAGAGCTCAGGTGCAGAGTTCTCCGGAAATACCGAGGACAGGGCGCGCAGAGGGGCCCGGGAGCCTCCCGGGCCGCGGCCGTACCCGGTGCGGCCTCTCCCCGCGCTGGGGCCGCTCGGTGCCGGGGCGCGGCCGAGGCCCGGGAGCTCCCAGCCGCGCCAGCCTGGTGCCGGGGCCGCGGAGCACAGGCGGCTCGCCAGCCCACGCCGTGAAAGCATTCTTCGTAAGCAAGTGTCATTAACGGCATGCTTTGTAAGTGCTGGAAAACACACTTAGCACGCCCAAAGAGTTATGCTAAGCTGAGCCACAGGCTGAGTTTTAGAAGTTAGTTTCCGGACTTCACAGCAAAGTTGGGTGCTGGCGAAAACACTCGCCAACACCCCCTCCCTGGCCGCCCACCAGCAGACCCCGCCGCTCCCCGGAGCCCGCAAGCCCCTCCGGGCCGCGCAGGACCGCTCTGCTGCAGAGCCCACCTCCAGCGCAACGGCAAAACCCGCCCTGCGCCCTCCAGCTCCGCTGGCGAGGCCCCGACCTTCCCGCTCCGGAAAGCCAACCGAAGTTTCGGGGGCGCCCGGTGAGCCGCTGAGGTCCGGAGCGGGCGGGCACCGCCCCAGCCCCTTCTTCCTCCTCCCGCCGCTGCCCGGGCCCCTCCCGCCGCGCTGTAGCAGCGAGCGGAGGGCTGCGCCCGCCACCGTCCGCGACCCCACTCCCTCCCCGACACCCCGACTATGGCTGCCCGGCACGGTCCGAGCGGCCGCGGCCACTCTCCGACCCCTGCCCGCAGCAACCGCTCCCAACTCACCCGAGCGGCAGCAGCGACCCAACTCTTCCTCAGCCGCGACCAGCAACCCCACCCGCGCCTGCGCGCCGCCCCTGAGGATGGCGGGAGCTGGAGTCCGGCTCCAGGGAGACTCCGCGCCTGCGCCGGCGGGAAGGCGCGGCTGAGAGACAGTTGGAGACGGGCAGTTGAGACCTGGTTGGCATTCCTCTTGTCTAAGGAAACGCAGGGCGGCTTCAGTCCCTAAGGGACCCAAACGCAGCCGGGGAGGGGGTGAAACGTGTCCCCAGGCAGCGCTGTGAGCCTCTGCCTCCCGCCTGGCCCTGGTCTGCAGCCACCCTGGCCATGGGCAGCCTTTGTGGTGCGGCACCTCGAAGTCTCCTCACAGCTACTGCCCCCAACACCCCCGAAATTGCATCTGGTTGAGGGAGAGCTGGCATCTGCACACAGCAGCCGATTTCCCCCTTGGAGCCACGCAGGGCGAAGGGCAGGGAGGCTGGCAGGTCCCAGCCGGAGGATGGATGAATGCAGTAGAAGAGCAGGGTTTGTGTCTCAGCCGATGTGTGTGTGCCAGCTCCTCCCTGACAGGCACGATAGGCCTGCTGCCGCACAGCGGATGTGCTGCCAGCGGGACAAAGCAGCTGGGCCCTGCTCACCCAGCCAGGCCAGGTGTGCCCCTGAAACTCTGGTGTGCCTTTACGGCTCTCTGTGTCCCGGAGAATCCCTCAATAGTTTCTTCCTCCTCTCCTGGGGCCTCTCCAAGCTCCCACCTTCATCTCTGCTTACATTTTCTTTTCTCTGTATTCAAAACATGCAGCTTCCCTCTACAGGCTGCCGGGAAGGGCAGCAGGGAGATGACTCCCTTGTTGGGTTGGGTGTCCTCTCCCTCCCTGACACAGCAACAGGCACAGTTATAGGGAAATGGTGGCTTCGCCTGCAAAGCACTGGCCCAAGAGCAGCCTCAGTGCTTCCTCCCATTGGCACGAGGCAGGAGGGGTCCCAATGCCAATATGCCCTGTTAAGGACTGGCCGGTGCTTCAGGAACATAAATTTTTGGATGTTTTAGCTACTAAATGTCATGTGCTAGTAAGCACTGTATGCTAGTAAACATGAGCTATGTACAGGGGTTTTTTTAAAGCTTTGTAATGTGAAAGCAGTCTGCACAAGTCCTGAAAACAGTAAATGATCTTCCTGACATAGTATGTGCTCTACCGGATTTCATGGTACATGAAAGCTGGAGTTGCTTAAAGACAGCAGCCTTCAGAGGTTGTTTTTTTACCATGGGTTTACTTTCTTCTTACCTCAGTGTTGGGAACTGTTAGGCTTTTCACACCTTGAAATAAAATAACAATAATTAAAACTAAGGCAGTTGTCTGGCACGTGCCATTTAATTTGCATGGCCATGTTTCAGCAACATAAAATGATGGAAAAAGCAGTTTTACAATAGAGACTCACCATTCCTGCTTTGAGGGTAAGGTGTTTGTAGCAGGGAAATAACCACCAGTAGTCGTCAGGACAGCTAGAGCAGTTTGAACTTCAAGGCATTTTCCAGGTATCAAGGGCCTTACAGTACTGTTGTGACCTACTGAAAAATTATTCTGAGGCTTAGACTGTAGTTAATACTGAGACACTGATTTCTTCAGTCACTAGACACTCTTAGCAGGTTTGGGAAAAAATGTGGGGTGAAATGTTGGCCCCACTAGTGTCAGCGTAAAGTTCTGCTGTCTGCTCCAGCACTGCCAAGATTTCAGCTCCGTGTGTAGAGTGTAAAGCAACTTATTTAATCTGTCTTATTTAGTTTGGAGTTTATTTAAAAGATGTAACATTCTTGTAACTTATGACTAATACAGTAATTAAAGATATTTTGCAAAGTTCTGGCTGTGCTGACGTAATTAGTGAGGCTCTTACTAACTTTTATAGAGACAGAAATACATCCAATAAATTAAATTAAAATCAAAACTGTGCAAACTTAAAACGGAACAATCCAGTGTGGTGGGCTGAACCATCTAAAAATGCTTCACTTTGAAGAAAGAAACCCACAGTGTGTACAAAGGAGGAGGCTGGGGGCAGCCAGCGGGTGATGGAGCTGAGCTTTGGACTGTTGTGAGATTCTCCCTTGTTCGGTGCCTGGGGTGAGAGACCCACAAAGCCGCGCTGAGCCCTTCTGGCACCGAGCCCGTGGGTGAATGAAGAGACACACTTATAACCACAAGAGCACTTCTGCAAATGCTCAGCAATGGATTCATCATCCTCCAGTCATTAGAAGGATGGTGTTTCCCAGGCTGGCAGACCAACGCGTGTATCAGAGGGCAAACATAATGTTCTCAAAAGGATTAGTAGAGGGATTTCCTATTCAAAGGACAGGATGTAATTCAAGACAATCACAGATGGGTGAGGGAAGTGCTGCACGCCAGAAACCTCAAAGGATAGAGAAGACCTGGACAGCGGTGAAACTTCTGGTAGTGCTGAAACAATGCACATGCAAAGCAAGAGCTGGTACAGCATGAAGCACCCTCGCTGCTCTGAGCTGCGCATGGCAGGAAAGAAGCAACCAAAGCTGCAGGCATAATCCTCAACTGATTAAATCGTAATGTATTTACTACAATGCTGATGTGGTACAACTGAAGAACATGGGATCGATGTACAGCTCCTGAGACAAATACCTGCCTGGCTGCAGAATTCACATAGGATATAGCAGGAAGGATATTGTCAGATGATAATAAAAAGTGATTTCTGGACCCTGTATCCTATATATTTTTAATGAGATTGGCCAAACGCAGATTGAAACAAGTTGTGACTGAGGAAATCATACTCCTTCCAGCGGCAGCAAAAAAGGACGTGGTTCAGTCCTGGTTTTTTTTAGATACAACCCTACTGCTTTGAGAATTTTGTTCTGACATGAAGGGTTAAGACGAGCACATCCCCCTGAGCAGGCTGCTCACATGGGAGGCCATGGGGGTAGCTACCTACATGTGTTTTGGAATTTTCCCCTTTCTTGCAGACAGCTGCCTTGCGGCCAGCCCAGGGCCAGCCTGCCACAGCATGTCTGCAGAGAAAGCTGCAGCACCGACCGTCAGACTCACAGCATCCTAAGCCCTATCTTCAGGACCCCACAGTGGTCCCTGCCCAGTGTCTGGGACCATGCTACTCTGGGTTTTTTTTCCTTACTGTTACTACTATGGCAAGTACAGTGTCTGAATGTAAGCACATTTCTTCAGGATTTAGAATACTATGGATATAGAAGGGCGCAGAGAAATCAAGTTTGGGTGAAATCACGGGTGACTCAAAGTTAGTGTTATTTAATGTATTCCTGTGCTCTGCCTTATAAGACCGTCCAAGAAAATCCTACTATCTGTTAAATGAATGGAATTTAAAAATTCCAGTCTAAGTATAGTGGGGTTTGACCAGTTGAGCTGCTGCTGGCCAGCTATTTTTTAGGCCTGAACCACCAGGCTCTTAGGAACTGGGCTGACTACATACCTTGGTTCTTTTTCCAAACCATTTCAGCAAGTGTCACCGCAACTCAGTAATTTTACATGTATACAAGAATCAAATTTTATCTCTTCCCTTGGTCTGAGATTTGCCAATGAGGCATTGCACCAAGGGGTTTTACATACAGGTCACTGAATTTGATCACCAGCTGGTCTTTAAGGGAAGAGAGACCGTGCACAACACAGTAATCAGGACCAGATGTTTGTCTCAAAGACAAGCTCCAGCTCAGGCAGGAATTAATTAAGCAAAGTCTACAAGCTGTGTTATAAGGGAAACAGATGAGAAGATCACAACAGCTCCTCTGTTGGTTTAAAAAATACCCCCCCACACACCCAATTGAAAATGACCGACCACATTTTTGCTACAAATCATTTAGTGACACAGAACTTCCTTTTGGATGCCCCAGTTAAAGATGTTCTGGTGGAACCTGCAGGCAGTAAGCTTGGTTTAGGCAGATTCAGTGAAGGCTGATAGAATTTACTTTGCATGCTGTGATATAAGGAGAATGTTACTCCTGTAAGTTTGGGTATACTCTTGGGTATACATTTGCATTTAATACATTTATCCTGTATATTTTTGTCTGTATGTCTCATGAATGCAGGTGACCTGTATCTTTTTGTAGGCAAAGGCCAATCGTGTTTCTAATTTTTTGATTGCAAATTCTACTCACAAGGTAAAAGGAAGAAATGTGAAACCACAGCCAAAGAAGAGAAGAACCTTGCCTCCAGCCAAACTCTGCCTGCAGAGGCCTTGGGTTGTTACATGCTCGTATGAAGTTAGTCAGCTGATACACAGCAACTGCAAATAGAAAAGTCGTCGTGGGAGTGGCTCTTACCATTCTTATCAACTGAGAAAGAGTTTCAACTTAACAAACATGTTTTAAGGCATGATAGGAAAATCTGAGTGGAAGACTTGCAGACGATTATCAAAAAGCAAATATACCAAAGTTAACTTTCACTCTTTGTTGATATTGTACATTTCCCTTTCCTAGTATTTGTATAATTATAATTTGAGTAACTCATTCAACTGGACCAAGATTAAGCACCACAGGAGGGTTTAATCCACGTTAAGAATTAAATCTACATTCCTCCATCTCACGTCTGAACCAGCCCTGTTTGCAGTAAAGCTTCAACCCCAACACCAGACCAGCAGACTCATTTTCAGCATGAGCCACCAAGATGCCAAGCCACCAATTTTGAACTCCCCTGACACTTCTGATACCGAGCAAACAAAACCATGGATGAAAACCTTGTTTTACTCTGAGTGCTTCAAGGTAGAGATGGAGGAGGGAAGGCTGTGGAATAAATGAGATGGAAGAGGGAAGGCTGTGGAATAAATGGATCCGTTTCTTTTCAATTTCTGTTCATCTGATAGCATTTTGGATGTTGGGCAAAAGCTTTGGTAACTTTTGGCTGAAGATCCTGCTTCGTAAGAAGTTTGTGGCGAACAGAGTCCAAGTACATAATTGCGGATTTAGAGCATCTTTGTCCCTACTGCACATTATTGTGGGTACAGGTGTTTTCCTGAGCAGCAGTGGCCAAATGCCCATGGTAACCCTTTGGTCCCTGATATCAGTCTGAATTTTCTGCTGTAGGTGTTTGGCAGGCTATGGAGTGAAGCCGAAGGCATTGTATTTCCTAGATATACTGTTTCTTCCATAGGAAAATTCATCTCTGGTGCAGCATCTGGTTCTTAACAAGGCAATGTCTTGTTTTCCTGCCAACACATCATGAAACTTAAAGACATTTTAATCATAAGAATAGTTTTTCTGCTGGTAGTGACTCTTAACTTGGTGCTCAGAACCAAGGGCCTCAGTTCAGCTAAAACACAGTATCCAGTGAGCACAGCCTGACAAATTAAAATGTGGACATCCTTGATTACAGGGGTACTTTCAAATTTGTTACATATTATATACAACCTCAAGCAATAGTTAACTTTAACATAGAACAGATGGACAAATATAAATTGAATTGTCAGAAATAATGAAGAGAAGACAAGCATCACAGTTGCCTCTTCCTATGTCTGCTGTGAAGATCAACATGTTCTTCTGAGATGTTTTGACCTCACTGTAATGCCATACCCTCACTGCACTGTGATACAGCCAGCAGTCTCCTTGAAAAGATCCACCAAACTTTTAGGAAATGCCAGAGTTGTGACTTGTCCTTCTGACATGGAAAGGGGCACCCTGAGGTGCTCCAGACGAGACCCAATCTCTCTTAATCCTTATGGAGCTGAAGGATAAATTGTTAAGGGCCCTTCTCCTCCAGCTGGCCCTCTGCACCCTGGCTGCTGCCCAGGCAGGCTGGCTTTGGGTAGCAGCCAGCACCCTCTGCGCCAGAACTGGCTCCCTGGGGCAACACATCTTGGTGTAGGGTGAGGCCAGTGGGCTTCTGCTGCAGGACACGTTTGGCTGGTTCAGCTGCCTCACCTTTTTGCAGAGGAGGTGTGAGAGGACCGTACCATACTCTTACAAGCAGTGGCCTACCTGTGCACCCAGAACTGTCCAGCACGTCTGGTGAGGCTGTGCATCCACACGCGGTGAGTACATGCTCAGCTGCTTAGGGATGTGCACAGAGGAGGGCGATGGCTGCAGCCAGCAGCGCACCCGAGCCCCGGTGCAGTCCATTTGTGCGGTTTCCATAGAGAGGGGCCACACAGAGGAGGGGGAAGGCTGAGGCTGAATCGTGCCAAGTCCAAGGCGAGGGGTAATAAAGGTGGTCTGGAGGTGGGTTAGGTGGGGTTCTACCTACAGGTAGAAAGAAATGGAAAGGGGCGAGGGAGGATGGTGAGGGCGGAGGGATGCTGGTGGCCGAGCTGGTGCTGCCGGGGAGGAGCTGACTGGGGCCGGCCGTGCTGGTGGCGGGGCTGCCGCCGGTGCCCACGGCCCCCGCGGCGGCTGCCGGACTACGAGTCCCAGCGTGCCCGGCAGGGCCGGGGCCGCGGTGCGCAGCCGCCGCGCCGGGCACCCACCTGCCGCCGCCGGGCTCGGGGCGCGGAGGGGCGCGCAACCGGCGGGCGGCGCTGGGCTCGGGCGCGGAGGGGCGCGCAGGCGGCTACCGGCGAGGGCCGGCCCCACGGCGGGGTAAGGCGGCGGGGTCGGGTCGGGTCGGGGGCATCGCCCTTGGGCCCCGGGCGGGCGGTGGCTCGGCAGGGCTGCGCGCGGTGCGGTGCGGTGCGGAGCGGGAGGCGCGGCGGGGCGGGTGGTGGAGCATCCGGGGCGCCGGCCGGCTCCCACCCTGCCGCAGCGCAGCGCACCGCACCGCAAGCCGGCGGCCGGGCAGGAGAACCGCCTGAAATCCTCCTCGGCGTGTGAGAACCGGCGGGGTCGGCCGGGCGGCCCCGAAATGTCCGAGGCTCCCGCGGCGAGACGAGTGCCTCTCCCCGCCCTGCCTTTCTGTGGGTTTGCTGGCGCGTTTTACAAGGGAATGCGTATGTGTTTGTGCGGATGTGCTCCCATCCTTTGTACCAGGCGTTAACTGACAGAAGGATGGATGAAGCGATTTAATAACATACTAAAAGAAGGTTTGTAAATGAAGATGAGCCGTTCCTCCTTAGAGATCTATGCCTTCTGTGTGTCAGAAATGCAGCAGGACAGATGGGAGGTGGAGCAGGTCAGTCCAGTGACAGCTTCAGGAGCAGGATGCGGATTTAGTCACATTTCCAAGCTCTTGATGAGCCAAATGTGTCCTCGGAACCTGTGCGTTGGCGTTGGATATCACACATGCTCTATTTTGTCATCTTCTGATTACAAAATTATCAGGGTGGCCCCTCTGCCAACTCAAGGGGGGTTTGCTTTGATGGAAGCTTTGAGGGACCTGCTTCTGCCAGAGTAAAAATCCACAGCTGATGGATGAGAATCATGTAGAGATGTCTGAGGACTACACCATCAAAAATTAAACGAAAACTGGTTAGATTCATGTGACCACCCTGAGCTTGAGAGTAACATCATGAGTGATGAAATTAATTCGGAAATGTACCAATACCAAATAGCAATTTAAAAACAGTTGGAAGAGGTACTGGGGATGATGCGCTGTGTAGAACTATGCTTTTGAAAACATTTAGCAGGGGAAGTCTTCAACAAGTTATTGAGTTGCATATCTAGTAAATAGGTGTAGTATTTCAGTTTCTTATCCTACAAAAGCTTTTCTCTAACTGATTATTTTAAGAAATTGTCCTTGAACTTCCTCTGTTCTGCCCTCGTTTCTGGAGACAGAAACATGTAATGGGAAAGAAACACCTGGGACCACTGGCCTGATACTGCAGGCATCACATCCTCTAATTCCTTGCAAGTGATACAGTTATTAGAAAAATGAACTCAAACTCATGTATGGAGGTGTCTCACTGAATTATACTAACACTATTACAATCTTTTCCATGTTTTTCTGCACCCGTTTGCTAATAGGCTCTCTGCCTTTGCTGTGGTGCTCTATGGTGTATAGCTCTTTACTGGCTTCCACATTATAGATATATATATATCTATGTATATGCATATATTTATTTAAATTTTTGCCACTATGTAAAAAATGAAGAAAGTTATGTGAGTCATTTTAGTGACTTTGCCAACCCAAATTCCATGTGTATCTTTTCTCCCATTCATCTTCCTTTGCTGGATTTGTCTGAACTTAGCCAGCAGCCTCTCTCATTTTGATAATCTAAGTAATTCTGTTCGAATTGGGGCACTTTGCTCTCTCAATGCATAACTTTTCTTCCTTCCCCAAATCATTATTTCCAGTATTTTACATCTTTTAGACCAGATGATCCATGAGGTCCTTTCTGTGCGTTCTGTGACCGATGTTTATGCATTTCTGCTGTTGCTGATCTGCTCTAGTGGTTTTCTGTACCATTCCTGTTATTGAATCTCGTAGTTTGATGTTGTCCTATGATGGGGTATCCTTTTGTCTGGGGGTGTGGTGGGTTTGCACTGAGAGGCGCCAAGCTGCGTCCTGTAGCCACGTGTCTTTGCACACAGCAGGTTAATACCATGGTGAATGCACGTTCTGTTCACAGCCCGTAACACACAAGGGTCGCAGCAGCTTCTAACAGCACCATTTGGCCATCATTATTTGGTGCCACAGAGATCTGAAAACTTATTTTAAAATCCTTTATTAGGATTATTTCAAGGAACAGCTGGGCCTGAAGTTCTAAAACAGGGAAGGCTGCGAAGGGCAGTGACAAAAAGGTAGCACGCAGTTTGCTGTCTGTCGGCAGCACAGGTGGAACAGTGCTTTGGTTAATACTGCCCGTCGTCCTTTTTTGCCTATTGATGTTTCCAACATGTGAAGAACAAAGACTAGTGTTGTCTTTTCGAGGGCTGGTCTGATCTGTTTTGTGTAGAAATAATAAGTGTATTTCCAGGTACAATTCCTTCTCCTGTTTATTGTCTCAGCTATCGGGATGTGCATATCATGGGTGGTTTCTGGCTTTGGTTTACAGCTAAAATGCAAAACCATAGACAGTCACAATGTCTCTGGAAACCATAAGGAAAAAAACAGCCTAGGAGAGATGCAGAAAGAGGTGTTTTAGAAGTTATCTAACAATGACCATTATTAATGATCACAGTTCTGCAATCAGTAGTATGTATTCTTAACCCAGCCTTTGGTTCTGTCACTGCTGTGCTTTTGCTTGGTGTATATTGTTTGTTTGAAAGATCCTCCTAAATGAATAAGGCTGTCTGTGGAAGAAAGGACCCGTAGCTAAGGGAAGAGAGCTGTCCAATGCTTGATTCTTGGAAGACTGTTCAGTTCCTTGTCTTGCCATAGACTTTTTGTTTGACCTTGAACAAGGCATTTCTTTGCTCTGACAGGACAGTGAAATGGAGAGGCTATTGGGTGGCTCATGGAGTTTGAGGCACCACAATGGTAGGGCCTGTATCAGTGTGATTGATTAGGGAGGATACCAGAGGCTGGCCTTTGGCTTGCTGAGGGTGCCTTTTACAAAGCTGCAGATAACTCATCCCCCAATGTAGGCTTTGCTCTGCATTCATGGTAGATGTGCTGATGATGAGAACTACAGTTCTTCACACAAAGCAAAATCTGGGAGACTGAACTGGATGAAGACACCAGAGTAAATGTCATGGTTATTACAGTAACATGCATCATATAGGAACCAATCCATCCATGCTTATCTGGGCACCACAAAAACTGGGAGCATGCGCACTGTGGGGTGGCAATCACCAGGGAAGGTACAGCCCTTGTTCCAAGGTAAATCAGCCCCCATCTACCACAGAATCAAAGCTGCGGAGTCTGGCAGGTAACAAAAGAGGTTAAAAGATCATCCGTGCCCCACAGAAAATAATGAGGCTGTGTTCTTCCATTTGCTATTAGATGGGCTCTTAAACTGTTACACTGTCACTTGTAACACTGATCAGCATCATTACTGATAGCCTCAGTCAGTCATGATATTAAGTGGGGTCAATCATCATATTAAGTCTTATCCCAGTGACCACAAGCAACCACCACCCGTGCAGCTCAGCAGCAGGGTTTCTGTTCACCTCAGACCTGATGCTTACAGGTGAGAAATTGTGGGTGGTACTGCCATTCCATAGCCCATTTTGTCTGCATAAAAAGACTTTGCTCTCCAGGATTTTGAGCCTGGCACTTCACATCCCCCTCAGTTTCAGACAGTAAATATGCTGTGTTTTTATTTTAGAAAAGCTAATTAACCTTGCATAGACTTTGAAATAATCATGAGACTTCTAAAGATGCAAGAAACCTGCCTTCCAGTTCCACAAAGTTACCAGCTGCAACGCACAGAAATAGAAGATGGTTGCTTCATTATTTTATAATTAAACTTTACCCCTCTAAAAGCAAGGGGTGTCTCTCTCTGCAGGAGATATAAACGATGGACAGGTCTCTCTGGTCTTTATCATTTCCCATACTCAACGTATCACTGGAGTGTCAGAACACCATACACAGTCCCACTAATATCTGTAATGCTTAGGCTTGTTTTGTCATCCTCTTCCTGTAGGTAGGAATTGAGTGATATAAAGGTTGCTTTTTCTTAAGTAAGACTGACTTAAATCATCATATGATCACTATATAATTAGTCATAATTTTTGTATTGAAACCGTTCTAGTGATTATGATCTAAAAATATGATGATACGCAGAAAAAGGTTATAAATTCATCATGCATTGTAAAGAAATCTGCCTCCTTCCCATAGCTTGATCTTATGAATGGTTATGGATAATACTGCTAATGTTATTTTAGCAAACAATCAGAAATTAGTTATGAATGCAACTTTACCCTGCATCAGTGGGAGAAGCATTAGTGCTTCATCTTTCTTTAATTGCCAGTGAAAAGCCTTGCTATCTAAATCAAAGGGAAGTCATTCCTTTAGATCTTCTATAAGCAATACTACATTCATATGGATAATTTTGCTTTTCTGAGATTTCTGATCCTCCTAGTTCAAAACCAAGACATTTTGCACCACAAAACATGATCACCAAGTATACTTCTCTCATATCTTCATGGGTAGAAAGTACACACTAGTCTTGCCCTTTTAAGTATAAATTTAAAAAAGGAAACTTATTTATATGTCAAATAATGGAATATTTCTCTATTATATATTATTTTTTAAGCTTGATCTCTCAACAGCCCAATCTTATTTTCCATAGCAGTTCCTGGAGAGCAGAGAGGTTGCCCTGTCTTGCCTTGGATTAAGTCTGTTGTTGGGAGCACTCCGTTACCTGGACCGAACAGGACAATCATCCTCCTACTGAGCATCTGCTTGTGCTGCACAAACACTGCTCTTAATCATAATGGCCCCAATCCTATTTATTTGGTCTAGTATCAATTTAACTTGGGATTTATTCCACCTGTTTCTTATTTTCATGTTTAGCTACTTGAGACTACTCAAAGCAAGGGAAGAATTTAGCCACGTTTACAGACCAGTTTCATGGCTATTTTTCAAGAACCAGATATGCACTGCTGTGGATACAGAGATAGTTTAAAATAGATTCTGCATCAGGATTTCCTTTCTAAACATCAGTTCCCATGATATGCAAAAGCAAGAACAATTTCTCAATTCTGATTATAAAGAACGACTTTTTTTTCTGTAAAAAAGCAGAGTATTGGACTATTTCCCCTCCAGCCCATCTCTTTACATAGTTAATGCACATACTCTCACCTCCACAAGACCACAGAGAGATTCTGTTTTTCTAGGTGTATCGCCTGTGGTTTAAACAGCATGAGTGACCCGATGTGCCTTTGTGGCTGCTGGTCCGTAGAAGGTCCTACAGGTCAGGTTCTTCCCAAAATTCTCAAGGGATCCAAGCTGATGCAAGTGGGACCTCTCTGACATCTGCCGTTAATGCAGGAGAGGACTGATTCCTTCTCAGAAAGAAATCTGTATCAGCAGTAGAGAATGACAACAGTGTTATGGTATCAGCCGAAACCAAAGCCTAGCTACTCCAGAAAACCCTTTCAGCAGTGCATAAGGATTACAACCAAAAGGTACTTGTGGAATGAAGTATAGAAGAGTTATATAGCACAGCAAGTCTTGACTACATAAAGCAGTAATGATTTTATGCAGGCTGGCTAATGACACCCTTTTTATCTTTGAAAACGTATTTTAAACCCTAATGTTGAGAGGCATGGGTGAAAAAGCTGCCCCAAATAAAACAGAAGTATATATTTCTTAATTTAGATGTAATCAAAGATAAGAATAAAGCAATAGAGTCTGCTTTGAAGTGAAACATCTGTGCTCCACAAAGATGTAGAAGCAGCGCATGGTGAGCAGAAATGCTACTTCCTGTAGTTCTGCTCTATCCTGAGTCAGGATTCGACCTGCTGGGCTCCTAACAGCATGCAGTGGTGTTTGCAGCGAGCACTGGAGCCCGTGGTGCACTGTGGTGCTCCGTAGTGAAACCACACCGAAAAAACAAATGGGATTTGTGCTCCTCTCTGTCTTACTCTCCTTGTTCCCTCTTCCCAGTGAGTTTGAAGGGACACTCCACAGTCTTCCTGTAGTCCCTCATTCTGCTTTCCCATGTCCCTAATGTGGTGTAACATTCACAGTGTGTCCCCTCTGCAGTTGGATTGAACATCTCTTTACTGTGACCTACACCTGCCCCGCTGTTGTACGCTGACAGTAGCAGTGGCTGGGAGCTGTTGGTTTGGCGTGGTTGTTTTTTAAACTGATTCAAGTTTGGAGTAGGTTTCTTTCACACAGTAATCTTAACAAAGAAGATGCTGTGGATGTAAATCTGTAGAAAGTAAGCAGTATGTGCCCACACAGAAAAGTCCAACTGCAGTAAGCAGCAGTACAGAGAGCGTATGGCCCTGTTTACATACACCAAATTAACAGTATGAAATCCAGTTAGGAAGGTGGAGATCATAATCATCATATTAAACAGCAGTTTCCAGAGTATATAGCTCAAGACTTCAGCATTTCCTTCCCAGGCGGAATGATGCTGAACTGTTAGATTTACCTTGTTCCCTTGATTTCTGATAATGTGATTGTGGTGAAAGGTCAACAGGGAGCGTAAAGCCAGGATATGAGTGATGGGCGTTTCGTTGGAGCTTTTACTAGCCTGTACGGCAGGGTGCAAGCTCCAGGAAAGCTTTACTGCTTAGAGGGATTGTGAACAAAGGAATTCCCTAAGCAGTATCTTCTGCTTTTGTGCAGTCACAGAAGAACAGGAGCCAGTTGTGAATGGTAAAATGTCAAGGGAATTTCTGTTGCAAACCTATGTGTGCAAGGAAAGCCTGATGTCAAGCTCTTCATGCACCGCTAATCTAACAAGGGCTACCCAACCGTGCTCATGCCATGAGAGAGGTTAGACTGATACACCTTGAGTATCTGCCTTTGTGTTTCTCTGTGGGTATCCTTGCTGCACATGGTCAAATATCTTACCTTCCTAATAAGTAAAAGTAAACAGTTACACTGTTGAAAGCTCACCTGTCGCAAAGGGTGTCCTGGCCTGTCTTCTCTTTTTGGCTATGCACTTAAGTAATTCACAAAGAAACCAAAACTGTCTGGTAGTCACCAGTCATACTCTGCAGCAGTCACCCATTAACGCCCGGATTCCACTCTGAAACCTTTGCACAACAGCCTTTACATCCACGGGCTTCCTGGTGTCAGTAAAACACTTAGCTGTGATGGGAATTGTGCT
Organism: Gallinula chloropus; assembly: GCF_964237585.1. Classification (NCBI taxonomy): domain Eukaryota; kingdom Metazoa; phylum Chordata; class Aves; order Gruiformes; family Rallidae; genus Gallinula; species Gallinula chloropus. The sequence continues at coordinate 7,318,435 of NC_140094.1, forward strand.
GTGCCATACAGCTGAGGAAGAGGTGCTGGTACCAGCTGCCCTGCACAACAAGAGTGCTGAGGCTCAGCCAGGGAAACTGTTATGTACCCCTACTCATTACTTTTCCAATGCTATTTAATTAACCAAACCTTGGGATTACATTTCTGTCTGTTCCAGGGATGCGATTAAGCTCTAATAAAATAACCATTTAAACTGCTGAACAGAGTTTTAGAGAGCTCTAATCCCCTCAAAGACATTTTTCAGCCGGGTTAATGACTGCTAGCTGAAATGTTTCCTGTTTAATGAGTTTGTCCAAAAAACTTAGAGAAGGTGCCTGGTGCCTTGGTTCAGACATGTTGTACTGCAGCTGAATTTGTTTTTACAGGGTGCACAAATATACTTGTCACTTTTAAATAAAACGTTTTCATTATTTGACAAGTTGTTTTGGTAACAAATTGTATCAACTCAATGTATGTAGAACTAGTGTTTTCTTTAGACCCCAAGTACACACTCATCACTTATGGTAGAATTTTGATAATATAGGAATTTTTCATAACTGCTGTAACTTTGTGAAACATCAGGTGCTGACTAACTTCCTCAAACAAACTCAGAATTTAAAGAAGAGTTGAATTCTACCATGACATTTGGAACAGCTTGACAAGGATGTCATGCTATAAAAGCAGGGATAATAAACAGAGCAGTAATAATTAAGGAAATGAGTAAGGAAAATAATGCTTTTGCTTGGAATAAGATGTTTTAGTGTTTCCAGTCAAAGCATATCATGCCTTGCAGTAATCACAGTACTGCAGATTTTTCAAATTTGTAATTCCACTCATTATTCTCTTCCCTTTTTGTAGGTTGCTGATTTCTAGTCTTGTTGATAAATAGATCTTTTAAAATTTAGTATTTTAATAGTGAAACTCATAAATAAATGCAACATTTTCATTTGCATTTTGAATAGAAGGAAAATAAAAATCAGGCTTCCAGCTCATATGAAGAACGACAGAACTTGCATGGATTTTGTTACCTTATGACAGGTACAGACCTGGCCAAAGGAAATCAGAGTTCTGGTTGATAGATGCAGCAGATGTAAGTGCCAGTTGGATGGTTTCCACGTCAACCATAACTTTGAAGTTTGTGAGTGCAACTCAGCTGTAAAACTGCACCACTGGCTGTGTAGGTCAGAGGTCTCTGGTGCTGGGTGGGGAACTGGGCAGAGGTGGGCCTGGAGTACATAAGAGACCCCAGCTAATGCTGGTTCTGATCTTGCATTAATGGTCTTTTACTCCCTCCATTTACAGGCAGGTTCTGCTTCTGGAATTGGTTCTGGACAGGAGAAAAAAGAGGATGGGGAGTCCCTCGTCATATGACACATCACATGGCACTGACTACTCGGGCCATGCGAATGACACTTCTTGTTACTGTCCAGTTGGGATCATCCAACAAGGAACCACATTCAAGTTTTAAAACTTAGTTTCTGAAATACTAAGTCCATGTTTTTTCCCAAATGTGTTTTAAAGGCCTGCAGGTCCCCCATGCAGCAGACTAATTTATAGATGATCTCAAGCTACTAGTAACATATCCCCATTGCAAGAATTATTTTGATGATAATTCCTATCGTTTGTAGCCAACAAATTTGAAATAAGACTACCAACTAGTATACTTTAAAACTGCTTAGGTAACCAGAACGAACCAAAAAGCCAGCCAAGATGGTGTGGGTCAGCCATCAGCAAGGTTGGGATAAGATAGAATATCTCAGGGCATAGCATTTTGTTTTGTGTTTGTTAACGTTGGACTGTTTTCTGTGACTCTACCACTTTCCTCTGCCTTTAGGCAAATGAACAAGCAGATACCACTGTTTCTAAGCAAATTAAACAAATCAGATTTATCTCTACATCTTGCTGCTTTGCTTTCATTAATAAAGTGAAAATGTGACTCTCAGCATGTGGGCTCTTTAGGACTCTATCAGCTAAATGGAGATACTCCTAATGCTTTGTTGTTAACAGTGAGCAAGGCACAAGAAGCTCAGTACTCCTGGATGGTTGAAATCTGGAAGAGCAGCACCAGTGGAGCAGCACAGCCGGAGCCATGTCTCTGCCCTTCCGGAAAGAGTTGGAGAAATACAAGAATATCAATGAAGATGAAATACTCAGCAAACTCTCAGAGGATGAACTGAAACAGCTAGAGCATGTTCTCGATGACCTTGATCCTGAGGTTAGTAATGGGCCGGGGGGATCATAGTTCAAAAGCTGCCTATCGTAAATGTCACATGCAGCGGCACTTTGCATTTGCATTCTGCAAGAGGCAGTGTGTCCTAAAGGATGAGCAGCTCAGCTGGGGACATTTTGGGCTTATTTCTGCTGTGATGCACTACTTGCTTTTGTACAAGGCCCCGTGCCCTTTCTCTGTTCTTGTGTGTTTAGACACGAGCTTGTCTGCAATCTAAATCTTTAATCATGTTTGTACACTGCAGCATGATGAGAAGCTTTTTATGGCTGCTACTTCTGAGCACACCAGTAAACAAACAAACATAATGTCTGTGTAAATCAGATCTTTTCAACTTCTGAAATTTGCTGACTGTGTCGTTCAGCGCAGATATTTTTAGCTGAAGAGAATATATTTAGCTATGATTAAGAAAAATAAGATTCAGCTACACAACTGCCATTTTCTAGAGAGCAAGGAGAATTTGGATCTTTGAACACTCTCACAAGAATTTCAAGATCTCTGGCCTGGGAACCTCTCAGTCCTACAGTAACAAGGTTCTGGGCGTGCTGATTGAGAACTCTGACTGTACCTACCTCAAAAGCTTCCAAACTAGTGTAGGAGCTTGAAAATTGGTAGATAAAATCTGTTCACTATGGAGACAACATAAATTTGAAAAATCACAATAAATTAAAGGTTCTAGTTTCACAGCACAAATTTATCTGGAAATTAAGGGAGGGCTTTACTGTTCTCTCCCTCCGTGCTGCCACTTCCATCACTACCGCCACTTCTATGGTGCATTTTCTGGTATTTTGAAGTGTCTGGCATCAAAAATAGAGACAGAGAACATAACCCCCTCCCCCAACAAAACAAAAAAGTAGGCCACATACACTGCAGAGTCCATGTACTTGTATTCCTTTCTGGGATTTCCTGGATGGAGATGTGGGAGCTTTGTGCATCTTCCTATATTACAGGATGCAGATGCTCTCACAGATATGTGCTTAAGGTTTCATCTGCTTGCATCCTGCATACTCTAAATAGCTGAAGTCCACATAATTCACCAATTACTTTCTATGCATGCCATTCCTTTCTGAAGTCCAGGAGACATCTGCATTACAATGAAAGGAATTTTTGAAAAATGAAAAGAGAGAAAAGTGGGGTGGAAAAAGAGCAAACAAAGAGAAGAAAATGTATTTAAAAATTTATCCCGGTGTATTTACCTGCTCTGCAAACTGTGGTTATAGTACGTGTAACACAAAGGGCTCTGATCTTGCGCAGTTCTTTGGTGCTGTGGTTGTAAATATGGTTAATTAAAATATGAACAGTGGTATGATCATGAAACCTGGAAGATACACTGTTTCAGTGGTTATGTTCAGGTAACATGCGTTCTTGCTGCCACCAGAGCATGACGTGAAGGAGCACACAAAGAATGGTTTCTCTTAAAAACCCACCCATGGCAATGGCATGTGTAACACTGTGGAAACGGCCTGGCTCCCTTGACCTGCCTCCCTCTCTTTCACAGAACGCCTTGCTCCCAGCTGGATTTCGGCAAAAGGACCAGACCACTAAACCTGCCACGGGCCCTTTCGACAGAGAACGCCTGCTCTCCTACCTGGAGAAGCAGGCACTTGAGCACAAAGACAGAGAGGACTTCGTACCATTCACAGGGGAAAAGAAAGGTACTGTCCGTCCTCACGTGGGCATTGAGTAATGGACAGCTCAGGAGTCAGTAGCAGAGCTGTTGTAGCAGGGGGTGAAGTGGTGATCTGCCTTGCTGCTCTGGAGTTACTATTACCTGTTCGATCAGGCCTTGTGCTGGGTGTGGGAACACATGAACACCAGCCAAGCAAAAGGCTCTATCAGCAGCTCCCAGATCAACAGATGCTTCCTTTGTGGTCAGGGATGGACAGAGGTGGCCTCACTAACCTCACTGAGACAACAGCCACGTCACACGTTAGGCCCACACGAGGTGCTGTAGTGGGGGAGGTGTTCAAAAGGAAACGTATTAAATGCCAAAGTAAGTATTGCCTACAGTTGCTGTAATAGCTCAGGGAATATCATTACAAAAAAATAAGTGTTTTTCCACTTGTTTACTAGCACATCTGGCAATGCTATTCATGCAGAGAGCTTCTCTGCTCCCCTTTGTCCTACAGCTACAGAAAAAAGAGAGAAAGAAGAAAACATAATTCTAATCATTCAAACATTGGTAGGATAACCTTAGGGCAGAAGCAGTCATGTTTTTAAGCAAACAGTGTTCCTTTAGCACCGCTATCTCAGTTGCCTCATTTAGATACAGTGGATAAAAACATCTACTTCAGGCTGCCCCTTAAGAATATCTTATGTCTGGGCCTGTTTCTGGCTATTGAGATAACCTGCCCTTATTTCGATGGGACCTACTTAAGGGAAAGCAGGTGTTTCAAGACAGTCAAAGGCAGCATTTTTTACTTGGTGTATCATTACCACAGATACAAAATGTTATTTGCAGGCCAAGAATTGTTACTATCATTCCATTATGTTCTCATTCTTTGAGACAATTGTTTCAGACAAATGAGAGGTTTTTCAGCTGGTTCTGACTGATGTGTTGTTCTGTCGTGCTGTGTAGTCTTTAACCCACGTTTCTCTCCACCATAACTTGTGCTTACTGCTATTCACAGGGTTGACTCTGAGCCCACTGACACGCAGTGACACTGCAGTGATCCTGCTGGTAGCAGGACTGATCAAGCACGTTCTGTACAGACAGGAAAATGGTTTATTGTAGTATGGATTTATTGCTAATTGTTTCTAGTCTCCCACACACCGCTGCGTTAGCGTGGTGCAAGTTACTGCTTGCAGGTCTCTGCATATTTCTACCAACACCTTCTGTCAGGTCTCACCTTACTGATACTTGCTGACTTAGGGCTAAGACTTTGGATTTTGCACTGCAGTCAAGTCTGAGGTCTCACACATTCCTGAAACGTAAGTGTCACAGCACAAAACCCAGCGGAGCACGGAATCACATATACCCACCCATCTGTGCACAACTAACCCCTGCACTGTCCCTGGCACTGTTACTGTATGTACCGGCCTGTTTATTCTACTTCAGCTTTCTTTTGATGAAGCAAAAGCAGTTTTATTCCTATGTTTGCTTCCAGACGCGCTTAACGTGCTTATTAGTGCTGCTTAGTAATTCCTGATGTATGCCTGGTGTGGAAATACCACTGCTTTACAAACACAAATAACCACACACGTTGCTCCCCTCAGCACAGAGTGGATTCATGCTAGCGTTTAAAGCTATTCTTAATTTGGGGTTTGATTCACTGTGATCATTTACACCAAAATTACAATTTAAAGAACTCTTACAAGGATGACAGTGTTTCAGGCTCAGGGAATTAGTCCCTTGGTTTCTCCTGTCCTGTGGACAACACCCACTTCTGATAAATTCTTCAGTACTGGCTTTAGCACATGAAGTCAAATGACACCCACCACGTGTTCTGTGATTTCTGCAGACACTTGACAATTATTATCTAAACACAAAGAATTCTGCTAAATTTTCTTTGAAGTCAAAGGCCAAATGCCATGAAAATACCTTTTCTTTGTTAATGTTAGAAATAACTGAATTGAGCTGAGATCTGTACACCTGATGAGCTCCAATGCCTTAAAAATTGAGAACTGGAGGAACAGCATGATCCCATTTTTGTGCTGCTCTAAGGAAACTGGCTTTGAGAAAGAATCTGTTCATTTTGAGCTCAATCTCATATTGGTACCTGTCTCTCTCTTCTGCCCCTGGTGTGACAGGAGGGGTCCTACAGAAAGACAAGCAGATCAAGTGCTGGGCTTCTTTGTCTCCTTCCCCCTTGCTCCACACTGTAAAGTGCAAAATCCGAGCCTTGTAAGACTTAAGATTGAGATCTCCATCTGCCAAATGTACTGAAATCTTTGTGTGAATTGTATGATAATTCTGCTAATTGGGTGAATCTGGTGAAACACGATGAATGTCACGTAAAGGCCATGTGTGGCTGGCTCCGGATCCTAGAATCCGTGCTTGTAACCGCAGCGTTACTTATTCTGACAGACTGGATTGAAGAGACAATAACAGGATGACTGTATTGCAATATTAATGGCTTGACTTTCATTTATACAGAGATATTTTCCGTGTGAGGAAGTAAAGCAATCTTGCAAAGACATTTCCAAGATGCGATGATACGTGCTAGATTTAAAGTCACTTTAATTAGAGAATAATTAGTATTATTCCAAAGCTTAGTAATTAGCCAAGATAAATAATTTACATTTCCAGAAGGTGTCCTGAAAGAAACTAAAGAAGAATATCTCTTGAGGAAAAGCTTATTCCTCGCCTTCTGCATGTGATGGTCTCTAAGTTGTATTTATGGTTTGGTAAATACTTATATGATTATATTATATCAATGCCTGTTAGATGATTTCTTTACATTCTAGCAGCACCAAAATGTAGCCATACTGTAAATAGTCCCCAGTTGACTTTACACTAATTCTGCTAGTTAAAAATTAAGTTGTGGGGCAGCTCCAAAACACTTCCAGTTGTGTGTAATTAGAAATGGGAGGTGTTGATGCCAGTGTACCATTTGGCACTATTTGCCACCTGAGAATATTTGTGTGTCCATAGGATTAGAATACATCAAGTATCGTTTAAGCTTTTGTCATTGTTTTGTGCTTTGATTTTTTTTTTGTCACTGGGAAAGGGTTTATTTCTTCAGATTTGGAAGTGGGATGCTTCTACCAAATGTCGAGTGACATTTCTAACAGTTCCTGTGTTTATCGTGCAAAGCTGATACTGACTTGAAAATTCAGCAATGAGCGAAAAGGAGGAGGTATTTAAAATATCCTCCTTCCAGAACAGTCCATGATACATCATTATTATTTATCTAGTGTCTCTGCCTCTTTTTGTGGTGGTGTTTTATTGGTGAGTTCTTGACTAAAAAGCAATGCTGAACAGCTGCTGAAGGACAGAGTTCAGTTGCCCACGTTGGGCTCTGCATGCTGAACACAACCATCAGGTTTTGATTTCACTAGAAGACAAGCCCAAAGAAATGTCAGAGCTGACAGGGGTAATCAGAGCGGTTAAAGCAGGGGAAGTGTTGATGCATGCTCAAGGCAGGGGCTGGCGTCGTGGGGAGGTGCCTTGGTTTGGATTGCAGTTGTGGTTTAGGGAGGTTGGAAGTGTTGGGCAGGACCAATCAGACGTGTCACACGCGGTTGCGTTTTGACTCGCTGCCATATTGCAGCCTGTTAACATACTCCATTAACTGCTGTACAAAAAGCAGTTTCTAAGCCCCTGTGGGATAGCTCTCAAATTGCAGTGAAAACCCAGTTTCTGGGCTGAGGTGGGGCCTGAGAGGCGCACACCCAAACTGGCCACCAAGCAGTTTTTTTCCAACCGCTTCCCCATCCCCTCCCACATCCTCCTTCACACAAGGCTGGGGTGGGTACCTGGTTTGTATGTCCCCACCCCACGGTGAGTGCTTGCTCCCATTGTGGTATGCAAACGAGGTGGTGGCTGTCAGGACCTTTGTGCAAAACAGCTCTGCATCAGCCCTTCCCACAAGCAGAGGGGTTGGTATGAGTGAGCGGTGGAGGTGTAGGGAGTTAGGGCTGATAACTATAAGCATAGTGACTGGCAGTTTGTGTTGGTTTATGTATTTTTGGATTAGTTCCTACTTATTGATTCTAAAAACCCTTCCATAGAACCTGCTGAACTACAGAAGTTACTTCAGCTGACCCACTGCATTTAACACATACCGCTGGGACAGCCAGATATCCTGCTCGGACCACTGTGATGCCTCTTCTGTGTCATTTGCAAGTTCATGAAAGGTCCAGAAAGAAAAAGAAAGAGTGGAGAAATGAAGGGGGCAGTGCAGGCACAAAGTACTAAAGAGCAACATGAGTGGTGCATGTTTTCTCTAGCTGAATGCAGTACGTCCATCTGATCTCAGTTAAGATCCAAGTACTACTGTGATACAAACAATTAGCAGCAGTGCTGTTTCTGCTGTGTTGCAGTGGTTCTTTTAAGGACGTGATATTAATGAAGCATAATTGAAAAAAATCCTATTGTGCAATATCTGAAGATAGGAAATGTTGGCTGTGTCACTTTTAAATGCTGTAAGGATTGCTGTTTCCACCCGTCACCACTATCCCTCTTCTCTACAAGGCCTTCTGCTCCTTGCCAAACCATTTCATTTTGGATCCAATTCAGTTCTCATCAAAGTGGTGGAAAAACTCCAGTGGATTGGGCTATTATTATTATTATTTGTGGCTGAAAAGGAACACTTATATGTGATTAAACGCTAACATTTTTAGCCAACTGATAGAAGGGAAAAGAAAGAAAATAAGGATGATTAAACTGCAGAACTTTTGGCCAAACCCCACTTCCAGTTGCTCTGGCACAGACCATCTATCTTGCACGTTGTGCTGTGCCAAGCAGAGTATCAACACGCAGCACTAGTAATAACGACAGTCATTTTCAGAAGGTCAGAGCATTCAAGTAGATGCTAATGAGTTCCAATTGCAGTTTCTCTAACAGGCACATAAGAAGTGAGGCATCAGTTTAGAGACAAGGAATCTTTGTTGGAATCTGTCTTTCTACCCCAATGCTAACACGGTTCGTTTAAAGTTTTGCCACCTTCTTCCTTGTTCTTCAAGTCTTAAATTCAGAACTGATGTTTTGCCTCTTGAAGCACTGAAGCTGCTGCAGTTGCTGACAGTAATGCCTCTAGCCAGTGCCTTTCACCGCTTGCTTTTGTAAGACCCTGTTTTAGTTGCTCATGACTTTGCCAAACGCCCAGAGTTCACAGTGAAATTTCCCATGCAGAGAGTCTGCCTCGAGCTGAATTTTTGGAAAGTGTCAGCAAAAACGATTCAGCTGTTTCCAAGAATGAGATTAGGAGAAAACACATTGTTTTAGCCATCTAAAGTAAATTTTTCCAGCTGTTTTTTTATGAGCTGAAGTTTCTCTGTGCTTTGAAGAGGAGACTTGAAATGTATGCCTTCTGCCATCCCCAGGGAAATACCCTTGAATTCGGCATCTTCAGAACATCATACTTGCTCATACATCCAGTTTCTTACAGTGTTCTCCAAACATCCCCCTGCAGTGAGTGTTGGTCCTGTCCTCAGAGGTTCAGACAGCACAGCAGCACTGGAGAGACCCTGCGCGGGCGGCTGGAGGGTGCGTGGGCTGTGACATTGCTTATCTGAGGGGCCGCTGCCACACCAGAACCAGGGCAGGGGGGCTCTCTCCTCTCTGACACCATTCCCCTCACTGTGTGAGGACACTGCAAAGGAAGAAGAATGAGCAGCCAGCAGAGAGGGGGAGGGACTGGTTTTCCAGGAGCTCTGTGAATATGTTCTGCATGAAGGACTGGATGTGGTGGCTCTGGGGAAGTGAGCTGTAGCAGAAGAGAGCAGTGGTAAGGAAGAGAGGGCAGAGGGAAAGGAGGTGGTGGAAAGGGTCAGGATTCAAAGATGTGCAGGACCAGGAGACACAGGGTGTGGGGACGTGGCACTTTGGGCATGATTTAGGAGACATCGTGGTCTTGGGTTGATGGTTGGACTTGATCCTAGAGGTCTTTTCCAGCCTCAGAGATTCTGTGATTGTGTGATAAGGCACAGGGGCAATGAGGAAAGGAACAGAGGAGGACAGGCGAGATGGGAGAAAAGAGGCCAGAGAGTCACAGAACCAGTGTGGCATCTAGCTTTGCCTAAGTTGCAGGGTGATGTCCCTGAGAACCTGAAGCCCAGCAGCACAGCTTGAGTCTCCTCATCCTCTGCTGCCATTCCATGCCAGACAGAAGAAAAAGTTTCCTGCTGCTGTTGGTGAAGCAGGTTAATCCAGGTGGGTGTCCAGAGGACTGCTGTAGGACTAACATCCTAACCGTTGTCATAATCTCTGTGAGGGTCTGATGAAGTTCTGGGCTTCCTTCTGGTTGGCTTTTGCTTATTTGCATTTGAGAAAGTACACTTTTCAGAAGAATTCTTTAAAGGGCCTCACTAAGGTGGCAGAATCACAGCATGCTGATCAAAGATGCTGCTGTGATTAAACTTCACTCTTTGTGCATATCCACAATGGTGTGTGTAATAGCTTTGGAAAGCTTAACTTTGCAACCTTCCTAGTCCATTATCATGATTTTGAAGGCATAGAGTATGCACACACTAATCCAAGAGTAACAGTACAGCAGCAATTGGGATTCTGCACTTCAATTATTACGAGCTTTACCTGAACTTGGCCTGTTTTCTTCTTCATAATACAGATTTTCCCTGGTAAGAACTAATGCAGCTCCATTTTCATAGAACTCCGTAGGGGAATTTAAGTAAGCTTTGAAAGAATAGTGCAAAATGGAAAAAGTGAATCAGGTGCCTGTGATTTATGCAAGGCAGATCTCCAAGATTACTGAATTTCACTTCTAAGGTCAGTGTAGCATTTTGCAACTGAGAATAAACAGGCACTCACTGTAGTCAGGAGATTCACTGAAAAGTAAGAAGTAATAAGAGTAACCAGATATTTTCTTGAAAGTGCAATAATGTGAACTACACTTTATAGGAAAAGTACCTTATTCTTTGACAATTATGGCAAAAAAACCCCCCCAAAATTATCTAAGTATCCTTAACAAAACTGATTTCAAATAAAAGGACATTTTTAAAGCTAGGATAAATGGGCTCATTTCCCCTTGCTCTGTGCTTTGTTGAGCTTTGGCTTGTACAATTTTGACTTGTATGAGGTGGGAATAAATACTAAGTATTTATACTAAATAAAAATGGTGGCAGTTTATATTGATTCACAAGAGTCTAATGACACAAGAGTACAGACAGAGAGCAGACACACCAGAAATTATGCTCCAAATGCTGTAAGCTATAAGTGAAGATGAAATCCTTAAAATGCTTTTTTTTTGAGTGGTGTGCTGGTTTTGGCTACACTACTAAAATCCTAGCAACAGGGTGATTAAAATTCCTTTCTTACCCTGCCCTCCTACCCTCTTATATAACGATAAACAAAGTTACTTCAGGAGAAAACACTTTCAAGTAGTTCCCCACTCAATTAGTGCATTTCCTATGGGTGTGCATGTGTGGTGATGTAGTTGTGTAAGGAGGTGAAGTTAGGGATGCATCTCTCTCCTTGCTTTAATGGGGGCATTTGCATAATGCAGGAAATCAGAGCTTGCTGAAACCAAGTGGTGAAATTACACTGATAGCTTTATGACAATATCCAGAGTATTTCCTTTTTTTCCCTATAACTTGTTTTCTTTTTATCTCACACTGCATTTTTGTCTCTCTCTGTAGTTCTTTTTACTGAATCCTACTTCTCTCTGGGTTTCAGTGGATGATTTTTCCCCCGAGCTTCTTTTGAGTAAAAGATGAACCGTATCATATTTCAGTTTGGGTAGAAGTTTGGCAGTGTGTGAAGAGGTATAGGTCTGCTGCTAGGCTGAGCCAGGACAAATCTCTACTCACTACACTAGGTCAAAAAGCCCTCAGGCTTATAACAAAATGTCTCAGTTGTCATCCAGGTCACCCCAGGCACTTTGCCCAGTGTGACAGAAAGAAGGGGAGAACTGCATCCACTTACACATGAAGTTTCATTTTGGGAAAAAAAAAGCACTCAGGATTCCAGGAATTCTGGGTTTCTATGCATGTGTAAAGATAAAATTATATTTTAATGACAATAATATCTTACTGTTGTACAAGACTGTGGTTATCTTAGTGCTGTTAACACTGATGTAGCTCAAATATGATGTGTATAAACATACCTTTGTCACTCAGTTTTTCATTGGCAGAAAGATAAGCTATTACTATTAAGACAGCACAGAACATTAGTATATTCTGGAGGTATAATGTAACATGGGCACCATTAATCATACCACATAGAATGTTATAATAAAGTACCTTCTGAAATACAGTGTGACTGTAAAGAACCCCAAGAGCTGCAGCCTTTCTTCGTAAATCTCACTTTAAAATAATAACATGTCACTATTCTTCTAAGACTTCTTCCAAATAATAAATTTTAAAGCTAAGCTGGACCACTGAAACAAGCAAACTGCAGTCCATATTTTATTTTGTCCGTGAATTCCACGATGGCTCGGTGTTGTAAAGTTACAATGTACGGAGGGGAGACTAGGAAGGACCTCCTGGACCTTTAAGCTGTTCTTAAAATATTGACAGAAAAGTTGTAGACAGCCATCTATAAGCACAGACACAGTTTTACTGTTGGTGGGCAGGTAATGAATTCCTAACGATGTGCTAAATGCATAAGCTCTTCTAACCTCCATGTGCTATGCTACAGCATCTCTTCACAGGGGGATAATGCAAGAGAAGGTTCTTATCTAGACAGCAGAAAGAACATTTTTAACACACTGCTGGACGCCAGCAAGGCCCACATATATTAAAGATATATATTACCATCTTTGACATGACCTTGCTCCTTTAAATATTTCATATAACCAGTAATAGATTTTTTTTTTTCTAAAACATTTGCCAAGAATGCTTTAAATGAAACTATCATTGGGAGCCATATACACATTGAAAAAGATTTGGGCTGCCATCCAAGAATTACATATGCCTGAAACAAATGCCTAAAAATTATATCCCTATATATGAGAACTGCCTGGAAAAAGTATAAGCCTGTCCTGGTTTCCATTACCCTGGATTTCTTGCCGCACAAGATACTTGGCCTACCCACACCCAAAGTCCACAGAGAAGGACCAACTTTAATTAGTACCTATTGTGTCCAGGTTTCACACAACTCAAGGCCTCATGTCCCCTTATGGCATTAAATGTGAAAGTACAGGCTTCTGTCAGTATTTGCTAACACTCTGGCTGGGGTTTGGGTCTGTGAAACAGCCCCTCTTGCCTGATGGGGATGTTTGTGCAGGCTGTGGCTCTGTGGAGTGCAGCTGTTAGGGGATGGTATTATCAGTCAGGATTAAAGATAAGTAGGATTCCCTCGAGATCTCAAACGACCTACTGATTATTGAAACTCATGTGGAATCGCCAGTGATGTGAAAGGACGGTATTTTATGAACAGTACTTCTTACTATTGAGTGTTGACTCAGATACTCTGATTAATTTTGGTCTTTTAGCTCACACACTCACTAGTTTGTTTTCCTTATGTGTTATCCTCACCAGTCAAATGGGCATTAAGCAAAGTCTTGGTCAGTGCCATCTAGAAGCTGCCATCCAACATTTCAGATTAGGTGGTAGAGAAGCTGAAATCTAGCACCTGTCCTGTCAGGAAGTCTGGAGAAGGGGACTCATCTGTGTTCACCGAGCGTTTGTAGCCCACACTTCCCCTGGACTTTGTTTGGTGCTGCTGAGACAGCGCTCGCTGGTTCGTATCACCCAGCGCATGGTGAAAGTGAAAATGATTCTTACCTTTGGCCCACAGAGACTTCTAGAAGCCTCCTCATAAAAAATTACTCACTTAAAACATTGCACAAAAAATGAGTCATGATATGACACCACTTTGTCTTTCTCATAACCTTCTGTCCGGTTTTGTACTCAGAAATTATTCAGCATTAGTACAAATATCTCTAGAGTAAATAACTTGAATCTTGTGTCAATAAATGTTGCCAGAGATTGGGAAATTTCCATTAAATTGGGGTTTTTTTCTGAGCTTATTTGGTAACTTCAGTCACGGAGGCTGACTATGGAAATTACAGTATGTAAAGTCGTATGAAAGAGATGAATGTGTTGCTGGGTATTGTTATGTACATGAAAGTGAAGCTTTGGACCAGAATGGGGAAAAAAAAGCTACAAAAAAATGACAGTGTTGAAAAACCAGAGGCAAAACAACTGTAATTAAACACTAAATATCAAGATTGCATTGATTAGTGGTAAACAAGATAAAATCACCAATACAGTAAAAATGAAGCTATTTTGGAGACAGAAAGCCTAAAGCATATGCTAAAGGATATGCTTCAGGCATTACATCTAGAGTCTAAAAAGCTGCACAAAAAGACAATTTAAAGTTGACATTGGGCTAGAGCTAACCTGCATCCAAAGGTCATCACAGCTTCATTACAATGTGATTAACTAAAGCCTGCTTGAGAAGTAGCAGTTAGGGACAAGGTGAGGGGAACTATTCTGCAGTGGACAGTAGAACACAGGAATTCATAGACTTACTGGAGCAACGACACTGTCTGCTATGTGTGGCAGCATCTAACGTATTACCAACTGCACGGGCTTGGTACAGGAAGCGATGAGTGGGAGAAAAGCCCCAGCAGCGCTGGTGGCTGAAGCGCAGCCCCAGCTCTGAATTAAAGGCTCTTGCTCCAAGCATTTGCAGTGACATGGTCACGCTGCTGAGGTCAGCTGCAATAGCAGGCTGAAGGAGCAGTGAGACTTTCTGGTCTCTCATTTCAGCAGCAGGGCTGATGATCTCAGCCTTGTGGAATATCGGATGGAAACACACCTGCTAATCCCAGTGTAGCAGCGGTACACAAGGAGAAACAAATAGGTCAGGAGTCTTTCTTGGGGAACATCTGGTTCAGTTCAGTTCAGACTTTTCAGGCCTGCACAGATGATGGGGATAAGACTATTTATGTGAATGATCACCAGGAGACACAAAGGGGAAAGACTCTTGGGGAGCCTGGGAATTTAACTGAGTTACTGAAAGAGAACAGGTTTGCTGAGGGTTCAGGCTCTTCTCTAAAGTCTGGTAAAGTGAGAGGTTCATGCCTTGGGATGGTTGTAACTGCTTCTGGTACCTCATTTACATGAAAGAATGAGATTTCAGCAGGCTTTTTGCGTAGACCTGATTCTGCCTATTTAAGGCCACAAGAACTTCAGAAAAATCCCAGCTGTGACCACTACCAAGGATTTATTTTAGGAAGTTTGCTTCCACATTAACAATCACCAACACAGAGCAGAAGTCTGCACCTTTTATTTTTACACTTCTATTAAGATCCTGGTGTGGAGAACAGCATCAAGAAGAAAGAAAAAATGCACTTAATATTTCCAGGCAGTTCCATTGTCAGAGAGCTATTTCCCCACTGCCAGGAGGCAGAGGAGTTGTTCCAGTAATTCATTACTCACTGTGGCTTTTTTCTTCTCTCAGGAAAAATATTTATCCCCAAAGAAAAGCCCATAGAAACTCGCACAGAAGAGAAAGTGACGCTGGATCCGGAACTAGAAGAAGCCCTGGCCAGTGCTTCAGATACTGAGCTCTATGACCTTGCAGGTTAGATAACATATAAGTGTCTCTATACAACCACTGCAATGACTGCCTTGTCCACCCAGTTCAGAGCAGATCCTATCCTTCTCTGGGTTCTCTTTTTGTGCTCTAAGTCTATTAAAAATGTTGGTGGGAGTATTGCAACTGCATTGACAATTTTTTTTTGTTTATTAGGAAAATCTAAATCAAATATTTTAGCAGATTAATCTGAATATGTGTTAGATCAACATTAAACTCAAAACTCTTGTAGGTACTATATTGTCCTACTGAAGGATATGATCTTCCCGCTGTCTTCTGTAATTCTTGGCTGCAGCACCCATTTCTAGATGCATTCATTTTGGCTGTGACTGAAGTGTGGTATAGCACAGGATTACAATGCAGCTGGCACTTCTCAGGAAATCTGAAGCTCATGGAACAAGGTTCCAAGTTTTGCTCAGCTCTGGTCAGTACCCAGCCATTCAGGACAGAATTTGCAGGCATTGAAATCAAATGAAAATCAGTGAGTAGCTCACCTAGTGCCCAGTTCTGAAAATAGTCTGTAACTGCAACCAGAGTCATTTGCTTAAAAAACAGAGTGTTTTATGTAAGGAAAAGCTGATTACAGAAGTAAAAAATACATTAAGTTAATATCTTTTAATTAATGCATGATGCTGTAAAGTCCAATCAGAGAAGTATCAGTGAGCACAGCACAAGTTATTCTCTGACACTATGGAAGTTCATTTGCATGAAAGATAACTTTGTAGCTTCTTTTATGGAGTTTTGGTTTCTCTTGTCATTTCCCTCATAATAGTTTTTATCCTGACTATTTTAAACTCCTGGAATATATGCTTTTTTTCTCCCCAAGCACATCAGCATCCCCGTGCTTCTATGAGAAACCCGAGTGTGAATGCCAGGTATTGAGCTAACCACATGCACTGTCACATTATCATCAAACATACCAAAGAATACAACAAAGAGCAGTAAGAGTTCCCCAAAAAACTGTGGGATTCCCATCCCTGGATGTTTTCAGGATCTGGCTGCACAAAGCCATGGCTCATCTGGTTATTGCTGGCTTGAGGGGGTAGCTGGACAAGACGACCTGCAGCAGTTCCTTCCAGCTGGTATTTCTGCGACACACATACTACATTGATTCAGTTGTTCAAATCCCTACATTAAAAATGCCTGTATCTCCAGTATTTAGACCCCAAAAGACTCTCCCTGCAAGCAAGCATGACTCCAACATAACGTTTTATAAAGGGGGTTTTGTTTGGGGAAGTAAACTGGTGTTTGTAGCAGATTCTTTTCTGCAGCCTTTGTTCCTGCCATTAACATTGGATTCTGTTGCTGGTATTTACACATTTTAGCTGTTCTTGGAGTGCACAACATGGTCAACAACCCAAAATTTGATGAAGGAGGAGCCCGCAGTAAAGATGGAAAAGGCACCGTGAGAAGTAAGCAAGCAGCTTTCTCTTGTGGGCCATGTGTAGGGACTTGGACACCTATGGGCTGGGTGTAATTCAGTATAATATAGCAGGGCTGTACCTTGATTGATGTAATTAATTATGAGGGGAAGATCTCTGTAGTAAATACAATCTTACAATTCGTTATCTATAATAACAGTACTATGCAAATAAATCATTCCTGAGGAGCTTTGTTTTCCCAGAGAGCAGTATCTGGCTCTGTGGAGGTGTGTGAGAAGATGGGAGTATTAAGAAGCCAGGACACACATCTTCTCAGTCTGTGCAGTGGACAGAAAGCAGCGAGCTGGAGCTAAGAGGTGGCCGCAGCACAGGCCAGACCATTTCAGCTGTAGAAGCTGTAGAAGGACACATACCACTGGGGTTCCAATGTGTCTGAATCCCTGGCAGAGTCACATCAGGCTGCATTCACAAAGATGCAGAGACCACGTAGACATGTCCCTGTCCTGGCTGCTTTGATCTACCTCCGGCTGGGTGCTGCAGCGGTGTGTTTAAATGTTGTGGGTTACACAGCTCCTAAGGTACCCAGGCAGTGCAGTCACTCAGGAAATCCCCCAGCACAAACAGCTGTCCTTAGTAAAACAAACCCAGAAATGTTTGCACTGAATAAACAGCCCTTTGGTGAATCAGGTCTTAGCTCAGCGACCGACAAGAGGCTGGATGGGGGTGGAAATCAGAATGTCTGAATTTCAAGTTTTTCTTGAGAGCTGCCAAGCCTTGATCCAGAGCTCGTCACTTCCAAGGTCTGGGGTATCAATTGGGCTACACTTTGTTTTTTAAGACAGCGTTATGGAATGCCCTTTTCCAGGGAAGTAGTACTCAAAAAAACATTTTCTTCTTGTAAGACTGTGAAAACAACAGCTATCTTTGGTAAAGACTTTCATTTCCACCCTTCTTTACCACAGGGGAGGTAGGAAGCAGACAGGACACTGTGTCACTTCATTTTTTTCAGGATTAAGACTGCTCTGTGAGCCTCCCCATCAGGGCCCTGTGTAGGCTGCCATCTATCTCATAACAGGCAACTTCATGCATCACTAATCTACACAGAGCTCAGATTATTTTTGTTGTACAGAGTCAAAATGTCAGCTATGTGAGTCAGCTAAACTATGCTCCAATCACAGACTTAAGAAACAGAAAATTACCATCACATTGCTTTATTCTTTGGTCCAAAAGCAATACCTTTCCTTAGCCAAGTGAAACACTTCAGCAAAAGATGGTAACATCTCAAAAGTTGCCCATCAATGTGGCGAAACAGTTCTGTTATTAAAACAAGATAAAACCCATGGGAAGCAACAAGAGGGGAAAAGTGAAAAGTCCTGCTAACTCCAGACTGAGTATACTGTGAGATCTAACATGGGGACAGGGTGCAAGTCTCTCCCTAGCTCCCAGTTTGGCAGAGTGTTGCCACAAGTGGAAAAAATGCTTTGCTGCTTTTCCTTTCCTCTCCGTTTTCACCTCCAAGATAGGGCAAATCCTTTATATATGAGTATCTTTCAATTTCCTGCTCTCTAGGACAGCTGGAGTGTTACACAGGCCTATGTGAGGTCTCCCAGGGAATGAGCAAACAAAAAAGTTAAGGGTAAAAGGGAGCAGAGTGAAACCCAGCTCAAGGTTTGTGTATGGCTCCATCTCTACTAAAAGTATGAGTTTTAAGAGATATCTTCCTTCCGGCTGCTGATGCAGCATGAACTTCACCCACTGCACTGAGCAGAAGTGCACAGAGACTGGAGCACAAATCTTCAAAATAATTCACTGTCTACAGCATAAAATAAGAGGGTTTAAGACATACTTGTGGTCAGTAACATATTTCTTTCCTGCCTCCAGTGGGTTGGGTGGTCGGGGCTCATAAATTAATCTCCACAATGATATGTGTGGGAATTAGAAATACTAATTGTGTTCTGAGCTACGATTTTTCTTTGCATTTCTAAGAATATTCATGGCTCATAGCTGCCAACATTAAAAACTCTATCTCTTTGGAGCACGAATACTCAAAGACTTTGTAAATTTTGGTGCTGGCAGGCAGACTTTCTTTTCATGCTTTGATAGGTTTATTATTTAGAAAGTACAGATGTTGCAATTTTACAAGAGCTAATTGAATTTATAGTAAGGCTGATAGCATCAGCCCAGAGAAGGAAACCCAGGGGCCTCCTGATGGAGATGCTTTGTGTTCACAAAGGCTACGCACAGGCACAGGGACGTTTTGCCTCTAATGTAATGGACCACACCTTCCTTTGCTGGGGTTAGACAAAGAACAGAGCAGCCCTCACAGTATATTACATCCCATACGATAATCTTTAAAGCTGCTTTGGCTTAGAGTCATTGTACTGGGACTTCTGCACAGAAAGGAGGAATTTGCCCACGATGATGCTGGGGGAGCCGGGCTTGTTCAGCCTGGAGAAGAGAAGGCTGTGGGGGGACCTCATTGCAGCCTTCCAGTACCTAAAGGGAACATACAAACAGGAGGGGAATCAGCTTTTTAAAAGGGTAGACAATGGCAGGACAAGGAATGGATAAAAACTAAAGGAAGGAAGGTTTAGATTAGGTATTAGGGGGAAGTTTTTACAGAGAGAGTAGTGAGGGGCTGGAAGGGGCTGCCCAGAGAGGTGGTGGATGCCCCATCCCTGTAAGTTTGTTCAAGGCCAGGTTGGATGGGGCCCTGGGCAACCTTGTATAGCTCCAGGCCTGGAGGTTGGTGGCCCTGCCTGTGGCAGGGGGTTGGAGCTCTATGATCCTTGGGGTCCCTTCCAACCCATGCCATTCTATGATTCCATGATAGTGCCCAGCTGCTATGACCGCAGCCTCCAGCCAGTGACACGCTCCTGGGGGCACAGAAGGTGCAAAGGGATAATTCTCCTATTGCCAAGTTTTGTGGTTCATAGAAACCCTTTCTTGAAAGGTACCATACAGACCTAAGTGGGAACTGAAAAGCCAGATTGCTACTGGTGATGCCTGTTCCTCACATCAACGTTTCATGAGGTCTTGTGTTGCAGATGTGGTGAAAGGTGAAAAGGTCAAGCCCATCTTTGAGGAGCCACCTAATCCAACCAACGTGGAAGCAAGTTTACAAAGGATAAAAGCAAATGATCCAAGTCTCATAGAAATTAATCTCAACAACATAAAGGTAAATGCTGTAGTTACATTTACGTCATCATAGGAGGGTTTATGAAAGTATTTTATCTTCAAATTTTGTCTCTTTACCATTCAGAAAATGCAGGACACTCAGGAAATGGTTATGGATGCTCCAAGGTCGTCAATGCCTGATACTGAATTAGATGCCAGTTAAAAGCCCAAGGGGTGACTCCCACTGGCTGCCTTTCTTTAGCAGACTGTAAAGCGAGATGTCTCACGGGCACTATGTAATCATCACTGTCCAAATTCAATTAGCCCAGACACACAAATGCAGGGGGAGCTGGCACACGGAGACTGAGCTACCAGCCGCAAAATAAGAAAGTAGCTCAGAGATCAGTCATGTGCTTGAGTTGGCCTGACCCAATTAACAGCCATGCTGACATCACATCCTAGCAGGTCTCTGAAGGCCTCTGAGAGGAGCATTGTCTGTTCTGAGATGCTCTTAAAAGCATCTGGGACGCTTAAATTGTGTAGACTGTAGCTACTAATCAATCAGTTTGATAATAATTAAGATCAGTGCCTAGTGATGTGACTGGCTTTCCTAATTACTGAATTTATCTTTCTAATGCAGAATATTCCTATTCCAACACTGAAGGAGTTTGCAAAAGCTTTGGAAAGCAATACACATGTGAAGACATTCAGCCTTGCAGCCACTCGAAGCAATGACCCTGTAGCTATTGTAAGTTTAAACCCTGTTCAGAAAAGGAACCACAACAACTTCTGAGTAGGTCTGTGTCTGCTTTGGGATGCATTCTTCATTTTCCCTTGCGGAATTTCCCTGTGACTTTGCAAAGTAGAAGTGCAGTCTCTTCTGACTGATCCCTGGGTTCTTCTGAGCCTATTTCTGTTTTATTTCTTTGTAGGTACTAAGCCAGGTTTTGCAGATTCTGTTATTCCCTGAAACTCTCAAGTCACCATCTCATATTCCCTCTTTCTGACCCCTCAGGCATTTGCAGATATGTTGAAAGTGAACAAAACACTGAAGAGTCTGAATGTAGAATCCAACTTCATTACTGGGACGGGTATTTTGGCACTGATTGATGCACTGAAAGAGAACGAATCCTTGACAGAGATTAAAATTGACAACCAGGTAAAGAGAGGGCATTGACTGAGTCCACTTTTATTTTCCTTCTATATGGATTCCCAGAGGGTTCTCCTGGAGGGCTTTGCCAAAGGCAAGGCAGCATCTGTGCCTCATATACTCTGCAGCTCATGTCCCATGCCTGTGCAACCAAACAGTGGAAGACTTCTAAATAAAACTGGTCAAAGCCAAATATAAAACCCAGAGCAAAATCTCCAGGGACGGGATTCTCTTTGTAGTCTGCAGCACAGTACTGAACTATAACCACTTATTTTTCTTTCATATGAAAACAAATGTTTTCTTTTCTTTTGGGGACATTTCATCACATCACCAACAGAGGCAGCAGCTTGGGACAGCTGTAGAGATGGAGATTGCCAAGATGCTGGAGGAGAACTCCAAGATTCTCAAGTTTGGATACCAGTTCACAAAGCAAGGCCCAAGAACCAGGGTAGCAGCAGCTATCACTAAAAACAACGATCTGGGTAAGATGCTATTCCACCCACTCATCAGTTGTTCACGTGAGCCAAGCCCTGACTTTGAGACACAACCCTCCCTGTCTGTAAGATTGAATTGTAACTCTAAAGGTTCAATCTGCTATATGTAAGGAGTATATGCATATTCATAGCTCCACGAGCTCTAGGGTAGACAACAGCAAAGATCTTACTGTGGTTATGAGCCACAGTTCTTCTCCCACTCCTGGGAAGGGAAGTTACTTCAGGCTTTGCCATGGAGCTCCCTGGGTTTCCAGCTGCCCAGGCAGCCGTTCTGGGCAGCAAGCAGAGCGCCAAACCCATTCTGTTTGTTCAGTGAACACAGAAGTCCCCACTTCTTTGCCCTGCCCATGAGACCCAGCCTGCCCAACCAAGGGAACAAAAGGAGCCTTTCCTGCCTGTGTGACCAAGTGCAGGAAAAGACAATAAAGCTTTGCAAGTTTTACCCAAGTGTGACATGCTCTGCCCTGTGTACTCAGTACACAGGACAAGGAGATGATTAGGCCGGAGCAGTTTACAGTGAGAAAGGGAAAAAACAATTAACTATGTTTTTTAATCAATTCTACTTCAAAGAGGGGTGTCGAACCACAATGCCTTTGCTTGCTTCAGCTTGGGTTTCTTTGGGAGAAGATAAAGCTCAGCCAGAACCTATTTCTTTCACATATACTTCCTCCACCTCCCTGTTTGAATTTTTGGCAGTACTTAGGCATTCCAGTGATACACTGTTGGTCCTGAACCTATTAGTGTCTCAAAACACTACTTTAATCATGCCACCAACAAAGACATAGAGACTGTTTTTCCCACTATCTAACCAGTTGCCATTAGACATGTGCCCTGTACCTAGTGTTCATTTTCCTGCTTTTGTATTGCCTGGTTTTGTTCAAGATTTAGTAGGACAGAATACCTAAAAGAATTCAATAAAATAAAATAAAGCAACAAAACACTGAAGGCAGACACAAATGACTTACGATACACTGTAGGCTTTGGAATAATTCAGTCTGCCAAGAAAGCACTAAGAAATAAACCTCCTGATAGTAATATATTGCTTTTATTAACTTGCTGTAGTGAAAACCATCCATCCATCCAGTTTTACTGCTTTTGTTCTGTACTTCAGCAGTACAGGATCAGAAACTGGACATGAGAGTTTGATACAGCACCACGTTTTGTATCACACAAGCAGGAGAACCTCACTAATCTTCCCTGGCCAAGTGAAAGACAACTCAATACATTTTTATTAGAGTATGGAGTAGCAATTACTGCCCAACCAGACTTATTCTATACCAGCTGTAATGTATCCTAAGTGCTGTAAAAATACACATGGGGCTGCCTGCCAAAACAACACTGCCCATAACACAAAGCTCACCACTCTGCTTCACTAAACAGCACCTTCAACCAAGTTGATATTCCTTAGAAGCTCCTTCCTTCCTATCCATGTTCCTGGGAAGGGAGTGTGCCAGTGAGAACAGCTCTCAGGAAAGCAGCAGTGACTGTTCTTTTCTTGCTTTGTTGGTCTAGTTCGTAAGAGGCGGGTGGAAGGAGAGCGGCAGTAGCCACGCCGTGGAGGATGCAAAGCACCATTGGAGGCCAACAGCTGGAGTCTCAGAGTCTTCACTGGTCAGAAGGGAATGCACTGGAAAACCATGACAATGGGAGTTGCTCATTTCTGTTAATGTCTCCTATTAACCTTGAAAACACAGCCTGTTCATTTTTAACTTTCACAGTTAATTTAATTTTTATGAGACAGTTTCATAGTTGGTTTGATTTTAATGAAAACATGTTTTGCAATACCTGAGGCCAATATGCAGGATCTTAACTGAGCTACTGAGCGTAACATAGTGACTCTCACCCTTATTTTAGATGTTAAAATATGACCTTGTGTACAGATAAGGGATTCTCTACTGCAAATAGAAATGTTAGGGCCAAGTTCTGCAATGCCTTATGTTTGTGAGTAACCCTTACTTATGTGTGTAGTCCTGCCGAACCGCATCCTGCGATGGGATGTTCCCAGGAGGAGAACTAGTAATGCCAGTAGAGGTTTGCAGGATCACACCCTTGAGCCTCCATCCTGCAGCAGGATCTGGGCAGCTGGAACCACGCTGGAACAACGCCCTTCTACCTTCTTGGGTCTCCACCCACCCAGGTCCAAGTGCAGGATCACGCCTAGACATTTAAACACTGTCAAAGCCTATTTGTTTACATAAGCTTAGGTGGATTGTTTCGCAATGTTACACTGATATTTGTTATCCTTACTCCACGTTGTAAAGTAATATTAGTGCTGTCAATCCCATAGACGGAATGTTTTGGGTTTGTTCCTAGGCCAACAGGTTTTTATTTGCTACTAGAATGTGGAGTTTACAGCTATTAATCTAAACAAGTATTCTGAGCAATATTTGTTTTGCTCTGAGCCATGCAATTGACTCTTTTCAGTTCTGGTGTCTATGTACATTTGCTAGCATTAGAGAACTGTTCTCAGGACCTTTTAGGTGAAGATTAAATAGTCAATCCAGGAGAGCAGCTGCACTACCAGGAAAAAAAAAACAAAAACATTAAAAGAGTAGCTGTGACAGCTACATAACTTACATTTATAAGCTCCAGTTCAGGTTTGCCCCTGTATCACAAGGCATGCAGATAGTCATGTCAGTCCTAAGCTGAATGAAGGCAGATTTAAGCACATGCACAAATGCTTTGCTAAGTCAAGGCCTTAACTGGATATAATCTTAACTCAGTAGGAAACATTTGTGAAGCAGCAGCTAACCCCAATGCTCAGCAGCATCAAAATCCTAGTAAGCATTCAGTTGGCTGTTTCATTTTGTGTATTGTGCAGTCTAAACACTACACCACTGTTTTACCACTGCCAAGAGTTGTCTCTGACTAAGAGCCTGAGGTTCATTTTGGTTGCACATACGTACACAGGCCATAAGAGCTGAGGGAAACGTGGGTTGGTGTGTCACACAAACCGACGCTTTCAGGAAGCTGCAGCCACGCACTGGGGCTGACACTGCTCCCTGGGTAACACTAGTCTCTCCTCTAAGAGCTCCTTCATAGCAACAGGGATGAAGCACTGCTTCCCTCACCTGAGTGATGGGACACTGCTGGGGAGCACAATCACTGCAGCGTGCTCCAAACTTGGGGGAGAGCTGTGAGCCACTGCACAGCTGGGTTAGAAATTGGGGGAACCCCAGGAGCTGTAGGTACAAGTCTGACACACTTCTGCGTGACCAGAGCTGGAGAGCAAGCTAACTGGATGGACCCTCCCTCTGTGCCTTTTATAATGAAATGAGTAGGTCCAAGGCAACACTCTTCCTGTTGGATTCTGGTCTTCATACTGGGGTCCAAATTGAGTAACATACACTTAAATCCCACTTAAAATAGTTTGCTAAAGTGATCTGTCGAGATGGGATCTAGAGTGCAGTGTCCAGAGTTTACTTCCTTGGAGAGCTCCCAGTCTTCACCATTTCCACCTCTCCCTCCCTCTCTCCAAACGAGGCTGAAACCTTTGCTTTGCAAGTAGAAAACATAATACATGGGGGGGTCTTGCTGGGATTTTTTTCCCTGGATCCACACATGAGTTGCTGTGCATGTGATATCCCATTAAAAAACCTGACAAATTCTGTGACAGTCAACTCTGCACAGGCTTCAATAAACAGTCCTTAAAAAAGACTCAGATTACCAGGGGGATACTGGGCTTTGCAGCATCTAGTTTCATGGGTAGGAAGAATCCCCATCCCCAAGACCTGAAGATTATGGTTACTGAAACTTCAATGATTAGAGTCATCCTGTCCTTATTTTCTTCCTTTTCTTTGATCCAACCAAGGGAATTCCAACTATCAATCATTTTTTTAATGTATTTTACAGGTTTCTTTTTTTATTGGTTACTGGTTTTTTAAGGGTGGTACATATATGTGTTTAAGGGAAACAAGTGCAATCCATTTCTAGTCTTAATTGCCATTTAAAGTGTTGGTATTTGCATGCAGCCATTTTACAAGGATGGATTGGTCTGGCTGCTTTGTGTCTGCAGCATGTCATCCTGTGTAGCTTTGCTCAGCACCACAGCAGTGGTTATATAGTCAGGTGGCTCCATTCATATCAGTTAGTTTGCATTAAGGACCAAGGTACCTGGCTGGCGAAGGCCTCTGGGGCTCTCTGTCCCTTCCTTCTTCTGCCATGCTCTTTGCACAGGCCCCCTTCCTCTGAAAGGAGGGCTCCCCCTGCACTAGAGAGCATCAGCTCAAACACCAGCCCCACCACGCACTCACAGACAGTGCCTGGAGCCACGTACCCTGTGGCAGGGACCTGAGAGGTCAGACTCCTTCCAGCCCATGTGAGAACTCCTAAACCTCAGCCTTCTGGCCACTGCTGCCTGCCCCTGCCAGGGAATTTGGTGCCCAGACACAGCTCTGCCCTCCCTCCTCTGTGCGTACCACGTAAGGGCTCAGCTGTCACCTGGCCTTGAGCATCACAAACCAAGAGTCCCACCAGTTCAAGTATCTGTTCCACACAGATACCACACACACCAGTAATGCTCAGAGGCAGATGTTCATGTTAACACAGGATTACTTATAAAGTGCAACGAACAAGGAAGGGGGATCAGCTACTTTAAATTCCACTTTCAAACAAAGCCTGGCAGGGGGAACAGGGACAGAAGACCCATTTTTTCTTAAGCAAACATTCAGGAGGAACTTTGTCGATTTTTTGCACATTGCTTCTCATGTTGACAGCTTCAGTTTGGTTTGTATTTTTTTTAATACAGATTTTTCATGGAAAAGCTCCACTTTGTGTGTGTCCTGCCATATATGTGAGTCGTAGTGTGCACTGAGGGCCGTCTGTGTACATGTATAACTCTAGGTGAAGATGTTATCTTGGAACAAAAGTAACTGCATGCGCACAGCGTGGTGCATATTGCTCAAGAGGAAGGGAATGACCACCTATGTAACAGTGACTCCCCAGCATTGTGGTTTTTCTAAATAAATCTTCATAAAGGATTTAGCTTTGGCAATCTCTGGTGGTTTTGTGCATTGGATCAAGCTCTGACATCAGATTAAGCCACTTTCGCCACTGGCTCTTGCAGCTTTCACTCCTCTGGATTATCTCTTCCCCTCACGTTACATGCCAGGGGCTGGGTGCTCAGAACTAGGGTTGGGAGCAGAGGCTGGAATTCTCCTCCCAGGTTTAACAGGCTTCCCAGATTTAAAGCAAGTTCATCATAGCTGTTCATGCCTCAGTTTGCACTACTCAAATGTCAACTTAATGCTTTCCTGCCTCCCAACTCAGTGAATGCTTGTGAAACACCAAGACTCCCAGAGGAAGATGCAGCAAGAGGCACACATTTCTCTAAAGGAAGTTAAAAATTCCCATGTTCAGAATGTGTCACACTGAAATACTTTGGATCAGATTTCTGTGATGCATCTAAATCTGCACATGAAGCCCCATGGGACCAAGTACCAGCTCTCCCCAGCTGCTGTGTAAGGCTAGAGACGTAAGATAGCAGTTCCTGTCCTTAAACATACCATAAGAATCTGGCCCAGGTGCCAGAACTTACATGCTTCTGAAAATTATGCCCCGTACCCCAAGACTAGGCTGTATTACTAGGGGTTTTTTTTAATATATGCCATGGCTCTAAAAATAAGTACACAGTGAAAAATAAACACAACAGAGAAGCAGAACTCTGATTATACAACGCTGAGTATTTTCTTCAGCTCTAGTTTTGAATTTTACAGCTCTGAAATTGTGACAAAGCAGTGATAGATCTCTGAAGGCTGCTGTTACTTAAGGAAAAAAATCGAGTGCAGTTTATAAAAGGCTGCTGCCATTGGAGCTGCAAAGACTAGATTTCATGTTTCCTTCATCTAACTCAGGGAAGAGAAATTTCACAGTTTGGAGAAATTTAGAATCTAATTCAACTGTGTGAAGTTGTGTATATAACATCACTGTCATCTGATCAGGATTTTGCATCCAAATCACAGGAAGAAGCACTAAATCAGGTTATCCCTCCTCAGATAGTTCTACTCAGAAAGCCTGTGATGTGGGATTTCTGGGAGCATCAGGTGGAGGGGCATGTAGTTCCTGCCCTCTTCCCCACACAGCATCTCAGCATACACTGATTTCTTCCAGGGTGTACATGCAGCTCTAGGCCTCCAGCGAATCAAGCATACTGTAGAGTGCCTAAAGGCATTGACTAAGTTAATCACTTGTTAAAATGACCCTTATAACCTACACTGCGTGTTAAAACTCACTGCAAAACACATGACGTGCATAAATACAGTTGGGAAAACCTCAGAACACCCCCCCACAACCAACATGCACAACATGCACAACATAATCCCAGGAAGTTCAGTTTACCCACAGAGAAATGAAACATGTTCCCTACCCAGACTGCCTTCTGTCAGTCCCTAAACTCTGAGATCTCACAGTGTCTTTCTACTTTTCCTCTCTTGCATGCCAAAAATATGGATGAGACCTCAAGAACATGAGGAAATCTCAAAGCAAAAGGAGGTATCTGTGTCACAGTTGGATCTGCTGGGACCTGCAGGGCTTAGCTAACATCAGTGGCTGTGCTCATGGGAACTATGCAGAGCAATTCCCAGATCCTCAGTTGTAGGGGAAACGGAGAATACAGCTGCAGAGCAGCTCATGAGGTCACGCACCCCACTTCCTATCTCATAGGGTTTTATTTCTACATTCTTCATAGCTTTTACAAAAACACTGTCCTGCCTCCCTTGCTTTACAGGGGTTATGTTTAAGGCCCTTGAGATTCTGATGATGAATGCAACATGTGCCAAGGGACACAGATCTTGTATCCCACCTTCGCTTTCTGAACCCCCATTTAAGGAATCAGCTTATTCCCTTGTCACTGTTTCTTTGCAGAATGAAAGTTTCCTTTAGGAACCCTTGAAAAAACTCATTTACAAAAGGGTCCACACTATTCCCACAGGCTCTGAGTGTGCATCTTCACGCCTTTGCTATTTCACCCTGTTCACTCCTCTCCCAAACCTGAGCAACAGCAGTGGAAACCCCAGGTCCTTGATTTTCTACAGAGAATGCTGGGTCAGTGTCCCTGTGAATGTGACACAGTGACAGCCTGAGCTGCAGCAAGCTGCATGTAACACCAGCCATCCACGTCCTGGTGCTGCTGTGCAGAAGGTCCCTTGCTCGTGTTCTTTTGATCCATCTACACAAAAGTCAAATCATCTCACTTTTGACCGATACAGGGACTCTAGGGAGTTTTCATACAAGAGAGAGAGGGGCAAGCTAAGTTTTCTGCCATGTTGCAGTAGCTCTGCCTGGCTCTTTCTCTGGCGGCAGCCAGAAGCTCTGCACTCTGTGCCCAGTGTCAGGCTGACGCCAAAGCTGCTGGAGGCTGGCATCCAAATCCAGCTCCTGGAAAGCACTGACTGCTGGAGAGGGAGACCTCAGGGCAAGTACTCTGCTGGGTGTGAGGGTGTTGGACAGCAACCACTACACCATGCAGCTCTCAGAGCAACGCTGAACTATTTTAACAGAGAGCATTTCCACATTAAAACAACAACTGCCAAGGGATGTTTCAGCTCTGTCAGGTATTTGCCTGTGTCTGAGTGGAGCAGAATGGTCAATGGCCCTTGAGGTTTCCTTTTTAAGGAAGAGCAGGAGGGGAAAAAACCCATCAGAACTGTGTTCAGCTGGTTCCCAGGCACAGTAAGGCTCTTTATTCATGCTTTTCTTGCCTATTCCAGTAAAGCAGATGAGCACAGACAAAAGCAGCACAAGGGGCCTCCCTTAATGAGGGTCTGTTTATTTCTTATAGCCAGCTGCCTGACTGTATCAAGTCTGATATTAGGTAGGCTCATTCAGTGAGCAAGGGAGGAGGAAACAAGGCTGCCACATAAAGCAACTGCAGGTATTGTTTTGATTTTTCTGATCATAACTTCATTGATAACATATCAAACAGAATCTGGAAGCCACATTTCATACTTGCCAGTTGCTTGTTTCCTGGCTGTCACCACAGGTAGAGGTCACCTAAAAGCTGCCTGGCCTCTCAGTCTCTGTTGGTGAACACGACATATAAAGAACTCCAAGCCTGAGAATCTCACACTAATTCTGCCACTCGTCCATGAAATGGTTATATACTCATCTCCTGTCTAAATCAGCATTAAGAACTCTGAGATGATGGTGGTGGTGGAGAAAGAGGTCACTGTGTACAAGTGTCTGGTGAACCAGGGCACTGGCACCTGCATACGCTGGTGTTTGTCAGCCAAATTAACTAGGCTGCTTAGAGGTCAAACCTGTTTTCCTGTCCTTATAACAGTTCCCTTAATTCTGTGTTCAGGGACAGAAAAAAAGACGACATGGGCAGGAGCTGCCAGCCAGGCTTCCCCCGCAGCCTGCCCCTACAAGGCAGCACAGTCACCCTACTCCACGCCTGTGGGTTTTCCCACAGGCCTTTAGACTGCTGGAGGGGGGAAGAGTGGGAAGCATCATTAAATGTGTCAAGCTCACTAGAAAATAACAATAGCATCACAATATAATCTCCTTTAAATTCTGCTCTTTAGAACTGATAGCTCTCCAGCAGCTGATTACAGCCCCAGTTAAGCTCTCCCTGCCTTTACACCCCAGATGCGCCAGTTAATCCAGGTTAACAACTGTGACACCTTAAATGCAGCGCAGAGAAGTTTACAGCACCTCTTCTGAGCCTGGAATGAGGCCAAGAGCACTCCTCATGGACCTGAACTCGGCTATCTCACATTTAAGCTGCTCCCCTTGCCGTGATTTTCTGGAGATCACTTCTCATAGATGCATTTGTAAAGAAAAAACAGAGTGCCTGACAGAAGGGGAATGGAAGTTTGATAGAGTGAACAGGAGTGCTCAGCAGCTGCAGCACACCCAGCCAGCAGGGACACAGCCATCATGCCACCTGCCGAGAGCTGGAGTCCCTTCCAGCATCAGAGATTCATATGGTTTGATAGTTCATTTCCATGATGAGAAAGACAAAAGGTTTAAAAAGATGTGTGATGACATTTAAACAAACACATTTGCTGGCATTTGGTATACATTTTTCATTAAAATGAGACAGTCACACTTACTATCTTCTAGTTATTTCCTATTCTATTTTTAAACCAGTGAGAAAATCCAATTAAAAATATTATTTCCCTTCACTAAGTTTTCAAACTGACTCCATAATTAAAAGAACCAGTCAGAACAAGTTACTTCTGATATTTGCACAATGGAAAACACACTGTTTCCAAGGAGAAGTGGCATGATCCTGCATGCCCTGAAGCCAGCCGGGACCCAAACCTACACACAGCCAGTGCAGGGAAGAGAAGCAAACCCCAGATACACTGGCTGAAGGACCTGCTGGTCCTGTGAAGGACCCACACTGTCTTGCTAGCCTGGAGTCAGAATGAATCACTTCAGGAATATCCAAGAAGGGCATCTGGGTGCTGAGGAGGAGACCTGAAAAAGGTTTTGCTTATTGTTTTTCCACTGATGCACACAGTCATTGTAGCATCCAGCTAAACTGCTCAGATCAGTGTTGGATAAGCTATCACAAAGGCCACCCATGTACTTAATCACCGTGGTGCTACAAGTTACAGCTTTACCCAGGGGTTACTGCCAGCTCCTGCTGCTTGTTGTGGGTAATAATGGTGCTTTTTGGTCTGATTTTTCCATAAGAGACACTATGGGGCCATCTGGTCTGGCCTCTTCTGTACCTCATATCCTTAAATTGCATGCCAGTACCCAGCCTATAACTCAAACTAGCCAAACACTTGCATCATTTAGAATAAAAGTAATAGGTTGACAACAGAACTGCGTATGTAGAATGAAGTACAACATATGCAGACATTTCCATGTGCCAAAAGCAAAATCCACCTGCTACAGAGGAAGTGAAAAGCCAAAGGTCTTTGCCAGCTCAGCTGGGGTGGAGGGCTGTGAGCTCAGAGCTGGTGATTAAATTTACCTCTGGACACATGAGCAGTTTGACACACAAGATGTGCCAAAGGTACTGAAAAAGCATTGGCACCAACCTTCTGGATCCTTTTCCGGATGTTCACATCGAGCCCAATCGTTCACTCTGCTTGGAGCTTAACAAAGGAGACCTCAGCAGGCTAATTTACTTGAAAACACTTAAATCAGTGCCAGGGTAATCAGCCCTCTGGATGACCCTTTGAATCTCCTCCCCTGAATAAAACTGCTCTGAAATTAAAGAGAACAGTTTACCCCTAAAGAATTCAGATGCCACAAAGAGTCTGCACAGTAAAACTCTCACCCCAGCTCTGAGGAACTGAGCACAGCACAGCCAGCATTTAGCTTCAGGTGAGCAAGTATCTTTGAAGCTCTGACCATGCCTACTCACTCTCAGCCCATGCCCAGCCCCAGCAGTCATGGCACATCAGATGACTGCACCTACTCTGTAAGAGCTTACAATCAGCACTGCTGCTAGGCTGAGCTATGCCTGGAAGTCCTCTCATCTGCTGCACAGGACACGAACAGTATTCCTATGCTGTGAAGGAAAGCCCAAGAAGCAGCAGGTTACTGCCCTTCCTTACTGGCTCATCATCACAAGACAGGGCCTAGTTCACTGGGTTTGAACAGGGAACACGCATGTACTGTGCTGGAAACACCACAGCCACCTGCTGTTAACTAACATCAGCTTCTTGCAGAGGCAAATGACGACATCACCCTCCTCAGCAAGTTCTCCAAGCAGCAGGAATGAGAAAGCCAGCCCCGAAACAAGTGCTGGCATTCAGGGGGGTGCCCTGCATGGTACAGCTCCCTGCTCTCTTGCTGCGGCTTTGGGAGGTGAGTACCTACAGCTTTGCCAGGGACAGAGCTCACAGCAGGTCTGCCTCCTGTAACAAGTCACAGGATGACAAACAAGTTAGTTACAGGTAAGTGAAGAGTGAGGTGGGGCAGGACTAGATGCGGCTGAATGCACGGGCCTCGCTGTAAGAGTGCCAAGATCTTTGCAAACCCAAAGAACACACATACTTTTCCCTAAAGAAATAGTGTAATAAGTACCAGTTTCTCTAAACTGGGCATTAATGGCTACCTAAGGCTACTAATCATCAGGAACATCTCCAATGCCAATTTACAAGCCAGATTTAGAAGGGGGAATATCAGTTGCACCTGCCCTTTGACTGGTAAAAGGTGGAATTTCAATTTTTGGACCATGATCAAATCATTAATAAATCCCAGCTTGACGCATTTTGCCAAACAGCTTTGGTGCAAACATTTAGAAGCACTCAAACAGCAAGTACTGCACACATCCTTAATGCACTGGAGAGGTGGAAACTACGGCACAGATACATTCAATACTCTTTTCACATCCACCCAACAAGACGTTAAAAATAGATGTCCCCATGACATTTCCTGTAGCAGCTCCTACAGAGCCCGATGCACCACCCTGTCAATGAAGATTTATCTACCAGTCATGCAGGTGCTCCCCAGTGGAGCGCAGCAATACCTCTCCTTCCCCTCTGATGGCTGCTCTGAGTCACCGCAGCCTTTGCTCACTGTCTGGGTAGGAGCAAGAGCAGTGTCACCCCCTCTCTCTGCACTACGGCAGCCAGCCACCCCAGCATGGCAGAGAGGAGCACGAGGAGCGTGACTCAGGCTGGAGCATCTAGGGGCAGTGCTGTCATGACAACTGTGCTTTAACCATTGGGTTTCTCAGACTAGGCAGCCTTTCATTAATGGCTTCAAGCAGCAGAGAAATAGCTGGTCCAAACAGCACAGGGGAAAGCCCTGGGCTCTGAGGAGCACTGATGAACTGGGGCTGGGTACACCTGCTGGCATGACAGGAAGGACAGCACCAAGGTGATGGACACCAAGCAGGTCAGCCTAGAGCCTGCATCCTCCTCAATAACAGAACTGACATTCATGGCCAGCACCTGTCAGCCCCTAACATTCAGAAAGCCTCTTTAGCATCAGAGCAAGGCAGGAAGAGATAGACTTGGAATCAGCAGCTCCCAAGCATGCATGCCTTTGGTTGTGTTGTTGATCATGGGAGGAAGGGGTCTGCTCTCCTCCCAGTGAGATGACCAAGAGCTACCATAGATAAGTCTACATCTTCTGGCAGATGGACAGGAGGCCACTGGCCTTCAGGAATCCAAAGATCATAGGCTGGAAGTCACTGTAATACAGAGTGCAAAGCTGAAGACAGTTGGAAACATTGGGGGGTTTTGACTGTTTCAGTATTTGTGCGATGCAAAAACTCCAAGTTCACAAGAAAGGCCAACCTCCTGCATGCTCCTAAGTTTCACCAATGGCACTTTTGAAATGCTTTATAACAGAAGTACACTCTAGTCACAACATGCACTACAGAAAGCCATGAGTCCAGAGGGGGCGATAAAGGTAATTTTTTATTAAAGAAAAATCAACTTGGGACATGATATACAACAGGTACTGTAAAGACCCACTCTTAACAAGGAGGAGCTGAAATGCACAGCCTGTAACAGACCAGCCTGTATGCTTTATTGACTGAAGAACTAATTGTGGAAGGAAATAAGAAAATACTCAGAAAAAAACCATAAAATT
The DNA here is from genome assembly GCF_964237585.1 of Gallinula chloropus. Lineage (NCBI taxonomy): Eukaryota > Metazoa > Chordata > Aves > Gruiformes > Rallidae > Gallinula > Gallinula chloropus. The sequence continues at coordinate 7,352,455 of NC_140094.1, forward strand.
AACACAAGCAGCAAATGGCTTTGTCAGATGTAAAATCCTGCACCCTCACAGGCCTGATTTCAGCATTTTAAAACTCATCCCTAAATCATGGCATAGCCAGAACAGCACATACCCAGTGGAGGTAGGCAGACTGTTCATCTGCACCCTGCACTTCCAGCAGAGCCGAGCAGAGCCCCATCACCATGCCCTGAGCACACAGCCTTTGCACAGTTACCAGTACAGGTTTTTAGGATTGGCTCTTCAGTGATTACTATTTCTGACAGCTTAACAATGGATTCATCTGTTCTTGATCACCAAGTCATTACATATACCACAACTATATGCATATGGTAACCCTCTCACCCCCAGAAACACCACCAAAAGAAGTCTCTAGTAGTATTAGAGAGCCCAGATCTCCTCACTACCTCTCTGCAATCCCCTTTCCACGAAGAACCTGCTGCTCCCAACCATTTTTATGGGGCTAGGGAAAGGGCTGCAGATCTAGCAGCTACAAACAGCACTGCACTGAGAATCTCCATTTTCTATTTAACTAAAAGCACTCAAGTTTGTCCTTGCTTTATATGTACAAAATCAGTTTACAAATAAGTGGCACTGCTAATCCACACAAGGCATGCAATAGGAAGCAGGAGAACGAGACCAGCATTGTCCCCCTAATTGCCTGATGTCCACAGCAAGAAAAGATCTGCAGTGTGGGGGTCACACCACCACAGCTCTGTTCTGGCAAGATTTTACAAATTGACCTCAAGGTTCAAAGTCTGAAGTGCTTTTCCCTTAACATAGATAGCACAAAACACCTCCAGATACAGCCGAGCATTTAGCTAAAAGCTCTGGCTTGTGAAGAGCTCCCTCTTCTAATCTCAGCATGGACTGATGTAAACAAGCATGTGGTCTTCACCTTCTACCCAGTCCTCTGATGCCATCGACTCTGTACCCCAGAAAACACTCACCCAAGGTTCAGGGCTCCTGATGAATCTGGCTTAACTAGCACTAAATGACTGAACTGCCTAGTAGAAATTCCCTGGGACAGTCCTAAAAAGCTGAGGGCTTATTTTGACTCAGGGAGGACCTGGGACACATTCGTTATCCAAAACATTACTTCCTCTTGAAAGAGAGCTAGAGAGAAAAACCTGTCTGAGTGCAGATGAAAAACATGACTAATACAATGTTCCCTCCCATGAGAGGAGATTTTCTTGTCCTGCCCTTCATACCTGAGACACTGAGTTTAATATTAACAAGGTAGAGCTAGCTTATTTACAGGTATTGTTGCCAGGAAGACAGGGAAGATCTGAATTATTTTTCAAGATGAGCAGTGTAAGATGTCCAGTTGCAATATATAACATCAGGGGTTTGTTGTCTGGGCCTCATCCTGTGTACATATGCAAGATGAGAGAAGAATCATGATTTTAATTTGAACTGAGTTCAGACTGACTTGAAATTTTTTTTCTATGTCACACCACAGAGTAATCAGAGCTCATGCTCTTGTTAGGAGACACAATGTAGAAGTACATAGAAACTGATGTGCTTCATGGTGACTGTTCTGAGTAGCCTGACATTCAGCTACAAGAAGCAAGTAAGCTGCTCTGTGTAACAGCACAGCTGAAACAGCAGCCTCCTCCCCAAACCAGATGGAATCACGCAAAACAAAGCCACATGCAGGGAAGACTGAAGGAGGCAGAGATTACTACAAAGAAATGCTGTGACCCTGCTCTGTGTTTATGAGAAGGACTACAGAGCCTGAGATATACTAATGTAATAGCTGATACTTTAATATGAAACTTTATGGACTGTCAGTGAAGCCAGGGTAGATTTTGTGCACAGTAGGTAGGTTTGCAATAGAGATGATGAGCAGAAATTCTTCCAAGCAAAAATGTTTGCTAAGAGAATTCCTGATTAGTGAGCATAGCTCAAAAAAGTGACAGAATTACCAGCATGGCATGCTGTTTATCCACTGCAAAGAAATGCTTTAATGCCATAATTTTATGAAAAGTAAATTCAATCCCAGCCTAATCCGCATAGGCTTCACCTGAGAAATGTCAGCTCTGAATGCATGTTCTACTTGATTACTCATTGGCCAGGTTTAACATTCAACAACAGAAGCCTGCCTGTTTACAGAGCCAGGTCAGGAGGTGGTAATGAAGAAACAGCGCTACAGGATGTTACAAAGTGGACCTAGGGATATAGTCCAAGTGAGGATGAGTAATGGTACCTACTTCAGATGTGCGTCAAAACTGACCCTCATTAGGAGGCTGGGACTGTTAATCTTAAGATTTGCAATGCTGTTAGACTTTAAGTTATTCAAGGACAGAAAGAGTTATGATTCATAAAGAGGCTTTTAAGAAGATGAGTCTAAGCCCTGCACCAGCACAGCCCAGGTAGTGCTGTCACAGTCGCTTAAGTCACTCGGGTCAATTAAAAGCTACAAAACCATCTCTACAGGTTGCATGTGCATTTGTAACAGCTATTTATATTTTGCAGAACCTAGCAGCCTCAGCTGAGCAGGAGGCCCCAGTGTGCCATTCAGAGCCAAAAAGCATGGTTACCATTGCAAAGTGTTTAGAAACTAAACCAGCAGTTTTATCATTTCTGTTTTAGAGTTCAAAATGACAGGCACATGTCTGACCCCCTTGCACCCAGCAGACAGAAGCCCAGCTGCATTTCGCTTCAGGCATCCTGCTCTCTGGTGACCTCAAGCCCAGGTACCTCTTTGGAGCACCTGCATTCTGACAGGACCAGCCCAGGCATGACTGGGTGCCCAGGGACCTCATTCAGCCTCCACAGCACAGCAAGGACAACTCACCTCCTGGTGCTCACCCACTGCTCTCCACAGAAACCCTTCTTTCTTCGTAGGTGCTTTCCTCACAGAATCCCCAGACAGGTGGCCAGTGCCATCAGAGCCACTGAACTACAACTCATAAGCAGCTCAGACCTACTGGGGAGAAAGATCTGCCTCAAAGAACTTGGGCTGCTTGCTTCCACCTTCAGATTTAATGCAAACACCAAATAAAAACATCAAGTCCTTTTAATGCAGAAAAAAAAGGAAAATAAGTTTACAGGTTTATAAACCAAAGCTGAAAACCTTTTTTCAGGACACTGAGCCACAAGAGAACATCATGTGTATTCATGGTGTGGGTTATACAGAGAATTAAAAGGAACCAGTAACTGGAAAGTACCAATTCTTTAATTTAATTGTTATTTTTTTGACAGAAACATTTAAACTATTTCCAAAACGTCCACTGCTGAAAGTGCTTTCCAACTCCCCACTCTGAAGCAAGTCTAATAGCTGCAAACACCATGGATTTAAAAGGTCACTGCATAATCCAATCTCAGTGATTAACATTTTCCTTTGTACTTATGACTATACTAAAATAATGATCCCAATTCACAGGATGATTAAACATGTCAATTTTACTCCAGTAAAACAGGCTGAAGAATCTTTGTATAACCAAGCCAGATGAAGCACAGTTCACAACACCTTTTCAATGAAGGAAGTTAATTTTGCCAGTTAAAACAAAAAACCTATTTCTTGTTTAAACCCTGATTTTTTTGTGCTCAAAGCTGTGAAATGAAATTCCAATTTTAGAATCTAATTCAGAGCCAGCATCTCAGAACTGCTGCTGAACATTATCCTTCTGCCTGCTAATTTTAAGGCACTCATCACTGCCCTAGGAGGCATATAATTGTTTACTATAAGAGTTCCCATGCTGTTTGAGCCATTTGTACAAATATTCAGAGATGAGTGAGTGCACTTGATAGGTGAAAAACCCTGCAACTTCACAGAAATGATGCCCTCAGAGCCACTTGTCACACCTGAAAGAAACAAGATTTTAGCAGACCTCTCGATTTTTCCTTGGATTTCATGTATTTCTCAGCACTAACTTGGACCTATTCCATGAACACAACTCTCCCTCAACCAGAAGAGCAATTAATATTTAATATTCTACTTCCTAAAAGCTTGCTTTCTTGCAATTTTGCACTCAATTTACATCTCATACTAATCAGTCATATGGGTGAGCAGAAGTATACTGATAGTATGAAATGCTACTTTTAATGAAGGAAAATTAGCCTCTTACCCTGACAATTAAAATGGCAATTAATGAGAGCAGATGGCAACTAGAATACAACACTTATGAGATGAATATATTCAGTACTTCTTGTTTCTCAATTCATGCATTAAATGCTGGTGGTCAGCTTGCTGAGCTTAATCTATATGACTAAATACCTGGAAGTGGGGTGAGGACAGAACAGTCTAGTCAGCTCTTTTTGCAGAGTCACATCATGCTGCAGAAGAGGAGGGGGTAGCAAAAGGGTCTGAATATCCCACAATGCCATCAGGATCCCTAAGGATCCATGCACAGTGAGGGACCAAGCCATGACAATAACCATTTTAATATTTTTCTCCATACACAAAGTCACTGGGGAGGCACAGACACAGCCCTAGAGACTCTGCTCCTGTCATGCTTGAAGCCTTTGAGCTTTTGTTCCCAGCTATGATGCTGCAGAGTGAAGCTTCATGACTTCACACGCCTGGTCAAGGCGGGTCCTGACTGTTTTGCTCCTCTGATGGATTCCTTCACCCCCCGCTTCATCTCCTTCACCTTCTCTTTCGTTTATGTAGCATGCTCTTCTAGAAGCAAGGAACCCAGCAATACATATAGTGAACAAAGACATCACCTGGTGGTGATACATTTGTGGTCAAGATGCATTTTTTTTAATGCAGAAAAACATCCTGGCACCCACAACCTACCATAAACTGGTAGCCTCAAGGGGTTTTATATCATTTTACAAGAAAGGCAATCTTGATGCTAATTAATTCTATAACTACTGCCTAATGAAACAAACCTGCCAGGGATGCTCACCAGGAAACAGCAGAAGACTGATTCTGAGAAACTGAAGATACCTTTTCAGGCTCCTCATGTGACTAAGTTAGGAAATGACTCAGAGCAGCTTGAAAGAATCACGTAACAGGAAAAGATGGGAGACAGGTTCCAGCAAAGCTGTATGACTACAGACAGCACGGGTGTTTGAGCAAAGTGTTTGGGCTCTTTGGGGTAATTCCTCTCATTGGCTCACTTGCCATCTTGAAAACACTTGTTCAGCTGCTGGGAATGCCAGGACAGTCGCAGGATGAGGTAGGTCTCCCACCGCTCTGTTCAGGTGAATTGGCTGACGCCAGCAGTTCGCTCTGCAGTCCTTCCACTCCATCAGGGTGGATGGTTGGCAGTGGAGTTCATCTCAGGAAAATGAACATCCCTGGTGCCAAAGAGTAAAGTGACAGATTGGAACAGTCTATTTTAGAAGAGAGCTGCCACATCCAGTTAGTATCATACACAGAGTTGCTGCGCAGTAACAAATGGATGCTGGACTGAGCTAGGAAACTAAAGCCAAAAGTCTATTGAGGATTTTAGCCAGGAAAGGGAAGGAAAAATGCTTTTCTGCATTGAATTGCAGGGAGCAAGCATCCCTGTTTTACTGATGCTCTCCATTTTGCTCCCTTCATTTCTTTTCAAGTCATCTTTTTAAGAACATGAGACACTAGCATAGATGATGTTATGCATGACCAAATTTGAAATTCAGGGGAAGCAAAGCTTATTTGATGTAAGCAGCAAGTAAATCAATGGGTCCCTATCCCATTTAGCTTACACCATCTCATGGAATCTTCTGCCACTGTACTGCACCTAAGCTCCATAGAAAAGAATAAGCACTACAGAAAGCTTTCATACAAAAAAAACCAACCCCAAATTCACTCCACCCACCAAGCAAAATGTTTTATTTTCTCTGATCTAATTGCTTTTACAGAAGAACCAGGCATTTTAATACAAATCCTAACAGTGGAACTACAAATGATCTATTTCCTCCTGACATATTAATCTGTTGTTCCTAGCTTTTATTCTGTGCTACTGTATATTTTACTGCTTGTGGTTGTGCCCATTGTTTCATTGTAAAAAAAAAAAAACCCAATTTGGTACAGGCATGGGTATTTGGGCAAAAACCCAGCGTTGTGATGCTGTAAGGTAATGATGGTGTTATATAGATTACCTGCCCACCAAAACACGTTTGTGAGCAGGTGTAACTGAAAGCTGTAGGGTGACAGCATGCTATTACAGCTTCTGACAGAAACAACAGGGGATTTTTTGCATTTTCACCTTGTGACAGCAAATTACTTTTGTTTCATACATTGAGTTTCCCCTTTGATACATTTAATTTGTTCACACTGATTGTAAATTGTTAATGTATCTAAATTAAATGCATCAAATTACATTTAAGTAATGGATTAAATGTACCAATGTATTCGCATTTATTGTAAGCAAATGTGAAACCTAATGTAACTAGTACAGTCTAGCTGAAGGAGAGAATCTGCCTTGTCTCACTGCAGCTCTGACAAGCTCAGCACTTGCAAGCCCAGTGAAAAACTAAACTGCTTCCAGAAGCCACTATTGTCCAAACCTCCACATACATACAGGCCAGCTACTGACATTGACCTACCACTGATTTAATAGTAGAGATAACCACTGCTTCAAGTACTCTGACTTACTAACTTAGGCTTTAGAAGTAGCTGTCCATACCACCTCCTCTCAACTGTGGCATTCACAAATTCAGAGCATGAGCTAGGATGTTCCTGGCTCAGCACTGTGACATTCTGGGCATTTCCCCGGTGCCTGCGGTAACAGTGCCCCAGACAGTCTCCCCACACGTCACTCTGTTTGGATGGGACTAGAGCTGGGTAAAAGCTCGTGAAGTGCCAATACAATAACTGGGAAAATAATAAAAATGACATTTTATGGCCAGTACCAGAGTCTTAATTAAGGATCTCTCAGCAACTAGAGAGATGTAAATCATTTCTGAGAGCGCTCCTTGGTGCAGGCAGTCTTCAGCTGAGCCAAATCATCAGGAGCATTACTTTACTGGCAATATTTGACATAGATATTTCACAGAGGCTCAGAGGCCTTCTTATACATGACATCATGTATGCACAGGCACAACTATTACAAAGACTAATCACCCCAAGGATAGTGAGCAAGAATGAGCTAGTCATCGCAACAAATACATTATAAGATGTGGGCCAAGCAGTGAGGAGGGGAAACTAGCTGGAAAAATAAACCAGTCTGGCACCTGAAGAGATTCAGAAGGAATGGGGAAGTAGGGAAGCCTCAGGCACTTAAATAACTTGTCCTGAAGGAGTCTCCAGCTGGAATTCTTTGAAGAGGTTGAAGCTGTTCTAACAGCCTGATATACTCACTTATATCTGACTCCACAAGCCACACTGATGCTCAAGCAAACAAGCCTGTCCCTATGTATTAATGCAGAAAGCATAACAGATGTTTGCAGTACCTAAGAACAGCACTACCCCCATCTTCGTTGGTCTACAACAAACCATGGAACATTCTTCAAATACTCTGGGAATGCTAAAACCAAGGTCCCCCCAAAAGACATAACTCCCTTCACATAAACACCCTTTCACATTTTTGATTTTGCTTTAACTTGCAGGCAAAACAAGTCACATACCGACATACTTTTTGGCAGCCCAGAAAAACAAGCATCTCCAAGTTAAACCAGTACACTAAGCTATGACTTCCTGAGGAGCCGGCATCCTTGTGCTTCTAGCAAAACTGCTGTAAAGACTGTAACCTCTGGCAGAGGCACAGTATAAACCCAGAAGCAGTAATGTTTCAAGTTGCTTTCCCACACACCAACTTTATCCCTTCATTAACTCTTCATTTTATATTCTGACTTAAGCTGTTAGAGTGCTGTGAAGCTTGCTCAGAGACTACACCTTTGTTCAGGACCTTTGCTACATGACATTTGCTCCCTAAGAGTCACATTGCCAGAGACCAACTCAAGCCTGCTCAGAGTTTAACAGAAAGTGATAAAATACTGTGGGAAGACCCAGAGAGCACAGTGGCAGTACTGCTTAGACAAGCCCAGGGGGTCTTTACCCTATCACAGAAAAACACTCTTGTACAAAGTTACAGTTTCTACATTAAGGCCATGAACCATAGTCCAGAAAGAGCACAACACATGGAGTTATGAAAGAAGCATTGATATAAATTAAAGTTACAGGGCTTGTGGTCAGAGCAGCATCTTGAATCATTAAATTTCCTTCAGATTTACAATTCTCCATTTCCCTGTAAAATGCTGATGCTGCCAGGGAGTCGGAGCTGCTGTGCTGTAGCATCGCTTGGAAGTGTCACGCCAGTCGCTGCAGATTGCGGGCTGACCCGTGGGCTTCAGCCCAACACCGACTCTCTGCGTTCGGGGGCTCCCGGGAATACGTACCCCTCAGAGGGGCTCACAGGGCGCTGGCCAGGCAGGAGTACAGCCGGGTCTCGGTTGGGATGGACCAGCCGGTCGCCACTCGAGGGCAGCATTTCAGTAAAAAACCACACCGGGACAAACGCGAAGGACAGCGGAGCGCCGGCCTGCTGCAGCTGGCCACGGAGATCTTGTTTGCAGGTTGATCTGTTTCGTGTGTCCATGTGAACAGGGTGGCAACACGAGCAGAGCACTGACAGGTACGCAGGGAAGGAATAAAAGGGCAATTCCAGATAAATACGGGCAGAGACTCTACGGCCTCTTTAGCTTGCGGATGCACCCACACCCTGACCTCCCCGTTTCCCACGGAAACAACCTACCCCAGGGGCTGGAAAGTTCGTCTTCACACAGATCAGCCAGCTGTCTATCCGATCACAGAAAGTTGTACAGCTGTGACTTAAAACTAAGGAGCAGCACCCAGAAACTGCCAGGACAGAAAACAATGACCCACTTGGCCTGCCTTCACCTCACCAGCAACATCGTTATAATACTTCCAAGGACAACTCCTCAGCGCCCGAAGTGAGAGGCCTGTAATAAAAGGCACGAACGCTGCCGCTTTGTTGCCCTATTTACACCAGCTGTAAATGGTCCCAGCCCAAAACCATGCTCCAGTTTTGGACACTGAATGACAGCACAAGCTGTAAAGCTAAGTAAACCAAATTAAAATATTTCCATGGGAAGAAAACATAAGCTAGTAAACAATGAGAGCTCTTGGAAGGGAAGCTTCCTACACAGCTTGACTGCACCCTTGGCACTGTTTTGTCATCGTATTCAAGGGGCAGCTTTCCTTCTCAACCAGTGACAGGCTGCTCTCAGCAGCATCACAAGGGCCACCTCTGGGGAAGCTGCAATCTGAGGTATCATCTGCACTCAATGAAGACAAACTGGGATCTAGAGGACAGACCAAGTCCTGGCATATGACATCCCATCTTGGGCTACTTCAAATCTGTAGCTGAGGCCAGATACAATCTGAAGGAGAACGGGCAACAAAGAGCTGCAAACATAGGATGGACAGTTAAGAGAAAAAGTCAGTGAGCAGGCATAAGAAAGAATAAGTCTAGTTTATTATGTAGCACATGGAGATGGAAAGCTTGATATTCTGAGCTGAATGCATGTCTGCTGACTCCATTCATGTTCCTGGGGAATTTCTGAGCAGCTTCTTTGGATTTCCTGATGAAGCTGTCTAAAGTACCCTTTGATAAAGGACAGACCTCTGAAATCACAAGTTGATTGCTATTGTACTGAACCCTAAGATTGAGGGGAGGGTTAAAAGGGCTGTTTGATTATTGTTTTTAAGTCTTCCTGAACTAAAACAAATCCAAAAGCATAACCTGTTCTAACAGGTCAAGAATAACTTATGTAAAACTGTTGGTAAAAATAAGCCTTGAAAAAGGAATTGTAATAACATGTATGAATAAAGCAGTCTTTTCCTCTGTGGTTCTTCATTTAATTAAAGTTTCCCTTGGCTCTAGAAGGAGCTGTGACTGGAACTACTTTGGCAAAGTGAATAATGACACTTTAAAAACACCCACTGACAAATGAATACTGAGTGCTTTTTTAAATAGCTGTATGAATAAGCCATTTCTAGTGGTGAATCACCTGTTTAAAGGTTTTCCAATTAAATATTCTCCAACCAAGCATGCTGAAAGTGAAAAAGCCACTCACAGAGAAGTAATGGGGTGAGGACAAGACACTTCCTTATTATCATCCCTCTGGCTATTTTGCACAGCTGTGACAGAGCTGTCTTTATGCTCACTGTTGGTTTTACACATCAGTGGAGATGCCATTAACTATCATATCACATCCAGATTTATCGTATTCATTGCTTTTTAATTAAAAGAGGCTAAAGCAGGGGTTAATTGCACTGATTTTGAATTCAGCAGGGAAAGGAAGGCGCTATTGTTAACTTGGCACCAGAAGGCTGAGCAGCAATGGCAGAGAGGGATAATGGTGAGGATCCTGCATATAAAGGACCTGCATACAAAGCATATAAAGTTATGGGGGAGCATGTGAACAGGGGAAGTTTATCAGGAGAAGCAATTAGCAGGGACAGGTGAGGCAGTGTGAATAGAAACACACAGAAGCTAAATTACAAACATGTTTAAGCTTAGAAGTATTTTGCAGTGATCAATACTCTAATGCAGTAGGCAAGAATCAATTTTCACATGAATTTCACTTTGAAAATTGAAATAAAATCTGGTTTCATGAAGTCCAATGATAAACAGTCAGCTGTCCAGGAGTCAGTCACTCAAAGTTGTCAGTTCTTCACATATTTCTACTTCCATGTTTTCAACACTGGTTTTGGCATCCCTCTCTCTACTCCTCCCCTTCTGAAATGAAGATGATGTGCTGCCACTGTCCTGCAGCAGGGCTTGTGTGGATAACATAAGCAGCACAACACCAGCTGCAAACCTCTGTGCCATCCTAGGAGGTGAAAGTATGTTGCCAGTATCTCCTGTCAGCAATACACCAACTGAGCAGTGTAAAAGGGATCACCCTATTGACACATTATGAAGTTAATCAATATGCATCCATCTGCTATGCAATCTGAGGTTGCATACACCATCAGCAAGGCATGAATTTAAGGAAGGCTACAGCCTCACTTTTCAACTGTAATCAAATACATGTAACCCAGGCATCACTGAAGGACAGCAGATACTGTCCCAGGACACCTTCCTAACAATTGCTTCTTGGTTCAGAGCAGCATTTTGTGCAGTTTATGATGTTAATGGATATATATGCATATGCTGCTGCTTCAAATGTTCCTTCTGTCTGAACTGTTGACTTTACTGTCTGTAACTTATTAACCAGAGCTGTAAACAGTTTGATTTCAAGGATGTTACAACTTAAAGAAAAAGTTAACAAAGAATAAAATGGCCAAAAAAAGGTAAGCAGGGTTGTCTCTGAAGAGCCACTGGACAAGTCATCCCACCCCCCTCCCAAGTACTGTCAGAAGAAGACCCTGCCTGCCAAGTCACCTGTGTTGTGCACCTTAGGCACAGCCTAAGGTCTCATGCAGCCACGGATAGATGGTCTCTTCTCAGATGCAGCTGGACTTGGCGATTCCACCACGTGCACATTCAGCACAGCCTGCCCTTTCAACATGCAAAAGTCAGAAACAAGTATCAGTTGAAAGAGGTAGTTAGGAAGAAGAGGCTGGCAGGCATCAGCGTTCTCCAGCGCTGCACACCAAAGCCACATGGTTGGAGGAGCAGAGCACATCCACAATAGCACAAGCCAACCCATGCTATGGGACCCAAACCACCTGCCTCCTTGCCCGTGCAAGGCTGCTCCAACCAGGACAGCACTTAGAGCTCACATTACTAAGGGGCACGTGATGTATAAGTAAAGCTAGAGGCAATGACATGTACTACAGTGCAGCTTACAAAGACAGTCAGCCTCTACAAATGGTAGGAAAGGGGAATAAAGCTCCACTAGCACTTAACACAAAGCCAAGAAAGTTCTGAGAATGCGAGCCCACAGCTCATGATATAGCAACATGGTCTCATAACTTCATTACAGAAACCGATAGTAACCCCTGCTAAGAGTGTTAAATATTAATAATGGCTCACAGCTGCTACTGCTACATAATGGGCTTATTTTGATGAGGAATATGTGCACAGCTTAAGTAATATGCATCAGTTCAGACAAACCTACTTTCCTTTTGAAATCCATGCAGGACCCTCTCTCCTCACCACCAATTAATTGCACAACCCAGGGCTATTATTCTTACAGGGCAGGATTTGCCTCTGATCTTTTTCCTACATGACTTTTTTCTTTTTAATCAGAGGATGCAGCATGAGCAGAGGTGGATGACATAGCTTGATATACCACTCGTTACCAGGGGCAGCCTTCCTTCTGTCTATTCTGTCCTAATTACTGTTCACCTGCCCACACATGTAGCCCATGAGGATAGGTTTGGTAGGGTTTTTTTTATTGTTCCCAAAATTAAAACATCCCTGTCCTATCTCAGTACAGCTATTATAAAGAGTAATGTCCCTGGCTTGCATCATAAACAAAATTAGGAAGTGTTCACTGTTTTATTTAAGCTTTAGTAAGTAACTTTGGGTTTCTTTACTGACAAAATAGCTGATGAATATCTGATCATTAACAGAGTGATTACCTAGCTAGAAGGCATTCTGTTCTATACTTAGTCACTAAATTATATGGGTTGCCTTAAGCAGGCTCTGTTGATGCTGATCTCTATCTTAGAAGATTGCTTAGTTTAGTCAGTTGACCTATATTATATTTAAAATAAATCAAGACCACTGTGCACTTACTGATCTATATATGGACGTTTTTCAATGATAAAATGGCAGCTGAGTACCCAATATACACTGGGAATCAATGGACTGCATAAACTTAAACACTGCTGGTTATTTAGAACATCCATCACAAAGCTGCACTGAGAACAAAACTCTCTTCTTCGAAGGAAATTCAGAAAGACAGAAGAGCTCCCAAACCAAATGACTCATCAGAATTACCTTTAGCTGCTGTGTCCTGAGTAAATATTGCAATATCAGCACTCACACATCTTTTGTGTCCTTATCCAATCCCCGCACAACAGTTTTATGTAAGAAAGCAAAGCTAGTGTTATCCAGCTCCAAACACCTCCCTGAGGAGAAAAAACACAGAGAGGGGTTCCCCCATCTTCTAACTCCCCTCTAGCCCAGGTTAGTATGACATTGTGAACAAACGGGCTCCAACTCCTGCCAAGGTCAGACTGGTAGAGAGACAACTAACAACCTCTCTGAGCTTCTCATCTTAACACTGAGGAAACCCAAGGTGAGCTGGTATTGCCTTAGCTTTCACAAGTTCACAGACAACTCCAGGAAGGTATTTCAGCAGCATGGACACAACATTCTCACTGTTGTTTCCTACCTTAAAAATGAAGTCTCATTAGCAAGACATTATTTTTTTCTGTAACTCATTACAAGTGCATATTAGAAATACAGGTAAAAGTGGGTTATCTAATGTAAGCTCTGGCTCAAAAAAGTATTCACTTCACATAGAAAAAAGACAGATGACTAATCAGATCAAGTATCTTAAAACATCCCAACTGCAAGCATCCCTCTACTGTAATACAGATTTTGGGGCAAGAAACAAACATCCCCACAAACTGCTGATGCAAAGACAAGATGATACAGGCACTCTAGAGGTAAAAAAAACCCAACACATACATGTTCTTGAAAAAGGGTTATTATTAAAATAAAGCTTTCAGCATTAAAATCTGCAGCATCTTGACACTAATGCAAGGGTTGATGCTGTTCTAAGAGTTGTGACAGCTGATTTAAACTGTATTGCACACACTTCGAATATAAATAGTTTAAATAGCATTAGAATAAATACAGTCTAATATTAGTGCACCTATCAAACGTTTTCAAGCTGATACTGCATGTTCAGCTCATCATGACTAGCATTAAACAACTGTTCCATTTCACTGAACTGCCCCTCCACTAAAAGCCACTTCAGCTGAAGGCATCAGCCCAAGTAATTCCAGCTCTAGGCAGGTGTCCAGGCGTTTACTATCTCCATGATCAGCCATCAGAGGCTGAAGCTGAGCCGTGACTGCAGGCTGCACACACAGCAGACTATTCCAATAAATGCTGACCTGCAGCTCAGCTCCTCTGCTGGGTGGGTCACGGCTGAATTGCTGATGCAGCCTGCAGAGGGAGGAGCTTCACAGGAATTTGAAACACACGAGATGTCAGTTTCGTTTTCCCTATCTACAGCCACTATAACCTCAATTGAGCATCCTCAGGGAAGCCTCCAACTTGCCAAATATACTGCAGAAATAAAAAAAAAAATAAATGAAGTGACCCTTCTCTTGCTCTCCATTTCTATAATCTCCTGCGCAGTTCTGATCTATCTACTCATTGCCTACAGTTCCCCTGTCGGGACACTGTAGGACTGGCACACTGGCTTCTCTCATGTGATGATGAGGTGCTGATCTGTCATTCAATATGAGTAATTGATGCATTTTGCAGGGTAGCTCTTACATCTTCCTAACATATGCCTGGAAACTTGTAGCCAAATTAACCACCTTTGTCACATGTGTCTTGATTTGTGTACTGTATTCCTTGGAGAGACTCCATGATCCACCCACTGAACATTACCTAAAAACCACAACTAGATATTATACTAGTTAATGCATTTCATTTTCCTAATAGCAACGTGAATACGGGCTGGGGAATGCTGAAGTTACCACATAAACCAATTAAGATCTCATGCACACTGTTCTTGCTTAAGCCAGAGAGCTCCACTTTCTCTGGTTCACATAAACCACTCCCCAGAACCACAGCCTGGCTGGTGTTACAAGTGACCTCTGAAGGGCATCTTGTGCAACACCCCTGCTCAAGGCCAGTCTCCTAAGGCAGGCTGCCACAGACACTGCTGTGTCTTTTCATACACAGTGTGCCTGTACAAGACACACCCGTGCACAGCATACCTATGGCACAGCTTTTTTTATAAAGCCCCAAAGTTCAGTAATAAGGGTTCATCTTCCAAAGGCGGCCTATGCACAGGTTTCCTGGCAAGTACTGACTTAGTTATTAACTTGAAAAGAAACTTGAAAAGAAACTTGAAAAGAAACTATTCGTCACAAAACTCGCCAGCTTTTCCTCAAGTAGTTCTTCTGACCGATGGGCAGAACAGCTACAGCGTTGTGTTTGCACACCCTGCCCCAGTGGCCGCACACACCTTGCCAGAGCACCCAGCTAGCAAACGGGCCGGAGTCTCACCAGCCGCCGGCATTCTGCGCTTGGCAAACGAGGCCAGAGCCCCAGGCGAGAGCCGAGCTCTGGCGCACGGCGGGAAGAGACTCATCCCGCCGCCCTTTGCCCTGGCAGGCGGCTACCCGACCGCACGGCGCAGCAGACTCCGTGTTTACAGTCTCCCAAATGCCCACCCCAGCCACGAGTGCCTCACGAAGCGGGGTGAGAGCACCTTCGCTTGGGAACTTTCCCTACGAGGGAGCCGAGCCCTCCCACACCCAGGCTACGGAACGGCCGCTGGGCCGGCCGGACCCGGACCCGCCCCCTCTGAGCGCTGCCGCGCAGCCGCGGCCAGGACGCCGGTGGGCACGCGCGCTGCCCCCCGCGCATGCGGCCTGGCCCTCTCCGCCGCCGGGGGCGCATGCGCGGCGGGCCTGCCGCGAGCCGAGCCGGGCCCTCCGCTGTCGCCGCCGCCGGCGGGCGGGCGGCGCCTGAGCGGGCGGGGGCGGCGCGCCATGCCCGGGGGCGCGGCGGCGGCTGAGGAGCCGGCGCGGAGCCGCGGTCGCTGAGGCCGGGCGGCAGCAATGGCCGAGTCGCTGCGGGAGGAGCCGCCGGGCGGGCCGGAGTCGGAGGCCGAGCTGTCGCAGCGGCTGGCCCGCACGAAGGCCCGCTCGTACGGCAGCACGGCGAGCGTGGCGGCGCCGCTGGCCGAGCGCTACGTAGAGCACCGGCTCAGCGCCGGGGACACGCTGCAGGGCATCGCCCTCAAGTACGGCGTCACGGTAAGGCGAGCGCCGCCGGGGCGGCCTGCCGGGCGGCGGGGCCAA
Organism: Gallinula chloropus; assembly: GCF_964237585.1. Lineage (NCBI taxonomy): Eukaryota > Metazoa > Chordata > Aves > Gruiformes > Rallidae > Gallinula > Gallinula chloropus. Next base: position 7,368,305 of record NC_140094.1, read on the forward strand.
CCGGGGAGGTACTCGGCCCCGGGGCCGCAGGGCCGAGAGCGGCACGCAGCTGCTAGGCCCGGAACGTAACGGAGCCGAGGCAGAGCCGGCCGAGAGGTTACCGTAGGAGGCCGTACTCTAGGGCACAGGAGGTACCACGCTTACCTTACCGTGGGTACCGTGCTAGTTGCCGGTTCAGTGTTTAAGATGCTAACAGCTGGCTCCTGTGAGCTGCTTGGAGGGGTCAGCACCCAGTTCTGAAGGTAAGCAGCTGAAACTGGCACTGCCTGGGCCAGGGCGCAGGGCTGGGTTGGCAGGCCTGGCCGGAGCACTTGTGTGACCCTTCACCACTGCACTCAGATCAGACTGAAAAAGCCCAAAGTAATTAAACTTATCTAGAAAAGTATAATTTTGAGGTTGACACAAGCTGTGACAAGGAAAAAAGTTTCTTCAAGTATTTTCAGGGCTAAAAATGCTGATGTTGTCATCCGCCTACCAGCCGAGCAGTGATTTACAGCTGCTCTCAAAGTGTTGCTGCTTTTCTGCTCTTTTCCTACTGAGAAGAAAGTTTGCATCTGTGGAAAAGTGTTAAAAGGCATATTCTAGCCTCAGATATGCAGGGCCTGCCACACTGCCATTCCCCACAGAGCAGAGCTGCCTGCCCCACCTTTGTTCCACCTTATTTAGGGCCAAGCAGCTGGTGAGCCCAGCTAACAGCATGGCTCTAGTACAGTCAGTGCCACTTTCAGACCAGCTGCAGAGAGCACCTTCCAAGTTGGGCTTTCCCAGAGAGGTACAATGCAGTCCCAGGTTACGAGATTGACTGGAATGGGTTTCCTTTACTGCTCTGGTTCTTAAAGATCTACTGAGGCCTTCTAGCAACTTCAACAGCATTCAGCTCTTGTTGTGAAAAGGGTTAAAAGTCTTAATTTCTTACAGGAGAGAAAGATTAAGCCACTTTGAATCTTGTGTGCAACAAAACTAACAGCATTTTGGATTTGCATTGGTCCACATTAGATCAAAGTTTTGCTCACTACAGGGGTCAAGCAGAGGGAACTAACTGCCAGATTTCTTTGAATTTTTATTTTTGACAGTCCTTTCTATAATTGCTGAAGTCTCTGGCCTAAGTAGTTTAGCTGTGTTATTTTTCATTAAGATGTGTATTCACAATGAAGTGAAAGATACAAAACCGATTACTACAGCAGTAGCTTTGTAGAAAAAGCAAGCACTTCTAAACAGTTTACAGCTCCCTTTCAGCTAAAGCAAAGTTGTAGATCAAACCCAGACAGTCTGAAAAAATTATGTTAAGCTTACAAACCATACGCTTTGTTCATAGAGTTACTTTGCTAATGATGCATTTAAGTGTAAATACTGGGTGGTTTTTTTAAGCATCTCATTTGTTATATAATGTTGCTTATATTCCACATAAGCAGCCAGAGTTGCATCATTACAGACTCAGTTGAGAAACTGACATGAAACAACCCCAAGAGCAGTGACAAGTCAGCTGGAATGAGCCATTATGTTTCTGCTTTAATGGGTTTCAGCCAGGGTAGGAATGTATGCAAACATGTTTGCTTTTAGCAAAATGAAGAATCTTCCATGTCTACACAATGACAAGGACTGACTTCCTCTGAAGACACATTACATCTGCTTCCCACATCCTGTATGCTTGGCTAGAAGTAAGAGTTGCTGTAATGGGAACATTAGAATTATCTTTGGCTGCCATTGCCTCCAGTATTACTGTTTTTAGAAGTTCCCCCTGAGGTTATCCCCACTGGGAGTTACTTTGCAGCAAGAGACATCCTGTCCAGTGCCTGCCTTGGCATGACATAGCATAACCAGTTTAAGATGGATAAAAACATTGGGGAAGAGGAAGACCAGCATGCTTTGTTTGGTCTCATCCTCTGCCCTTCACCCCTCTCCCCCAGATGCGGTCTATTAATCTTGTGTGGCTTGTGTTCATTAGATAACACTGTGAATGAATGTTTAGTGTTATACTCATGGTTCAGTTGGAGTGCTGTTCTCCATCATAAGGGTGTCGCTTCTGAGGGGAGCAGGAAGAGGGCTGCTTGTTTCCCTGTCAGTAGAAGTAGTTTCGATGGATTAGTTCAACATCAGTTTGTGCATTAGGACAGCTTCAGTTGAAGCAAAGGCCTTGGCACATTCTGTCACTGTTAATAAGGGACAAACTACTTGGGTTTTCCTGGCACTAAACCCACCCTGTTAAACCCTGCTCTCTGTATACCTCTATGTATGGAGTCATACTGAGTTGTATGAGCAGTAGTACATATTGCATGTATTGAGTAACCAGCTCAAAGCTGAGGGATGTTCTTTTTAAGACCAAGTATTTACCACTTCATTATTACTCATTTCAGAGGTGCAATCTTCCAAATGCCACAAGATGATATTTAAAAGGTATATAGGAAGAAATAATAATCAGTGGTAGAGTTACAGTGAAGTAGGATAGAGCATAGCAGTACAGTGCATTATTTATCAGCTACTGAAGCATCACCTTCCAACTCCCCTGTAGTAGAGATCAGTTTTCAGCTTTTGTATTGTATTTTTAGAGAAAGCTCCAGCTAGAATTTTAAAACTTCTTTGTATTCATCAAGTATTGTAACTAACTGAGGTGAAGTTTCCTTATGCCCCCTTAGACAGTACTCAGCCTGGGAGAAAACTTACACCCTGTACTGTGCAAGGCTAACTGAAAGTAACTTCCAGGCTTCAGGAGCTGGAAGAGTAATGAGCTTCTCTCACTAGTAGTAGCTCACTGTCTGACACTGGGTGTTAGTTACTCAGTTTTTGAAAGGTATAATTAACTCTAGCCATTTAATTATCATAGCCATTCACATCAACAGGTTGAGGGTGTCTTTAAGCAGCAAACACCATTTTTGTACATGACCAGTAGTAGTTTATTGCCCTATTTCAGTACTTTGCCATACACCTAGCCTTTCTGGAAAGAATCTCCTGTCAATTTCTAGGGAGAAAGATTTCACCAAGCAAACTCACCCATACATGACATGAGACATCAATGCTGCAGCTGCCAGCCATTCTGAGCCTTACTTCAGTATAAATCCAAGTCAGCAGCACTTCTGCAACAGAATTTGTTCTTTGGCAAGTTGTTCATGTGGACCTGAGGTTGGAACTCTGTTCTAGAAAAGCATCTTCAGGTAGTGCAAGACTTGAGAAAGGCCAGTGTTGCAGTCGAGTCTACATAACACTCTGAAATCACTTTGAATGCTGAAGTTAATTGCTGCAGCAAAGATGTTACAGATTTATTGTAACTATAGGTTACTATACTTCAGAATCTTAGTACTTGATATTTTGCCAAAACCTAATAACTTAATTTTTTCCTCTTTTTCAGATGGAACAAATAAAGAGGGCAAATAAACTGTTCACCAATGACTGTATATTTCTGAGAAAAACCCTGAATATTCCTGTAATATCGGAGAAACCATTACTGTTCAATGGACTTAATTCACTGGAGTCTCCTGAGAATGAAACTGTTGACAGCTCCCCTTCTTGTGAAGAAGGGCTAATGACAGTTCAGGAAGACAGCAGTTCTTCTCCCAGTCCTCAAGAGCCTGACAATCAGCCCACTGCACCAGAAGAACTATCTGCCAAAGATTTCCTACAGAGACTGGACTTGCAGATTAAGTTATCCAAACAAGCAGCCAGAAAACTAAAAGATGACAGTGTCAGGTAAATGCCACTTTTAGTATTTAGTGTCTTAATCTCACCCTGAAGGCTTTTTAGTCTAAGATGAACTCTCTCTCTGGGAGGCACCTCAGATAGCTCTGTAGTTTGACCTTGGCAACAGCAAGTCTGTGCTCTTACAATGCACCAGGTACATTCAGGGTACCTCATTAGCACATACCTTGATACAGCAGTTATAAAGGCTGCCTCAACACATTGTTTATAGAACAGCAGTAACATTCCAAGAAAGCTAGACCAGTATTCTCCAAGACATTATGCAAGTGGGCAACTAAGCAAAGCCCTAGTTTTCATTAGAGTACTAAGCCAAGGCCTGTGTGGAAGCTGGCTGTGTTCAGCAAGGCATGATTGTCTTTCTTCTGTCACCAGTTGCCTCATAACTGCAAATATTCTCCATGTTGCAGTTTCAGATGAGCTATCCCATGTCCTTCCCCTATGCAGTCCCTCCTTTTGTGTATCCACATGTGTAGACTTCTTTCTTCAGTATATCTTCTACAACCAGGAGCTTCTCCACAGTTTACTCTCAGAAAAAGCAGTACCCTTTGACCTCTGCCATAGTGATTACCCCTCATATGCATGGGCATCCCACAGATTACAGAAAGACAGCAAGAATGGATTTCAGTAGTGGTTGTTTACCCCTGTCCTTGGGACAAGCTTCCTCAGCTTGTTCACAAGGAATCTCTTGGACTGGTTGTCTGGCCTGTTTATTCTCTGCAGAAAGGCCAACATGGCATCACCCTGAGGCAGTTTCTCATGACAATAAAAGGTATGACTATAGGGCACTGGCATCATATCTCTTACCAGAGAGCTGGAGGGAGGTTATGCCTGCAGGTACTTTGCTTTTGCAAGTTTCATGTAAAACTTGTTCCATCATCCTGGTTCACATCACATACTCTGATTTTGAGTGCAAACAACATACTTCTGACATTAAGAAAAAAGTAATCTTCCAGGTCAAAATCTATTGAGCAGAGTCTCCCATCATTTCTTCAGTAAATTAAGGGATTATTTCAGCAATTTAAAAACCCTACAGCTTAGCTGAATAAACAGAAGTTTGAAGGGGAGCAGTATATTGCATTTGACAATGGACAAGCCTTATTTGGAGAGATATTATGTATGACAGCTTAAGAGGATAATTTCCTACCTGTCACACACCACATACAGCCCTCCAGTGCCAGAAGGACCCTGGTTTATAGTTACTGTCCAGGGAAGGCTGGAATGCTTGCACATCTTGACACGCTTTTTTCTTTTGAACTGATGAGATGAAAGAGGAGGAATAGCTGCTGGAACTCAAATCCCTCTACTCAAACTCAGTCACTTGCACTGTTGGAACAGTGCAGAGCAGCTATCAAAATACCTGCCACTGCTAGACAGAAGTAACAGACAGATTAGAATAGGTGTTGACCCAGCAGTTAAGCTGGGTGACAGGAAGCCACAGTCCCTGCCAGAGGAAGACAATTAAAGGTTAACACCCCTCCAGCAAAATAACATGCTAATCTGCAGGAGGAAATTCACTTCGACCTTGCTGTACCTTTAGCACCAATATGGTGAGTGACACTGCACAAACAATACACTGCTACTACTGAAGCCTGTGAAGTTGCAATTTGGTAAATGAGGGCCTGATCCCAAATTTCCTCCCAAGGAATAAGAAAACGTAAGAGGAAGGTGAATTATTTCCCACATCTCCTGTTTGAATTCAGTATTTAATTTTGTTAATTATGCATGGTTATGATGCTACATGAAGCACAAAGTGTAGAGTTAGCTGCAGGCTGTCTGCTGAGCTGGATGTTATTCAAAGCCTCTGAAGAGAAAAGCTTCCTGTATGTCTGATAAAGTCTCTATAATGTCACCTTCCACCACACCCCTTACCAGCTATGAGTGGTATTCCTGGGCCTACACTGAGCTGTGGCAATATTCCTGCTCCAGCAGCTCCCCAGGAGGCAGCTGTTCTCCTGACTGTACCTGTCTTGTTCCTTGCTTGGAGCAGGAGACCTTGAAAACCAGACAGCCCTCATGATAGTGAGCTAGCCTTGTGAATGCACAAATTGTCATTATTAGAGTGGAAGCCATTTATCAAGTTAAGAGTGCTGCTTCCAGCTCCTCTGGACTTGGGTATTCAGATTAACTTGTCAGGGCTTGTTTAGAACATGACATGCACCAACACTGCAGCATACTTGAGTGTGCCTGCTTGAGAGTAACAAAGGAACACCTAGAGTTACATCTACCACCACCAGAATGGACACTGGAACTAAGAAAACTGCAAGTCGAAGCAGACTATCAGTTCCAGAACTTCAGGAGTCATAACTGTGAGCTTCATCAGGTAGATGGAGAGAACCACTACATCTCCCTTTACTTTGGTGTCCCTTAGAGCTGCTGAGGATGCACACACATACTCACACTGATTCTGCTCAACTGTGTAGACAGTTCCATGGTCAGAAACTGCCATGTGCTGCAGAGACAACCTAAGGTGAATTACACCTTTAATCATAACGCACTCAGAGGAATAGAGTATATTAATCTGTCAGTCCTTTCCCAGTTAAAGCCACTTGCCATTAGACAGAAAAAATTCAGACTCACATAGGTGATGGATACTAAACTTAATAGCTGTGCAAACAGATGAGCATTCACAGCTACAGAAAGTGACCCACTCTGTGCCAGCTGCCTCTGTTAGACTGTGTGTAAACATGAGGTTAGATATACATTTAATATCACTTCTGCTGGAGACTTTCATTGAGCAAGAAATCACTGGTTAATGAATCCCCCCAGGGTGCAGCTCCAGGTGAGCAGCTTAAGGCAGTAACTGCCTTTATTTTAAGCAATATTTTTGTAATAGGCCAAAAAAGAAATGCAAAAGTATTAACATAGCAATTTGTAGCACATGTTGTGAGCTCATGTATTTGTCTCTTAGGGAAAAACACCCATTATTAGTCTTATCCATGCATGGAAGGAAAGTTTAAGATACAGTAGTGCTTCCTCTTGCCCCAGATGCTGTTATGCACGTTTCAGGATGCCCACACAGACATGTAGTTCAGTGATGCTTTTTATATCAGCTAGTTGAACAGCAGAGGTCTAATGCAAGATCTTTATACAGTCCTTAATATTTTAGGGTGGTACTATGGACCTATCTATAACACAGGGGCTATATAACATGCTTTTGGGACAGATCACATTTGTCTGCATTTCCCATGTAGTGACTTGCTTTGAAAACACTGAAACTGAACAGAGCCACTCTAATTACTATTGCTTATAAGAGCAAGTGTAATTAACTGGTGTGCAGCACTGGAACAGAACCATATATTGTCACCTGCTCAGCTGCCTTGACCTGAAGCTAGGAAAGAGTAGTGTGTTGAAGCATTTAAAACTAATTACTAATTGAGATAATTTGCCCAATAATTGTTCTCCATCATTGGTTATCAGCTAAGAAAACAGATCCCTCAATAGAGAAGGCTGCCTGGAGAATCCCATTTTCAGACTTCCAAAAGCTGTTAACTCAGGAACTCAGGTTGCTGTCCTGTTTAATTGCAGATTGTAGAAGCATCCAAGCATTGGATTTGAGTTTACTTGGTCACTCAGGTGCACTTGGTCTTACAGAAGTGGTAATTAGCATTTTTCTTCCTGGCCAGATACATACAATAGCTTGTAGTAACTGTCTTTCAGCTCAGCAAAGTGGGAGCAGCAAACAGGAAGAGACAGCACTACAAAGCATGGTAATGCTGTGCTGTTCCTTCTCCTTTGCCTGGAGAACGTGGCAGTGACTTCCCACTTTGCTATTTTAAGCATCTTAAAAGTGAAGAAAATGCTGCCACATTACTTGTGAGCCATGGGCCAGAGCTGCTACTGTATAATTTTATTTCATCTAAAGCTGGGCTTTTTAAGCCATTGGAACAGACTTGTACTTCTGTGTCCAGTTCTCAGCATGTGCATCAGTAATGTTTCTGGTCATTGCCCTGGTTTGGAGTAAGGGGTGTCAATCTCACACAGCCTAGCTCTGCAGCCTGGGGCAGAAGGTTAGAAGCTGAACTTGCCAGCCCTCACTGCCAGCTGCAGTGTGCCTGAGTCATGGTCAGAAGTTTATTTCTCACATTACAGGCAGTGTGAGCACAGCATGCTTCTCATGTCCCTGCCACATGGGAAACCCTTCAGAGCTGGCTGTGACTGGAGTGCCAGCCCTACTGTCTACTGACAATGCCAAGCAACAGCCCATACCATAGCCCAAGCGCGTATTTCACAAGAGAAGCTGAGCTGAACAGCTTAGACTAGCTGTTTTGTTCCTTTGATGTCTGAAGCCTTGCCAGTACAACATTTTTATTGCAAGTCTTTGGTTCTCTATGTTCACCCCCAGTATTCACCATGATCAATTGCTGCTGATTTCAGCCCAGTGCTTGGCTGTTCCCATGTCAGGATGCATGCTATTCCTATATTAAGGCCTTCAAGAAAAGGCTGAAAGGCCGATTCTGCCAGCCTCTGGTTAGAAGGAAGACCTTTTTGCTGTAACTCTGCCACACTTCATTCTCTTAAAAGGGGAACCATAACAAAACAAAGTACAAGTAATTTTCTATGTACAGTATAGGAGATAAGGTTCTTGCCTACCGGGCAGCCTGAGCTCTGAAGATAGAGAAGTTCTCCATCTCACAAGCTAGCAGGAGACAGCTATTTGCAGCAACATTCTGGGCACATGTGGCTAGGAAGCTGTTGACCCAGAAGGAGGTATAGCAGAGCTTCAGAATATACATTTGAAATATTTAACTCCAGCAAAGTATTTAATTGAATTTTAGAGTCCTGCAGTCCAGTCTTATAAGCTTGGTATGTTGACAGCTTTCAGTTCTGTAAAGTTATAAAATACATTGTCTTGAGCCAGTTTATAGATCAGAATTGCTTTAGTGCTTACTCAGCAGGGGGATTGTTTCCTCCCTCACTCTGTCAGCCAGGTATTATGAGGATCATGTGCAAATTAACAGTGTGCTATGTTAATTTTACAATACAGAATTGACAGTACCAGGAAAGATACTACTTAAATCATACTTGGTACTGGGTTTGTAGTATCACTTACATAAGTAGTGTTTTAAGAAAGGCTAACATTTGTTGTCAGTACTACAGCAAGCATACCTCCTGCAAATAACTACCAGTTTCATCCAAAACCTGTTTCTTTGAAGGGTTGTGTTTGGTGTGGTTTTGGACAAGATTCTTTCAAGGCAAAAGAAAAATCACATCTTCAATTAAGAGGATAACTTTCCTGAACCACCCAAGAGAAGAGAAGGGCTAAGGAAATGAAAACAAGTTACTCAGTTGCTTGGTTAGTTTGTAGGGTTCTCTTCTCTGAAATTTATGAATACAAAATTTAAATGCAGATAAATAACCATGTTTAGAAGTTTGTATAGAAGAATCTGCATAACTACCTTTGTACTACTTGTATGCACAGTATTAAAACTAACTGGAAATCCTTAGAATCTCACAGTAGCAACTGTCAAGTCTTTCTGTTCCCACCAAAACACTACACTTGGCAGCAACATTAAGAGTAGGCTTTCAGGAACACAATTTTGAAGCTACATTAGTATAAAACAGGCCATGCTTGAGTTAGTACAGGATGCTGTACTGTTTTTTAAGAGCAATGTTGTCAAGTAAACCGTAGGCAGACTTATTTCCTGAGGACTTTTAATAGTAACACCACTTTGGTTTAGCCAGCCATTGCATTAATAATAGCAATTGGTTTGGCACTGCAGTGTCAATAATAATTCCCGAAACTCTAAGCATGTTGATGCTGAACTTGCACAGCTTTACGGGTTGTCAGCATCCCCTTTTTGAAACAATGTGGTAAGAAATCCAGAGACATACAACAGAGTAGCATACTGCAAGCAGTAGTTGTGTGGGGCAGTGCCAGCCTTACCTCCTTTGAGCCCTAAGGCAAACTGGGTACCTGCATTTGTGTTACATCTTCCTGTTGAGTGACAGTGTGATCCTGATCTGACAGATATGATTCTTTTCTTTTTAGAGAGGAGGAGAATGAGGAAGGTCCCTATGCAAGTTCTTCGTATCACCAGTAGAAGACAGATGTGATGGCCTGAAAACTTCCCATGAAATCAGTTCTTAAAGAACTAAATGGTCAATAATTCCAAACTTTGGACTCCTCGTCTTTATGTACTTAAAAGAAGTCACAGATGGGTAATTGCACTGAAATTATGACCTCTTCTGCCTTCCATAGGTTAATGTCCTTATGCTATATCAACAAAGGGTTTAAGCCTTCCAAAACTAGCAATGGCCTTTATATCCCTTCAGTGAAAACTGTAGCATGGTAGCAAAAATATATCCTCGAGGTCACCTTTATGCAGGATGATGATCTTTAGTAAAGATTTTGTAAATACTTGTTAAAGTGAAATTTGTTTTAAGTATTTAAAAATACTACATTTGCTTGTACATGACCAAGTATGAAAACAATAGAAATTTACTTACTCTGCAAACACAGGCAAGTTTGCTGTGGGGTTTTTGTCTATGTCAGGGCTGCAGAACTCTGAAGCCTCTATGTGTGTCTGTGTGGTTAGGATGTAATCCCCTAAAGGGGAAAGCGACTTGTTTTGATTAGTTAAAGCCTTTACAGTTAATGAACAGTTTGCAGTTTGGATTCCTGCTAATAAAAGGGAAGAGTTACAGCAAGAGATTTTTCCTTGTGAGATACGACATTGGACTATCAGATGTGTGTTCGTGTGTGCAGTTATATTTTGTGTGGTTTTAATTTAATAAATACAGAAATACCAATGTGTCTGTTCATAACAAAGTCAGCTTGAGTCTCATCTGTTTTTTGTGAAGAGTGGTTTGCTTAGTTATATGAGTGGTTAGATGTTAATTTCAGGGCAAATTAAGTTCCTCTACCATCTAGCTAACCCTCTCAAGTGAGACATAAAAAACCCCAAAACAGTATTTGATCTAGTTGTCCAGTCAAGAAAACTATTCATAAGAGCCACCCTAGTAAGCCCTCGTTGTTCTGAGGAGACAAGCAAGTGCACATGGACCCCACCTAAAACTCAGGAAGGCAGACTGCAGGCAGTGTCACCCTTTACCGTGACATTCACATACTAGCAGTTTCCTGGTAAGCATACTGCAGTTTTATTTCACATGCTCAGGAGGCTTCACAAAACTCTTGTCAGTAAAGAATTGCTGGATCCCTTCCATGACAGATGTTGTTTCCTATATATCAGCTCATTTATATAGTTTATTGCTCCCTCAAAGCAAAAGCTTTCTCCAGTATCTTAATACAGAAACCATATAGAAAGCTACATTAAGTTACTAAAGCTAGAAATACAAACTCAAAGCTAGACAGGAATTGGGATTTCCCTAGAGCTGCAGGGACCTGGGCCCAGCAGGCTCATTCAAATCATCTCTTGCTCTAGTTCCAAAGAGGAGATCTGCCGTGACATGCTAATTAACAAGAGCAGGGAATGCCTAGAGTGAATAAAAGGAAGCATTGATTTTTCTTTAAAAGACTGGTGAATTAGTTTTATGCCTTTTATCTTTCATAAACTGGGATTTGTAACTAGTCCTTGCAGCGCAGTAATTTCTATTGTCAGGTAACTTCAGTAGGACATTGCTAGAGCTGGAATAAACCATTTTTCTAAAGACAACCCTAGCCTCAAGCCCAGTTACATTGTATAATCCTACAGAAAAGCGTATTCCTTTCATTCCAAAGGCCCCACTGTAACACCTCTGTGCAGCATGCACAGGGTGCTTCATGCAACAGGCAGGAGCACAGCCTTCGCTGCACCACAGGCACACCACCAGCCAGCTGCACCTCACTACCCCCTTCCCAGCTCCCAGGCTGGGACACCTTCAGGACAAGCAAGAGAAGTGACACCATTTTCAGCCTTTCCTGAGCGAGGAGGGTCCACAAAAGCTCAAGGAAAGAAGCAACTGCACCAGCCCAGAGACATAGCTGTGCAGACCACCACCGCATGTCGCTCCCCAGCCACAGGCGGATTTCAGCCCAGCAGCACCCTATTCAGCCCACAGCACCACTAGGAACCCACCACACCAGCTCAGCATGGCATCCACTGCATAATCCGATAGAGACACCTAACCAATTTGTTCCACACAAGCACCCCCAGGAAGAGCTTCAATGCTGCCATTACCCACAACAGAGGCTGCCTGCAGGAGGCCCTACCTTGCTGGCTGTGGCCCTGTAGCAAGTCCCCACTCCTTGCTATGTAGGCACTTCAGTGCTCCAAAAGCTCAGCACCGGACAGAAAGGACCCTCATCATTACAGCCCCCACCTCTTCCTGGGCTTTTGTAGCCTCACCCTGCCCTGGGCCCAGCTGTTCCTCATGGCCGCAGGCTGGGGCCTGAGGAGCTCCACCTGGGCCCTGCAGGGCTGGGGCAGCAGCTGCAAACAGTCTGCTAATCAAAGGGGATTCTCTCTGTCCGGTTGCACTGTGGGTGCAGAGTTAGACTTTGTGTTACATCAGTGGCTGTTGCTGGTTTTCAAGGAGAGGGATGTGGTGTTTCATAATCCCTGAGGCACATACGGGGACAGAATGTCCATTTTTAAGTGTAGGTAAAATGATTGTAGAAATTGCTTCACTGTCGCTCCGCAAGTTTCTCTCAGGCCTGCATCAGCTGCACATCTAAGGTCCCTTCCAACCCAAATCATTCTCTGATTCTGTGATTCTATAGCATATCTTCAGTCAAAGCTTAGAAAGTCAAAACCTGGGCAGGCTTGGACTAGAATCTTGTTAAATGAAATGTGGGAGATAACTAATAATGTATTTTTTTTGGAGGGGGGGGGGAAGGGAGTTACTTGCAACGTGTCTGGAGTCTTCTTAATCCCTGTACGCCCTTCTGCCTCAGCCATTGGGTGCTGTAGGGGCATCCTCCTTCCTGCAGACATGGCTGCTCTCAGCTTCTACTGCTCGGTGGTGCAGGACATCCTCAAGGAGCTTGGCAGGGGGCAGAGAAGCAGCACTCTAACACACAAAAGCAGCCTTGTACTACTGTAGCTTGTAGTAAAGTGTTTAATGAAGTTCAGTATCAGAAACAATAGTCTACTAGAAAAGCTCAAAAGGTGAACACTATATATATGTGTATATATAGTACTTGTTACATCTTCAGTGATAATGTAGAAAGTGAAGGGTTTCTGAAGGATCCAGCAGAGATACAAACAGCACAGAAACTGATTTATGTCAGTGTAGAACCTGGGATGTGCAGGTGTTGAAAAGCCCTTTTCTCACCAGGAAAAAGGAAGGTGCTGACAGAATGTGCTTCACTAATTGTGTCCTAACCACTCTAGTGGCAGATCTCCAGTGCTAATGAGCTCCAAGCGTTCCATTCAAAATAAGGCCTGAGACTTGCAGCACTAGGTTTGACTTTCTTTAGCCTAAGTCAGAGCCTGTTTGAAACACAGGGTGGGTGATCCATCGGGCTGGCTGTGCCTTTACTGTCTTGCCCTGACAGTGTGATGTACCGCTAGCTGTTCAGTTGATGCACCACCAATGAAAACAGTATTTGAAGCATTCAAATAATAAGCTTAATGGGCTTGGGCAGGGTGGGAAGTGAATCTAGTTAGAGGACTTGCTCTGTTCTCAGCTAGTCATCAGGTTGCTCTCTGTCTGTGTATGTACCCCAGCTGATGCACAGCAGCAGACCAAGCACAGACCAGGCCCCAGAACATGCATACTCTCAAATCAGGTCATGCCCATAGTTTGGAATGTTTTTCCTAAATGATGTTATATGTGCTTTGTATGTGATAACGTTTGTAAAACTGAGGGGTTAAAAACTGTACTAGCCTTTTTGTGGACACAAACTGCTCATAATCACCAGTCACTAGTTGATGACATCTTTCCATTAGAATCAGACTCCTGTACAGAGTCCTGAGGGGCCAAAGAACCTGACTTCCAATGGTAATTAAAAATATTATTATGTTACTCTTATATTGACAAAGAAAGTTTGGTTTGGTTGTTTGGTTTTTTTTTAAGTAGCCATTGGGGGAAGGAAATTCTGTCCTTTTTGTTTTTTAAATGCAGATCCTAGATCACTACCACTTCCCCAGTGGTAAAGGTCTATGGTTAGTTATCATTCTCCTGATTTATTTCATAAATATCCAAACATACATTTTCCCATTGTGATAGTCAAAGAAGAAAGTGAATCACGAGCTGTTGCAGAAAATAACTGAGACCTATAGGGACAAGAAGAAATTATCATTTTTGGGAACATTATTAAATATTACTACTACTTCTAAAAGGGCTTAGAGGGTTTAGGTGAGAAAAAATACAATGATTAAAAATAACAGGTATTCTTTTATTCCTGGTTGTTTTCTTTGATGTTCCTAAGGGACTACTTTTTGAACAGGAAGGTTCCACTGACTACATTTCTTGAATCAGTTTTTATCTTAAAATAAATACCACCATTAGTGACTGGTACTGCAGTTCAGTGATCCATATCAGGATGTGTATGAGCAGGCAGTGACGTACTTTTTGTGTGCTAGAAACATTTATTAGCCTATTTATCACCAGATAGATCAAATAGATACGCTGTGACACCTCATTGCTATCGCATTCATTTAATGCTACCAGTAACAGTCTGTTGATAATGTTCAGATGATAGTTTATGTTTTGCAAGGATTCCAAAGTTTGCTTCAGTGGGTTAAGAAAAGTTGCTCAAATCTCTTCATTCTCTAACTGTTCTGAGAAAATAAGGAAGGAAACAATCTGCCCATTTAGCATTCACAGAACTTTGTGCTGTGCGGGCGGTGCTGGAAATCAGCATCTCCCTTCACTGGCAGGCAATACCAACCTCTGCATCAGCTAACATCTTTTGACTGTATCAATCTCAGAAGTATCATGAGTTTTTAAAAAAACTTGGAGGAGGGATAACCTTAATTATTGATGAAGAATCTGTAAAGAAAGAGAGCAGGGCTTTCCTGGAGTTCATTTACAGAAATGCCTGCGGCAGGGCATTAGTCTCAGGAGTTCTATCCTCTGGAATTTGGTTTAAAATTTAGTTTTCTAAAACCGTCTTTACAATTGATCTTGCTTCATGAGTTCTTCATACATAAAATGATCCATTAACTTAAATAGAAAAGATTTTGTAAACCATTCTTCAAAACTCTGTAAGCCGAGGAAGAAGAGTAAGACTGAGATTTTTGTTTTCCTTTTTCACTCTTTAGGAGGTCCTAAAGAGGCCCACATTCATAAAAACATCTCTAGTTGCAAACTCTTCTTCCCATGAAAAACTGACTTTCCCATGAAAACTGACTTGGACAGTTTTTCTTGTCTTTTTCTTTAAAGAAACTAATAGCTATTTACACTTGTTATCAGGCTACTCACGTCAGGAATTCATCTAGTTATATATGCACAATCATCAGAGGGTGCACCAAAGAGAACGTTTATACATGCTGAATGAACTAACAATGGGGAGAACACAGCTCTGCAATATGAAAGGCAGCTGCAGTGTCAAAAGATGTATTAAGTCAGCTAAGGACACGATAGTCCAAGTTATAGACTATTACATGATGAAATTAAAAAAGGGTCAAGGAAAAAAAGGGTAATATGATTCAAAACCAAGATTTCTGGATATCAAATCATATCAAGATTAATGAAAACTTCAATAGGGAAATTATTTTCAAATATTTTATTTAGAGAACTATGAACTATTTTCTAATAATGCCCTTTACACAGTTGCATCTATAGAAAGCTAGTGGAGTGAGAGCAAAAAGATGTAGCATTAGAAGAACCTTCCATCAGAAATGATTGGTTTATCTACAGAAGTAAACCAAATACAAATCATAAATCAAAGAGAACATTACATAAATATTTACCCTGTCAAATAGAGAATCGGTGTCAGAATTTGGTGTTTAGGGCTGATTTGTGAGTGTAGGAAAATACAGTGTGCAGCCAGTGTACGGAGCACTACAGCTCTTCATTTCTGCCTAGGAAGTTGTCAGTACAATATAAACAGAGCATTTCTAATGATATCCTCAAAATAACAGACCATAAGTCATTGAGCTGGGGCTGGGGGAAGCTAAACTAGTTTTCTACACGTTTGGCAGCCGCTAGCGTGTCACAGGCTGCCATATATGCGTTTAATAACATCAGCCTCTTCCTTGTCCAGGATGCCCTTGTCCACGTAAGCATCAGCTTGCTGGTCAATGAAATCTCTCAGCTTTGAAAGATCATAGTCTGAAAAACAAGAATTCATTCACACAGTGAGTAGTTGCCATTACACTGCTGCACCTAAGAGACAATGTCGTTACAAGGTTGATAGAACAAACACACTTTATCCAACAGGAAGGGAAGTCACTGCAAGTGCAACCTGCAAAAACAGTTTAATAAGAGCAACACCTGCCCAAAATCTTTCTACATGTCACGTTGGTTTTGCTGTTCAAGAGGAATCATCAGCTTCTGCTCTTGGTTACATGCTGGCAAATGCTAAAGTCAGAATATTTTCTGCTCCAGAGATTTGATGTTCTAGTCTGCATGCAAAAGCTGTTGTTAAGACCCTATTATTTACACAACTGTCATGGATTCAAATGAAAGCATTAAACTGACGGTTTCCTGTTGAAATCCCAGTAAAATTCCTACCTACTATGAACACCTGTAGCAAAAATTCAAGAAGGCAACTTCCTGAAAAGAAATTGAAATAATGCAACTTTTTACCTTGCTACACAGCTAATATCCTGACACAAAAAGCAGTACAGTGAGTAGTCTCTGTAGCCTGTCAGTGTCAAAGTAGCCTTTGACAGTCTCTGTATGTCAATCTGCAATAGAGTGCTGAAAGATCCTTTCTCCTTTCCTGATAGGGGCTGCACCTATGCAGAGTGATTCACACCATGTGCGTTAAGTAGACTGGGAAACGTCCCTGTTTTCCATGAGAAGGATTCTACCATAGAGCAATCTTTCAAATAACACCAAGAGGGAACCTATTGTGTGCTCGTAACTCTGGCAACAGATCCAGTATATTCACACATAAGCACAATACAAGTGTCAGTTACATAACTTGCTGCATAAAATGTAGAGCTTAGCTGGTTAGACTCACAAGTAAGTTGTCTGGAAAAAATCAGGGTCTTAGGGCTTCATACTAGGTTAAACAAATTAGTGCCTTTCTCAAAACCAGATACATCCTGTTTTTTTCAGTATAAATTACTTACTCCACGGACAGAACCTTCAGGATATGTTAATACTGATTTAGTTGTGTGCTCCCATTTACGTCACCACACAGCAACAAGAGGAAGGAACTTCTTTCACGCTGTATGTTCTTAACCAACCAGGCAATGATGATTGGCTATAATTTTATGGTTGCGACCAAAATTGTACAGAAATAGACATTAAGAAGCAAACGAATGCTTGTGATCATTTTTCTAATGGTATAAGGCAATTTCAAGTGAGTAACATGGAAAGTTGACACTCACAACTCCCCCCTCCTACAGAGGTGTCCTCTCCATATATCTGAGGTAAGAGGGATTTTTCTGTGTGCTGTACTGAGGACAGGATTTCGTGGCCGGCCTGTTACTTAAGAGAATGTAACCTGTTTGTCTCTCCAGCCTGTCTGACAAATAGCACCTAGAAATTTAATAATAAGGCTATGAGATTTCATCCATGCTGACATAATGAGAGTTTCCAGGGAAAGATACTGTGGAATAGAAATTAATAGAACTGATACTAAATTAATATAATATCCACATTATTCACATTAAAATTCCTGAGCTTATTTTTCTTCTAGAATAGTATTTACAACTCCAAGGTCATTATGTGGGTATGTAAAGGCTTAATTACTAGCCATTCTGTACGAGATTATAACCATCAAGATACTAACCAATTCTGGCTAATTTGTATATATCGTGGCAATTTAATTTGATTTTTTTTTCTCTAGAAATTGATAACTGTTAATTTCTAATGCTTGCCCTCACCCTATTAATTTGGGAGAGTAATTAGAAAAATCTGCTTTGGTTTATGTTCCCCTGAACAGCTGCAGTGTTACACCGAGCTGTGAAACCCCTACAGTAAATGAAGTGAGGTCTTGCCGCCTATTCAAATCAAGCCGTTTGCCATTGCAATTAATTACAGGATTTACTTTCATTCCTAGATGGCTACTGTTAGTGTTATGAAACTATAAACTATCTAAGCACTTTGTGAAAAATCCAGACATGCTATTTGCATGTGTTAGTTAAATGACTCATGGTTATGCTCTCCGGAGACTAAATGCAATAGGACACCCAGCAGCCGCTGTCTCCTGGTGGGAGTGATGTTAATTTACACAGGAGAGGAGCTGGTCCTAAAAAGCATTGGTTTCAAAGGTCAAGCCAGGTCTGGGAGATACTAAAGATGGGCCTCCAGAGTTTATATATTGTATATGTGCAAAACACACTTGGGAGACAAAAGCCAATCAGGCCAAAATTGAGGCTTTTGACATGTTCCTCACCCAGACTACTCAATTGCCTTCTTAATAAGCAATTGATATTTTTAAACTATGAAAATGCAAATTAACATTTCCAGGGTCATTAGTCATTGAGTGAAAAATAATTGCTACTGAGATTTATAGGAAGTTAAGGATCTACAAACATACACCTCAAGAAAAACCTAACCCTCCTCAAGTACATTCAGTGGGGAAACTCATCCATGAATAGGGGTGGAAAAGAGAAAAGACTGGATGTTTTAACACAGAGATTACATTGTGAATCATTTCTCCCCTAGCTCCCAGGTGCTAGCTGAAGTGGAGAAATGATTGATGAGCACATCAATTGCACCTAATCTTGTACTGAGGAAACACAGCGCAATGCGTTCACGCTTAGATAAGCTCACCCTGACTGCATTTCCTGTAACATCATCCCAGGAGAACTGAATTAACTTTTTACAAAAATAAAAAGTATGGAAAGGCACAATAAAGATAATGTATCAGAAGAGCAAAAACACCATTCTAATTTTGTGGCAACTTATGCTTGGTTTAAGGCCCATTCCCATTGCCAGAGGACAATAAAGATATTTTAGTGCAAGTGAAAATCCATCTGTGCAGAAAGCGTGCACCTTACTGCATCCACAGGCAGAGGATATGCTGTTGATCTGCAGCCATGGCCGTTTCCAGACTGCAGCAGCACAGAGGAAAGGGTGCTGTGAACAGGAGGGAGGGGCTGCCCAGGCAGTATGTGTGATACAGAGGAGTTACCACATATGACTGAGATCTGATTACTGTAATGACTACACAGCTAAACAGAAGCATTTATTAGAATTGGCAGGAAAACCCCTGAGCAAATATGCCTGTTGCTAACTGCCACTGTAGAAACACTCTTAAGAGCAAAAAAATTTAAAAGAATGTCCCTCCTATTCCAGAGTTTCTATAGAGGACTGTGAATGTGTTGGGCTGCAGGCTCCCACTCATCACTGCAATGTAATTCATACACACTTCAACTCACAGAGAGGGTGGCTAGATGGCCCAGGGCTAATCTCATCTCAGATCTCCCTCTGCTTCGCTGATGCAAGAAGGATCCTTCTTGCCCAGTGCCAGTCATTCCCCAGGGATGCATCCCTTGGCTAGGAACCTTCACATCCAGAGTGGGTGACGGCACAAGACCCAGCAATGGCAGAGAAGGGACAGGAGACTGATTTTATTTAAGATCTTAGGGGCAAACATGATGCAGATAAATAAAGATTTGTGAAAAATAAGCTAGAAATTCTGCTGCTGTTAGCTCCCTCCCTCCAGCTCTCATGCAGCCCTGCCTCCAAGGAAGCGTCGAACAGTGGGGCAGCTGGTGAGCATTCCCTGGGCAGCTGCTTTGGGCACTGCTCCCCTTCTACACAGCTTTGCGTGTGAGAGCTACAAGTCATTAGAGCTGATTTGGGCTGTAATCCAATATATTACAGTGCTAGTGACATAAGTTTGTATCTTAGCTATTTATGGGTATGAAACAAAACTCATTGCTATTTGTGATGGCAGGCAAAGTGCTAGCCAGATGCATTGAGCTTTTCTAGGCGCAGCTGGACATTTAAAATACATTCACTCCATGTATAAAGTCATAATTAGAAGACATGTAGAACACAGACATGAAGTTCATGCAGGATGGACCTGAAGTACTGTTACCTGGTGACAGGCAGAGCACCGTGACTATCTGGGCAGCACATGACTCACTTCAGCAGTTAGTCACTGGGTGTTGTGTGGCCAACTGCTGTTTGAGCCAGGTTACACTCATTTGTCTCAGTATTTTCATTCACTGGTTTAGCTTTTACATGACCTGTATTACTTAACTCTAACATCACTAATTATCGCTATCATCTAGACCAGCACAGTTGCAGAGTACTATCATTTAACTTAGAATGCTAAATTATACAACATAATCTAAATTACATTTCTTGTAATATATATAGTGCCCACCCCAAAGTCAAGGCTTTTTACTTCATACCTTCTTTGTTACCTTGTTTGTTGTGGCTTTTTAGCCATTCTATGTTCTTCCTGATTGCTTCCAAATAAGCCTCAGCTTTCCCTAGAGGAGAGGATGGGAGAGAAATCAGGCAGGCACTTACACCAATGCTTGGTGCAGCTTGCTTAGCTGAATGAAGATGGTCACAGCAAAGGCAGATTAAAACTATTCTTAGTTTCTGTTTAAAAGCTGAGTCCTGTCAACTTTAGTCAGGCAAAATTCCCAGAGATGGCCAGCAGGTTTTGCCTGTGCAAGATTAGTCACCCACAAATTTAGGAATGTGGCTTTTTTGAGCTGTATACATACCTTTTGGTGGTATCCACAGATAATGCATACGTGGATTAAAGGCACCCTGTAGCTTTTTCATCATGATTGCTGCAGCAAAGACTATGCAAGGAATGACTTAAGGCTGAGAACTTTGAGTATCTCATACACAATGTGTCAGAAAACTCTATTCAGTAGTACTAACAGCATGCAGTGAATCTAAGCTTGTGATATTTTGGAAAGAAAAGCTGACATACAGCTACTTACATTCACTGAGAAAAAGGATGTATTAAAATTACCATGATAACTCCTTGTTATAGCTGAAAATTTAAAGTGATGGCTATTTTTGGACCAGAAAGCACACAGGACAGAATTAGTTCAAGGATTACCTAATAAGGTCCCTAAGGAAATATTCCAGCTAATGGATTTTGAATTCTTAACTTGGCTGGAGCTTTATTCATGTAATGTTCTTACATTTGTCATGAAAAAAAAGCCCTGGTGTGATTAGCATGTAGATGGCTGCTACTGCCAACTATGCATGTCTGGTCCCATTAGTAAGTGGATACAGTATTAGCTAGACTGTGATTTTGAGCTGGGAGTGCAGAGTTCGATTTATAGTAACTTACTCTGTGGAAGAGCAAAGGGCATTGCATGACCAGACAAAGAACTAAATACTGACCCCATTTTAAGTTTTTTTTCTGAAGGGAAAGGAAAATAACCTGCACTAAACCGAACAAAGACAAACTAGGCAAGTGGAATATATTATTTATCACTTCCCACGGGTACTGAGACAATTTCTCTTACTGTGAAATAAGCCAGCCATCAAGCTATTTTCCTCTTCTATGCTCAAATAGCTGCTGCTGGAAAAAATGCCACCTTCTGCCTGTGTGTGGCTGATACATCTGCAGTGCCCACAGGACTGGACCAGGTGACCAGTGAACCACAATCTACCACAGCCTTGATTACAGCAATTACTGCCAAGCGTTTTGCAGTGAAAACACATGCATGCAAAAACGTATGAGCATAAAACAGCATCAATGCAAAACAGATTATAAGCAATTTTTTTAAACCAACTGCCTACAAAACATAGATGCTAATGCTGAATCCTTAGCAATGAGAACCCACTGAAAGGTTTCTACCCCAACACACATCATTCGTCAAAACTTAGGTATTCATTACTGACAAATCTCCTGTCTGTACATCACTTCCTAAGAAATTCCGTCAAGTCTGGTCAATAAATTGCTGATGAAGCAGCTTTTTGAGCTCAGGAGGGAGAAGTTCCTCTGGAGATGCAGCTACACTGTGTTGTTATTCACTCTTAACAAAAGGCTCAGCTGAGCCTGAAGCACTATACTTTAACCATCACTTGCCATACTAATTTCTCCAACATTCCTTGCCCTCATAAGTTCTTCATCCACACACAGACCTAGAATGAACTCACTCTTGTCTTACAAGTTTACACACCAACCATTTCTAAGATTTCCTTATCATACAAGCTGAGAGAGACAAAAAATTATATTTAAATCTTTGAGAGCTGTGCTGGACACCACAGAAATGCTTAGTTCTCATTGTTAAGGATTCCAATCAATTCAATTGCTGAAGATTCCAATCACTTGGAGCATACATATGTAGGAAAAGAAATGTCTATTTTGTACCTCTGGGCTCTTCACTGTTCCCTGCTGAATTTTTTTCTTCATTTTTTGTAGAATCCTTTGAGATTTCATATTCCTTTTCCATTTTAGCTGCTTCTTCCTTTGTACTGTCTGCTTCTTCACTACTCTTGTCTAAAGAAATAACAATAAAAACAATTTTGTATCAAAAGTACCAAAAGCACTTCTAAATCACATCAATATAATCTTTAGGAAATAAAACATTTTGACTGATGATTGAGGAAAAGCCTTGTGGGACTCTGGCTTGAAGTGTCTCTAAAGGTCCTCTCTACCCCAGACCTCTGGAAACAGGAAAGTCTGTTTCTGGTATTACAGACAGTGCCTGAATACAGGTGACTAAATTGCAATAGTATATAGTTCATAAAGGCACATTCCTTTGTACAGAGAAAAATGACAGGAAATTTGCATTCACTGGATCCAAAGTTGATGAAGAATGACTTTTCTACTGAGCCTTAACAAGCATTAATACTGCTTGCTTTTGCATATCTGTAATGTCTGGACTCTACTGAAGAAAAGGACAGTGAATATACTTCTCAAAGATTGAATAATTAAGTAAAAATTCCTCGTTTTTTCTATTTGGACATCCAAGCTGTGGCTACAGACCCTTGAGGGACCATATCTTTGTACTAGCAGTCTGGCTCCTAAAGCAATTAGCATGCTTTTAACTGAATAGGTCTAAAAACGTGTTATTCAGGAGAGAAAACCATAAAGTAAGTACCTGCTGGTAGTTTTTTTCTGGTTTTAGTGGAAGGGTTCTCAAGCTTCTTCTTTGTCTGCTCAGCTATCATTGTATCTAAGTTTTCTAGAAATCAAGGCAAAACAAAATCAAACCCCAGTTATTCTTCAACAGATACAATGCAGAATCTATACTATATTCTTTGCAGCACCTGTTTGAAGGTAAATAGAAACCTAAAAGAACAGTCTTTGTCCTTTCCTCTGAAGAATTACTGCAGAGCCAACACTAAAAGAACAAACAAATCATAGAATGGTTTGGGATAGAAGGTATTAATGAAAACAAACAACTACATGATGACAATAGGCATACCAAATCAAGCCAAGATTCAAAAAGACAGTAAATGTGTGCATACATATTCTGTATCATTTAAATCATGTAAGTCACAAAATACAGATAACTCTCTGCAGCAATTTATTCTGATGAAAGCAACGAAAGGGTTTAATTAACTGCACAAAGTATGCAAGACTATCAAATGTGCTTCATCCTGGTGGGAAAATATACCAAACTGCTTATCTGTCTGGATTATATATAGGTTCATTGGAAAAGAAGACTAATAAAAGGTTTTAAATTATATTTAGATGAAATAAGTATGTAAATTGAACTGATTAAAACAAATCTTTTTTAAAATTTCTGAGGTCAAGCATTTACCTGAAAGCCCAGTAGACGTCTGTGGCCATCTATGCAGCTCTACAAGTCTAGAAAATGTTTTTTCTATGCAAATTTCAAGGCTGAACTCATCTAATTTAAAAGTAAAAGCACCTTTCCATCAAAATGGATGTTTCAGATATAAATGTTGTATGCTTATGTGGGAAAATCCCCAACACTTAACAGATACTCAGCAGTACAGATCATCACACAATTGTCCATATTTCCTCAGTCATATTATGGAGAGGGAATAGAATTTTCTTTATCAGCTTTTTAAAAGAAGTTCATTCAAACACAGCCCCCCCCCAAAAAAGTTGGTGGGGTATTTTTGAGGGATTCCCTTGATATGAACAGCTGAAATAGTCAGTAGGAGATGTGGTAACCGTGGCAGAATAGGTATTAAAGGGCTAGTGAATATTTTAGATCACACCTCCTGTGTAAGGCCAACCTTTTATCCATCAGTCAGGAGCATCTTTTTCCATCAGATTGAAACTCAGCACCGAAAGCTAAAGATTAGTTTTTAGCAGGCACATTTCTCTTCGTGGCAGATCACCATGAGCAATTCTGCCTGCCATCTGATGAGAAATCACACAATCCTGTCTGCCTGAGTCCTTAGATTTTGTTATTTACATAAAATTAAAATGTAAGTGGGTTTTGTTGGCACCCTGCCTGATTGCACTGTGTCAATCCTATATCACATTAGGGCTTTTTTGTGAAAATTATCTTCATTTGGTAAATATCCTTTTAGTGTACTATATGCCCTAAATGGAACAGGTCTGGGCTGGATCAGACATGCAGATGAAGAAAAAAAACAAGCCAGAATTATAGTGGTGGTATTGATGCCTCACTAATCACTTGATCCAAAGCTTATTGAAAGGACTGTAAACATTCCTTTCAGCTGAGCTTAAGATACTATTTTTTTATCCTGAATCAGTACCATACTAGTATTGCAAATGCAATATAAGAAGTTCCCTGTTGCAAGAGGCACCGTTTTAGGATAAGATTATACAGCTGAGAACTTAAAAACCTTTGTAAATTCAAGTGAATAGATTATTGTCCTTCACCAATTCACACAAAAGCAAAAATGTCACTGATTTTAGATCTTAATACAGCAAAATCTATTAAATCAGGCTTAATGTTAAAGTGTCAACATATTCTTTTAAAATAGATTGTAGCATTTAAATGTTTAAAATGCCACATATGTAAGTGCATCAATTCCTAAGTGTCTTTCATGTTGTCTTGAAAGTAATTGCATTTAGGCACTGCTGCAGCAAGCTTGTATTAAGCAGAAAACAAAAAGATTCTGCCACAAGATGGATTTATAACCTGCTTAGACAACTGTCTGCACCTCGATAATATTTCCAAATGTTTTTGTTATGTTGATATACTGTACTGCTTAAAAATTGTACACCTATCCACATGCAGCACCTGTTACTGAAGGCCACAGGATTTAAACTCCTCCATTATTCAGTTACCTCTATAAATCCCATCAAGAATTCTACAGTTGCTCAGAGTCTTTCAATTTGGCTAACAATCTCCTTTGAGCTCAATATATGAGTAAGGAACAATACTTACTACTTCTTTGTCAAGTCCAGCACCATGGTAACGTGCATTGTTTTCCAGCCATAGGCACTGAACAGGCACATCTGGATATGAAGCACAATGTGGCAATGGTTGCCAGCAGTGATCCAAGCTTTGTCACAAAAGCCAGGCTCAATATGGTAACACCTATATTCCATTTTTGAAGCTTTATTCTGCCACTAAAGATGTGGACAAGTTTATAGGACAGGCCTTTAAATAAGGACCATGCTGAGAAATATGGAAGCTATCTTGCTGGCTGGATGGCACATCAACATGAACCTCAGGATTTCATAGGCAGCTGTATTTTCTGCCTGACAGAAGCCTGATCATGTTAATGGGGATTATCTGGTGTACCTTTACATGTCATAAAGAGAACGTTATCAGAGAATCCCAACTCTTCTTGAACAGGTTTTATTGCCCTCTTCCCTCTGCAGAATTAGTATCTTTAACAGCTGGTGTTGTTTCAAAACATGTTTGTACTTGTCATATGTGGCTAGGCCAGGGCTGAACAATGTTTGCTCTGAGGTACACTGATGGAGTGAGTCATCTCCTGAGCTGAGATGTGCCTGGCCAGCAGCTAAGCAACTGCATGTCGTGTTTGGAGGTCTAACAAGAATTTATTACTTTTCCAGTATCATTTCCCTGGCAACGCAATCTTTAGAGCGGAAGAGTTCAGAAAGGTACTGACCTTTCCACAGAGCTGGCCACTTATTTGAAATGGCACTAATTAAAACAACAGAACAATAACTACTGAGCTAATGGAAGTGACCTACGTTGGTAAAATAGGTCACTCCGCTGGCGGGCGGCTTTCCGAGTATAATCCCATCACTGACTGGAACCAGACACCAGCAGTCAGAAGATCTGGTTTCTGCCTTGCCTTGCTTTCTAACCCCCTCTTTGATCTGGGATGACTCATTGAAGCATTCATGCTGCAGGAGGGCTCCTATTTTTGAGTAGGCATTCGGAGACATCAGTGAGAGATCCTATTAGCTGCATCTGAAAATGCAAATTCCCAGCACTTTTGAAACTCTAAAGTCCTTTCAGTCAGGCATCCAAAATTGGAATCGCATAAAAGCAGAATGCTTTGCTTTACTTGGGGAGAATGCACTGTGGTAGCACCCTTTAAATCCATGGAAAAAAATACCAAGCAAAAAAAATATGACAAATGAATTAATTTTGTTCTTACTAGAGAGGCAGAAACTAACGTACCCATACGAGTATTTAATGGAATTGGTAATGGAAACTTGAAATGGACCCTTCCCTATAGATTGACAGATTCATGGTGTTTCCTGGGATCTTGCAAATTTTCCTGCAAAGGGCTTTTTCATCTGCATAATTGCCTTGTGCCTGGGAGGCAGTTTCACATTCTATCCTCATCAAATTGACTGAAGCTGAGATTTCATGTCATTAAACTTCCACAGAAAGACCTGCTTTGCTGTCCTGTTTTCACACAGCACAGAAAGGCTGTTTATTAAAGAAGAAAAAGGGATGATTGAGGTACCTGAAATCAATCTTGGTGATAGCTAAAAATCAAGTTTACTTAATGAGTTTCCTCACTACAGCAGCTTCAGGCAGAAGGCTTTGTGCTGATGTCTGCTTGTAGGAGATGCACACAGCACAGGCATTAAAAAGCACAGTTCTCCCAGGGCTCTTCTGGCCCCTGCAGTACGTGATCCTTAGGGGTTTGCAAGGCCTTTTGCCACCTGTGACAAAACTCAGGACACCTCAGCATTTGCTTGTGACCATTCTGTGGGGAACAGCATACCTGATTAATTCTTTGGCCAAATTCTCTTTGAGCTTACATGAGTGTAGGTCCAAGAACTGCCAACATCCACTGGATTCTCACCAATGTAGCCAAAAGCAGAATTTGACCTTTAGCCAGCTCATATATGTACCGTGCTTATGTCACATAAACTGCTTAAACTGTGACGAACAAGAGAAATCCCTCCATTGTGGAATTACAGGCGGGTCTGAGCCTCCCAAATCTCCTCTTCCTTTCCTCCTCCCTGCTTTACATGTCAAGATGGGGCATTTCCTTTTTGAATCTTCCCATTTGACTGATTTGTCACGATGGTGTGTCTGAAGCCTAATGCTGCCATAAGAAATGACACGCCAGGTGACAAACCCCAGGTAGTGGCATCACTTGTAAGCGGATTACGGGCAAAACGGTCAGAATGATTTGGAACAAACCAGCAGCAGTATCGCTTGGCAATCAGATTAAAAGCAACTCAAAAAGTAAAACACAATTAAATAGATGTCTTTTGAGGTGAACAAAGCTCTGGCCAAGTCTCCTTTATTGTCCTTATTAAATTCCTTACCTCAGGGACTATTTCTCTGGTTTATCTTCTCACTATTCTACAGGCATTTCCTTTGCATTACTTCAGGTCTCGTGGAGCTGTGTGGTGCAGTCCTTTCCTAATCCTTTACCCATCCTGAGGCTGCTCCATGGCCTGTGCACACACTTGCAGTGTATTTTGGTACCACGCACTTCATAAGCCTGACGGTTTGGGGCTGAAGCAAGCACACAGCCGCCTCTACTGCAGGAGTGGGATGGAGCCTAGTTTTGAAAGTTCAGTGACACGCTCTTTACCCCACACCCACATCTTCTCAAATCATACCTTACCATCTCAGTGCTCAGCTGTCAGCAGAGAGATACTGAATTCAGGAAGTAAGGGGGTTTATGCAGCTATTAAATACCGTGAGAAAAAATAAAAGCACTGCCCTCCTTTGGAAACACAAATCACTTGGTAGGATGTAAAGCCTTGGTTTTCAGGAACTGAGCAATATACTGTCAAAAGAAACACTAGGAGAAGCTGGGGATTTCTTACAAAGTATGTAGTTGGGAAAGCACAGAGGAGGCAGTGAGGGAAAACAGAAGAAGAGGCAGTGTATTTGCAAGAAACAGCTGCAAATTTAAAGAGTAGATAGCAATAAGCAAAGGAATGAACTATAATATATTCATTTTGCTTCTTGCATATGCAATTTGATAGTCATGGAACATGGTGGGAAAAAGAATTAGTAATACTAAATCTACTAGCTGTCTCCCAAAAAGATATCTGAGAAAATTTAGATCCTATGGATACTGGAAATGTTCTCATCCATATTGCCAGCCCCAGGTGATGCCCATTTTACTGCAGTGTGCAATGGTCCTGTTTCTGAAGAACTGTAAGGTTAGCTGTCATAGGCTTTTCACACCAGAGTTACCCATTTTTTTTTCTATGCAGTGAGAGTCTAAATGGGGAAAATGTGAGACAAGACCTAAGCAGTGGGGGCAAAAAACATCCTTGTGTTTGTGCAAATGCAGAAGTAGCGTGGGACAGATGTGGATGAGACACGGGATGTGGCTACAGAAAGAAAAGCTATGAAGTTGCAGTGGGCTCAGTGATAACTGATCCTAGAGTCCAGTCTTGTCTGGGACCTTTGCACATTCTGTCCCACATCCTTTTGTCTTACCCCTGTGTGAATTCCTCTTAGGTTTACCTATTCACATATACTTTACACCATCGCTGCTGCTCCTCCATATTTGGCCCACGACCCCCAACTGAGGCACCCCTGATTTCTACTTTACAGATATTTGAGAGTCCTTGATCCTCCTAAAGACAGTAGAGTATACTGGCATCTGTGTCACCTTAGTTCATCAGATACATAACAAAGAGCAGAGAAAAGAGACCTGACTGAAATTAAATAACTCCCACTGGCAGCTGTATGCTTCAGCCATATGATAAAGTAATACTGGGCAAGGAAAGTCACCAAAGGGAAATTCAGATAGGGAAAATTGATTAAACATTATAATGCTTATGAAGAAAACCTACAGGAGTAACACAAAGCTCTGTGAAAAAAAAAAAGTATGTTAAAAAAGAAAATGAAGCTCCTATGCTTGAACAGCTCCCTGTATGAAATACTGTCAGTGCCCTTCATCTCCCAGGTCAAACAAAGGAAAGAACAAGAGGTCCACATGACACTGTCTATATATCACTCGCAGCCTCTGGCACTGGTTTAGCCACACCTCTCCCCCCTTTCAAATCACAGTCTGCATCAGGGAGCATCTGCTCCTGGAGACAGGGGGTAGGGGAAAGACGATGCCAGTCTGTGCTGTGCTCTGCTCTTCCCATCGCACTCTTGGCTCTGTGCCCGCTCTTGCCAAACTAAACAAATACCAGGATCAGACCTTTGGCCTGCAGCATCTGTGCTGATGAGAACTTCAGGGATTAGTCACAGTATTCTTCCTCTCCCAGGAAAAGGCCAGATTGTGTCTACTATGCACTGGTCTATGCTGGGGAAATTGCAGAGCTTTGCCTTCAGATCAGGAGTGGAGCTGTGGAGGGTGCCAAGCACGGATGTGAGAGGCAGAACAACTATTCCACATTCCTTACATGGAGTGGCAGGGACATGTTAATAGTCAACACGGGGGTCTTTCTGCCTCTTCCATACCCCATGGATATTTTTCTGTGCATCCTTAGTCTGTCTAAAAGCAAGTATTACAGTGAAACAGTATCCCAACAGTAACTTTAAAGACGGACCAAACTAATGGGCATATATATACCTTGGCAGTAGCTCACCAATGAACCATCCATCTCCCTGTTGCTAGTGCTCCCTGCAGTTTGGTCTTTTTTCCAGTTGTCCATGGAAAACAAATGATGAGGGGGTAGCAGAGGTAAACAGAGACATCTGTTCGTGCCCATTTCTAACCAACACAATCTCCTACTCAGTCACGGGGAGAGTGTGGATTCTGACAGTGAGTCAGAGCCAAGGGGAGGCGGTGTGAGAGGTGGCTTTGGTTTGGTCTATGGAAGGAGACAGCTGTGACTCAAACACTGCATACTGAAGAGCTGGAGCAATTTCTATGGGTTTTCATTCTAATTAAAGTGGGGGCTCTCCCCAGACAGCCTGCTGTGGCCTGTGTGTTGTACGCTGTGGCTCCAGTAAGGTAAGTTCTCTACTATAGGGAGGTGAAAAGCGTCCAGAAAGAGCAAAACTACAGAGTGCTTAAACTTAATTTTCTTCCTACTCTTTTGCCTCTTTCTCTTCTCCAGTGCTGTTCAGTTGTGGAAGATACAGAAGCCCTGACGTAGAAACTGAAAATAAAATGACCAATCTCAATAAAATACACATTATAGGCAGCATCAGGGTAAAGCTTCTATATATGTGTGAGACAGAGAAGTACAGATGGCAAAAGTTTCTGCTATGTGTACTGGTCAATGAGAACTCCACACAAGAATACAGTGATTTACGTAATACATAACTGATTTTAGGGGAATAGTTCATGGAATAACACAACTTCCATTTGTTTGGGGTAGTAACAGGTAAACTACAAATACACTCCTCTAAGCAGTGTATGTACAGCAGGAGGATATAATCAATGTACTGTGTAAGAATAATCCATACTGGTGCCTCCTAAGAATTTGTCTATCATCTCTGAAAGCTCTGTTTTGGTTACGGTCCACTATGCTCTAATTACAAATATTTCCTAGAATGGTTCTAAAAATCACTCATTATTCTGGTGTTACTGGTGGGAGATGATTTACAAACATATCTGAACAAACTGGCAGAAAACATTTGTTCCAGCTTCTAAGCTGACAACAATATTATTAAAAGAAATGTGTTACAAAACTATAGTTTGCTTTACATAATGACTACAAATAGAGCTTTTACCAGGACGGTAGTGGACTGTTATGCCTTCATTTTAAAATTAGCTAGACAGCCTGGCAGGAAAAGTCACTCAGCACAAAGAAAAATCCTCTTCTTTGTGCAGGGTAGATGAAGGTTTTCCTTAATATTTACCTGGTCTGTGATAGATGGCTCTGACAGAAAAGCTATCAGAGTGAATGTCCTGCGTGACACTACTCAGCAGACAGGAGGAGAATGAAGGAAAGTGAAATATTAGTCACAAACAAATACTGGAAGAGTACAAGTACCTGTGCAATGGAGTCCTTACTCTGCTCTGCTGCAATCCAAATGAATTTTACTATTGGCTCAAACAGCACCTTTTCCCTTGAAGCACTCAGCACCAAGAAGGATATAGTCCTTTCCGTTCTGCATGTAAAATTCAGTACCAGCTACTTATGCAACTGAAACAGTATGAATGCCATGAATAATTAAATATTTTATGCTGAACCAGTCATAATTTCTCTGAAAGCCTTTTGCTGCTTGCCGCTGGTCATTATGTGGAGGGATTCCAACTCCTCCATTCCACTCCATCACTGCACCCTTGCCAACAGCCATCACCATTTCAGGGGGTGTCCTAAGTCCCTCCCAACCCTCAACCTGTTCAGTGACAACAGCCTGTGCCTCTGGCAGGTTGGGGTGAGCAAGGAGAGTTCAGCCATGTGGGCAGCATTTGCTGGATGCTGGCAACAGACCCACGGGTAGGTAACTGGCTACCATGGTTGGATGGAATCCACAAGCCACCTGTGGATTGTGGGCCTGTGCCATGTGATTGATCACCTTATGCTTTCTGCACCAACAACGTTTGTCCTTTCTTTGAACTGCAAAAATTATTTTAAAGCATCTTTCAATCTTCAGATGGCAGACAGGCTTTCTAGAAAGGTTTCTGCAAGCCTATCAGGCTGGAAGCACATCGTGTGGCTTTTACTCCACTGAAGAATTTTGCTCCCAGTACATCAAAAGACAACAGTCATAGTCAAGAAAGTAAAGTGTGATAGAAGATATTGGCATTTTTGCCACCAGCAGGGCAGTTATAAAATATGATACATTTTGGCTGAACACACATTTTATATCAGTTTGTTACACCTCCTCCTTAATGCTTTCAGACCTACACTTTCTGAATATATGCTGTAAAAGGTGGGCAGTACTTTTTGTCCTCTTTCATATATATGAATACATGGTTTTGGCTTTCTGGCTGCTGTGTTACAGATTATATTTAGCATATGGAAAGCTTTTAAATATGTATTACTTAATATTGAATATGTGTATTAAAACACAAACTTCCTCCTGGCTGCATTTGTGTGTCTGTGCATGTGTGTTCTTCTTGCACCACACAGCAGGCAGGGCCTTTGTAACTTAAAGCTAAATCCAGTAACATTGTTCACTGTAGCAGTAAGGTACTTTCCCCTAGAGTAGGATACGATGATGATGACATAATGCTGTGGTTTCCAAATCCCAAACCAGCTGGTGCTGGTATATGCATTCAAATTCACTGTCTGTTTGCATGAAAGGAACAAAAGCTTTTGACTTGATTCAGTAAATGATTTATTATTTTGAATGTATAATTCAGTGACACAGCTTACGCATGGCTTCAGCCACAAAGTGAGGAACAGTAATTTAGGCAGTTTCCTACTGTAATAAACCAGAGCAAGGATATAATCCATCTGCACAGACCCAGTAGGGATTTTCCTCCAACTAGCATGGGATCTGCTCAACAATTTTGGACTCAGGGGACAAATAAAAGCTGCCTTTTTTTTTTTTTTTTAATTGTTTCTTCTCTCTGACATTCATACTAATTCTTTTATCTGTTATAAATAAACAGAGCTGGGGATCAAACCCCAACCCAACCTGCACCAAGAAACTCAGTACCTATTAAAGTATTACTGGGTATATTGTATTGTAACTTCTGATGGAATAAGGGTGGACATAAACCTGCTGCCATGCTTATGGATACTGCAAGAAGCTAAGATTCTCTTGTGCTTGCTGTTCTTAAATGTTTGAGAATATTAGCTCAATAAATGAAGGTCAGCTTTAAAGTCATTTCTGAACAGCAAGTCTAAAAAAAGAATACCACAGAAGCAACTTGAGACCTATGAGAAAGCTTTTTCCACTACAGTGAGTTGCTTTGATGGAGTACAAAATCCATCTCTGCATAAATCACTCATTTGCAAGGCAGAGTCAGGATACATCAGTTGATGGTTTTACTTTAAATCCAGACTAAATCAGACCTCTGAAATTCTTAACCTAATCCCTGCCCTCTGTACTATGTCATCATGGCAATTTGTTTCCAGGGTTACAGTATTTATTTACTCAAAGTAAAGCCAATGTGAACAACTGCCTTGAATTTTATCAGGAAAAAATGCATCCCTAGTGTAATTCCATTATCTGAGTGGTCCTGCATCAGGGATGAATTTAGCCTATTAAGTTCTGGCACAACACTATCAGTGAGGGCAATATATGCTCAAGCCATATTATCTTCATCTGTAGAAATACACTGAAATCACTCTGCTTGTAATCACCTGTTTCTTTTATATGCATCTTTCTTGAAATGTACAGATAGCCAGAGAAATAAAGAGCTGAACTGTAGCATAAGTTGACCAAATATTCCAAAATTCAGGGACTTCTCACAGAAAATAAAGGGATAATCTTGGTCAGAGATACAAGGAATTCCTTAGAGGAGGTGCAATTATGCACTGAATGTGAATCATGATCCACTGGTAGCCAAGAAATTGATAATCAATCTGTAGAGTTACAGCTGCATCAATCATCTGTCTGAAACGGCTCATACCAAATACGCCAGCAGAAGTCATGAAAAATCATTGCCAGTCCCATCTCTGTGACAGGCTGATTTATTAAGCTGAGATATTGCTCTGATGTAAAGTAAAACTTTTCAGATTAGCCCAGACCAGGCATACTTTAGAAAAATGAAAGGGTTGTGTAGAGCTTAGGCAGACAAGCCCTTCTTCTGTAGCTTCACTTGTTTAACTAGAAAGGCTACTGTCAGATAATACAGCAAGGTTTACAAAAGCCAGGAGAGGTGTGTGAGAAAATAACCCCCCAAAAAAAACCAACCCCAAAACCATGCTGTTCAAAAATCCTTCTTCAGGAAATTATAACAATTTTTAAAAAACTGCACAACTACAGAAAAAGAGTACTTCAGAAACCACTCCTGTGCCAAGATGTAACGCTCTCCATGGACTAAATTAATTTTACTTGGTAGAAGACTTGGTAGAAGACCGTCCCATCCACTCTAGCTACTTACACATGAAAGATTAAAGGTCCTGAAGCACCGGACTGCTTTTTGGAAAATGTAGGTACCTGATCCACCTCAGTGTAACTGAAGAGAACACTAACCTTCCCCTGACATAAACCCACTGAAATCAAGTGCGCTTCACACGTGTGCAAGTGGAATAATCCTCTAAATACAAAACTGATAAATAACCTCTCCTTCGTTAGCTGGAAGTATTAAAGCAGTATGGAAGTTGTTATAATAAATGATCAGTCATTTAGAAGTATAGCTTTTAACATTTTGAATGAACGAGTTTGAAACAGGACTCGTAAGAGCAAGGAAAATGACAAATTGTCACTGTTGGTAGAGTAAAGTCTCAGCATGGTAACACTGTTGTAAAAAGGATGTACTCTTACCCAGGTAGGAAACTCCTTCTTCTGGTGTGATTGTTCCATATTTAACCATCATCTTCACAAAATCAATCAGAGTTTTCATGATAGTTATCAAGGTCTCTTTCTCTTTTGCCTCCGTCTCTGTGCGAGATCAAGCAAAAATAGTCAAAGACTTCAGGAAACTCAGAAAAACTCAGTTCTGCAAACTCTGCACAAACTTCATGCAGTAATAAATGCAATAAAGTCAGTAAAAAGAAAATGCTGTGCTGGATTATCAAATAGAGCTCCTATACATGTCTGCCTTTAAACTGCTCCTGCAAAGCACACCCAAGTATACTTCAAAACTTCAGGCTTCAGATCTTTAGAAAGTTCTGTCTTGAAGGTCTATGTTACGGAAGGAAGATGATATCAGTTCCATTTTACAAATAAGATCACTAAACTCACTGACATGTAATGACTTTACAGTTCAAATTGCTGATCAGGGGGCAGGTAAAGGCAGTTTTCTGCAGCCTCTGTCTTTTTCTTTTATTTGCCTGTGAACGGCTTAGTAAACCAGTCTGGGTCTGTATGAGGAAGATAGCTCAGAGAGACTTTCTCCAGCAAGACCCACGGGTTCAATGACAAAAAAAGAAAGTGTCAAATGAGATTGTTACTGTGCCCAAGACCATGACTCAGGTATTGGTAAAGCAGCGTATTACATGGGAAAATCATGACTCCACAACAGGATACAAAGAATAATTTCTCATGATAAAAATTGATCTTTCTTGCCCACATGCACCTCTGACCATGTTCACAATCACTGCTTTCTTAGCTTTCCTTTTCCACTGTGTTTATCTGCTGAACTATGTCATTTCCACATTCACAGCATCCAACATCCCACCACACAGTTACACGAGCTCTTCCCTACACCCCAGGTTGCCACTGAAGGACCCAACAGAGCCAGGGGCACTGCCAGATGGGGACACTCAGAAACATACTCCCTGCCTTGGCACAAGGCCAGTCCCTTTGGAGAGCTGCTGAACCATTTTTTTTATTGCTGCCTGTAATTTAACACATCTGTAGGATGCAACTGAAACCCCTCTTCCCCAGCTTGATACAAGCTAGCAGGTGAACAGCATAAAGCAGGAGACAAGGCAGCAATGTGCAGCCAGTGGGACCTGGTTTTATTTGCCTGATAATTTATTAAACCCAACATGCCTTTCTGCTTTGTGAGTAGAAAAAGAAGAACTAGAATGCAAAACTACCCCAGGAAAATGAAATTAAGAGGAAGACAACACAAGGATTGTAGATTGGGCTGGAGCAAAATGTGCCCTCAAGATTTTCATTCTACACTCAGGTGTTTCTGGGCACAGTTTGAAGCAAGATTGAGATGCCTGCAGGCCAATGCATCTACAGCATAAATTGTTGCTGTGCTGGAGAGAGCAGAAGATATGCTAGCTGCAGAGAGTGAAAGTGAGTGTGTGGTAAAGCGTGATGACAAAGGGGCTGTGGCAAGGTGCCACAATCTTGCCTGCAATAACTGGAAGGCAGTGATGTCTGGCACCGGAATAGGAAGAGACATGCAGAGCTTTCATTGCAATAAACAGCAAACCTCTGGTTTGTAAAAAGGCTGAAAGGCTGAGGCTCATTTACTGGTACCATCACTGTGAGGATTCTACTGTGGCTTACTTGTATGTCTGTTGGCTTAAAAGACAAAGATGTTACTGGAAAGATCTCTGGAGAAAATTTGCTGGTTTTTCATCTTACCCTTACGGGAATGAAAAGAATTCCTGAATCATACAGCACAAGATGGGAAAGGCTACCTGGGTCACCTAGTTTGCAGTGCTGATTACTCTTCCTCCCAATGTTTTCCCACACTCAATCAAATCAGATTCTGCTACCCATCTTAGAGAACATTTTTAAAGCACATCGTCTCTTGCAACTAGGGAAGCTGTGGGGAACTGAAAGGACTATAAAAAAATAGAGAGAACCTTAATTTTCTATTTTTTTCCCTTAACTATCCCTCTGACCACATGATGAGCTCACCTGAGTTAAGACTTTTTAACAGTGCGTAAAAGTTCGGAAAATATTGGAGGTCTTCAAAATTCTCCTCAGAAGGCAGTTCATTTCGTCTTTCCAAGATGTTAGATGATGACCATGTGTTGTCCAGTGTATCATCAACTTCTCCATTAACAAAACTACCCTGGTCAGCTTTGCTTGGTGTCTCCACAAAAGATACATATAAAAAAATCTATAAGCACATTGCTTTTGGTGATAGAGCAACAAATAACATTATAACCTTATGCCAACATTTTCTTAATGATGAGGTGAAGATTGTAGTATTTTCTCAGAGGTGTTTGGATTTGGGACTTAGCTTAAACTGGAACATAACTCACAATTCAGTTCTCCAGCTGATGGAATTTCTTTAAGAACACCTTTAGTTTCCAGATTGAACCAATTATTCCCTAGAGCAAAGGAGCATATCGGTCTACTGTTTGGCAAGTAGGTCAAAATGATTAGCTAAGAGATTACCATTCTTTCCTGTTGCTTTTCTTTTGTTTCACTGTCTGCCTTGCTTGGAGGGTAATCAAAATCTTCAGACTCCTTTTCACGATCCTTGGCTTCATTTGCAATTAGCTGCTGTAAAACCTCTGCCACTTCATCTTCCAGGGTATAGGCTTGACTCTCTGTGATCTGTTAAAACATTTGTGCAGAGTACTTATAGAATATTGTGCTTTGCCTGGATTAAACAGCAATATGAAACCTGAGCTTTGTAAACAGGTTGCTTCAAATATGTTTGCTTCAAGGCTAAGCACAGCTGAATTAGGTGTAATGCCCTCACTGCTGTGCCTGTGTGTATGCATGTTCACAGAAAGACATGTATACATGTCTGTATTTATATAAATGTACAGATACACACATACAAACACACATCAAGCCTCCAACAGGAAAGGCCCATATAGGGCTTAACACAAGAGTCCAGCTTGAAAGATGGAACTGCAAGTGTGGTATACCTGTATGTGTATATATATGTGTGTGTGTGTATACATACATGTTCTGCAACACACCTATGTACAATTCAATAATTACAACAGGATACAGTAATACAGAAAAGGAAAAAGCAAATAGCTTTCATGGCATCATAAAAATGTTTTGTCTCTGCTTTGTAATGGCTGTCACTTGAATGAGAACTTAACCATGCAGCTGTCCCACAGCTCCCTTTGTAATCAGTGGGGTTCAGCATGCAATAGATAATTGCAAAATCTAGTGCAGAAAAGATAAGGCTAGTGTTTTAAAATGTAAGGATCCCATGCTGCAATGGCTAAATGCATTGAGAGATCCAGAGGGCAGAGACAAACTCAGCCTTGCTAAAAATCAGCAACAATGAAAAATGTATCCCTAACTAACCAACATCATTATATGTCTGCTGATGACAATAATTAG
Organism: Gallinula chloropus; assembly: GCF_964237585.1. Lineage (NCBI taxonomy): Eukaryota > Metazoa > Chordata > Aves > Gruiformes > Rallidae > Gallinula > Gallinula chloropus. Next base: position 7,405,987 of record NC_140094.1, read on the forward strand.
TAGGTGGATAGGACCTTTCCCCATAAACATCCAAAAGAAATTGAGAATAGAAAAAACACCTCAGTGAAAATCAGAGGAGAGATTAAAGGAAAAATGAGGGCAGACATGGGAGGAGTACAATCAGTGAATGTTTCCTCAGCATCAGAAACATTCTGCAGTTTGGCCTATTTTGTTGCAAAGCCATCTCAGGAACAACAACATTACTGCAGAACTAAACCAATGTGCCCCTGTGAGCCAAGAAGCTTTCCTTCAGTCTGAATCCCATTCATTTCCTCTCAAGTCAGTGTTATTAGCTGGACACAACGTTCATCCAAATTGTTCTTTTAAAAAAAGCATTAAACCAACCCACAAAACAGCTAAATGAAGTATTAACAAGATACTTACTAGCCCCAGATTTAGAAGTTTTGAAACAATCTTGTCAAAGACTCCTCTATCATTTTCCTCATAAATTCTTGCAGCAATTTTCTGAACAATGTCTTCAGCAGTCAAAGGAGTGCCATCTAATTGATGGAGGCCATCTGGATCATCTAAAAGGATTACAGTTTCACTGTGTGCTGACTGTCCTAACTCATTTGGATTAGACATCTTGTAAAAAATATCTGCCCACACCTTTTTCTCTTCAGAACAAAGCAGCACTTTTTAGCACGTTAGAAATAAACTTGGATACACACTTTGGAACCCATTATATCAGTCCCAATGAAAAGTTCTTCCTGTCCATTTTCCACAAATGAAAAATGTCTTTCTGACTGTCTCTTTTGAATGATGAATGTGAGGAACATACTCTCCTGTTTATAGAAAAACTCGTAAGAATGAGAGAAAGTCCCTCACATATCCACTTATATGCATCTGCCTGGTATCCGCTTCCATTGTGTGGCCACTTAGATGAAAACAGGTCACGACAAACAGCATATTATCTGCTTGTTTGGATGCCAGGAAATGAAGTTTTAAGTATGTAATTATTATTTATGGTAAATAATATCATCATGACCTATGGGTAAGTGAATATGGTGAGTAAGCTTTGGTCTGTGATCAGCATACATTGACATAATTAAAAATATCCTGAGCTAAATGCTGCTCACAACTCACTTAAACTGCAAGTCAATTAACTACTCTAGTAGTAAAGGTGAGTAGTCTTTGGCCTTTTGTAACTTCTTTTATACCTTTGTGATGAGGAGAATTATCTAACAGTGCACATAACATTTGGTACAAATAGATGTGATTTAGGTCTATATAAAAGAAATTTCTCCTTTCAAATCAGAATAAATACATTTTCATCTAAAAATATGTCTTGTTTTCCTTCCATCAAATCTAAGTTGCTAAAAAACATAATGCAAATCACACAGTTGGATTTTCCTCCACAAAACAAGACTGTGAAAACAGACAGCAATTCTTTTGTATTGTGTTTCAAACCCGACAAGCTTCCACAACTGGAAATAATTGAAATTACACTCCAGTAACAAATAGAGCTCATGTTTAGCGGTGAGTACAGCACTCAGGATGGCAATCAGTTTGCAAGAGACATCTAACCTATAAGTCACTGAAAGATGATTATCAAATACCTTGGAATTTATAATCCAACCCACTTTTAGTGGAGTCATAGTCATCCACAAGCCTGCGGTTCTTGGTGGAGTCTGCATCATCAATGGCCAGTTGCTGTTCGTACAAAGAGCTTCTAATTGACTCCCTCTCTTTTTCATTCCTCTCTCTTTCTGCTACTGATTTTAGCAGGTTCAGGTCATCAACAAAGGAATAATTCCTGAACTCTGGCTTATTATCTGGAAAATCAATGCACACATGACATAAAACTTTACACCTCTTTGAATATCATTACGAAAATTGCTATAAAAACAGGAAAGATGTTTTACCTGTGGGAGCTATTTTCCTATTCTTGTCTGCCTCAGCTTCAGCAATCTGATACACAAAAATAAAACAAACAAAACAACAAACTGGCAGAAGGAATACACTAAAATGTGTGATCTCTTAGTTTCTTTCTATCAGCAGAAGCCTTAGTGCCCGATCTTCACTCTTAGGAAGAAGTTTCCCTTAATGAGTAGAGCACGATTAAGCGCTTGGCACTTTCTGAGTGTACCACCGCATCCTCTGATCAGAATTGGACTTACAAGAAGCTGCAACAGACTCTCAGGTTTAAGATAAATGCCTGTTACATTTACCTTCTTTGGTCCAAGCTCCTGCGATATTCCCATAGGATGTCAATACAGAGGGGTGACACACCTGTGAGCTGTTGGAGCTAACAGCCTGCTTTTGGAATGCTGGACAGTAAAACTCTATATGCCAGCTCTTAAAAATGATTGAAACGCTATTTCGTACCCAACCCCATTAATATTTACTTTACTGACAAATCTATTTAAAACTCACTCATTAAGCCATTAGGATATTCATGGATGTGGTACCTGAACGCTCAAAATACTATGGGAATACCAAACCAAAAGAACCCCATTGTAAATATTTTTATTTCACTTACCTGTTCCTCCAAAGGTCTCTCTACACTTAATTGTCTGTTATGGATAGCTTTATCTAGAATAAACACACACACATATACTCAGTTATGTGATGCAAAAGAGACAGCACACTTTTTTTTTTGTAATTTATAGTTTTCTCCCATAAAACTCCCATGGTGTCTTAAATATGATGCCAACTGTTAGTTCTTATAAGAAAAATCAATGTTCCTAGAAGAATGAAAAGATGACCAAAAAGTCATTTAAACAAAGTGCAATTGTTTGGGGCAGAGGGAGGGGTTCTGCAAAAGATGTAACAGAAATGCAGATATAGGCTCAGTAACCCCTTTCAGATGAGAAAACTCATAGACAAACTGGGGGGAAAAATGCTGTAAGAGATTGACTAAAATAGCAATAATCGGATTGACACAACCAAGAGATTAAAAATCTCTTACATCCAGAATACCAGGGGAGCCAGGGAGTGAGACAGACTCTGTGCTATAGAACAGCTGAAAACATAGCTTGGGAAAGACTGAACAAATCAGAGCTTTGTCCTCTACCAGCACCTCTCTTCATTTCAATGAAGGCTGCAACTTCAGTGATCCAGCATCTTCCGAGAGGCACGTTGTTTCTTCAGGATCTAATTGCTTCGAGCCAAGTGGAAGGAAAGTTTTCTACTTTTCTCTGCCTACACCCTGCAAAACTTTCCCCACCTGGGAGAAAAGGGAGCAAAAGCCCCCACGAAGGTGCTTACCTCTGCCCCCGGGTTTCGGGAAGCCATGCACCCGGCTTGCCAGCAGCGAGAGCACCTGCACCGCGACCGCCAGCTGAAGGAACATCTTGCTGCTGCCCAGCCCCCTCGGAGGGCGAGCCTGGCTGCGGGACGGGGCCGCTGCCCGCGGGGGTTCCTGCCCGCGCCGCCCTTCCGCGCTCCCGGTCCCGATGAGGGCTCAGCGCCGCGGAGCCGCTGCCCGGCGGGCGCTGTCCAGCGCCGCGGTGCTGAAGCCGCAGAGCAGAGCCGGTCGAGACGCTCGGGAAAGCCGCTGCCGTGCGGGCTCGGCCCCTCGTCCCCGCGGCCGCAGAAATGGTCGAGACCGTCCCCGCGGCCAGCCCCGGGCGGGGGGGAGAGAGGGAGGAGACGGGGGAGGGCCGCGGCCGGCGGAGCATGCGCGCCCCGCTCCGCTCCCGCGGCCCCGGCAGCCGCAGCCCCGGCCCTCCCGCTCCCGGGGGATAGGGCCGGCTGCCTCCGCGGCGCTGCTGCCCCGCCGCTTCGGAGAGAGGGGCCGAGGCAGAGCCGCCGGGGATGCTCGGGTGAGGGGCGGCGTGCGGCGGCCTCTCCCCCTCGCAAGTCCTCAGCACCGCAGCTTAAACCCCAGGCGCGCTCCGGGACAGGCTAGGGAAAAACAAGGCTTGGGTCTGGAGCCAGCTCAGCAGGGCCGGGTTGCACATGCCTTTTGAGCCGGAGAAGTGGAGCCCGGCCCTGCAGAGCAGGCCTATGAATCATTTACATCTATATCCACGGGGCTGAAGTACAGGGTAAAGGCACAGACGTCAGTGATTCTCTTTACTACAAAGAGAGGACATCAAAAGTGTAATTATAGTACATCTTGCTCTTTAAAATGGAGTTTAAAAAGCTGTAACTTAGGAGTGTAAGCTAATTCCCAACACTGCCATGAATTAAAATTTAGCCCTTGCAGATGCAGAACAGCAACAAATCCCCAGGGATCTGGGGAAGACATTTTCACTGTTTCATGTCAGAACAAAGGATCGCAGCGGTAGCTCTATTCAGAACTATAGGATCTGCTTCCAAAATGGGAGATAAATCAGTGTTTTTTCTTTAAAAAAACCCCCACATCATTTTGTAGTCATAAATGCATGCATGCAGGGGTCAGCTGAAAACACTTCAACATTACAAACCTCAGTATTTGGTAACTGCTAAACAAAATGGCCAAAATTTCTTACTTGAAGACAGAAAGAGTGTCAGGGCTTTTACAACTGAAAACCAGGAACACAGTGGGACTGGTCAATCTCTTATGACTCTATAATATTATTGTAGTATGAGGGGAAGAACAGAAAAGATGTGAGAATGAAAACCAACAACCACAAGCACTAAAAAAAAGGAAATAAATATTTCTTCTTTTTTCCTGTTAGCAACTGCTGTATTTAATACTCAAGCTTTCTCATACAATTTAGATACAGTGATAAAATCTGATGCTCCATTTAACATCCAATTCATTTCTGGAAATTAATATGCCCATGATCCACAGAGCAATGAAATTAACTTCCAGAAATGCAGTAACACCAGAATCCTTACCTACAGTCAGGCTCCTATTCTTGCAGCTATACCAGAGTTAGAAATTACAAGATATTTTGGATAAAGCCCTTTCAAACATATTTGTATGTAAGAACAAAATAGCCTTATTTATACATTGCCTGTTAACCTCCAAGGAACACTGTTGCACTAGAGAGCCGTCCCTCACTTTAGCACAGAAGACAAGGAGCTTCCACAAGAAAGCGCAGAGTAGCCTCTTCCCCTGCCATATATACCCAACAGGAATCTCACAATACTGAACATTTCTGATACAGAAAAATGAAAAAGATCAATTCTTATTTCAATATGGCTTGAGATTCTATCCCAGTCTTGTATTAATTCAACAGTTCATTGCCCATCTGATGTTCCCAGTGTTCAGAAAAATGTGTAGCTTCTCCCCATTTAGCATTCCTGATACTTGCTTCTATGCTGCTTGAACATTTCCCACAACACACTGCAAACTTGCACCCATTTATAGGACCCTGCACATTTAGTCATTCAGACGAAAGTCACCAAATAATTCAAGAGCAGTAAATGTATTTTACACAGGCTGAAATCAATATAGCTGTAAAGCAGTGAGATCAGAAAAGGCACTCTAACTGCTGACAGTACTGCAATGAAGTTGCTGGTTAAAATGCACCTATTGATATGGTATGCCTACATCTGGCTTTTTGTGTATAATGGCATGTCTAAGTGTGTTCCAATGTGTTTATTTGACATGATATGCTTCTGTTTATGTGATAAGTATTTCTATTTATGTGAAATCTTTTCTCAACTAGTTCCTAGTTGTATAAGGTTTGTTATTTCCCTAGTGCTAAACAAACTGCCTCCTGCTTCGCCAGCCTAACAAGAAATGATACAGGAGGGCTCAGCAGGGGCCAGACTGATGGGGAGAGAGCAGAATTCAAAACCTGCCATCATCCAAAGAAACCATGACTGGAGTAGCCACTCCACTTCTTGAAACTGTACACAGAAAGAACATGCCAGGAAAGCCAAGCTGAACACTTCAGACACAGCCCATTTCCCTGTTCATGCTGACTTCACATAGAGGCACCACACTCAGACGCTTGCTGTAACTGGCCAGCACAGAGCACACCTGCAATGCCGTGCTCTGGCTTTGCACATCTGGCCCAGTACTCATTGCTAGCGTGCAGGTCAGCGTGCATGGCATGTGACAGGTAGTACATAATCTCTGCTAATTACAACAAAATATGTTTAATCATCATAGGAAAATGACTGGCTAGAAGCGTGGCCTTTGTTTCTCACATCTCTGTTTTCAGAGATCATTTACATCATCTACTACTACACACTCCACTTCCCAGCACAGAGACAATACTGTGAAGAGCAAAAGCTATTTTGGATTCTATTTTGGCTCGTCCACACTCAATGCATTTTCTATTCTAGAGCTATTTATTTTCAGTGATGATTCATGAGCCAGAAAGAATACCTCTTGCCTATCAGCTGCCAAGGAGAACTTAGAGGAATGGCAATTAGAATGTTTTTCATTGTGGTGAGCGCAGTCGATAGGGAGCCTGGAGAAAGAACTGAAACGCAGCCTTTTGGTGCTATTTTTACAGTTGTTTTATAACCACACTTCAAGGTTTTTCATCTTGCTGATGCAAACAGAAGGCAGATGAAAGCAGGAGAAAAACAAACAACGCAACAGTCTACCATGCCAAGCTTATGCCTAGATGGTAGACATTCCTTACTTTTGTGGATTTGCTTTTGCTACTTTTTTTCATATTATGATAAATGTCACACTAAATTCTTTAGTGCTTCAAGGAGAAAATTGTTGGAAGAGTTATTTGGTGATCTTTGTGCAAGACACTAATTATAGCTATAATCATTTGACAGTAAGTCCTGTATTTTGCACATGTGTGCACTACGAATAGTCCTCCTGATTTCAGTGCTGTTAGTGAAAGTATGAGAAATTCATCACACAGAAGCCTGAGGGTTTGTACTCTACAAGTCATTTTACATACAGCATTTATTTGTACACCACCTAAGGCAAAGAGAGATACTCAAGACCCTAGAAACAAGAAAAATAAATAAAAGAGCCAAGCAATTGAGATTTTAGCCTTTATTCCAGTTCCATCAGCTTTACCAGCAGCTTCTCCTACATTTACTGAACTTACATTTTTGGTCTGCAAAGCTCACAAGCTTTTCAAGCTTCTACAACACAATATGAGACCTTTACATGAAGACTTCTTGACTGAGATATTCTAATCCATTTTGTAAAATTAATTTTTAAAAATATGAGTATAAACCATTCAACTTAGCTTCAAAGAAATGACAACTTTTACATACTTTAAAAACTACTGACCTCCATTTTTTCTTATGTTTTTTTTCCTCATAAATCAATTTATAGCTTCAAAATTCAGCGTGATTTTCTTACCACACACTGGAGATGGAGGGATATTTTTCTCTAGAAACACACAGCTCAGAAGGGATTACTTTGGTTTCTTCCCCACCCTTTTTAAAAAAATATAAGAATAAAAATGAAATCACTTTTGAAATGAAATAGGAGTCAGAAAATTGCATGTAGTTTTGTTTCAGAAAAGTATGTGTAATTAAAAAAGGTAGATGTAAGTTTCAAAAACTGAATGAAACATCCAAAACTACATAGAGTAAAGTTCCTGTCTTTTGTGGGACATATTGGAGTGGCACAATGCTTTTTCCTTGCTCACAGGAGAAGCAGTGAGAAAATCAATTGTTAAAAAAATACAGTGAAGATGATCTGAATACATCCTGTCGCAGTTGACTGCAGATTTCATTATGTAACTTTGGAAAGCCATATCCTAACACGGTAACCATGACTGGGTTAGTTCCCTTGTAGTGCGAAACACCTATGGAAGTTATCTGGGACCCTCCTTTCCTGTGTTCTTTTCATTGCTGTGTTGCTGAGTGCTGAAGTTCCATCCCAGCCACAGTCCTGCAGCCAGCACGTATGGACCAAAGGCATGGCACGGCGTTTCGGTGCAGAGCTGGGGTATGGCCTGTGTCTGACAAACACAGGTGGGAGTTTTGTTCTGTAAAGTTAAATCTCTTCTTTAGGTACCGAATCACCCAAACTAACACAGCTTCTGTTCATTTAGCATCTGCAACTACTCCCTGTTCAGCTATGGTGACATAAAACCAACCTGAACTTGAAAGGTTATGGCTAAACGGTATCTAAAGGAGTCAGTAAAAAATGTAACCTTTAACCTTATAAATTCACATCTTACGTTTCACTGGTACGAAACGCTTTGTCTCGTTTGCAAGAGCAACGAATGCAGAGACGGCTCCGGGAGCTGCGGCACAAACCTCCCCACACCGCCAGGCCAGGCAGCGGGGGGCGGGAAGGCCGCTGGGCCAGCACCACTCTCGGCATGTTCCCACCCACGCTTTACCAACAGCGCTTCCCACAGGCACCTACGGATTCTCCCACTGCTCTCTTTGGAAACGCACCTTTAGGCGTCTTTTGTTCTCCGATGCTGACACTAAAACAGTTCCCGCGGGCGGGAGGGCGCTAGGCCGCTCCTGCGGACCCCGCTCGGGCAGCGCTCCCTTATCTCTCTGCGACCCCCGCCAGGCCGCGGGCGGCAAGCCTGGGGGGCCGGGCAGGGGAGCGGCCGGGCTGACCCGCTCCAAACGCCGTGCTTCAGCTCCACCTTCCGGCCCAGACGCCAGCGGTGAGCGGGGGCGCAGCCGGGGCCATCTCAGGCGCGGCGGGCCTGCTGCGCGCCTTGGGAGGGGGGCAGCGGCGGGCAGGCCAGCCCGGGGCCTGAGGGAGCGCCTCCCGCACACCCGCGGCGACCCCCGGGGCTCCCGCCGCTGTCACAGCGAGCCTTGTCCCTCAGACCTTGCTCCCCAGGGGGCGAGCGCCGACCGGGCGACCCAAGAACTCCTCCCAGCCCGCCTTCAGCCCGCCCTGTGGGCGGTGCAATGCCCCCCACCGCCCGCAGCCGGGGCGGTCCCGGAAGTGCGCGGCGAGGCCGGCGGTCCGGCAGGGCCTTTCCCTTCCGGGCGGCGGCGGGGAGCGGGCCGCGGCGGGAGCCAATATGAGCGATGTGGTGGAGCGGACGCTGAGTGTGTTGCCCGGGCTGCTGAGGCAGCACGAGCCGGGCGCCGCGTCGGGGGGTGTCGGCGGCCCGGGCAGGGTTTCGGCCACCTCCCGGCTCGGCAGCCTCATTCGGAGCATCACGGCGCTCACCTCCAAGCATGTACGGGCTGCGGGCGGCGTCCCGGGGTGGGCCGGGCTGGGCCTCCTCCTCCTCCCGCCGCGTCGAAGCGGGCGGGCAGCAGGCCTTGCTCCTCTCCTTTCCCGCCCCCCGGCGCCCTGAAGTGCCGGCGAGGCGCGGTGCTGGGCCGTGCTGTGCGCCCCGTGCACCGCGGCTCCCCTCAGCCCCGGGGCCGTGTCCTGTTCGGCTCCGGAGCCCGGCGGTGAACCTCCCTGCAGTCAGTGCCCGTTCGTGCCTCTCTGCCTTGTGCTGCTCGGGGCGGGGAGGGGGGGCACGGCCGCTGGGAATGCCCTCCTTGGGGCAGGCGTTACCCCCCTAAATGAGGCGTATACTTGCTCTGAGAAGATAGTGGAGCGCTGTTAACATGTCTTCTTTGACTTCTGTGCCGCGTTCAGCCTCCAAAACCTATGCGGGGCTAAAATTAAGGGGATTAATCTTTTCTAGGAAGAAGAAAAACTAATCCAGCAGGAGCTAACCAGTTTGAAAGCAACAGTTTCTGCCCCCACCACAACCCTTGTAAGTTCTATTAGTGGTTACAGAGCAGCAGACCAAAGGGGAAGAAAAACAGGGTTCTTGCTCTTTTTGCCAGGTGGAATGTAGAAGTTATCTATGTTTCAGATATCAAGTCATTAAAAGGTACCAGTGGCTGCAGTTTTGCAGCATGGTTAAAATAGTGAGGACTCTGTGGTATGGTTTGATGTGAATAAATTGTAACAATAGGGTGTTCAGAGTCTCTCCTTCTGTAGTTTCTGAAATAACAGGCAAAAAAGCCAGGTGATAAAGTGCTTCCATCAAATAACGTTTTCTGCAGGCTGACATTGTTCTTAGAATTAATTTGTGCTGTGTCAGAACTGGTGTTTTTGTTGCTATTGTCTGAGTGGTGGGAGTTGAAAAATACTTGAGTTAGTGAGTGCATGTCTCTGTCCTGTGAGTGAGGGTGTTTGAAGGGAAACGTTTTACCTCCCACACAGAAAACCCAATGTAGGTCAGTGTAGTGATTAAAAAGAATTTGCATTAGCAGTGTGATCATCTGACGCTTCAGATAACGACCATTTTTTATGTTAATCATCATTAATCTAGTGTCCTTCACATGACCACTAGTCAAGATAGCATCTTTAAGGGTAGCATATGGGGAGTTCTGTTCTTAGGGTCAAAAATGATGTGGCTCCCAGGAGAGGTCCACAGCAAAGCAAAAACTGCGAGTACCCTTATCTTAGAAAAGCTATGGGAATGCACATATGTTTCTATCAGATAAAGTAATCCTCTGTTAGAGTGGTGAAGATCATAAAACATACCTGACTTAAAATTCTCAATAATTTATTTTTGGTATTTCAGAGACTGATGAAAGAATGTATGGTGAGACTCATCTATTGTGAAATGCTGGGGTACGAGTCTTCCTTCGGGTATATCCATGCAATCAAGCTCGCACAGCAAGGAAATCTCTTGGAGAAACGAGTCGGTATGTGCACGGAGCTGTAGCCTTAATAATGTTCTCAGAGTGTATTTTTGAAGTTTTTTAGGATTTATAATTCATGTAAAAATAAGACTTACTTAAAATGTTCTGTTATTTTCTTGGTCTTGTTTCATAGTCTCTCACTCTTTGAAATCCCTAGTTTGTGAGCTACTTTGTATCTGTAGAACAGAAGCAGGTGAATTTTGTAAATAAGGTAAATCATCAGTTGTTTGTTGTTTTGAGCTGCAGCAGCATTAAACAAGGTAATTTACAAGAACTTTGCTAAAAAACATCAAGCTGAGAATGAGCTTCTGATAGGATTTGGTTTCTTTTTCAAGTACTCTACTACAAAAGTAGACAAAAATGTTGATGTCAGACAATTTCTGGAAGCACAGGATTGGTTTCCACATATTTAACTAAGAGATAGTTGTTGAGAATTTTTATGAAGTGCTTATTGCTGTGAGCAGAGTGGCCCTAAAATATTTTATGGTTTGGTGCTTTTTCTTAGTTCAGAAGCTGTTGTAGGAAATGAGGCAAATAGGGAGGTTGTTGTAGTGTAGATGCAGAAGTTCCTGAGGAAATGTAAAAGGCTCCTTCAGATTTCTTTGAAATGCCATGCAGCTGTGAATTTCTTGCCTGCCAGTGTGGCTATTAACTTGTTTCCAGTAGATTTAGTGGAAGTGGCTGTCAGCCTGTCTCATCTGGAGAATTTCCTTGCAGTTGCTGATTCAACTGCCTAGTGAAGACATTTCTTCTTGTTTGCAGAGAAAATGGTTTAACTCCAAGCAATACTGTTTCTGCATACACAGAAGGAAGGCAATATCTTGCGGGGTATGCTTGTTTGATATCCTTTGTTTGAATTTCATCTGGATCATCCACTCAAGTATTGGAGTTTCTGGGAGAATGTGTTGCGAGGGATGATTTCAAGTTGATTTATCCCTGAGTAATGAAAGCCAGTGTGCAGATGCTCTGGTAGTGATTAAGAAAATCTATCTTCACCAAACCTGGGAGGTCAGGTGGTAAGCTGTTTTGAAGAAAAATGTGACCTCTGTGACTGTCAAGAATCAATGTGTCTTGCGACCTTTTTGAGAGAAAATGTTCACTGAAGCTTTTTTAATTGTTGGTGACTGAAAGTTTGCTACACAGAAAGCAGCCTTAGCCTTTATAAAAGGATGTTATCAAGAGTGTGTATGTCAGTTTTGATGGTTTTTTTTTATTGTTGTTGTCCATTTGTATTTGATATGAGGACAGCTTTGTCTGCTCTTGGTGCAGTATGCCAAGGTCTGTATCATGGAGGGGTTGTCAGTTGACCCAAACAAGATGGGTGTCTCTCCCTTACCCAAAGTGAGCCTCAGTGACTGACAGCAAGCTCCTTTTTTTGTGGGTGTGCTAAGCATATCGAGTCCGTGCTTTCACAAGCAGGTAGGCCAATCTGGTAACCCAGACAATACAGTTATTTGTATGAAAGTTGTTCGTTTTCATCCCTAAGTCTTGAATGAACCAAGACCTTTTTTAAGATCTATCTCTGCAGTACAAACCCTCCCCACCTCCACACTTTCAGTCCCTTAGTTTAAAAGGAAGAGGAGTCTTGGAATAGGTTTCTGGCAGGTTTCTGTGGTAATGGTGAATTTACTTCTGTTTTCCAAGGTGAATATAAAATTTATCTGAGATGGAACTTTCATATAAGAGAAACAAATGTAAGGAAGTGCATTGATTTTGTAGTCTAGAAGGAATGTCCTTTTGTCCATGTAGAGAAGATGTTTGTTTCCGAGGAAGTGATTTCTCACGGTGGTGTTGGCTGCTCAATAGCTCTAACAGTATTGTAATGCTTCTTATTTCTCACAGCTTATGAATTGTTAGCTGTTGTTTGTTGAACTTTACTGAAACTTAAATATAACTAGTGTGCCTGGAAACAAAAAAAAAGCTTTGCTGTTGAAAACATGAACAACTGTCATCCAACAGTGGGGTATTTTTGTTGTTTAAATTGTTTAAATTGATTCTTCTCGTATTCCAGACAGTCTTAAGCTTTCTATCTTGAAGCTGCTTTTTGCTTGAAAGTAGTAATGGAGGTTGCTTTCTTTTATAGGTTACCTGGCAGTTTCTTTATTTCTCCATGAAAATGACGAACTGCTACTTCTACTTGTTAACACAGTTGTGAAGGTACAGTGTTTTTGGAGGTCTGGAGGTAAACTAAACTTGGACCTATTCTTGCCATTTTGTGTCACTCAACATCTAAGCTATGTATTCATTAATTATATTTTGCTCTCTTAAAGTTGCTGTTTCTTTGGTTAGAAATGAAAATTTGAAATGTCTTTCTCTGTTTTTTTATTTTAATCTGGGAATTTCTGCTGTTAAAGATGTGCTTTTAATTTTATTTTTTTTCAGAGGAAAGATACCATAAAATCTTCCTTATAACATGTACAAATGTTCTGGACTCCAGGAGGAGCTACATGTGCTTGTTTCAATTTAAAATTTTGCTTTTAAATGAGAGCAAGAATCTGTTGGCATCTTCCAGTTCTTCTGATAATTTTAAGAGACAATGGAACATGCTTTGGAATGACACTAATAGTGTTTCATAGGTGTCGTCTGTGTTACTGCCTCTTATGTGGAGCAATTGTGACTTCTCATAACTCTCTTTGCATAATCATTACTTCTGTATTGCAGTAGGTTGAAGTCACATGAATTAGAGCCTGAAGTTGTTGCTCGTTTTGCCATTCAGATTGAAAACTATTATAATACTTAAAAATATGACTGGAAACTAGTAAGGATGTAGAAAGAAGTGAAAAATGATAGTCCACAAGGAACTAAACCAAAACAAGCACTAAAACCTATCTGGGACAAACAGCCAGAGCAAATAATGATGTGAGCTGGAAATTTTACATTTCTTTTTTTCTTTAAAAGGAGATTAATTCTAGTCTTGTACTTCATTAATTAGTATCTTATTTGGTTTAAGGTTACAGGGAACTATATGTACTGTTTTTAATTGCATTTGGGACATATTGTGAATTTTTATTCTTTAGATTGCAGAAGGTTATGTGTGATTGCGTTCGGAGGGAGTAGGCAATGACTTACTTCAGTGTACAGATGTGTAATGGGCAGTATTATTGAGCTTGCTCTTTAGAAAAAAAATTCTTTGGGCTGATGTAAGGCACTAGAGAGAATACTGCAGAATTCTGTGAGAAGTGACTCATCCCACCGATCCAGCTGGGGGACTCAGCATAGTTTTGCAACTGTCAAGCTATCTCGGTAAATAAACATTGATTGTACCTCTATGTGTTAATCTTGCACACATTTAAAATATGAATGTGGCTCTGTAGCAGAAGTGTGAGGAGCTGATTGTTCCTTCTTCCTGTATAAGAGGAGGACGCAGTTAGGTCAATGAGAACTGAGGCTTCTCAAACAGGATTAGGCAACAGGATGGCTAGCAGCAGGCTGCTTGCTGGAGGTGGGCTGTGTAGGTGGGCTAGATCCAGTCGTCTTATGAAAGACTTAGGGTATCTCTGTGCAGAGCTTATAAGTCTAAATGAAAGATGACTGTCTTATTTCACTGATTGTAACAGGACTTACAGAGCACTAATCTAGTGGAGGTGTGCATGGCCTTAACCATCGTCAGCCAGATCTTTCCGCGGGAGATGATTCCAGCTGTTCTTCCCCTAATAGAAGACAAGCTCCAGCATTCTAAGTATGTACCTATTTACAGAATTTCTAGTGGCTTTGCACGGTTGAAAGACTTAAATTTGTAGTTAGTTTTGGTAAAGTGCTGGGTGCTCTTCTTTGAGTTGATCTTTGTAATAATTACCTTCAGAAATTGTTGCTCTCCTCTTTATCTTGGATGCTTGTCCCATTTCTTTGCAGTCTTTACCGAGTATTGGATAGATATTAATTTTTTCCTAACCAGTTTTGATAGGTGAATGTAATTGAAATTTTCTGCCGGAGTCCTTTTAACAGTTTGATGAAGAAGTGTTTGTGGAGCAAGTGGAAAAACAGATGGGGATCCTTGCAGTACTTTGCTGATACTTTTTTTTTCCATAAGGCTCTTTATAGAAACTTTGGTAAAAGTATATGTGCATGTATTAATATCCTTGAATTGTTTGGGTCTTAATTTATAATATTCCCTACATAACAGTAGAAGTGTTGATTGGAAAGGGAACTGCAGAATGAACTCAGTAACTTGGGAACAAATATTTTTTGGAGCTGCACGTGTGATTGTGTAATCTACATGTGATGTAGATTAGTAGTGGCCAACTTTGCTATTTATTTGGTGGCCGTTATTTGAATTGTCAGTCTGACACCAAGCACTACTACAGTCTGAAGTTTGCTTTGTTATTTCTTTACTTGGATGGTATTTGCAAAGTTATTTGTTATCAGAGAGGTAAACTATGGGTTCTCATCTTCTCAAACCCCCGATGTTTGTACCTGGCCGTGTCATTTTACACTGCTGTAGCAATAACAAGTGCAAGTTGGTTTAAGTCAAGTACTTAAAATACACAAACAGCTTCATTCTGTTTTGTGTCAATTTCATTTTGCTGCAGGGAAATTATCCGAAGGAAAGCTGTTCAAGCTCTGTACAAATTCTATCTCATCGCTCCTAACCAAGTTCAGCATATTCACGATAAGTTCCGGAAGGCCTTATGTGACAGGGATGCTGGAGTCATGGCTGCTTCTCTGCATATTTATCTCCAAATGATTAAGGTGGGCAAAAATTAGAAGTGCAACTGATCTAAGGAGGTACTTACATAAAAAAAAATTCAAAATTTAAAAAATATAAGCGCACAGTATGCTGGACAGAAGTTTTGCAGGGGAAAAAATATTACTTGTAATGGTTAGTAAAGTTAATTTATGTGATGATGGATGTCTGTGTTGTGTTTGTGCTTGCTCTCCATTTAGCTTGGACAGATCCGCTTCTTGCATGATCTGAATACTCAGCATTATTTGCATCATTAGCTAGAGGGTCTATCTTGGGACTTTTTTGTTTTACTGGTGCCTTCAAGTTACGTGCACTCCCTCTGCAAATATGTGAGAAAATAGCATAGCCTCAAAGTGAAGAGCTTACAGGTTTTGGGAGATGAGAGTGGAAGCTTGATGTAAAGAAATGAAACCATCAGTGTAGGTGTTTTGATCTTACTTAATTTGTGAGTTATGCTCACTTTTGAGGAGGTGTATGGAAATATTTGAATTGTATTTCTCTTTCATTATGTAGGAAAACTCCTCTGGATACAAGGACTTGACTGGGAGTTTTGTAACCATCCTAAAGCAGGTAGTGGGTGGAAAGCTCCCTATTGACTTCAACTATCACAGCGTGCCAGCACCATGGTTACAAATTCAGCTTTTAAGAATATTGGGGCTGTTAGGAAAAGATGATCCAAGGTGAGGAGGTCTTTCTCTGTAATTAATATTTTGAAGGCACAAAGAATACAGTCATGGCTTGTACTTCAAAGACAGCTTTCTGTTTGTGTTTTTAATAAAAGGATTTCAGTGTTAAACTTATCACAAATTTGCTATTAACCTGTACAGTGAGCAGATACTTTAACTGCAAAATTTAATTTCTTAGCTTCTGGATTGGCTAAGCAATTACTTACCGTGGGATATGCTCGAAATACGTTTTTTACTGGGACTGTGTGGTGTTGCTTTGTGAGGACCTGGTTGTCTGTGATCCTTTTTCTGTGTAGGTTTTGGTTTTTATACAAGCAGTAAAGGAAGTGATTTTTATTCTGGTGATATGATAAATATGTCTCTTGGAAGCTGCAAATTATCTTGTTAGATTCCATTTAGAAACATGTTCTAGAGCTCTTCCAGTTAAAGTGAGTCTGTGGATTGGAGTAGTTTGTGGTACAGATTTCAATGCCAGTCTATAGGTTGTTTGGCAAAATAAGACTACGTGCTTGTTAGTGCTGCAAAGTTTTCTTTATCTCCTTGTTAAACAGGACAAGTGAACTGATGTACGATGTTCTAGATGAATCTTTAAGAAGAGCAGAGATAAATCATAATATTACATATGGTGGGTGAGCTTAATTATCAGTATTTGGCAAATGTTAGTTGTTGATTATGCTAAAATATGTATGCAGTACTAACTAAGTATCTAATTATATTCTTAATATGCAACTGTGTTCTTAAGTGTCCAACTAGTGAATTGTAAAACAAGTGATACGTTGCTGTACAGTGCAGGGTTTTGTTGTTGGTGTAAACCATTTTTATTTACTTGGGGATTCAACTTGTCTGAACAGCTCCTGTCCTGTGTTCGTGTTGTCCTTGGCCTTAAAATACAGAAGCTCAGCTTCTTCATGAGAGCTTGTACTGAACAGTGCTTGAGCTGACAGAACATGACTTAAATTGAAATAAATGCTAAAAGAAAATCCAAATGATACAACCTTGTTTATCAGAAATGCTCAGGTCTTCTGTTCACTGCTGTGAGAAAGGCAATAAAAAGTGTGCAGGAGGACCAGTGTCAGTTCTTTACAGCTCTGCAGGGCTTTTCCTCTAGCCACAGTTAACAACAGGGTTATTGACACTGAACAGAGTTCAGTGATAGTGGTGCCTGTGAAAAGATCCGTTGGGGACACATCTCAATTACAAATTTGTAGAATATGGTAGAAGCCTATGTTAATTTTGTTATTTTCGGAGAAGAGAGAACTCTATTTGATGCTAGAACAGACCAAAAGGAATAATTGCAGTGTTGAGGGGTTTTTATTAAAAAAGAAAAGTTGAACAATTTATTTGGATTTTTATTTGCCTCTTCCCTGGTCCCCCCCCCCCCCCCCGCCCAGATCTGTTGTTCTAGAACCCTACTTTAAGAGCTGTTCCACTATTAGGAAAACACCCCCTCATATTTTATTGCTAAAGTAAAACCCCACAGATGTTGCCAAAGTACCTGCGCTAATGGAGTGGAAAGAAAAGAGATTTTTTAAATTTTTATTTTTTAACAACACTGTGTCAGGAGTGGAAGGGAAGGATGAGGCCCAGAGCATTAGATGTCTAATGCTGACTTGATAGGTATTTTCTAAAACACTGTGTAAGCTTCAGCTCCACTAAAAGGGAGCTTTGGGGAAGGGCTGTCTTCTGGTAAGTGATGTGTGAGGAAGCATCTGTGAGACATTTAGTGTATTCAGTTCATTGCTTCAATTCTTTTAGGCAAGAACATAGAAGATACTGGGAGTTGTGTTGCCTTGTAATATGGACAATTTCCTCTTGGAGTTGCTAAGAGTTAAACAGTAAATATGTTTTGAGCACTTGTGGAGCCAAAGTGAGCAGTTTCTGATTTAAATAAGGACACAATTTAGGTATATAGTTATTGTTCACATGCAGTAATGATTTTCTGGAACTTTAATTGATGCTCCTAGACAAAAATGTAATTCTGACTGATTTTCTTTTTTTATACCAAGTCCTTGGCTATTACAGAATAGGACAGAAAGTTGTATGCACAGTACTAAAGGCAATAGCTTTTCATCCTGTTTTTACTTAAAACTCTGCAGTTAGATTCAGTGGGGGTGGGCCAGCAATTCCTTCATACAGCCAATAAGCTTGTGTGTGTTAGAGTTAGAGGTGTTTAATGCACATGCATTATGTGTCATTCTTTTCTCCCCCTCAGCCATCTTGTTTGAATGTGTCCAGACAATTTATACAATTCATCCCAAATCTGAACTACTTGAAAAGGCTGCCAAGTGCATTGGAAAATTTGTTTTGTCACCCAAAATTAATTTGAAATACTTAGGTAAGGATGCTTGGTTTCATTCAGGTATTTATACTTTGATCACAGTAGTATACATTCTCTTAGATCATTTCCAATCACTTCTGTTCTAGGTTTAAAGGCTCTGACCTGTGTTATCCAGCAGGATCCTAATCTGGCACTTCAGCACCAGATGACAATAATTGAATGTCTGGACCATCCAGATCCTATTATTAAAAGGGAGGTCAGTTAAAATTCAGTCAAAAATTAGATTAATTTTAAAGATGAGTGGTAGGTTTTCTAAAATGGGTAGTGCAAAAGACATACTATGTCTCAGTTACTGTGAGAGTGCAGTTATGAACAATGTTAACACAGCAAACTGTGTACATAAGTAGTATATTTAAGACCTGCTTAAATAGTTGCTCAATTTTGCATCTGACTAAAGTGTTTCTGTTTGCATGCTTGCTCTTTGAGGCACTGGAGCCAATTAAATATATTTTTTGCTTTCTCTTTCAGACTTTAGAACTCCTCTATAGAATTACAAATGGACAGAATGTAATTGTCATAGTTCAGAAGATGCTTGACTACTTGAAAGAAAGCAGGGAAGAATATACTGTGATCAACTTAGTTGGCAAAATAGCAGAACTAGCTGAGAAATATCCTTTTATTTTTCTGGAGCTTTGGATTCAAAGCTGAGGGAAATGTAGCATTTGTACCTTTCAAAATAACTTTTATGATCTTTGAAAGTATTACAGCTGTACTTTGCACAAATGCAAAAAAACCCACAACCCAAAACCCACAAAAATGACCATTTCACTGCATGGAGTGGCACTCAGAATACTTGATTCTGGCTTCAGGATTTAGCATTAAAACCTTGTGGTTATAAAAAAACCCTTTGAAATCTTGCACTTACTTCATGGAGGGAAATGCCTCAGTGCTGCATTGAGTGCTGTTAATTGTGGGCATGATCTTCCTGTCAGAATTTTTCATTGGTGTACAGATTTTAAGAATAACACATTTTCATAGAAATAAGAGGTAATTGAACTATGCAAAATAAATTAATGTGATGTCTAGGCATGTGGCATATGGTGAACATTGCTGTTAGACTTGCCACTGCCTGATTTTTTTTCTGTATGTATGCTCAACTGATAATATGAGCTCTTTGTAACAAGAGTTCTCTTTCAATCTTGCTGTAGGGAGTAGTGCACAAAAAGAAAAGCTGTGTTGTCTGTGTTCTGCAGGTTGTATGACATAACTGCTTCTGTACTGGTGAAAATTACCATTCAGTAAGTAAGTGTGCAGAAGCTAACTTCCAAAGTTAGTAAAAGCTTTGTAAGAAAAGCAGTGTTGCTTTCTTTGGAAGAGTTCATACATGGTTTATTTTTATTCAGTATATCAACAGCAGAGCATTACTGAAAGGACCAACTAGTCTACCACTGCTCAAGGTATGCCTTTAGCACTTCATTCCTTAACGCTGGACACGTATGCCCCTGACAATGAGTGGTTCATCCAAACTATGAATGCTGTGTTTTCAGTTGGAGGTGATGCTGTGCATCCTGATATCCCAAACAACTTTCTGAGGCTGCTGGCTGAAGGTGAGTAGCTTCCCGAATGCTCTGAGGACTAGAGGCACTCCTTAATCATTTGGCTCTTTTTTTTTTTTTTTTCCTTCAATGCATTTGGTAATATTTTTGGGGGGGGAGAGGGGCAGGAGAAGGGTGTTACTTGCATTTCAGGCAAAGTATGTATTGTTTTCTGCTAGGATTTGATGATGGAAAACAAGATGAACAGCTCCGGATGTATGCAGTGAGGTCTTATTTAGGATTACTTGAAGAGGGAGATGCATTATATCCACAGAAATTCCTTCAAGTTATGAGTTGGGTAAGGTGGATAAATGGTCAAAATTGAATACA
Organism: Gallinula chloropus; assembly: GCF_964237585.1. NCBI lineage: Eukaryota > Metazoa > Chordata > Aves > Gruiformes > Rallidae > Gallinula > Gallinula chloropus. Next base: position 7,426,003 of record NC_140094.1, read on the forward strand.
TAGAACTGAGGAAACTGTCAAAAATTTGGGATATTTCTAATAACATAATATGGAAAATAAATAATTTAGAAGATGTTTAATAGTTTCTTGAAGGTAGAAGTGTGTTTTATTGTGGTGTTAGTACTGCATTTTTAAACCTGAATTTAAATTTTCAATCTGAAAGCACTGCTTTTCCTGACTGAACACACATTTTGTTGTTCTTTGTGAATAGGTGTTGGGGGAATATTCCAGCCTTGTTACAGATGTTGATCCAGAAGTTATTTTGGCAAAGCTACACAGCCTGCTGAAGAAGACTTTTGTTACTTCTGAAACTAAAGCGTGGATAATGGCAGCAGTCACCAAGATAGCATCACGTACCCCCTATTCAAAGACAGTTGACAAACTAATCCAAGAATTCAGCAACTCTCTGGATACCTGCATGAGACAGTATGCCTTTGAACTGAAGCATCTGTGTGAAGACAAAGCACTGATGAAAAACTTGCTTCCATTTGATGCTAGTTGCACTGACATGGTGGTAAGGCAGCTGCAACATGTGGTCATTGTGAACCTCTTTGTAGTTTGGGGGTTAAAAGTGTTTCAGAATGAATTATGTTTGACAATTCTGACTGGTCCTAGTCCTTAGTGTGTTTGAAGTGAGGTTTTAGAAACACACTTTTCCAGGCAGATGCGATGGATGTGATGTTGTATATTGAAGAATAACCATGGTGCTTAGATAGCAAGCTGGAGTAAATTTTTTAACTAAGTTACCATTTCATATGCTGATTCATTTTTGTTGTCTCTTTTAAAAAAGTTAGGCCTGATTTAGTGATGTAGTGCTGCTTTTTAACTCTGAGTGTGCCTCCTATTTAGAAGCTATTGATCCTGACAATGAATCATCCATCATAAATGATTGAAAATAGTATTGGTAATACTGAGGGTTTTGAGTGGGGCTTTTTTGAATTCAGTATTGTTCATATAAAAGTAGGATAAAATATTGTGGGAAAACTGTTTTTCTGAACAAAAATATCAGAGGACTTAAGCTGCAAATATCTAGTTCAGGGTCTGTTTCAAAATAGTTGCTTAAAGATTTCTGTTGTCTACCAGTAAAGGTTCTGTATTATGGGAGACATGAGATGGAAGATCCTGATAAGGCACAATATTCTTCTGGTATCATCAGGCTCATATATAGAAAAGATTTTTATTGCTTTCTTGCTTAATTCTGTACAGGTAGATGCTTCCTTATCTTTTCTGGATGGGTTTGTGTCCGAGGGACTCGGCCGCGGGGCAGCACCATATAAACCTCATCACCAGAGACAAGAGGAAAAACTTTCTCAGGAAAAAGGTGACTGTTAGCTTACTGCACTTAATTAAATATCTGCTAAATGACCTGATAAGTGTACACTGAGACTTTTACTACTTAAGATTATTTCTTAAAGTAATGTTATCTTAATCCATCTCTTATCTGTAGAGTTAGCCAAGTTAAATTTACATTTTTAGTTCATTATCTGTCTAGCTGGTATATGTGACTGCTCATTTATCATAGGTTGAAAGTGTATCAATGTAAAGATTGGAGTGGAGATGAGGGAAAGGGACTTGTACCCCTTGGTAGTTCTAGGCCTGCAAAGGAGGGGTTTTACTCTGCTTCATATGTAACCATGGGTGCTAATGTTATAATCCAAAACAATTCTTTAGAAGCCGTTCAGGTTATGCTTTGATTCATATGCTTTGGTTCTGAATACTGATTTATTATTCTGAGTAAAAACGATTTATCATTCAAGGTGTCAGATAATGATATGTGGACACAGTGCCCTGCACTCAGAATGTTACTTAGGCTCATGAACAGATGGAAAAGCTTGCTTGACTTTGATCTAATGCAGTACGTCTGTCTATAAGTACTAAACATTGACAGATATTTTAATGGTTCCTGTTTAGTTTCAGTATTTAAAACAATGTCAGATAAATATATGTTTCAGGTAAATCCACTGGTCTAAAAAAACTTATTTGAGAATAGAAACATCCACTTTAATGGGGAGAAGATACAGATTGGGAAGCCTGAGAAGTGCAGCAGTACAATGTATCTGTTTTCAGAAAACAGATTTCTTTCTTACCTTTTTATGCTTCCTTGTAATTTTAAGATTCTCTCTTGTAGCTCTGAATTTTGAGCCTTATGGATTGTCATTTGCTTCAAGTGTGTCCTCATCTGGCGTCACCGGCAGACAGTCCCCCACTGGTTTATCTTTTGGTTCTGATATGTCTGGTAACAGTGCTGAGACAGGGCATAAAGAGTGAGTTCATATCTGTTTGAAATTAAGTATATTTAAGCTTCTCTTCTTCTCAGTATCATTTGTCTTTGCTTCTTCATTACATGGAGCTAAAAAGCATACAGTTGAACTTCAAACCTCTATCGTGTAAGAAATTCAGATGGTGTCCTCTTTGAAATAACCAGGGAACAAACTACTGCAGTTAAACTGGTTTTCCACTTTCTTCACAAAGTACAAATCAAGGGATAGTTAATGCACTAAAATTGGGACAGGATTACTTGATGATTACAGGATTAAGTATTCTTTTTCCTCTGGCTTATTTCTTACAAGCTACACTTACTTTTTTTGGGTTTATAATAGTATGCCTTTTAAGGAAACTTTGTTAGATAGAAGTGAGGTTAAGGTTTGCAATGTAAGAAACTCTAAGCTTTAGAGAACACTACAAATCAATTCCATATCCATAGTTTCATGCAAATTAATATCTTGATTTATACTTTGGTAAATTGGTATGCAGGAAACCTTGAAAGCTTTTACAGATTCAACCAGGTTCTGTAAGAAGATTTTAGTGAGCCTTTTAGGTGTAGGAGATGAAGCATTTAGCCTGTGTCTCGTGAATTAATGTCTGCTAGAGTCCAGGGTGTCTGAGAACATGGACACTTCTCATAGGAAGTAAGCATACTTACTGGGGCTCTTACAATTTTCTGTCTCTTATATTAACTTCAAGAACTAGCAATCAAATGATTCAAATATACTTAGAGAGAAAGATATTAGGTTGCTTGAATTTGCTTTTTAAAAAGTATTTAGGTAGACTATGAATGTCATCTGAAACTGGGTGGAGCGGGCAAACAGTCTCACACTGGCTGCAGGTACCTGATGGTGACTTAGCATAGATCTGTGCTTAGAACTATATAGACTAGTCTGAGTTTGCATTTGTGGGGTGTTTTATAATATATATATGTAATGAATGATGTTACTAACATAGAACTTCATGCAGATGCAAAAGTGTTTGTTCATATTCCACCACTCGTTCCTAATATCAAAGTACCGAAGTGGGGAGTGGTGTTTAAGTTATTGGCATGATTTTTGAATTTGGTTCACAGGCATTCATGTGGTTGATCCTGCTTTGTTTGTTTGCTTTTTTAGAACAAATACTCTGAAACTTGAGGGAGTACGCAAGCTATGGGGGAAAGAAGGTTATCTTCCAAAGAAAGAAAGCAAAGTAGGGAAAGAAAATGAGCCACAAACAGTTTCTTGTGGCAGCTTATTAGCAGGACAGGTGGGAGATCCTCCTGTGTCACGGTCTGATCAAGTTGCCAGCCTCTCTGAGGAAGACAAAGAGAAGCAACAGTTAGCATCAAGTTTGTTTATTGGGCTAGGACCAAATGCTGGTGTCAGTTTGGTAAGTGAGATTTACCAGTTTAAAGTTTTTATGTTGCCTTATTTCAATTATGGATATTTATCTTCAAATGGGGGGGCAAATTAGGGTTTCAGTAAAATGAGGCAAACCCCACTCCCTCAGTTATTGAAAAACTTGAGAATTGCAATCTGATAACTTGCTAATAACCTGAACTGGGTTGGATATTAATGGATGGTGTGACCTCTGGAGCAGATCTGATTGAGTAACTAGAACTTCCCTGTTTGCACATTGTGTATAAGATTTTAGTCTGTGTTTTCCCTAACAAGAAAATGTTTACCTGTCCTTTTTATAGGAGCTTTTGGTTTATGTTTTACAGAATGTAGACTAAGTCTTCCATTATAGGCTAATCCAGTACCCTGTAAGAAATACAACAGAAGCCTGTTACAGGCTCCATTAAAATGTTTGGAATCTACTTGTATTTGTCATCTGAATTGATTCCTTGGTCATTGTTTCTCCTTTCTCACTGTTTCAGGCTGTCAACAGTAACACAGCTGGCTACTAGCAACTTCCTCACCCATAGTTTTTCTTTTTGCTTTTCAGATGGGGAAAGCAGACACAGCTACTCAGAAGCTTAAAAGGAAATCAAAGATAAATGAAACTCAAAACAAAGAGGAGGCATCAGATTTCCAGAATAGCACTGCTTCAGATTTTGGTCCCTTACTTGATACAGTACCTATTACCATGGAAGACTATGAGGGAGATATATGCACAAGGCTAAGAAAAGCCTCCCTGTGTTCTTCAGATATTGTAGAAGACAATTTAGCATTTGAAACACCTCAGTCCCTTAAACAATCAGGGCTGGATGTCAGACTTGTGGATAGTAGGCTGTCACAGTCATCTTTGTTTGCTGATAGTAATATTGAAATTTTTCAGCCTTCTCCAAGTGCTCAGTGTCAAAGTGCCAGTAAAATGCCGTTGGTCCCTTCCTTACCAGAAGAGCTGGAAGAGCTCACTCACTCTGAAATAGCAGAACTTTGTCAGAGCGATGTTTTAGCTCTGTATTTATGTAAGGTGTGGACAGATGAGTCTCTGTTGCTCACTGTTTTTGTTTCAAACAAAACCACTTCTGCACTTAATGCTGTGAACTTAGTGTTTGAAGAAACAGAACATTTTCAGGTAAGAAACTCTTCCTGTTATATTTCAAATTGACTTGGAACTCCTTGCTTTTTGCTTGCATTTAAGCATGCAATATTTGGTTTAAAGTAACAGCCATGGCTTTTTCCTAAACCATTTCCTTAGGACCTGTGATGTGGTTATTAACACATCCTGAAGGGTGATGAAAGAAATCTCAATACTAAACTTTGTCATTTGGTATAAAATTTACCATTTCACTTTGATTTTTGTTTCTTGCTGCTTGCCTTCATATACCAAATATGCATTATTTTTCACTTCTGAATTCATTTTCTTCCTGGTTCTTAAGATTAAATGCAAATCTAAACAGTCACCGGCATGATGTGACTTGAGTTGACAAAAAAGCCACACTGTGTGTGGGTTTTTTGTCTGGGTCTTACTGCTGGGTTTGTGCACTCATTTGTATTGATCTGATAGCCAGGGCATGATGCAGCTTTTTCCTATAAAATTTGTGTAAACTTACTTCAAGTTTGGGTTTTTTTGTCCTTTCCCCCCCCCCCAAAATCCGTCAGTCCTGTCTCATTCCTGCATGGATTCAGATAATGTAGGAGAGTGGTTGATCAGTTAGGTTTTTTGACATCAACTGAATGAAGATTTAACTATGGTTGGTAAAAGTGTGTGATAGTCCCAATTGAAACGTTACTTAATAATAGGAAAGCTGCTTAGGAACTGCCTCCTGGCATGGCTGCCTCTAGATTTTGCTAAAAAAAGCCCAGAATTATGAAAGCTCAGAGACACTCTGCAAGTGATAACTTGTAAAGAGAATTAAGCAGATGTTTCTTTTAGCACTGACTTAATCAAGGGATTTCTTATTGGCTATGAAGCTGTCTGTCTTCCTATTTCTGGCTTGAATCACATGTGTCACAACATTGATTGAAAGTGGGCATCTTGTGTCTAGTTTTTCCTAGTAATTGAATTGTTTCCACCCAGACCACTACCAGAGAGAGATTCCATACTAGTTTGTTTGGAGAGGCTGGGGACTGCTGAGTGGTCTTGAAATTATCTTTGTTATTAGGCATGATTTCTCAGATTCTTTTCTGTAGAATGTTGCTTGGTGTGTGTTGCAGCATTGCTTGTTCTTGTATATTAGTTAATTTTGGGACTGAATTACAGACTACAGGTTCTTGGTCTCTGAGCAGTTGCTTGGCAGAAAGAGATCAATTTCTCCAGTGTGCTAAATCTCATAGAACTTTTCTATATATTAATGATTGATTTTTATCCTTGATGAGAGCTGAAAAATGGTAGATCTGTTCACTTGCCAAATAGTCCAAGAAAAATCAATTGAAATAAAAGGCACTTTTATAGCTGTGTTTTAGCCACTTAAACAACTTGACAGCAAGCCTTATATTCTATATTCCTTTTAAAAAATACAGATTTTGGAGAGTCCCACCTACCAGTTTCCTGTAATTGAAGCTGAAAGTGTGGAACGTTGTCAGAAATGTGTGTGGATGGACAAAATCTGTACTCACGGAATTCTTTCTGGCTCAGTTAATTACCAGTCAGAGGTGGACACTCACCTTGAATTTTCAGTGACTTTATCATTGTTGGACTTCATCAGGTAAATAAAATAAGCTGCAGGTTTTTAAGAACACAGGTATTCAAGTATGTATTGAAAGCAGGATGATTAGGATATTGGTTATGAAAATTGCCTTAATAACTTGGGCAGCTAATTTTAATCTGTGGTGACTGTTAAAGATAGCAAGTGGTTAGTTAAACACTTACAAAAAAGGGGCAGAGTTCCAGGAAGAAGCACAAATCCAGTGAGAGTATTGACAGGAGCTGCTGGTTAGAATAGCCTTAAACAACAGAATGTGATTTTCAAGGAGGCTAACAGAACTGAGTGAACAGAAGGGTCTGTTGCTTTCAAGTATGGCATAACATAAACATGTCAACTTGAAATAAGTGATCTGAGTACAGAGACCCATATATTAGCTGACAGCTTTTGCAGGGGAAGAAGAAAGCTCATTATAGTCATTTTGAACACTGCATATATTTAAAGACCAGAAAAGTAAGTGGCTTTTTTCTGTTAGACTTTTTCATAGTGAAATACACCTGATTTTGCATAATAGAGTCTTCCTCACATTGAACTTGTTTTGTCTCTTTCAGTGGGCAAATAATCTGCCATTCATTTTTGGTTTTCCATTATGTAGTTTTTAAATTCTAAAAAATTACATTATCCTAAAGCAAGGAATTGAAAATTAAATGTTAGGAGAGAGGAAGAGGAGTTTATTTTAACTGATCTGTACTTGCTTATTGCTTGCTCTATTGTTCAGCTTGCTTCTAGATGAGATTTTTTTGGGAGACCAAATATGTTGCTAAGGTATGTGGTGAACTTATTTTTAGGCCAATGGTGATGACTACAGAAGACTTTGGGAAGCTGTGGTTGTCCCTCTCCAACGATGTGAAACAGAATATAAAAATGTTGCCTTCTCAAGATTCCCTTTCAGCAACTCTGGACACACTGCAACAGAAGCTGAAGCTCCATATAGTTGATATTATAGGTGAGTGAAAGTATACTGTAAGGTTCCTTACAACCTGTAACTTGTTCCAGGAGTATAAGTGCATGGAAGCAGGTATGTTACAGTTTAAGGCAGGGAATGTTTAGGAGCATAGTAAGCACAGAAATATTCCCCTGAGGACTTTATTTGCATTACTTGGACATCTATGTGAAGGTTGATGTAAAGGTCCAAGTGTTCAGCAAACAGTAAATTTCACAGGGGAGCAGTCTATGGCACTGTGAATTTGGGTGGGACAAAAAATGAGACTGAAGCTCTACAACAAATACAGAGTTGGGGTTACGTGCAGGACACCTGATTTTCGGAGGGGTGTTAGAGGAGTGGGGGTAAGAGGAGAAGAGAGCAGTGGAAATAGTTTGAGAGAAAGGTGCATTTTTTGTGAACTATATCGTAGCTATTGTTACTTGTTAATGGTTTTACCACTTTTTTTCCTGTGGCTTCTGTTTTAAGGTAATGAGGGAATACTGGCTTGCCAGCTGCTTCCATCTGTGCCCTGTCTGCTGCACTGTCGCACTCACTCAGGGATGCTGGCTCTGTGGTTCAGATCACCTTGTTCTGCTCTTCCCGATGGTTTGCTTTACCAGTGTCAGAAGGTGATGGAGGAATCCTGATAACAGGAGTGCTCTGCCTTAATCTGTTTGGTGTGTGAAATGCAAAGCAAAGATTTACACAGTTGCACAGATAATTACCAAAGCTATATTAAGATACTGCTTCTCAGAGGTATTTAAAGTTTTCTTCCAGCTGGCATATGTCATGTGGACTTGTGGGGGAAGAATGATGACCTAAATTACGCCTCCAAGAACATGCTCAGGACTGTACAGTGACTAACAGTAATCCATTAAAGTATTGTTACCTGTTTAAGTGAAATGTATATTTCTTAATTTTGTTGTAAATGACTGAAAGTATTTATTTTTGTTATGCAGCTTTTATAGACATCAACAACTATTTCTCATAGCAACTATTTAAATATGATTTTAAAGAAAACATCACCATTATGAGGTCAGACTTGTTCAGTTATCATCATCATCTAATTTTATTTTGATAAGTTTTTTGTAAAGCTATTTTTAGGCACTGCTGGCAAGAAGACCTATTATTGGTGGTTGTATAAAGAAACTTACATAGCAACAAATGTGTGTTTTTGGAAATGGTGAAAAAGCTTTAGTGGTCAGTGCACTTCCCATGATCTGTGATATTTACCAATAAAGTGGTAACATCTAAACAGGTTTTTGATAGGAAGCAAGCATGGGGAACTGTATGGAAGCACCTTGTGGGGGCCCACCTCAGGCCCTTCAGGTTGGTTCCCATCTGCAGTTCTTCCTGCCTTGTGTTTCAGTCACCTTCCCTCTCTTTAGAGGTCTGTGACAGTGGCTGAATATTTGTGTGTGGCTTAAGATGAGCTTCATGTGGATCAAGACTGAGATGGTTGTAATTGTCTGTGAATGTGATCATTGCTCTTCAGTCAATCCTCAGAGTTTAATTAGGCTGATATCTCTGTCCATGAGAAGTTACATGGAGGAAATGTTGGTTTAGTTTTACATCTCATTATTTATACCCTTAGTATGACTCTTCAAGCCTTTGACTTGCACAGATGTGGCTGTGCTCTGTGTGCCTGGCAAGGAACTGCAGTAAGGCTTAAGAGATGGAAATCATGAGAAGCATTTGTGATAAATGTGCCTGTCTAGGTTGTCTCCTTCCTGAAACAACCTCACAGCAATCGTAATTTATTTAGATGCTAAATTAAATCTTTGGTACTGTTGAATATTATTTATAACTGGTTATGTTTTTACTTTAAAAAAATCAATGATTCTACACACAGCAGAACCCTCTCCTTTGCCTGTTTAATATTAACAAGAAAATTCTTTGTTACCTCTCAGCGTTATTGATTCTCACTTGATAAGCACTGGTTCTAAAGGAAAGTAAAATAGTCTGGTTACTTTGCTAATGCTGTGGTAAACGCTTGTGAAGTCATCATAAGAATGTAAATGTGCTGATAGGGTTTTTTTTTTGGGGGGGGTGTTTTTAGTCAAACCACTTATCACAAGTACAATCATTTAAGCAAAGCTCTTTTTTTATTGCTCTTTCAGTACCCTCTTACTGAGGAATTTAAAGTGCACTGAACTTGTAAATATACTTCATGTTCTGCATATTTTAATGTTTACTTGATACTTCAAGACAGTTTATATAAGTGAAAAATGATTTATAGTGGAATAATTTCCAGCAAATGATTTCCCTGCTGGTAAATCAGACTTGTGTTATGCATTTAGACTTTTGTAATCATATGAGCTATAATAGAAGTATCTGTTTCTGGCCTATGCATTTAAACCATGTCAGTAACGAGATGTTCAGTGTCCTAGTGTTTAAAAAGAACAGCAGCAGATGATGATGTGTTCTGCTGTTCCTGTTATGTTCTTTATAACTTTTTTCACTGTATGAACAGTGTGTGTTGAGCTGTCAGAATGCGGATTTGAGGAGCTTTATGGTGTTACCACATAAAGGGGGTTGCACGGAATTGTACCTGTGTCAGTCTTCATTTCTAGATTGCCCAGAAAATACTTTTCTTAATCTATCATCTTCACATGTCTTGTAGTTGAATAAAATTCAGTTTCACTAAAAAAACCCCAACTTGCTAAATCTTCTTTGCTACAACACGTAGCATGTTAAGAACTGGGTGCTGTATTGTTTCTCTTTGCATCTGAATAGTGGTGGAGAATGTAACGTTGCAGAAATCTTGAATCCACTGGTGATTTAAATTTCCTGTGTCACAGTTGGAGGTATAAAAAGAATGAGAATACACTTGATCTTTTAAACAGCCTTCTGTGTGCCAGCTCCCATTATCCAGCACTCTCTTTGGAATACTGCTGGATTGTGGGAGGAGACTTTGGGGTCTCTTGTTAGTCATAGTTGACAGCAATGGCATGCATTCCTTGTCCAGTGCTAACGTAACATGCCCTTTGCAATAGTGTTGAGAAGGAGTTGGAGGTTGGCAGGTTGTTGACTTGAAGGTGGTTGGAGCCCTGATGTAAATTGGAAGACTGTTTCTGGGGGGGTGGGGGGGCTGTTGGTGTGTGCCAAGTGCATACTACACTGCTGTTCTGGTTGATGTAGGGACCTTAGGCCCTTGAGAAACTCAGTAATTCAGCACTGGGAATCCCTCTGTTCTTTATCAATCATCCAGTTTTCTCTAAAATTAAATGAAACTTCAAGTCATTACATGAATGAATATTATTTCATCTAGGCTGTGTGGAAAATCCTTTACCCAATATCTTCATCTTTTGTGGTGCTCCTGTTTACTTTTCTTTGTGACTTACTAGGACTTGTAGTAACCTGTTTTCAGAGAGAGGGAAATAAGGTGTGTAGAAGTAGGCTAGAAGGAAGAGCACGTAATCCAGTTAGCACCAAGTTTACTTCCAACAGGCAGCCAGAGGCCAACCAGAGTATATTCTGACTTATCTAAACTGGCAGGTTAACAGTGTTTTGGACCAAAACTGTAGGTACCAGGAGACACCAGCAGCTCTACTGCTCTATGCTGTGGTCAGCTTGGAGTTCTGGACACTTTGGAGTCCACAGGTTATTGATTGTATTGGCTTCATATTTCATCTGTTTTGTCAGATTCTTCCCCTTTACCCCAAGTACTTTCAGACTTCGGTAGGAAAAAAAATGGTGGAAGAGCAACAGGGCAGCACGATGCAGTATGTTTTAGATCAAATTTCCCACTGTTACATTACTACTTGTTAAGCATTCCCAACCCCTTCCCATCCTGTAAGAGGCTGAGAAGAAATCAGTATAATGGATGGCACTGTCTTTAGGTTTTCCTGTACTTGCAAGTAGTTTGTAAATGACACTGCCTGATGGTTTCTAGAGCTTGGGAAGGTAGTTATCTCCTATAGAATTCCACTAGTAGGTTTTCAGCATTAAGAGCTGTATTATCTTTTCTGTGTGGATAAGACTGTGCGTTGTCCTTGTCACTGAGGTATGTAAAAATGGAAGTAGATCTGCTTAAGTCAGGGAGTTAAGATTCGCTGTTGCATTTCTGTTGTGGTGATAAGAGTTAATTGGGGTTTACCTCTTGGTTGTCTTCAGGGTCAGCTCTTTCTGTGAGAATTTTTCTCTAACACAAATAAGATTACATGTCCAGTGTGATGTACTGTTCTGTGGTACGTGTACAACCTCATTAGGATGCCAGAAGTTGTCATTCCCTTGAGTGTTTCTTGAACATTAACATTTTTCTCTTTATTACATAAAGTTGGCAGTGATGAAGCAAAGAATATTGTGTCCTGCCATGATATGATTCATAAAATTAACCTGACAGCAATGTTTTACCAGCAGCATGGCTCAAAATGCCACTTAGGAAGATTGCCTCAAACTTTTATTTTAAGGTAGCTTTCTCTTTGTGCCAGTCTTTAATTGGTTCCTTTTTAATTGCCATGTGAGTTGTTTGCAAATCCTGAGCTCTTTCAGCCAAAACAGTTTGCCTTTTCTGGGAATAAGGATAGGAAAATATATGCTAGCTGTTGTTAAAACATTCTGGTAGGTTCTGGCATACCCAGGTTTAGGGCAGGGATTTGAAATCTCTCAGGGCTGTGTCTTCTGTCTAATTCAAATCACAATGAGGTCAAGTGAGCTACATACATCATGGAAAACTTGCAAGAGGGTGGTAAAGGGCTAGATCTCAGGTGTTCCATCTGCTCTGGCCCTGTCACACAGGCTGCCTGTGGATCTTCTAAGCACTGCTCAGGCTGAGCCTGGGAAGAGGCTGTTACCTGCAGGCAAGAAGCTGGTGCCCTTCCCTCCACCTGGTGTGGGAGGGAGTGTGAGCCTGGTGACTGAACCACACTCTTAAACACATTGAGCCAGCATCATTTGTTAGCTCAAGCATTTGAGAAATTCCTGGAAAAACAGGAATTTAATTTATGTGTGTGTGGTGCAGCAGAAATGTGGATTTCCAGTTTTCTTTTAAACCCTGGAACTGCCCATCTACCAACCTCCTACCTTCACAAAATCCAGTCATCCAAGGTTGCAGAAGTTGAAGGTGCCAAAACTTAGACGACAGGAATTGCCTCCTCTTACTGCTTAATTGCAGCTTACTTTGGATGGTAGAATAAATAAATCCAAAGGAAACAAAGGGCAGTACTCACACATTTTTAATCCACAAATATGATAATACATCATATAGTTAAAGTGACCTGAACATTGCCCATATTTTAGCAATGTTATTACATACCAAGCTACAAGTACAAAAGTAAACAATGAATATACAGGATATGCAGGTATGAGAAATACTCAAACATTCCTTAAGGCTACTCAGATTTATAAATAAAACAACAGATGTTCAACTGTTGTGTCTAAAATACCAGAATCTGAATATTGATACTTGCAACACACAAAAAGAAAGTCACAGGTACAGGATATCCCTTTCCTCTGGGCATCTTGAATGTGGAATCGTCTTTTTCCGGCTTCAAAAATAGACCTTAAAATTGCTTGCCACAAGTGAAACAAAGACACAGAGTCAGACATGTGCACTGGGACAGGAGTGTTGGATACAATAAATACTACTTAAAAGCATCAGCTGACACATCCGTGCTTGGAGAAAACAAAATGCAGCTCATGGTACGGGTCAATATGGCTCTGCAATGGCTGAACTTGCAACCCCAAATGTGGGTATTTCATTGATGAGCTCTGTTGCAAAGGAATTGTCAACCTTCCTGGCTACTACATATACTTTTTATGGTTAAAGGAAATACCTGGGGAACATTTACATTGTTAGAAACTGCTCTGGTAATATTTCGTGCTGCCTTTTTTACTGTGCTCCAAAATGAGCTCTGGGACCAGATAAATATCCATCCAGCGCAACCCAAGTTGATTGTGGGTTCTGGGGTTGTGTATTCTCAATTGTATAAAGCTGTGATAGCCAAATTTGTTGCAAGAGAAACAATAAAGTTACTCTGGGGTGAGGAAATCCAGAAGAAGAAAATTTTCAACAGTTTTCTCTACTATCATAGCATTTAAGAATTCACAGGAGAAGCAAAAACTTTTCTTACCCAAAGTACTGAGAGATCTGCACTGGAAGCTTTCCTTGGAGAGATTTCCTTGTCTTTGTACATGCATCTCTATTCTAATAGGCAATATGGAAGCTGTTACCTCCAGATAAAGGGATTGTCTGCTGTCTGTGCCAACTGAAAGATGGCTCATGACACCGAAGTAGTGAGCCTGGAGGATACAGATGTAGAGGGGAAGGGGAGGAGAGATTTCCAAACAGAATTCTTTTACTTGAGGTAAGCCAGCACCTACAGCACAAGATCCTGCAAGTGGCAAACTAGTGTATGTGCTCTGCTCCCCTTTTCCCTTAATCCTAACAGAACTCTATAGAAATCAGTACTTGCAAAGTGTTTTCAGTTTGCAGACACTGTGTATTTTGTTTTAAAAACTGTCACTGAAAACATTGTGAACAAAAATCCTTCCTGGAGCTGGCCGTTCTCCTAAGCCTGCTGTGGGTCTGCTGCCTTTTCATCACACCTCTGTCTTCTGAGGGCACAAATTAACATCGTGTTTTGAGGCTAGGGGATGGCAATGCCACTTTGGTGCCTTAGTGGTGTTGCTCTTCACAAGCACAACTTCAAAATCTTCCCAAAGTGTTTTGCTGTGTGCAGCAAAGCAATGACAGCATGAAGAGCAGCACAACCTTCAGCTTAAACTTGTCTGATGTTCGTGAATACACAAACCCTGAGAATGGGGAAACTGATGTACTGCTCTATGTAGCTTTCTACCTTTGAGCTTGAACCTTTGAGCTGCTTTTCAGAATCAAAATGCAACCTCTTCTCTGTTATGAGCTGGTATAGAACAAAACTAATGAAAACATTGCTTCGTTGAGCAGTTCTGTAAATTTTTCTCCCACTTCTACTGAATTTGTAGAGATTTGTTACTCCCCTATTAGACTGAAATACCCTGTAAAATCAGAGATGCCTTCTCATACTGATTCCTTGTCCTTTTGAAAGGAGTGAGCTTAATTCAGTACAGCCCTACTTTCTGTCTAAGCTTTCTCAGTTAGCGTGGAAATTACTAGGGGGTGAATCCTGTCCATCGCTCTTACCTTCACCTCTCTGTCTGTACATAGCCATGCATTTGAGTTTACTTTCTTTTCACGTGTTCAGCCTTGAACACAAAGCTTGGAAGATTATGGTGTGTAGCGATCTGTTTCTGAACAATATATATCAGCAGCCTTGTTTGCTCTGCTCCTTGGGAAAGACTGAATTACCTGAACAAAACATGAAAACTGAGAGTGTTCTGATTTCAGTATTCCACTTCATCATGAGCCTGGTGAGCGCTTTCTGGCTCCTGCTGGAGATGGGAGCAAGAGACCAGTGGGGAGGAAGCTCGCTTGCTCACCACGGTTCATGAGGGGTGGCCAGTCCTAGAGAGAAGTTTTTGGTTGGTTTCTTGCTTGTTTTCGAGCCTAGTTTCAAAGGATCTTCTCATCAAGTAGTTTGTTGATGCCATCGCAGATCTTTTTGAGGTATGGCCGACAGTCCCCATCAAGACTGTACAGGGCAGTTAGAAATTCCACGTCGGCAAAGTGATTGAAGACGTGGTTGATGCGCCCGTGGGATCTCGCTGTCAGGTGTCGATCTACCAGTTCATGCACAAGGTCTTTACATTCATTCAGAAGTTCTGCAAGAACATTTCTGTCAAAAGTGTATTCTACCTCGTAGAAACTGACAATTGTCATGGCAGTTTGGTTCAGCTTCTTCCTGAACTTGTCTACGATCTCCAGCTCTTCGTGGTTGAACTGGTTATTTCGATAGAGGATCCCGATTTTTATTGCCACTTTAATCAGGTCTTTCATAATTTTATGGGCTTCCTTTTTGTTTCTGGTGTGTTCCTTTGTTACTTTGTACAGCTCATCGAAGATTTCACTGCTTGTGTCATCGATTAGCATGTTAGCCATGGTTTTGGTTGCCATTTTACTCAGGATCTTTTTCTGGGCTTGTAGTGCGAGATTCTTGGAACTGAAACAATCAGGACCTGTTTGGGGATAGCAGAGAAGGAGGAAAATGTTTATTTTACTTGATGAATAATTTTCATAATCAGTTAAGAAAAGTATTACCTGTGGGCTTAGCTGAGACCTTGCACATTTAACCACTCATTGCATATAGCCACGACTGCAATAGCAGGAACATTTCCAACACCGTATTTCCAGGCGTCCTTGGGGTCCTGCTGTCATTGGGGACTTTTTGCCTACCAACTTAAGAACAGAATATTCTGGCACGGGATATCTGCTGGCTCTTTGCTGGTATTTTAGTTCTGAAGTTCAATATTAAAGCTTTATTGGCAGAGATCTGTTGAGATGTTCTCAAAACAGTAAGTGATCAGGGACAAGCAAAAATGATACTGACAAAGGACACGAACTGGAATTATACTTTTGGTCATTGGGGGGCACCGCTGTTCCACGGTTGGACAAAGCAGCATAATGGCTAATAGAGTGGATTCATAAACATGGATTTATTTTGCTTTAATCTTTTGTCTTTCTCATTTGTTACTAATTTGCAACGTTCTAGAATGTGATTTTTGTAAAATGTTGGTGCTTCAGTGCATGTGGTTCCTGCCAGATGAAAGTTCCTGAGCTATTTGCTCTTAAGCTTGTCAAATAAATACCTTTAATGTCTTTTACCCAGCACCTAAGCTTGTGGCTACTGCTGCTGAACTTTTACAGTGAGCTTCTATAATTATTGGTAGAGATTAATTTGACCTTCCTCTGTTTTTCCTATTAATGTTGCATTTTAACTGTCCCCATGTGGACAAAGTGAAGGCAACAGAAAGATTTCATATGCAATGATTATCCAGTTTAATACTGCAGTAGTGAAGTCTCTGTTGGATCAAAGGATGAGTGTGTGTGTGTAGGCTCAGGCACAGAGCTACTGAGGTATGGGCTGAGTGGTGGCAGTGTCTTCTCTGGTAGCAGACACCTTCCTCCCCTTCCCCTCACTTCCCTCTGTATTTGCTTACGTGGAGGAGCTGCCCACCTTTCTCTGCCCTCTGAGCACAGGGACCTCACTGTGCTCACTGGGAGACCAGAGCCTTGGCTGGTGCAAGGGGGTGGAGGTCACCATCTCCTTCACCAGCTGCCGGGGACTCACACCGCTGCGAGACTAAACCCAACACAAATCAAAGCTTCCAGTGCTGATGTGGTTGTGGAGCCACAGTGGGTCCTGGGCTGCTTGGGTGAGTTCTGGAGGCCCTTTCCAGTCTTCAGCACATGAGTGCTCAGCTGAGGCAGCCGCACTGTCACCCCTCTCTGCAGCTGTCAACCTGTTGGTGTTTGTCTGAGCTGCAGCCTCACTCACACAGCCGTGGGTTCACTGTAGCATCTCCTTCCTCTGTACACCCTACACCCTTGTGTGAGGCAAAAGGGGTGCTGGGTGCCAGTGCTCACTTTGAGTGTGTAACACCCTGAATTTAACCAGTCTTCTGTTTAAGTCCTATTTTCCAGGTTAGCTAGAATATTGAAGTTGTCATTTTTCTTTGTGTGCTACAGCTGTACTACTGAGCACCATGAAAGAGTAACATTTAATTTCAACTGAACCACCACCTGGAAAAAAGTAATTCAGTGTGCTTAAAAGAATTGCCTGTCATTTGGAGAGAAAATTGTGGGGCTGAGCTGCTGACTGGAGGAAATCGAGAAACTGTGATTTAATCTAGTAAATGATAAAAGCAGGATGAAAGCATTCTTTCACTTAGCAGTACGGGGGTATATAAATAGTATCAGTGATGAATAATTACCTGCATCTGACACAGTAAAATGGAAGATTAACACTGCTGTCTGCTTCTGGCATAAGTGTTTGCTGTTAATCAGGTGGACGCAGTAGTTTGGCTTTGATCAGAAGCTGAAGGTGATCACAGTATGTTTTTCAGAATATGAATTTTCCCAACGTCAGTGACACCCGAGCCTCTGTGTCGTTGTCACCAGGTGAGAGCCCGGTTGGCTCCTGCCGTGCTCAGCTGTCTGTGGCAGGGAGAGCTTTGCAGAGTCCCTGTGATTCTGGGGCTTGAAGCAGCTCCCTCAGTTGTGGCGCACAGGAGGAGGGGGCTAGCGAGGCGCGGCATCCTCCACCGCACCCCTGTGTCTCTGGTACGCCAGCGCATCTGTGGGAGAGCCGGGACCAGCACAGGCACCAGCACGTTCTGAGACATGCAGGCAGCTGCCCTCCTTCCTCTGTGATGTCTGAGAGAAAAAACTAAATGCTAAATTAGCATGTAAAAGCTTCTAATAAACACAGAAGCGAGGTTTGGCACAAAAAAGAGTGGTTCTGGGATATGTTCCTATGTTCTGAGTCCTGGCTCTTGCACAAAACTGGAGTGCAGTCCTCAGAGGTGCCACCTCCAACTTTGGCACCTTGGCCAACGGTAACACAGCTCCCAGCAGAGGGAGCGAGCTGGGGAAGGGGCAGTGCAGCCAGGGAGCAGTGGGCTGAGTTTAAACATTGAGGTGGGACCGTTTTTACATGGCCAGTCCCAGCTGTGGGATCTGCTATTAAACAGCCTGAGACTGAGCTCTGTCTCCAAATAAATCTATGATTGCATTGGAGCTGCTAAACCTTCCTGTACAAGGTGTGTTCCCCTTTCCTCTGTTCCTTTACCAGGCCCTAGTGCTGTACCCCGCTCCTCTCTCTTTTTCTCCTCTCTTCAAACCAGGACCCCAGTTCCACTCCTGCTCTCCTGCCTGCAGCCCTCTGCTCTGCTTTGTGCTCCTGGCTCTACCGCCTGTCTCACCATGGCATCTCCAGCACCAGCCCCAAGTGCTTTCAGAAACCAGCCAGATCCCAATATCTTGTGCATGCTCCTTTCCCCCACCTCCTCCCATGATGTGTCTCGCTCTGT
The DNA here is from genome assembly GCF_964237585.1 of Gallinula chloropus. Classification (NCBI taxonomy): domain Eukaryota; kingdom Metazoa; phylum Chordata; class Aves; order Gruiformes; family Rallidae; genus Gallinula; species Gallinula chloropus. The sequence goes on from NC_140094.1 coordinate 7,444,179, forward strand.
GCATTGTAACATCTGTAATGGCTGGTAATTAGTTTCACCACAGCCACTTAGCTCTCTCCCAGTCATCTGTGCCCAACAGACATGGTCCTGGTGGAAAAGGGCTGTGTTCTGTGGGGACACAGGACAAGCTTTTGCATCCATGACATGCTGTGGTGCTTGGTGCTAAATACAGGAGTGGCCAAAGTCTCTCCACTCATCAGGAAGCCACCAAGAAGCTCAGAGAGGACAACTGGTGCATCCCAGCTGCACTAGCAGGCTGCCAGCCCTGCTCCTGGGATTGATGCTCTGCAGAGCCTCACCCTGTGGTCTCCAGCTGCTGGTGGGGTCAGACAACATGCAGCGACAGGGAGGATGGAGACAACAGTCCTCAGCTTGTTTGTGCAGCCTAGACAATGGCCCAGGAGTTCTTTGCAAGGGGTTGTACTGAGCTTTGCTTAAATTTGGGGCGTGCATAGTTTTGCAATGGTGTATGTTGGAAAGAGAGAGAACCTGGATTGATTGTTTGGATTCCTGCCTGCAGAATCATGTAGTGCTCTGACACGAAGTGATGGCTGGCCTTTCAGGGATCACAAGTGGTTGGCTATGTGATTAAATTCAGGCTTTCATGGGAACTGCGGGTTTACCGTGGCAATCGTTTCTTACTGCAGCACACGCCTTGTTACACAAAATACATCTGCCCCTCCTACATACAGCAATTCTATTTTCTGCTTTCTTTCATACAGCAAAACAAATCAGCAACAACATTATAGATGCAATTAGCTTTCAGGAACATTACAGCAAAGCTGGAAGAGAAAAACCAACCTCTGAGTGTACTTCTTTGCTGGGTAATGATTAGCTTCCTTAATAGAAAGTCTGATTTACTAAGAGAAGGACCAGTTCTGCCTTCAGATCTGCTCTCTTCCCTCTCTCTCAGTCATGGGAGTCTTGTGATGATAAAAGCTATTAAAAAAGCCCCATGTGACAGGATTAATCCCACAGCAATCCTCCATCCTTCAAAAAGTGCAACTCTTCAGATCTGTATCGCCTCAGCTGTGGCACCCGAAGAGGGAATGGTGCAGCCCAGTTGCAGGGGGATGGAGGGGAGGGACCCCCCACCCCCAGGCAGTGCCACGGGCAGGGTGCGACACCCCTGCCAGCAACACAGCCCAACCTCTGGCACACGGTGCTGAACATGACAAAGATGTCTCACATCCACTAAATAACAGCATTGCTTAATAATGGAGTTGCTTAATAACAGAAGTGTAGACAAAGTTTGGCGACTCCAGGGAGTGAATGTAAGAGTTTAGTATTTTAAGAGTGTTGTATTTTCAGAGTTTTGGGGGCTAAAACGCAAGAGCATCTGCAATATTCTCAAAAAACTTTGATCCCTGATGGCTGCACCAAGGACAACATGACTAGAACTAAATGCCCATCAATACTGTTTTAGTGTAAATACCCATCCAGCCAGTCTGTGCAAAACACAAGGCAGAGCCTGTGAAGCAGAGCATGCTCCTGCTGTGCCCAGGGGAGAGCACGGTCCGTGTTTTCTGAAAGCAATTAAGTGGAGATGGAAACAAAACCCTGAGCACGTGAATCTGTTTCCCTCCCAGTTAGCCACTTCGTAGCAAAAGCCTGAACAAAGCCTTGCAGCCAGGCTGTTTTCTGCCCTGGCTGGTGGCAGAAGGGCACAGGGAAGTGAGCTCTGGTGGGAGTGCTGCTCCACAGGTGAACACAGATGGAGTGGTGCTTAACCTGCAATGCTTCAGTGGAGCTTGTCCTGTGCGTCTGTGACAGCACTGGCAGGCTTGTTTGGGGAGAAGGGTTACCAAGGAATTCCTTTGGTTTTGTCACACCTGTGGAGCTACATGGGGCACTGGGAGTTGTTACTGCTGCAGGTCCCACTTGTGTCAGCCTCAAGCACTGCCTCCTTTCCCTGAGCAGAGAGTGGTGCTCAGTCACACCTGGGGCTCTGGGCCCAGTTCCCTCCCACTTCCCAGCAGCTGGTGATGGGCAGTTTTCAAGCCACTGCCAAGTAGGGTGGAGGCACTGAGTTGGCTTGGGAGCATCCTGGAGAGCTCAGCTGCTGTGAGGTAAGGAGTTGAGCCCAAAACATGCTGAAGCTGGAGGAGTTTGCTGCAGTCCTGCAGCCTGTCAGGAATGGGAGGCAGTGGGGGCAGAAAGGGTCCTGGCATCTGTGCTGCAGCTGCACTGTAAGTAAGCAGAGGCCTGAATCTTTGCTGAACAAGAGGGAAGTATGTAGGGAAGTAAAGATGATGAAGAGGCTGAAATATTTTTAATACTCCTGAATCCTCAATTTTCAAATGTAGTGCAGCTTCTGCAGCAAAAGCCAGGCTTGAAGGAGTCAGCAAAGCTGCTGGAAACGTGGGCATCTCTCCAGCTGCTAGCAGTTGCTTGAGCTTGTGGGAGAAGGACTAAGCCAAGGAACAGGCACGCTCTCAGGGGCTGCCACAGTAGGAGGTGGCTGAGTTGTGAATATTGTTGTAGGAGTGTGCTGGTTTAATGGTTTGTGTGGCCCAGTTTGAATACATCTGTGTACTTTAACCTGGTGATATACCTTCCACAGAGCCCACCGAGTCCGGGGATGCCAGGGAGAAGGAATGAGGCAGCTGTATCCTAAAGCTCTTACAGGGTATTAAATGAGCAGTGGGTATCTGTATGGTTAATCCAGTGCTGCTGCTGGTGTTGGTAACTTACTGGGCTGCCCGTTTCTTTCACTATAACCTGCAGTTGCCTGTATTGTCTCTTTCCTTGTTATAAATAGCTTATAAAGCCTAAATAACCTTTGAGGAAAATAAGAGCAGGAAACAGGAGTTTTGGAAAGGAGAATGTAGAGAAAAAACCCACCTCAAAATAATTGAGTCACTTAATTTGCAGTATTCAGACAAAATGTTTGGAGGTAATGAGCTGCAAACTTGTGTGTTTTATTTATCCTTCAAGTGTCACTTACATGCTATAAGATTGATTAGAAAAGCGAACCACAGAACTCCAGGTTTCAAAATAGCTCTAAAAGCAGGCAGGAGAAAAGCCCACTAAAAGCCCTTCTTCTCCCACAGTGATTTAGCGTGGGGCAGGCGGGGAGCTAGCTCTGAGCGTGCCTATTGCTCTTGGACAGCTACGGGATCGCTGCAGAAGAAACATTAAGTGTTTCCAGTAACTTTTAAGCCAAGAAATCCAATAGACCAGATGGAATACATCAGCTTTCAGGGAGGGCCAATTTAAACACGTGTAAGCACCAGGGGCCTGGTGCTCAGACTTTTAACACTTTTAAATTGTTTCTATGAACATAAAAGGGTTGTTCATTTCTGTAGTGGAACAGGAGATTACAGACTGATAATTATCTGATGCTGGGGGAATGTGCTGGTATCCAAAAGTCTGAAAGCTAGGAGTTGGGCATGCTGGCAGCAGCAGCCAACAGCACTGTACAGAGGGAACACGGCTGAACGGAAAAAAGAGGATGACTGATTTTCCTTTCAGTGTGCCATGCGAGCAGCAGCCGTGCCGCAAGCAAGCGCCGCCTGGGAACCCAGCGACTGCAGATCCTAATGGCAGGCTTATTTCAGCAGCTGCCTTCTATTCGGCGTTTACTTCACTAGTAAAGTATTGTTGCTCCGTACTGGAGTGTCCCTTTCAGTACCTGGCAGGGGCAGTGGTAGGCTGGGGAGCCACTTCTGTACAGAGAAGAGTAGTAACGCAGAATGAGTGGTTAAACTGCTGTCCTCATCTTGGTGATGCCTCCACAGATGATACCCGGGGGAGAGGAGCTCAGCTGCGGTTTCCATCAGCTCTTCTTGGAGCTGCCAAGAAAGGGGCTGGCTGAGCTTTTCTGCTGCTACCCCTAGTAGCTGGCTGGGAATTGAACTACATGGCTGTATGTTCTTCTTCTGTGTCTAAAAGCAGTAGCTGGCAAGCAGTAGCTGGACAACAGCACTGTCCTGTGCCTGAAACTGGCCTGCGATGTGGAAACCTTTGCATGAGCTCCCTTGAGTATGTGGCAGAGCTGACACGGTGCTGTCAAAACGGCACATTACACTCCAGTCATATCCTGAAAACTCATATCCAGCTTGTGAGAGAGGAAACCACTCCCGGACAAAAAGGCTCAGTGAGGAACATCCTCACGCGCTGCGTCAGAAACCAGGCAGCAACCGCTGTGCTGGCGACCCAGCCCGTGTGCCTCGCCTGCCAAGGATGAGCTTGGCACACGCAGCAGCACAGTCACCTCTCTTAATTGTTTTTTAATCTGACCACATGTATCAGAACCACAACCTAAACCAGGCAGCAGCACAGGGAATGGTTATCTTTGAAGAGTGACTTTCAAATGTGCGGTTTAAACTTTGCCCCTCCTGTTTTGCAGCCCTCAGGGGAGCCCTGCCAAGGCAGCAAACACATCTGGTTAACTTTTGGCAGTTGGTGGTGAGCACAAACAATGCAGAGCTTGCTTACACAGCACCCCAAGGCACACACACATGGAGTACAAACTGGGCTTTGCTCCTATCTGTAGGCTCTCAGGTGTTTCAGGAATGAGTAATTCTGCCAGGAGTGACAGTAAAATATGGTGGTGTTTGGGCTTTTTAAGCTTTGGTATATGACTAAGAGAGGTTTTGGTATACTGAGCACTGTATTTTATTGTCCATGTCAGGTCACCATGTTGGTAGCAAGTGCAGGATACATAGGAAAGGCTGAACATCCCTACCCCAGAAATGCTGGTTTAATGCTGGTTGACACTGCAAGGGAAAGTGCCTGCACACTGACAGCAAAGGCTTGACAAGGGATGTATTTGCAATAGATGGAGCCATAACAGACTGGGAATTGCCAGGGCTGATCTCTAGGGAATGCAGGAGGGTTGGTTACAACCTGTTGTAATCAGTTACTACCTATTGATCCTGCTCCTGTGTTTTGGGGCAGATGTTTATGACTACCTTAGTGGGTTTTTTCTTTCAATGCTAGCTTTGGTCTAAAAAGGGCTTTTAGAGTGGAGAAGCATGCTGGCATATCCCAAATGCTACAGCAGGGTCTTGGGTGAACAGGTATCTCTCAAACCCCAGCAGATAGGCAATGGTAGGCATCTTGAATTGATTAGAGCTTTTTGGCCTTCAAACTGTCAGTAATTTTTTGTTTTGTTTTGTTTTGTTTTAAATAGCACATCCTGGGCAGGAACTGTTGAAGAGTTTAACTTCAGTCTCTGAAACATTTTGTATTTAATCTCCTTTGTTTTCTCCACACTTACCAGGTTATTTTGCACCTTCCTTTAAAAGACAATGCATTTAAAAATAAGGTGTCATGGTGATATGGAGCAAAACCAGCTAATTACATGAATAATAATTATCTCTATAGGAAAATTATGCTTGTTTTAATGTCTGGCCATGTAATTTTCACAACAGGACAGTAACGAGTTCTTTGATATGTGCTAAGGAACTCTTTCTTGCTTGGATGGGACAGAGTCTCTGGGGGAGCATCAGGCATATCATGAATGATAAATCAATTATCTTGTTAAGGAAAAAGCCTGGGTATCTTCTTTAAAAGGACTCGACCACCATATTCTTCTACACAAAAGTAACACTTCTCCAGAAAAGAAAGAATTTTCTTGCTGAAGTATTATCTGCCACTGAGACTCTGATAAGCCATGAGACATCTTTCATCATCTTGTGGCTATCCTGTCTTTATACAGTTGCAATTATTGTAGCAACTTCTCTTTGTAGATGATCTGTAGAACTTGATTGCACTGCTACTTTGTCATGTTTCCAAACTGGTAGATTTTGTTTGGAGCAAAAACTTGAAGGGTAAACAAAGAAATTGCCAGCACTGAATGACAGAAAATCCAGCCTGTGTTTTCTGAGCATGGGGGATACACGTACACATCCTGGAAGCCAGCAGCTAGAATCATGTTTCTTAAAGCTGCTGAGGCTTTCTGTTTTCAGTATGTGCAATCTTGCTTGCTCCAGGAATGTAGTAACAACTAAGTCTCTCCTCTTGCCTCTTTAAAGCAAACAAAAAGCCCCAAAGCCATACATAGACAGAAAACAGAGCCAGGCAGACAGTATACAACTGTATGGCAAGTTATACGTTACAGCTATATGTTGGTATTCACTTGCAGTGGCCCAGAAGCAGCTCTCCTGGTTCCACCTCTGGCTATGTTTTCCAGCTACAGATGGGGGATTTGGTGCCTGGGAGCAGCCATACCCTTTTCCTGATGGTTGGACACCCTTCTGGGGTAGTCTAGTCCAATTTCATGAATGGCTTGTGTTCTTGTCCAGGATGTATTCTGCCATACCCTCCTCTGGAAGGGTGAGGGGGGGAGAAGGGCTGTGGGGGCATTTGTGCTTGTCAGGGCTTAGTGCTTGGTAATTACCACAGTCAGCAGTCCTGGTTATCGGGAGGTGCAGATTTCCCTGTGCTTCTGTAGCTCAAATGCTTTCTATTCCTTCCACAGGAGTCTCTTTAGCATGCAGGAGCCAGTTGTTCCCAGTAGGAACATCATAATATGCCATTAGTGAAGCAAGGCCTGGCGATATCAACCCTAAATATTAAACAAGGCCTCCACGCCATGTGTGTGCTTCACACAGATAAAGTGTGGCTGAGGAACAGGTTATTGGGTACTGGTTCACTGATTTCTTCTTCCCCCCCCCCTGTTTCTCATCCCTTGAGGAAGAAAATTCTGTGGGTTTATTTTTGTGCCTTGAAGCTGCTTGTTGTTGCAGTACACTGCTGTTTCTCCGGAGATATAATGTCCTTGCCTTTTACATAGAGTAATTCTATTTTTGACTCTAATATATTAAGAATGGCATGAAAAATAACCATGTCTATGCTCTAGGGATGTACAAAATTCCATGAGAAAGCAAGCAGTCGGCACCCCAAGGGTAGCTGGTCCAAAGATGCTGAGAAACTCCTAAGATGGCATTTCTCTGTAGCTGAACGTAAGGCTGAAAGAAAATGGGAGGGAAAAAGTACTTCTGCTAAACCAGGTCAAGGTGAAGGAGCTTGCAAAACACCCACAGTAAGCTGCAGCTGCAGGAAGTGTGAGGCTGCTGCTGCCCAGAGAGCTCCCCAGCTGCACTAGGCTGAGCTCTGCCACATCCAGAGGGAGAGGAGGGGGCTTGGCAGCTCTGGCACTGCATCCCTGTAGAACACCACCAGCATTCCTGCAGAGCATATGGTTTTCTTCACCACCCTCTGGCATGCTGTTCAGATACACCCAAAATAGCCCACCTTGTCCCACACAGGGGGAGTGATTGGAAGTAAAACTGCAGTTTGCTCTTGCGTGGTTTTGTCTTGTTTTTTAGAAGTAAAGACCCCACTGACAATGCTAATACCAATACTAATCCCTCTTTACTAAAGTGCTCTGAGGACACCGACACAGTGGCGTTGGACCAGATGATCTCTGGAGGCCCCTTGCAACCCCTGACGTTCTGTGATTCTGTAGCTTTCTGTGAAGATCAGGAGGGGCAGGAGGAACACTGGCAGCGTGTGTGTGTGTATGAGAAGAGGCCAAGGGAGGTGGAGGGGAAAGGTAGGATGTTTAAGCTTGGAATTGATTTTGGTTAATGGCATCAGCCTATCTTGCAAATGAGGGAGATATTTATTTATTTATTTATGGATGCCATGAGCTGTTGTTTCACTACATTGGTATTTGCTTGCTTTGCCAGTTTTGAATTAACAAGGTGATGGATAGGAGGGAAATCAAACAATGGCAGAGATCAGGTACATCTGGAAAAACATACTCTGGGTCCCCAAATAAAACACAGAGGAGCTGTTGATTTTCCCAGTTGACACCAGTGATGCTTCCAAACTGTGTTTAAACTGGAGAAGAAAATCTAATGAGGGGAAGATGAGGTTGATAGCGTCAAGAAGTGTCTGACAGAAGTTAACTCTCCCAAGTCCAGAGCAGACTAGACTGATCACAACATCTTAAAACTATTCAGAAAAAAAAAGTTTAATTACCCTTATTTATAGGCTATTGTCCCATTTTTATTCTTTGCTTGCTATGTTCTTTGAGGGAGTCAATTAATTAAAGTATTGATTTGGTTAGTGCTTACAATTTGTTTGTGAGTCACAGGGCTGTGGATCATGAGGACTTGTTTGGACAAACTGCTGTTTGCCTGTCAACAAGCAGGGACAGTTCTGGCTGTGGCACACCTGGGACAGTAGGACCGTGATGTGACTATCACGAAGGAAAACGAAGGATGGTAGACCTGCTGCAATATGTGGCTAGACAGGGGTGTAAGGGAGTTTAAAGTGCAGCTTATCCTGTGGCTGTTTAATGTCCTTAAAACAAACCAACCCCACAACCAACTATACACCTCACACACACCCCCAACAACAAAACAAAACCCAACCACCAACCCTCAAACTAAAATGCTCGATGAAGGGACTCCGCAGGTGCGTAAGGCAGTTACTAAAGAAATACTCTTCTGAACCATCACCTTGAGTCATGCCTAGTTACAGTATTTTGCATATCCCAGCATCATTACTTACAAGCTATGTGGGTGTTGCCTATGTCTGTGTTGTTACAAGTTTTCATTGCCTACACGAACGCAAAAGCCTAGATTTGTAAAAGCACCTAATGTGTTGCTGAGTGCAGGCCAAACCTTCAATTCCTCCTGAATATTCTCAGAGTAGGGGGAAAAAGGAGGACAAAACCTGGAAGAGTTATTGCAACTTATGATGTCTTTTTGGGTCAAGAAAATACTGGCAGTGGGTTCACCGCTTGCCGCGCTAGGGACGCTCCCGGCTGCAGAGCATCCCTTGCTCCCTGCCCAGCGCCCTCCTGCCCCGTGTGCGGTGCCTTGGCGCGGAGCTGGGCCCTGCGTTCTGCTTTGTGCCCCGCTGCAGGGCAGAGACAGCATCAACTTTTCTCACCCAGGTTTTAAACTATTACGCTTTGCTTACCATAATAGGTTACAGAATACAGGTCCAGGCTCATGGCATTGCCATTTGAAGCAGAGTTTTGTTTCGCCCAGCTCTAATGAGGCGATGCTTTGTGCTGCAGCTTTACAAGAGGGGCAGGATACCAAATGGGAATGCTGCTTGTGCAAGTCCATAAAAGACCTGCAGGCATCCTCCCTTTCTGTGTAGGAGCTGCTGATAATATCAGTGTCTGAGTTGTGCCTGCTCTGGTTTCTTTTAGCTCAATTGAAGTATTTTTCTTCCTCCCACTAAAAGTTTAACAATTTATTTAGAAACTTCTACCAGAGAATCCCACTGGGGCCTTGCTGAAACAAAAGCTGCTTGCTCTTTGATTACAACCATCAGAATTGATACTCTAGGATCTATCTTCAAAGATTTAGGTCAATGGTATAGTTATACATGAACCAATGGTATTACAAGCTTAAAGAAAAGTATATATATATATATATAATATTTGTCATCCACTTATCCTGGTTGACAAGCAAACAAGTGTGTTCTTTGTAGTTTAGGGTTTTTTTCCCTTCTTCAACAGAGAAGAGATTTAAGCACATGCTATGCTGAAGGAGCTGCCCACACACAGACACTGGCTCTCTGTGTATCTTCACAAGAAAAATCTAAGCTGAACGTGTCGATACTGTTGATCTGTGGTGAAATCAATGTCTTGTTTTCAGCCCGAAAGTGCTAGAAAAGTATTTAACAACAGCAAAGCTGAAAATGAAAAGGCAAAGGGACAGGAGAGCTTAAAGAGAATCTGCTTATGCCTCTCTACTGTTCCTAAAAGAGGACAACAGTACTGGAAGAGTCTCCATGTGCTTATTGTTTTAAACAATGCTCTACTGTTTGCCTGGTTATTTAATAGGGGGGGAAAAGAGATTTTTATGGTTGCAGACTATTAGGCTGTGTGGAATCCTTGACTTTTTCTTTTTGTGGCTTTTTTAATTTTCTTTTCCCCCTGCCTCTGGAGAAGGATTAGCTGCTGGGGAGATGGCCAACCCAGATTCCAAAACTCCTGACCAAAGGAAAAAAATAATGCTGGTCAATGCAGCTGGGATTCTTCGTATTCTCTGTCTGAGTTTTTGTGCATCTGATACGGGATTTATTGGTAGGAAGAAAGCACATGTTGCCTCAGATGTGATCTGTAACCCTGTTTTCCTTTAAGATGAAGCCTGATTTTGACTTTAATATATTCTCTGGGTGATCTTCTTTGCACTGCTCATCTTCAGTGTCAGGTCAAGCATCCGGTCAAGATAAACAAAACACTAAAACAGGAATAAGTGATGCCTTCCATCCCTATGAAAAAAGACACAGACTAGTACATCTCTATCCCACATGAACTGGACCACCTGCTGCATTCTCCATAGCTGTTCTCTGAAGTGCTGTCACAAAGGCTGTCCAGTGCTTATCCAGCGGGTTTTTTTTAGTAAAAGGGAGTAATTTTTAAACCATGAAAAGCCTGTATATCCTAATGAAAAGATAAGCTGAGCCGTACAGTAAGAGCAAAAGATTAATTTCTGTGGAAGGATACAAAACTCAGTAAGGTGGATTTGTTGTTCCTCCTTGGTTCAAGATCTGCAGGAATAATCTGCCAAAAATTACAGTGTCTTGTCATGTTACAGTAATGAAAGAAAAAGTCCTGAGGTTGTGCTGGAAAAAAGGAGGAGAAACTAGGCTACAAATGATGGTTTCCTTGTTCTGGGTCTAAACGAAAGCGCTAAGCAGGGATGGAACTGACCCAAGCAGCATAAATGCTATCTCACAGTCAAAGCTCCTCTGGAGGATACATGCTAACGAAGAGAATCTGGTTTTCTACAGAAACCTCTTGTTTATTGTGTGTATACATACTGCCAAACATACCGTGCCAGGAGAATTATCCTGATAACAAGGATGGTGTCTCTGTTATCAGGGAGTCTCTAATAACAGTTTAGCAGCTTTAGCTGTAGCCATCTATGGCTGTGGTAAGTGCCATGCTCTATTTCAGCTCTATTTCAGGAAAGCAGAAATGGAAAAGATGCTTGAAAGGGTCAAGACAGTTCGTAGGAGGCCTATTTCATTATTCTAAGGCATGTGAGTAACAGCAATGTGGTTTTGGTTTTGTTTTGGTTTTTAGTATGTCTATGTACGTATCCCCATTGCATGACATTGCAGCTATATGGAGTCAGGACTGAACTTTCAGAGGAAAGATCAAGACATCAGTGCCTTTATGTTACCTAAAGAAAACCCCAAAAGGACAAGCCTCAACGATAGACACATGTAAGCAAAACAGGCCATCCCTCCTGAGGCTTCAGCTCTGTGAAATCTCGTGAGATTGTATGTACTGAATTTACTTGTGCTGATATCTAGATGTGTGCTGAAAGCATCACCTGAATATCCAGGGGGATGCAGAAATGTTACCCCTGAACACAGCAGCCATGACAGTGTCTAGAGAGGCTCCACATGAACTGAATCGAGCCCGGCCTCGTGTTTAGAGCAAGAAATGTAACACAGCCCACGTGTTCTTACAGTGAAACTGCCACCTTTATATCTGGTTAATGGTAATAGAATAAGATACAGTTCCAGTTCTGCTAAGAGATAAAGACTGTGCCTAGAAACAAAACTTCATCCCACCAAAACAACAAAATTGGGTCAATTTTGCCATTTCTTAACCTTGAGCGTGGATTTTTAGAGTGTCTGTGATACATACTGAAGAAACAGAGCCACCAGCATGCTGCTTGTCCTGCTGGAAATGTTCTTCACATAGGCAGCTTCTCGTGGCTGATGAAGAAAGTTTCCAAAGGTGAGTTTAGATCCATCTGATCTCTCCTGGATTTGGCACGGTATTCAAAGAGTGAGCAGCCTGCAGAGTTTCCTCAGATAGTCTTGCAGTTGCCTGAGGGGAAATACTGCTTAGTGTCCCCTTACTGCTGTTCAGGATTTGGTAAATCCTTCTTTCCTAGAGACCTAATCTTGCCTTTCTTAGTCCTGCTTTAAGGTTCTGCTGCTTTCAGTGCTCCTTCTGCCTGAAGAAGTGTGACAAACCCTCCTACTTCTTGCGCAGCTCCCACCAGTCCCATAGGAACAAACTGGATTCTGCCCAATCTCATGTTTTCCATGCAACATTTTCTACAATGATGACACAGAGATTATTTTTCCAAAGATGCTTCCCTCCCTTCCATGATGTGCTCAGGTTTGACTCCACCCATTTCTCATTCAAGCCTCACTCAATATCCAGCAGCTGTTCTTTCCTAATTCTTTTAGAGGGAACTTGCTACTTAAGTGGGATGTAGTCCAGCCAACTATGTTTTTGAGATTCCCTGCATCACCTTTCTCAGACTGTCCAGAATATCTGGTGTTAGGATTGTAGTTTCCCACAGCTTCCAGAGGATAGCCGTGCATTGTGTGGTGGCTGCTGCCTGACTTCATGTCCTGAATTCAAAATGTCTTTCTCTCACTCCAGCTCTTGTCCTTCAGCCTGAGGACTGGATCAGTAAATGCAGAGGACTATTTTCTGATTTCTTTTGGTTATGTTTACTTTTCACTATGACAACTTCTCAAACAGAGAAAAAGCTGAGATCTTACTTGTGTCTGTTCTTGCATCGTTCCTCTTTTTTCTTTATTTTTTTGTAAAATGATTATGCAATTCATCTGGAATATGTGTCAGTGGACAGATTTAGGAGTGACTTTTAATGGCATTATCTTTGCTTTAGCTTCAGAAATGAAGAGACAAAAGGCATAGGTCACCCAAGCAGTAAATGAAAAAAACTGCTGCAGAGATAGGGATGGGGAAACAAGTGTAGGAGATGATTAAAAACCTCCGAAGTTTTGAAATATTACAGGTTAATTCTACCAAGCTCTCATGATTTATAGATCTCTGGAACTCTTAGTTCTGTGTTATTTCTTTGCTGTCATTCTTATCACATATGCTAGTTAATGTGTTTGGTTAAATATGGGCAACTATAATCACATGCTGTTCTTCAAGTTATGCTTGTGTAACCTTTTCCCCTTTCTTTCTTGTACAAGAAAAAGGGACTTTCCTCTTCAAATAAAAACCCATGCCAAGAAAAGTTTTGATCTCTGACAATGTCTAACGTGGTCTAAATGATACCACTATATTTCTATGCAATTTTGATTTTATTTATCTTTTCCAATTGTTTTTAGGTATTCATTTGGCATTGAAAATCTGTGAGACATCTCTGCTTGGGTGAGGAAAGATTAGATGGAGAGTGTTGAATGCTGCACAGTGCATTAGCTGCTCTGTGTTGTTTAACAGACACGTTGTACTGTGTTAATAGCAGGATCTCTTGTTTTGTTCATCCCCTTCGCCAAAACACCTGGCTTATTTTCTTTAGTGGCAAAGGTGCAAGCTAAATGGACTCTTTCTTCATCCCTCATTTCTACAAAATGATGCTTTCAGGTATCTTGTTTCACAGCAATCCTTCAGAACACACACACTCTGCTCTCTTCCCTGCTCCGGAACAGGTTTATCTGTGTGCTACTCAATGCTAGCAGCAGTGATGTGGAGGTGGAAACTTCATCAAACACAGGATTACAATTACGACACTGTGGCTTCAACTCCCCTTGCTGTAGGACTGAGTTGTACTACCACTCTAGGGGCCAAGAACAATTAATGTGCCCAGGGACTGCTTTGGGTAATACCTGTTTAGCAGGTAAGTAGAGGGTAGTGTGAGGTTTCTGAGTAAGGTATCATTCATAAGGGCCTCCTTATGTCCTTTAAGCACTGCTTTCTTGGTTTCCTCACAATCAAACACAAAGCCTGCACAAAATCTAATGAACGGGCATCCTCTGTGCTTTCCTGCCTCTGGAGCACTGACACAGCAATGGAGCCATTTGTTTGGCTGGTAAGTGATCCCTGCAGAAACGTTAGCATGGGAAACACACTCCTAGGCACAGCTCTCAGGTTAGTCCAGAGGTAAAGCACCGAATTCAGAAGGGTCATTGCTTCCCTTTCTCAACTACGTTGTTCTTTCCCACGCAACATGGAGTGTGGTATTTTCCAGCAAAAGTATTTTGTAATTACAGCAATTCCCAAAGTGTTGTTTAGTTCTAACTGCTGCCATTTACTGTGGTTTTGGGCTGGCAGCTTAACATGGTCACTGGTGGCTTCATGTTTCAGACTTTAGCTTCAGGAACGGGGAGGGGTTAGCTAAATATTGTAGTAACAGACACGTTTATGTGAAACCTTTAACAGACTCGGTGGCAGAAGCTTCCTCTGACTCCTTGCAGAATTTGCAGCATTATGGTGCAGCACAGTTAATTCATGAGCTCCAGTGAGTAAGGCTGTTTGGTTTGCTTTCCCTAACTGAGATGTACAGAAATGCACTGAATGATCTAAGTGGTAAGTACGTGGGGCAAGGTTAAGCTTTTGAAGCCCTAACTAACGGCGAGAGGTTAGTTACACCAGCAAAGCCACCTCCATGTAAAAATACAACCCCCTTACCCTTTGAACAGGTACAATGAGGAGCCTATTCTACTCGGTTCGTCCTGACTAACCCACTGAAGTGGGAAGAAAATGAATGAAAAGCCGTTTCTTTGCCTGCTGCCAGAGAACAGCTCTCGAAACAGCGCTTTTCAGTGGTACCCTGATTAGAATGGCTGGCGGCTCGGGGGACTCCCAGTTGCCAGCCTTGGCACCTCGCTGGTTTTCAGCACTATTTGTTACTTTTTTTAAACCCAAAGCGAGTTGAAATTAATCAAAACACGCTTCCTTAACAGCCAGTGATTTCACAGCCAAGCCCTGCTTCGACTTACTCATGTAAATAGCTTTATCGGTTTATAGGGTATGTTGGGAATAAACTGAACAGAGCTTCATGGGAAACCACATTGGAAAAAAATCTTGATTTTTTTTATTTTCCTTCCTCTCATATTTTCCAAATGTGCCCTAAATTTTTGCCTCTGCTACAGTAACCTTGTTCATGCAATCTAATGTTTAATAGCCATATCAAGTAATATCCTAAGGATGAGTCGGGGCCTGGCTGAAATTTGCCCTGAAGTCATAGCAAAACATAACCCCCGAATCAAGAAGAAATTCTGCTCTTTCCTATGCCTCCTGTCCCAAGGTACAGATCCAGCTTCTGAAACTATTCGCTCTCTCTAAAATAAGAAGCTCAGTCCTCTGGTGTGCGCTGGTATAGCTCCACCAGAGCAGTTCCCTACCAAGGGAGGGAGCGCTCCCCTCATCAGATTTATTTTTAATTGGTTGAGTGAAGAACAATAATCACTCTGGACCTAAAGAGACTTAAGGCTGGACAAATATTATGGCTGTATCTACCTATGCAACTGAGAACAGGGAAATTAATGAATTATGGGCTATCCCTAGCATTAATATAACCTGGAAATGATCCTTTTAAGCTATTTTGATGGAAAACATTAACATTTTTGATAAAATAGTGTATGATTTCCTATCAGTCTCCCAGCTTGTCAGACAGCCCTTTCTTCCTGTGGCTGCCATTTGCAGCTTCACTGCACAGGTTTTGGCTGAAAAAGAGAGCTGTTCCTCTGGTGTGGGAGGGAATCCAGCTCTGCTCCCCTTCAAGCTCACAGAGCTGACACTGACCTTGCTCTTGTAGACTCAGTGTCCTTTTGGAAAAATAAGCAAACAAAACAAAAACACCCCACCCATGTGTGTCTGTGTATGTATAAATATGCATACACACATATGTATACATAAGTATGTATATTTTTACATTTTCTCACAAATTTTTCATTGTTAATGACAACAGAGCACCTCTAGATTTTGCTGATCTTTCAGCAGTGTAAAGATTGCCTTCTAATCAGGTCTAATCTCACATATGCATATGTAGATTTCCCTAATGATAATGTAATTTCATCTCTGTGACACCACAGGACTGACAATAAAAATTGTTTCAGCGTTTAATACCTCCTGTCCAAAGCCTTTGTCATTTCATAGGATAACAAATGCATTTATTGGGGTCCCCTACTTCTAAAACATATAATGGAAAAATTATCATGGTTATAAAATATTCTCACAAGCTCTGCAGGATTAAATCACATACTTTGAGAGAACTCTTGCTTATTAAGAGATTATTTATGAGTTGAATTATATCACTTCTAAATATATAAAGAGTTGGGATGGCTTCCAACAATAACTAAAGAAGCCAGGGGAGTGATGCTTTCCAATTAAATCAGGCTTTTTCAGTGGCCTGTGTTCTTTCCTCTGTTTTTCCATGATTCAAGTAGGTAATGTATTAACCTTGTACAACTGAAGTCTCGCACGTCTCCTCTTTGGTATCCTTTCATTTGGTGGTGATCAGTAGGAGTCTCTCTGTAGGTACTCGCTACATGAAAGGTTTCTTTCTTGTCCATATAACTGCTGCTGGTGATGCTCAAGTTCTTGCTTTTATTTAGGACCAGTTGTTATACAGAGCTTCAAAGCTTGTAGCTTCTGATGGCTCATTTAGGTTTTTATTGTCTGTTCTTTGATAATGACTGTGCTAAAAAATCTGCAGAAAACATTGACTTCCATGGTGGTGTTTATGGGGTTTGTGTTGTGCAAGGAGGTAGATGTAAATCTGTGACCTAACTTATTAGCAAGGGCATAAAGAGAGTTTAATGAAAGTTCCAAAGAAGAAAATGCACTAAACCATGAAGCATTCCCTTTCCTACTTGTGGTGCATGAAGCTCAGTTGTGTACACAGGGGCAACACTGTTCATATGCTATTCAGGGGTATGCAACACCATTCACCTGCTATATAGCACTTGTACTATCTTTCAATAGAGTAAAAAATTTTCACAGCTCTCCCCAGAGGTTAGTTTCCTTGGTAAACCATACAGAAAGTACAGCCTGGCACTCAGCCTAGATAAGTAAGACCTGGGTGGACATACACAGACTAGAGCAACCCTTGGATTTTTCCAAGACATCAGTGAAAAATGTAACTAAGAAAACCTAGTCAATTGTCTAGAATTTTATATTTACTATCTAAGCATGCTCAACCAAAGAAAATTGAGTAATCTTCAACAGGAAAGAAAATACTGCAAAATCCCTGCAGTAGGCTGTGGAGGGAGTGTTTATTCCATGGCAGATCAGCCTTTCCATAGTGGACCATAGTCATTGTTGCTGCAGAGTTCCCTTTGCTCTATGTGAAAGGGGTATGTCTGCTTCACAGCAGATAGCACCCGCCTTTGCTGCTGGGGTTGGGAGTTTGCCACTCAATGAACTAATCAGAATTCATTATATTTTCCAGCACTTTGGAGTAGATAGCAAGCTCATTTGGGTATCTGGCATATTTATTTCCCTCTGTTACCAGTTCATCTTGTTACTGATGATCGATTACAAGTTTTAAATAAAGGTTTCTCATCCATTAGTGCTGGAAAATGAAACCAGATTGTGTTACTTGGAAAAATGATTTAGAATGATGGAATTATTCTTGTACAAGACTGAAATAGCCCAACACAAGCATATTCCACAGTTGCCAGTTGAAACAGCAGCCTATTTTGTGCTATGCCTTTCACGGCTTCATTTCTAGGGTTGTTCTCTCAAAAGATCTACAGTTAGTGGGTCTGAACTGCTGCTTTCTGTCAAGTGGAAACCGAGGGGCTATTCCGTAGCCTTTTTCCTAAAGCTCCTTTTGAAAGCTGAAACACTGGAGCACAGAGCTCTGCCAGAGCGTGCCACTGGGAATGCAAGAATGCAGTCCCTGCCTAGCGTCTGTACGTCCTGCCAGCTCCTCCCTTTCTGCCACGACAATTCCTATGCTGTAACAGTGGCTATTGCCGCTCATGCCATCCGTAGGAGTTTTAGCCAGAGGATTCATGAAGCCAAATCCATTTGTCACGCATCCGCATCTCCACCAGCCTTTATCAGAACTTCCCTGAAACAATGTTCAACGGTGCTGGGGCTTGCAGGCGGGGCACAGCTCCACACAGGCTGCTTTCCTTCCTGAGGAGTGGAATTACCCTGTCATGCTGCTTCATGTGACCAGATCTTAGGGGGCTGACACTTACAGAATTATCTACTGTTTTCAGTAAAGGCTTCTTTAGGCAGGTTTCGGGACCTCAAGTTTTCTGGGCACAGGACTACTGTATAAATTGATGCTTTTAGGTCATTTCAACCATCTCTGTGTGGGAGACAATCCATTGGTAGCTCTTGCTGAGACTGACAGCGTTCAAGTAGTGGATGACATGCCTTGGGCAGGGGGAGGGCGGTTTCTGGCTGCGCAGAATACCTCTGTTTTCCCTTTACACTTTATATGGGCAACCAGAGCCTTGTGTGTTCCCCATGAATGCAGTTCTTACTCCAGAAGCCCTCAGGAGCAAGGCAGAAGAGCGGCAGCCTGTGAGGCAGTAGCCAAAGAGCGCTCACAAGACAGTGGATGAGTCTCTATTATAGTCGAGCTGCTCAAACCCACAGTTAGCTTTTTTCACCACTCCATCTCATCAAGGATAATTGAAAACCACTGATCTAGGCTCAGGTAGGGCTGTGGGTCCCTCAGGTAACACTCCTCACAATCAAACGAGGCATTAGATTTGACAATCAGCCTCAAAACTCACTGTCTCTTTGAATTATACCACACCTCACTACGTTTTCACAGTGACATTCAAAGGGCAATGGCACACTACAGTACACATTTATTACTTTCCACACATGCTCTTAAACAGATTTTTGTGGAACATCCACCATGCTTCTTAAGACTGCATTCTCACAAGTCAGCAAGCTTCTGGAAAACTCTTACCAACCACGATCAGCCATGGATAATCCTTTATGGTTAGCATTGAAGATTTTTCTCAATACTCTGTTATCTGGGGGTGATGGGACATGGAAAGAATCCCTGCAAAACTCTTCAAATTGCTTAGGGCCAGCACAAGCCCTTAGCAGTATCTGAACCTTGTACTGAGCTGTGTTGTGGGCTTCTCTTTCACCCGTGTGAAGTTTACAGTCAGAACTGGGATGGATTGAGGAATGAGTGGGAGAAGGCAAAGCCTTAGTGCCCTTACACCCCAGTGCCACACAATCCATTCATTTTGCTCTGTGCTTGTGGCTGTACAGTGTGTCTTCCTCCCCTAGGCCAGCGCTCCACCCAACCCTGATGGTAGGCTTTAACCTTCTGCTGCCCCTTGGACAACAGTTCATTATTCAGCTCATTTCCAAAATAGCACTTAGCTGCTCCACAGATGATCGTAGCCTCTCCTTTGGGGCGCAGCCAATGTGGCCTCTGTCAAGCTGTTTATTTACAATACGTCTTAAAAGCCCTCTGACATCCCAAGCAGTAGTGAAATGAAATAATCATTGATTTCTTACAAGATGCATCAGTCTTTATACCATTATAGAGAGGAAGGAAAATAGAGGCTTGAGAAATAATCGGAGTAATAACTTTTAAATCTCAGTTTGGAAATAGCAACACACACACACACAATTATACACATGTAGTTAACAAATAAGCATTATAAACATATTTCCTACATTTTTATAGTTTGAAAGCTCTCAAAGTATTCTGAACACAAATGCCCTTTAGGTTTGGGTGGCAGAGTATACCCTGATTAATAAACCATTGCTACGTAGCGTGGTGGCTCTTATAAATAGCCACTGAAATGAGAGCTGTCTGACAGAGCAGAGATCCACCTGGTACAATGCTAACGCTTAGCCCCAAGGTAGTCTGAGAGAGCCTGCTCAGGGAGAACTGGGAAGACCAATGCATTTGAATTGGAAAGATCTTTCTGTAGCATCCCTATTTGGAAAAGAAAAATGAAAAGACTTGGAAGCAGCTTGTTCTTCCCTTCTCCAAGCAGAATTCATGAAAACCCTCTCCACGTAAAACTGCACAGGAGGAAAAAAAAAGCTTTCACAGGAATCAGCTTCTGAGGTATTTAAAATTCCCAATCTCGGTTAAAAAGTACTATCACTGCTACCACAAATTTGCTAGAAAGATAATGACTGATCTGTCCTGAGCTTCAAATAGCAGGCACTTGTTCATTGTTCTTTCATAATGAAATACCAAATTTTCACTCATGTTTGGAAATCAAATGACAAAATCCTTTGACTACAGCTGCGTACAACAAAGGCACTAATGAGAAAATTCCCTGGCAAATGACAAAGCCAGGACTTATTTCTGTTCAAGACCATGATGTTTAAACCTATTCAGGTAAATGAGAAATGCAGAAGACAAAGAATAATATTTATGTAATCTAAACATTTTTATTCCCAAATAATTTGTAGCAGCTTCTGTTTATTTCCATATAAAAAGCATAATTTCAAATTTTCTGAAAAAAACCTCAGAAACATATTTACTTCCCACCTTCCCCTATGCTGTAGACCTCTTCCTGCTGTATATGCTACCCACGTCAGAGAACAATTCCTTTTCTGGGTTTTTCCCCTCCCCCCCAATTTATCCAATCACGTTATCTTTGTCTTTGTACCCATCAGATTTCACACTCAAGCTGAGAATTTTCATTAAGGTCTGCAAAAGGAGAGATTGTGGGACACAGCTAATCATGATTCCTTTATTCTACCCAAGTATGATAAAACATTCTGGAAATGCAAATTTTCCAAAGCTTTCTGCCATTGAACATTTTGATTTGGAAGAAATCCTCAGGTCTTTGGTTGTGTATTGGTTTGTACCTTTAAACTTTATCTCTTCCTTCTCGTGCTAGGAATCCCACTTCACACATAGGCTAATTAACGACAATTTAGAATGGAGTAGGAATGATTACTCTACTGTAATGCTGCTGTTTCTTAGCAACCGTGAAAGATACGGGGAAGGATGTGAAAGATCCAAATAACAACTTTTCCAGATTGAGAATTTCCACCTAGGCTAAGCTGGTAGTGGGACAGTAAATGAGTTTTACAATTTCATTTGCCTACCTCATGCAGTGTGATCTTCACAGTCCAAGTTGGTACTTAAGCAGTTAAGATCCACAGAGCTGATAATACCTCCTAGCTACTCCAAAAAACTTATCATTTCATTAGAAAAATATTTTCTTGCGCCCTTCCCACATAATGATTTATGTGTAGCACTATCTCCTCATTTGGTGGGAGTTTTACCCAAGTAAAACTGCAAGGTCAGCCTTCAGTGTTAAATGATAAACAGAATTTATTTTATTCAGAGCAGAATTGGTAATTATGTCTTTCCTCATAATGCTAATAAAGTATTTTGAGCATTTAAATTGCTTTACTGTGCTCTGAAGACACTTATTTCATATATTAACCAATTTTACACTGTGAGACAAACAATGCTGTCACTGATTTTCAAGAATATTAATAGCATTTCAAAAGCAGTCTGACAGCTGAAAGGCCAATTAAAAATCAAATTCCTTTAATACTTGAAGAATCTTTTTATGCCTTGCTGTGTAGTCCTACTCTGCAATGGCTGCTTGCATATGGCATTGTCAGTACTGCAGAGCTGGGTTTTATTCTGGAAGGGAGGGAAGGTTGCTCTCTGCAGTCCTGGTTACATTTGGCTCTTTGAGCACGGGAATGTCTGAAAGGGAAAAACTCCACAGCAGACTTCAAAGTACCAAAGTGGGGATAAAAATGAGTTAGCAGCTCAGAATAACATGAACCACTAAGTCAGATTTTAGTCTGTGTGCCTGAGACACAGAACGTGCAGTTGTGGGAGATGCACATGGTGACACTGCTTATTTGCATGGCCTCCGGAGCTCGAACGCCCCAGCTGGAGGGGAAGGAGGGCTCTGGAAGTATTGATAGTCTCAGGGATCACCTGAGGGTCACAACCCCTACCAGGAGGCTGAAGTCCCATGTCCGCACCTCTAGCATGTAAGATGCACTGCTGCCCATCATTGGAAATGCATCAGAGAAAAGCAGTGCCAGGCTGCATGGCAGCAACCTGCCAGCCTGTCTGCAGCAGGAAGAGAGCTCGAGGCGACAGTGCTTTGCTGCTGCCTCGCCCGAGGCACAAGGTGCTCCTCATCAGCACATCAGGGGCTCCTCCAGACACCTGTGCCTTGTGCTTCAAGCAGAGGAGAGGAGCGGGGAGGGCTGTGACCTACTGCAGGGGAGTCCAGAGGAGGAGAAAGAAGAAGAAGAAGAGGCAATTGTGAAAGGCTGTGACCTACTATAGGGGAGTATGGAGAAGGAGGTGGCAATTGTGGATGGCTGGGCCCTGGGAAGCGTGACTTGCAAGGTGGGTCTGTGGCTCCTTGGCTGCTGGTGTGTCTTCTGAGTTGGGAGGTTGTGGGGCTGTGACTTGTTGGAGTCTGTAAGAAGTTTTTGTGCTGGTGTTATGACATGCTTTGGGTGCTGTTGTGAGAGGTGTGCTGGGCTGGAAGGAGCCTTGGGCTGCCTTGGTGCCTGTTCTGAGCAGCCTGCTGGGGCCTGCTGCAAGTGAGTAGCTCTTTCATGGTGCTATGGAGTGTGTGTGTAGGGGTTTTGTGTTGCTTCCATGCTGCTGTGGCTGTAGGACCTGGTGGAACCGTGTTTTTCTTGGTGGTTGCTGTGGCATTGTACTTCATGAAACTGAGAATGGATCCAACTCCATGTGCAAGTTACTATTTTTAATTTTTTTTATTTTTTCTCTGAAAGAAGCCACTCCAAACATATAAAAACGTGATGCTGTAGTTCTGTAGTCATGAACTTACAGTGGTCTGCAAAGACCTGTATGAACCAAGGAGTCAAGCGTGCTGGCACTATGTGCAGTAATGCATCAACTTGTCTGCTGGATTACATATTTAAAGGTCTCCAGTTTACTCTATGACTTTAATATTAAGGCTAGTTTGGCAGCACCTGAATTCCTTTTTTATTAGGTTGTGTGGTTTTTGCTTGCTGTATAAAGCAGAGATTTTGGTTTATTAGTAGCCTGAAAAAAGAGAGGGAGCTATTGGGTTAACCAGTATAAGCACGTACATGCTCTATGCTCAAATGGTGCTCATGGAAATGGTCCCTGGGAATACTGTTCCAGTACTTAAACTGCTTTCTGTTGAGGTATTTTATTTTCATCTAAGAGGTAGATGAATGTTTAACTCCTTTAATATTCAAATGAATGTCATCAAGGCTTGATTAGTTTATTTCTGGCAGCAGAAGAGCTGAACATTATGCCAACTGCTTTCTGTAGCAGGCTCGTTCATGCATTGTATTTCAGTAAATTTGCTCTGATGTGTTTTCCTTGCATAGCCCACAGTGACTTTGTAGCACTACGAGGAAAAATAATTCTTTCCTGTCTCCCCTGTGTGATAAAACTTAAGAAAACCGTTCTGTTAGCACGTTCCCAACTTGCTGCTCCTGTAGGCTGGCTTCCAGGTGAAGGGAAGGCAAGACCATGCTTGGTGTGTAGCACTATGATGAAAGGAGTAAGGCTAACTGTAACTCATAGGTTCTAACATTCCTTTTTTTTTTTTTTTCTGGTTAAAAATCGGATTCCTGAGGTTGATGGTCTGTTTAGTCTGTCTTGGGTCACTTTAGGAACAGTTCTGCTTTTGTAAGACTCTTTCATTTTTTTTTTCTTTCCTTTTTGCTATATATGGCTCTGTTATGACAAGATGAAAATGAAAAACCCCTAGATGTTCACTGTATAAAATTACACTGTTGGGTTTGCCAGACAGTGTATCTGCTCCTCAGCAACTGCACTTGGTATTAATTTGCCTCCTGGCCTCGCTGTGCTTTTAAGCTGTAACACAACACGTCACTGCTCTGTGGGCTAAGAGTAGATGGTGTGTTTTCAATTGAGCAGAAATCCACCTTCCTCTTTTTCCAGGTATAGTTTACACCCGTGAAGTGCTTCCAGTGGGTATTAGATAAGTTGTATTTACAGCCAGCTATAGGAGACAGCTATATTTCAGTATTACTTAGGGGGAGGATATTTGATGCTCGGTGTCAATAATGGCCAGTGGCTGTATG
Organism: Gallinula chloropus; assembly: GCF_964237585.1. Classification (NCBI taxonomy): domain Eukaryota; kingdom Metazoa; phylum Chordata; class Aves; order Gruiformes; family Rallidae; genus Gallinula; species Gallinula chloropus. The sequence goes on from NC_140094.1 coordinate 7,467,880, forward strand.
ATATGTAAATACATGATATTATTGACCCACCTCCAGGTAGAGTTTGCTGATGACTTAGACTGGCTTTTTTGTGCTTTCAAAGCGAGCTGGCACAGAAGGTGGCTGCTCCTGGCTTGTGGAGGAGCATGGGCTTCCAGAGAGTGAAGGCAGCCTGCAGTCTACAGGGCAGTGCCTGCAGCAGCACGGGAGGATTGGTACTGCCCGAGGTGGTGCTGGGAGGGATTCATCTCAACTGAATCTAGGGAGATGAGAATGGACTGTGACCATGACCTGATAAGATGCAGCCTGATCTTGTGGTTTCATAAATCTATGTTTTTTCATCTTGCTGCAGAGGAAGGATAAGAATACCCAGGTGGTGTTCTCTAATCTTTCCCAGCTCTGTCTTCATGAGCCCTTGCAATTGACCTGCCTGCATCCACAGTTTGGAAATCAGTGTTTGTGTTAATTATCACCTGTAGCTTGGTGATTAGGTACTGATGGATGAACAAGGCTCAGAAGCTCTAAAGTGGCAGGCAGCAAAGATTGTTTGACTATCTAGGCAATCTACACAGGTATTAACTGAAATAAGGATGCTCTCCAGAAAGAGTGGAGCTTTTATCTAAAAAGACTATCAGTGTTGGAAATGGAATTAAGGACAGAGTTTTGGCAAGGGTCATTCTATCTGCTTACCTAGAAGACAAAGTTAGGCTGACAACTTGGTTTGGTGTAGAACATTGTTGTTTACATCACCGAACTAAGCTTTGATTTGCTGTATTGTTTCAGTATCATAGAAACATGAGGTTGAAGGCACAAACTTTATCAATAATCTAATCCATTCCTTTCTCTGAGATAAGGCTAGTAGGCTAGAAGAGATATTTGTCTAATCTGTTCTCAGACCAACATCCCTTTGCAGCTTAATGCAGTGCTTGCACCTCATATGTTTAGAAAGCTTTCCTAATGTCAGACTCAATCTCCCTGGCTGAAAATACACTGAGTGCTTCTTGTTCTGTCTCCAGCAGGTATCGACCCCTGGACGCATTAACTGACTTTAACAAACTTCCAGTATGTGTGTGTAAAACACTGTCCTGTAGTGATCTCACTTCTAGATCAGACAAACTGATTTTGTGAGTGAGAGAAGGAAAGCAGCGTTATCAGATACAGCTGTTTGCTAGTAAATCTTGAACCTGTGTTCCATGGGCAAGGTGGCTGTCACAGCTCTAGTAATGAACAGCTGTGCCTCAGATGGATCTGCCTTGGTTATATTTGGGGGCAGGTTTCATCTGGCTTTCTAGAACTGGAGATTTGGTGCCAGGTTACTGGATCTTGTTGCCTTAAGATTTATTATTCCTTCGGCTAAGGCATTGCCTAAGCTGAAGGAACAGAGGGCAGATGGTTTTGAAGCACAAATTCACACCCTAGGCAGCCAGCTTGCTGCAGAAAAGTCTTGACAGACAGGATCAGAAAATGTCCATGTTCCTTGGCCTGCACACAAGTGAGCTTGGCAGCCAACAGCCTCTTGAGAAGACTATGATGTAGGTGGGCTATGATATATGCATGTATATAAAGTCCACACAGACTATTTTATGTGGAAGAACTGAAACTCAGGTTATGAAGAAAATAGTGACTTTGCTGTGGGGAGTGCTTTTCAGTGGGCTTCTTGGGGAGACTGTGCTCTTGGACCATGGTGTGTATATCTCAGTCATGGAAGAAAGCCTGCATCCTACCACTTGATCAGGATCTCTTTTTGTGTTTGATCCCACCCTGTATTTTGAAAGACTTGTATTGGAAAATATGCCAGCAATCACGAGCACGTTAATGCTGCCAAACGTCTTTTGTTCTGGTAAATTCTCTTTGGGTGAAAGGCTTTCCTCATTTCAGTCAAAGGCTTATGTATTAAATGGAAAAGCAAAACAAAGCAACACCCAATAGTTTCAAATTGTGGGTTCTATTTTTATTCAAAATGTGCTTTCACTGCCAGAGAGCTAGACGGTCAGCAGTGGAAGCGAATGGAATTGGAAGCGGGAGGAACAGGAGCATGTTCTCTTCAGCTGAATTGCTAAAGTATTAAAATAAATTTCTTCTGTTTGTGACATTCCTTTATTGTCTTACCTGCAGTAGTGCTGCTTAGTAAAAAAATATAATTGTAGTTATCTGCTTAATAGGACCACGTCAAGCTTGAAGATAAATTACATCTCACACTGCAGCATTTTATGAAGGACTTACACGCATCCAATATGGTCTTTCATGTATAGTCACAGTTAAGATAATGTGGTAACTGCAGAGGAGCGGCTTCTTTCTCAGGGATGAAAGTTCTCTTACACCTTTATAAAGCACTTGTGGTGACCATGCAATGCACTGCTATTAGTGTTTATTAGCTTTTAATAAAACATCTTGATGTTCTTACTGCACAAACCCATAGTGAATGACACTCCTGACCTAAAAATAGCGAAGGTAAACAGACAAAGCAGACCAGGAGCGGGAGGAGAAATAGCCACAGCTGAAATACTTGCTTAAGGCTGTGATTAAGACCCTGCTGTCAGTCCAGTACTTCATCCATCAGATCTTTGAAAGGGTATCATATGGGACACTGCACAAAGAAATTAAACTGGTCTCTTTACAGTGTCATTAAATTTCAAATCCTGTTTGCTTTGAAATTCAGGAAGGTGTTACTTAGCAGAAATCTGAAGTGGCAAAGTTTGTTTTAAGATATGGCAGATAGCTTTTTTTCAATGTAATAAATTGGTGGACAAGCCATTAATATGGAAGTCCAGGCTTAATATGAGCAAGGTATCACTGGGACATAGCTACTGAGATGTTACACTAAGAAAGGAATCCTGTCACTTCTATTTAATGATGGAAAAACTGAAAACAGCAGAAAAAACCCCATGAAAAACCTTATGCAAATGTTTTCTGTACATCTTTTTCCAAATGAACACGTGAAGCTGCTTAACTGGTGCCACTTTCTGTTACTCTGTGTGTATCTGTGCCTCTATACTCTGTTAGAACAGCTCCGGATTACCCAAGCCCTCAGTCAGCATCCCACGTGGCAAAGTTCTGAGTGTATCTTAGGAGTATCCTCCCTGTACCCTTTAGCTGTAGCCATCTAACATTCCCTTGGCGATATGCAAAAAACTAACCAGAAAATCCCTAATAAGAGAACTCCTGGCACAGTCCAGGTGTACTACCCACAAGGCCTGAGGGAGTTGCAAAAACTTAAGATGCAGTTTTTCTTTTCCAGCAGTTCATTCATCCCAAATAACAGCATGCAGTTCTGATGGTACAAAACCACCCAGTAACAGTCTTCCTCAGGGCTATTATTTCACACTCTACCTCTTGAGATACAGAGCCTATACCTTCTGTGACTTACTCAGATCTTTGTATTTGTTAAAAATATTTAAAACTTATCTTTAAAGCCTTGAATGGGGCATGTGAACGCTTCGGTAGGTTAAGGTAACAAGGCAGCATGATCGTTACTGGAGTGGAAAACATGGGCCAACAGGATAATGACTTCCATTCAGCAGAACTCCACTCTCTTTACTTACTGTTCTGATGTTCTGTGTATTCTCATGAAGAAAAGTGCTTTTATATTGTTCTGGTTCTGCCTGTCTAGGGATGATGTTGAAGAACCTACGGAAGCCTATGACTTGAAAGCATTTAGCTTTCCTTCTATATATAGCATTTCCTTACTTATGGAAAATTATTTTTCTCTGCTTTACATATGTATAAATACTTATCTATGCTCAGTGATATGCTGTTTGTATTTAAAAAAAACCCAAACAATTTAGACCAAGGCAAGTTTCGGACTAAATGAATTCAAGTAGGTAGCTGAAAAACTTGGAGTAACAAAATTGCTGTGAGTTTTATGAGCTTTATGATATCATGTGTATTTTTATCACTTTGTAATGGTAAAGAAGCCACATTGCTTTAAAAGCAAGCTAAGTACTCATTTAAAGACTTGTTTACAATCTCTCTAATAACATATGTTCTGTAGAGCAGGCAGAACTTGTATTTTAGTCATTGATGAAGTGACTAAACATATGCATCAACTGTCCCTAAATGACAATCCCTATTAAGTAGTGTAACTACTGTTTCAATGTCTGGAATAGTTTGTTTCTTTCCTTGCTCTTACGTAGTTGTTTAACAGTGGCACACATGCTAGCTGAATTTCCATCAAGCGTGGCTATGAGGAGAAAGAGAAGCTGTTTCAATAATGAGCGTATAATTAAAACCCCTCTCCGTCTGTGGTTGCCTGCACTGGTTATTTGGTGTATTCTCATTGTACTTTATTTCAGAGCTCAGCCAGAAGTCTTTTCACATGCACCTTTCTGTCTCCTTGTCATTGACTGCAGTAACTCCAAGGAAATTAAATTCTCTCCTATGAAAATACGGAAAACACTGAATAATGGTTCCCCCCGCCATCACCCTAAATTCTCTTCCTACACATTGCTTGTCTCTGTCTTAATACTGCTCAGCTGTTGCTAAGGCAATATTTTTCTAGAGAAGTTCCAAAAGGTAAATAGACAGAGCTCTAAGCAGTGCGAGAGCAACTGTTACTCATCTTCTGTACGCGGACGGGCACGCGTAGGCATAGCTCTGGGGAATAGGGAGGCTGCACAGACATCTTGGCTGCAAAAATCACCTAATATGAGCATGTCACTCCTGCTGTGCTGGGGCAGAGCTGTGCTCTCCCTGGCTCCCTCCCTATCTGCTGGGCAGGACCGCATGTCCTCTTGTGTTCTGGCAGATGGCACACAAGATGATGTTGACTGAGGACAAATGAGGTGGGTTTGACGTTTGGGGTTAGCATCCAGACAGATGCTGTGGTGGAAAATGGGGGTGCTGTTTCTTGCCACCCTGGTGCTGGAAGAGAAAACTCAGGTGTCAGGGCAAAGGGTGCAAAGGGCAGACTTGGCTCTGATTTGAGTTTGATCCAGCTCAGCCAGTTCAGTGGTGGGGTAGAAAGGTGGATGCAGGCACTGTGTGGGTGTTTTGGGGAACCTGCATCCTCTTGGCAATTCCCCTGCTTCAAGTGCTTTCCCTAAAGCCTCCCTTGGTGTATTTCGGTGCTCTCATTCTTGTCTCATTGGCAGAAGAGTATTGAAAGAAACATTCTTGTCCTAAGTGAAGAAGAGTTTAGTTTCTAGAAGGATCTCTCACATTGATTGCCTCTTCACAGCTGTTTAATGCTCTGCTTGCTTTCTAGATGCAAACTGTGAATTCTTTTACAATACCTTTATTTAAAGTTATTAGAACTTTTAAGGAAATATATTAGTGAACTTTGCTGGGGGAGATCTGCCTGTCATGGTTCATAGGGATAGTTTGCAAAAGGGCTACACTCTATTTTCCTTTATTCCTTGTAATTAAGCTATGTCACTAGGAAGCAGCATCCTACTCTGACCTCACTCCATCAGCGACAGTCCCTGACTGCTCTGTCTGGAGAGAAATGCAATTCTCCCCTGGAGCTCCTATTCGAACCCAATGATTTGATCTTACAGGGATGAGGATATACTGTTTTTCCAAGTAGGTGTTTAGGAATGCACTCTGGAAACAACAGAGAGGCTCTTGTTGTCTGTGGAGGCAGTACTGTGCTCTCACTTTCTGGCAAATATTGTATCTACCTGTTTCAGTATTTCAAAATCAAATTAACTTTCCTGTTCTCAACATGCTTTACTAATCTAGATGACACTGATCTCATCTGCAAGCCCATTGTCTGTATTATTTGTTTGCTGGATGGGGCAGGTTTGTTCCTCTGGCAAGCACATCTCTTTCTAATGCCTCCAATTACAAAGGCAAGACAGTATCTTACTCTCTTCAGTTTTCCCTTTCATGAAACAGAACCTGACAGCATTTACTCGCTTCTGTAGCAGCAGAAATCATAAACCCAAGAATATTTGAAGAATTGAGTTAAGGAAGAAGAATCAGATCAATACTGGAAGAATTGAAGCTTGCAAAATAATATCATATAGGCTGTGGCACAGGGGAAATGAGATCAGTTGTATACCAGAAAGGTGTGGGCACCTGGAAGAGGAGTGCAAAAAATTGTAGGTGTAAAAGTAAGGATGGGTGAAAAGAGAAAGAATTGAAATGAATTCTAGAGGTTAGAAGATGGAGAATATAGCCAAAGTCTTGGTATCTGTGTTCTTGCAAGGGATTTGGCCTCTTTAGTAGCATGTGGTAGTCAAAGGAAGGGTGCAAGGGGGCTTATGACCTTCCTTGCTCGCTGCATGTGCTGGTCTTTTTTCAAAGCATGAGGCATTTCTGCATGTCCTCCTGGGGTGCAGTTCCACTCATTGTTCTTCATGTAGCCAAAGCATCCATTTTTACCAGCACAAGCTGCTGCATGTCGCAACGTAACACTGAAAGGGGATTCTTCTAGCTCCTTGTAACTACACTTTTAAACAGTGAGCACTGCCTAAAATCAGCACAACTTGCTTGTGAATGTTACCAAGTAGTTAAAAAGAACCCTAGTTCAGCATTTGGAAATCAGCCTCAAGCTACAGGAGAGACCTTGGTCTGGAGGCTAAACAGAGACCGATTAACAAGTAAGTATTGGGACTGCTCTAAGCCCTCAGGCATCTGATTTAATCCAAATTTTAAAGTTAACTCATGGAATTATGGAGTACACTGGTATTCATCTGTCCTTAAGATGATTTGTTCTTGGCTTTCCATCAATTCTGTATGACTTCTGTAGGGGGAAGTGATTTGTGGAGAAATGCCAGTGGTGATGGTTTTGGATGAGTATATTGGTCTGGAGTGTTTCTGGGGTTGAATTTTTGTTTTATGGGGTTTTTTCTATTTTGTTTTTCTGTCTGTTTTGAGACCAGGGCAGGGCACAGGCGAGAGTGAAGTCTCGGCTATGTCTACCCCAAGGATACAAAGTGTGATGTCATTCCTTGTTATGCAGGATAATACCTGAGACCAACCTGTAAGAATTGATATGGAAATAGGCTCTTAAAAGCAAATACAGGGAAGAGAGAAGCCAGGTAGGCTTCGTAACCGAGGACAGACTAGATTTATGGAATACTGATTAGATTTAGTCACTGAAGAAAAACTTCCTCTTTCAGTTATATAGAGCCTGGTATTTTAAAGGGCACCGGTTAGTTTAAGTTGGTAAGAACGGGGTACTCTACAAAGTGTGTGGAAGTGATCTTTACCGATACTCAGCCTTGAACTTTTTATCCCATTCCTAGATCTGTAATCCAAGTCAATATTTTTCCTCACTGATTTTTTACAACTTTCTAAGAAATCCAGTATCTGTGCATCATGACTGAATTGTTATTTCTGCATCTACTACTAAACATTTCTCTTAACAGTGAAGATCACTAATGAAACAATGTGTCAAAATAGTGATGATTATTAAAGTAATGAGACATCAAGTATAACTTGCTTTGAAGTGAATGTGAAGGTCACTCTTGGTACCTCTAATCTGCTTCCTTCTGACTTCTGTGAGCGAAGGGGAAATGATGCAAAATATAGAAAGCTAAAATTAAATGCAACTAAACAAAAAACACATACATTCACCTGGCATAACACTATATGGCACCAAGGCATTGTTAGAAAAATCATCTGAAAGATAGTTATCTTACTTAAAAAACAAACCAGAACTAAAAAAAAAAACACTTTGAAAGTCCCAAGAAACTTGCTTGTGTTTGATCTGCATCTGTGAGTGATTGAGCATGTAAACTATGTGCTCTAAAAGTAAATGTAAAACTATTTGGAAAGGAAACAGTGACACAATAATAGTGTTAATATCTTTCTTCAAAGAGAAAGAGAAAATTTAGTTTTTCCTGTAACACGTGCTGCTTGGGGAAACAAAGTTAACTCCAGAAATGAGATGCTCATTAGTGGTAGTGTGGTATTCTGCTGATTTCTGCTATCTGTCTTTCAGAAGATTACCTTTCATTTAAACTAGTGCCAGTAAGAAGACCAAATGGAATGTTTTTGTGGTGAAGTGTTTTTATATCACAGATAGAAACAGTATTCCTGCTTTATGTTTGTTGTTACATCATGTTAGCCAAGACCTGTACCTGTACAGAGAGACTGATCTCTGTTCCTCTGTAGGAAGGCTAGACAGAACCAACTGACAAAACTTGACTTAAACCAAAGTCCCTACCAAGGAGGAAATAGTGACCTCTGGAAAGGCCAGCATAGGGACTTTTGCTCTTTCTCAGCTGTTTTCATTAAAGATGGCTGCCTTAAAGAGCAGAAAAATCACTGGCCACCAGCCAGTGGCTGAGCTCATCTTGGCTTTTCAAGAAGTTTGAGTCTTGGGTATAAAGTCATAATAATTGCAACAAATCAGTCTCGGTGTCCCATCAGTCTCCTTCAGTTAGACTTGTCAACTATAAGATGCTCTCCCATCATCCAGCTGACAGATTTGGGCAGACAAACAGCCAACAGCTCATGTTGAATTGGGCAAAGCTCCAAACTCATGTCTTGGCCCAAGGCAGCTGCCCTGAGAGGGGCCCACAAGCAGCCCAGCAGCATGGACAGCTGTGAGTGGTGCACCAGCCGTCACGGTAATAGTGAAGAATCTCTGCACCCTGCTCTGACCACAGGGTCTATGACTGTAAACAAACTGAGGTGGAACCTGTTGTATGTGCATTGTGTTGCCATCTGGATGCAAGCTGATTTTTCTCCCCCTCCCCACTCCAAATGTTGTTTAATTCATACTGGCCCCTGTTATCCTCTGTCTTGAGCCAGGGCATTTTGTGGAGGCTATCTGGCACGGGCTGTAACAGTGCCAGGAAGTATATTAATAGATAAACAGTTTAGAGGATTGTGTACCACTGCTTGGGCCCACAGCCAGGGTCCTGCTTAGTTTACTAGAAAAGATAGTGAGTGCTCTTAGAAAGTTAAGAGTTCTACTTTCCTGGGAGACCCTGTCACCCTAAGGCTGCTGCTGTAGGTAAAATGCAAATACCAAAGGCTTTGCAGGCAGACCAGATCTTCTTGAGCTGTCTCATCTAGCTGGCCTGCTGCTTTCCTTTTTACCTGGGGTTTATAGCTTTGTTCTTCCATTACCAACAAAATCAGGCAACCTACTGTTCCTACCATGACTTCTTAGTCTTTGGTATAGATGAGAATAAAGGATAAAAGATTTCTTTCTTCAAACTGGATGTGTGAGGTTTTTGAGCAGATGCGTTTGTTGCCTCATATAGGTCATTCCTATCACCAAAATATCTCATCAAATGGAACCTGCTCCTCTCCCAGGCCTTTGGTTGATGATTGCTGTGTGGCAGGGTATTGCTTCATGTTCCTATCTATGAACTTAGAATCATGATTTCAAAAAACAGAAGCCTGAACAAGCTGACCTGTTCAACCAAACTCTCTATTCTGCTTGTCCAAATTGCCTATTCATCTTGACAGAAGTGGATTATTTACAGTCTTCACTACCTTCACAGCATGGTTATATTTTTTGCCTTTCAAGGTTATTACTATTTTTTCCTTGGTTGGACAAGGCTTCCAGTCTGACAGCCACTGTACTAAAGAGGAGTCTCTGTAAGCCAGCAGCCCAGGTGTTTCCTGGAGGGAGCAGTAGAGAGATGCAAAATAAATCCACCCAGCCAGGCTCTTGGCTCCTGTGCCCTCCCTAGCTGCTACTCTTACAGGCATTTTCTGCCTGCTCATCCTCAAGTGTCTCTCTTGCCCACTTGGTCTTGGCATGGAACCTTGGGACACGTGCTTGCAGCGGTCCAAAATGCCCTGTAAAGAGTTTGAAGCGTGGGTTTCCAGGACATGCTAGTTCATGTCTATTGTCTTTTTCAACGAGCTTTTTTTTCCTGTTTTGCAGCAGGAGGGAAGGGGGAGCCCTTTTAGACAGGTGCTAGAAAGCACTTCATTACATGAGCATCCAGCAGAGTCTGCACCTTGCACTCCAAAGAGTTTTTTGAGATCTTTTTTTTTTTCAAGCTTCCATCCTTACAACATGCTGATATCTACCATCTCTGTTGGCTTGTCTAAAGTCCAATAGGTATTGTTGCATATCTGACTTGAACCTTTTTATGTAGAGTCAAGACAAGGCTTTGTTAAATCAAAACCTTCTTTGAATAAACACATAATTATTCCCTGGGCCAAAGTATAGTTTTTGTCATGATAAATGTTGGTCAAATGACCACTGTGGTAGTGCAAAAAGAGTTATAAAATGCCTATTTGCACTTTGTATCACATAAACGTGTTACTGATGCCTCAAATAATTGAGCTAAATATCTTACAGTACGTTCTAATTAATTTTGTATTTACAAGAATATTAGCTCTTGAATGGCATTTAACGCTGCAAAACAGTGATTAAAATATGTAACAGGCTTAAAAGATTAATATCACAAAAGTACAGGCAGTTCACATAGCATGGTAAATAATCTGCAGGAAAAATGATTTGCTAAGCATTGCAAATCAAATAATATTACAGCTCCAGAAAAAAAATATTCATATCTGTCAGGGCTGCTTTACAACAGTGGGTAATATTTAAACCTGTTGTTCTTATTTATTGTCTGAAGTTCACATAACTCATCAAATAATTTTAAATGCATAAATATTTTTGTGCCAGGACTAGCAGGGCAAGATCTTGGGATTATTGAAGGCAGTAAGACTGCTGTTATGGATACAAGCCTGTGATAAGGTTGTCTTCAATTTATTCCCCCAGCATCATACAAAGCTGTAAGCTCCACAGTGTTAATGTATAAAAAAAAATAACTTCTTGTCACCAGTTTAAAGCCAGAGAAGGGACCAGCACCAGTTTATTCTCCAGGGTATGTTAAACTTCATAAAAAATAGTCTGCATTGTTTCAAAGAGCTTACAGGCAGCTGAACCTCTAGTTATCATATATTAATAGTGTAACCGATAGTTCCATTAAAATAAACGTGGAAATCTATGTTCTGAATTAGAAGCTTGTAGGGTCTTGACTCTATATTGCATAAAACCTATGTGGCCAAATTTCTGCCTGTTTGAGCTAAGGAACCTAGGAAGAGGCACACCAAATGAAGGTATGCAGCCGCCTCTCTCTGATGTGCAGAATCTCCAAATCAACTGCAGAATGATTGCTGTTGGAGATGACCTGGATTTCTGTGCAATGCTACTCTGAAAGATGGCACAGAGGATCATACTTTCATGTGGGCGGCTGCCTATGAAAGACCTGGGGAAAAAGTAGTCGATCGCTCTACTGAAGAATTTTCTTTCAGAAAAGCCAGCCTCTCAATAGCTGGGCATTAAAAAGTCAGAACAATGGTCTATTTTAAGATTACCTTTTCAGTTCTCAAGCAGCTTATCTGTAGGGCAAGAAAAGAACCATGGCTAGTTGTTTGTACAGCACAACTCAAGAAGCATCACTGGGGGTAGCACCAGTAAGCATGTAACTTGTTCCTCTTGCATTAAAATGTATATATATATATATCTTTCAGAATCATCAAGACCTGCTGACTGCTCTTAATAGGGCTCTCTTTCATGAGGAACTCTTTCACCTTTCTTCTTTTACCGCAAACCTTTTGCCTATACAGACAACTCCAATGTGAAGCAGTAATGGGTGGGTGTGAGGAGACTGGTGGAAGCCAAGGCCGTGGAGCTGGTTGTTTTTGTGTGCAGAGGTGTGATGGTTTTTGTTAGGGTTTGGATGGGGGGGGAGGGGGTTCAGTACAGCTAACATCTTACACTGCTTGCATATAAGGGGCTTTTTGTTTGCACCAAAGGAATATGAAGATGCTATCAAGACAACGTGTTCAGAATAAATACAGAAAAAATACTTCTGCCTCCTTGGAGACTCAGCTTTAAGTGGGCTATTAAAGGAAATGAGGCTGCTGGGATCTCGGAGTAAGACTCCAGCTGGCTCTCAGCAGCCAAGCGTGTGCGGCAGATGGTGGGGGCGTACAAGGTACCTTCCTGTCCTGTGCGCACCGTGCGAGTCCCGGCAATGGCAGGGGTGCTGCTCCGCTGGGACAGACAGAGCAGAAGGTTGAGCAAGTATTGCAGGAGTAGTACAAACCCTTATAATGGGTTATGTTTTTAAACATCTGTGTTGCATTAGAATCGTGGAGCCCTAGTAATAAACTGTATCATGCTGGGCTTGAACAATCAACCAAAGAAGTGGGCAATGGCTACAAGGAGCTTCAGCTGTATAAGATGAAGTCATTGCTTTACAAGCTTGGAAGTGTGAAGACACTAAGACAATAACGAAGACAGTAAGATAAACATTCAAGCTTGTGTTACTTTTAGTACAAAATCTTAGCTGTTTTAAAATCAGTGCTCAAAAGCTGACATTAGCCAAGACTTCCTCCCAGATGCTCCTCTGAGGCACTCTGCTTGCCCTCTAAACTGCAGGCAGAATGTCCCTGGGATCTCTGTGGCGTGGCATCTACCTGAATAAGGTGATGACTGAATCCTACACTATAACCCCTCAGCTTCTGTGCCTGCACCAGTGACTGACAGCGTGACTACACAACGACCACCCACGTACAGGGAGATGCTGCACCACACATATGGCAGAACACAGAAAAAAGACCAAATGAAATCTAGAAAAAAATGTATTTTTTGGAATAGGATGGGGGATGCAAACAGCAAGTAAATCTGTAGTGCAGAAAAGATGATTGCAGCTGGTTAAGACAAAACCACCAAGTTTTCATTCTATTCCAAGTTTATTCTATTGCAGAGGCATCTGCCACGTATGGTCAAAATACCAGATTTTTCTTGTCTCATAGTACAAAGAAAGAATAGAAGAGAGGAGAATGATGAACATCAACTCTTGGCAGCTAGCAAGTGATGACATAAAAAGCACTTATGGCAATATCTAAGTATAGTTATTTTTAATTTCTTTAAAAGAAAATCCTGTTCAGAACAGGAGTAAGTTGTTGGCAGGAGCTGTATTACATTAATTTGTCTATAAACATAGTGTTTGTAAAGCAGTGTACGGACCACAAGTTGAATATTTGGATGAAGAACTATAGCTGTTTGTGGTCTTTGCTAGTGAGTTCAGCCTAATGGAGCCTTCTGAATATAAAGAGCTGTCTGACCTGTTGCTAGGCTTATTTCATTCTTTAGATCTAAAGGAAGAAAATGCAAAGTAAGATATCAAGAGTTAAGCCCCCTAATATTCAGAACTTAATTGGATTTAGGACCTGTTTGGCTGGGAGACTTGACAAGATAATTCCTATTTATCTTACGCTCTCCTACCATTGTTCATTATTGTTGTATTAACAGGACGGTTATAATATACAAAATATCTGGCATTTTTCCCTGTTGCCATTAAAATAGGTTGGTGTTAAAAACCTTTCTTTTTTGGGGGGTGGGGAGTGCCAGTTGAGGTAAAGGCCATGTCTAAACTGGACAGTGATAAGATTTTTCTTGAAGTTCTCATAACGTAACCCAGTAACTTTCTGTTTGGGTTTATTCTGATCCCTAGCATTCTTTTGGGCATGATTCCAATCATTCTTACTTGTATCTGATGCCAATTAAATGGCTTCAGAAAAGGTGCCTGTGCCTTGCACCACAGGAAACTGAGGTCACGCAGGTCCCTGTGCAGCTAGCATCATCCCTGTGCACATCGCCTGGGGCCTGTCCAGGTGGCAGCCGTGTGTGACACGGCTGCAGCCCACTTCGCGGGTGGCAGGGTAGTACCACCACTGGCTGAAGGTGAGTTAGAAACCCAGAGCTGTGCGTGGGGAAGGGGGTGGCAGTCCCGAACTGAGGGCAGCTCTGTCAGACCGGCTCTGGGGTGCGTGCTGCGCTGCTGGAGCGACCGGACCTCCGAGTGTGCTGAATTTCACACAAGTTGCCTCTCCACACTTAGAATTCGTGCAGGACAGCCCCTGATTACGGCACATCGTTTGTTTTGCGTAGGACACAGGAATGTGGAGACTGGGAAACGGCAGGAGATGATGTTTTTTTCTTCTGTCTCATCTAAGAACTATGCGAGCAGCTAGACAGCAGCGCTTCAGTGTTTGTTGGTGACAAGTTAAGACTTGAAAACAATAGGCTGTCGGCCGCGGGCCCTGCACGCCAGCCTCCGAGGGGAGCCTGCCCTTCTGCGCAGGGGCTCGCTGCCCTGCTCCGGGGGTGACAGCCAAACCACCCTAACCAAACCCGAAGAACTTTGCAGCCCCTGGATAGACAAAGCACCGTGCCTCAGGTTCATGCCAACACCGCTAATTTAACCGGCTGTCACGACATGGCCAAGCGCAACTGATCAGCTCAGCTCTCCCCTTAGCCGGGGCAGAGCGGAGCCGGGGCCGGGCCGTGCCGCTCCCGCGGGGCGTCTCTGCCTGAGCAGCCCCGGAGGAGCCGGTTACCCCTCGCACCGCCGGCGAGGCGCGCGGCAGCCGCAGCCTTCCCGCCCAGGGCTCGCTCGCCGGCCGCGCGACGGCGAGGCTCTCCCCTCAGCGCCGACCCTGGCAGCCCTGCCCGGGCGCTGCCGTGAAGCGGGGACCCCCCCTTACCTTCCCGCAGCCGCCCCCACCGCCCCGTCGTGCGCGGGGCTAGGCGGCACCGGTCCGTGAGTCGGCAGCCCCCCTTACCTGCGGGTGAGACCAGCTCGCCTTCGCTGAGCTCCCCGGAGTCCGAGTCCATGCTGCAGGTACCGGCGCGGGCGAGGGACCGAGGGACAGCCCGGGGCGCGCAGCTGGCCGCCTCTGGCAGGAGGAGTGCCCGGAGCCGGGGAGCGGGAGCCGGGAGCGAACGGCGAGCAGAGCCTGCTGCCTCCTCCTCTGCTCCCAGCCCGGGCGCTGGGTCCGCGCCACCACATGCAGCCACCTCGCTTAGTGCCATTGGCTGCAAAGGAGGAGCGGAGACGGGCGGGCTCCGGCGAGGGGAGGAGGGAGCGGGGGCGCGGCGGAGGAACGGTTTTCTTCCCCGAGCCTGTTACACAAGTTCGTCTCGCAGCCGGCTGCATCTCCCCAGCCTCCTCGGGTTGGCCGCGGCCTCCGGGGGATGCGGCTGTGGGGAAACGGGTCCGTGGGGCTGCCGGGCTGGGGTGGGTGGCTGCCGGGACCCGCGGCCGGAGCTGTGGCCTTCCCGCTCCGCGGAGGGCCCCTCAGGCAGAACTTCAGGGCGCAAAACCGGCCGATACGGCGGCTGCCATCTGGTCTCCCGCTAACTTCGCCTTTGCCTTCTCTTGCTGGCATCTTCCCGACCTTCAGCTGTCACCTTGTCGCTGTCCATTAAGGGATTAAGAGCGAGCTAGTGACCAGTTTCCTCAGAAATTTGCCATCAGACTAGCGGGGGCTGGCAGGGAAGTGTCAGTTCTCGCTGGTTATTGGTGCCCAGAAGAACATTGAAGGAGTGAGTTTTGCCACTGCTTGTTTGCATGTCGTTCAAAGGCTTAGGGAGACAGAGTAGTGCTTGGTAAATGAGGAACACGTTAGATTGTTTTGAACTTGTGAGTCTGAAAACTTCATAGCGTCAACGCTGCAGCGTTCTACCTGTGTCCCTAGGCTACTACAGCCCTGAGCCATCCCTTACTCCAGATGGGTGAGGCCATTCGCTTAGCTCTGATCAGGTTAGGTAGTTCTGTCTTCCTCTTTGCTAAAGATCATTTAAATTCTAGCACAAAAATCCCAGGAAAGTAGTAGCAAAAATATTTTTCTTACTGGGAACCGAGTGTCATTGTAAACCAGAGCTCACAGGTCTGTTTGATCCATAGATACATCACATCCTGAAAACAAGCCAGTGCCTGGAACGCTTACCTGTGTGTTGTTGCAATTCCTGGCAGACATCTATGCCTGTAGCTGTATACCACAGATACCTTTCTCCTTGCTTGGTAACCCTCTCTCCAAAAGCTATGCAGATCCTTGTGTTGCTGGAGAAAGAGCAGTGCCTGGACACTGCTTTGAAGCTGCATAGATGAGGTTACCTACTGTCATCAGGCTATGCCAAACACTTTGACAAATGCAAAAATTTTCTCAACGTATGCAGTGATGTTTAAATATGCAGCCATAAAAGGATTCTCTCTAAATTCATAGGGCCCTGTCAAGTTCTTTCTAGTAATGGTTTATCCTGTGCAATGCTGAGTCTAAGAACTAGAACAATAAAAACAGGGCCAGAGTGTTCCTTATGTTGTAGGGTGAAGCCTAGCATGTTTCTTTGCCTTCAAATCACTTTGAGCCTAAAGAGAAAACACCTCAGGCTTTCTGGCCCTGGGACTATACACATTGGTATGTTGAATTTGGGCAAAAAGTTCTTTAGTGTCTGGAGTGATAAGTTAGGTGTTAAGCAGTTTTCCATGTTGCTGTCATACCCTGAGCCTGTACTATTAAGACACTTGGGTTTTATTCCATGAAAAAAAAAGGACTTTTGTTTGTAATTATTTTAAATAAATTTAAAATGATATTCCAAATACCCCATAAATTAGTACCATATAAGGAAAAAATTCTAAAAGCAAGTTATTCTGTGATTCTATTGTGAGGACCCAATGTCAAATCTTAATGCATATACACACATCACACAGACTACCAGAATAGTAGAATGGTTTGGGTTGGAAGTGACCTCAAAGCCTGTCTAGTTCCACTCCCCTGCCAGGGGCAGGGACATCCTCTGCTAGCCTAGGTTGCAGAAAGCCCAATCCAGCCTGGCCTTGAACAGTACCAGGGAGGGGGCAGCCCCAGCTGCTCTGGGCAACCTGTGCCAGGGTCTCAGCACCCACCCAGTGAAGAATTATTTCCTTGTATCTAATCTAAATCTATGCTCTTTCAGTTTAAAAATATTACCACTTGTCCTGTTGTTACTCAGTCTTGTACATAGTTCTTCTCCAGCTTTCCTGTAGGTCCCTAGAAGATGTAGTGAATCTATAAGCAGGATAAAAACAACAGAAAAATGCCAAGATTAAGTCATGAAATATAATCCCTGATGTTATACCAAGAACTGAATCTGAGAGCTGGACAGAGTTTAGTCTTTCTGTGCTTTTGTTTTGCTTTGGGTTTTGTTTTGGTTTTGTTTTCTTTGTTTGCTTTTTACCAGCACAAATGGAGCCTTAAAAACCTCCCCAATGAAAGCAGAGCAGTTTAAGTCCAATAGGAAGACTAAGCGTATATTTGAGTGCAACTAACTCATATTCTGGACTGTCTTTAATCTCTTGAAACTCTAATGGTAATTTCTTACCTGGACAAATTCTGACTTTGTAATGACAATCCTGGTAATTAGGTTAGCAAAAAAAGGGTTGTGGGTTGGTTGGTTTGGGGTTTGTTTTTTTGCAGGCTCGTGTGTGTGTGTGTGGTGAACCCTTCCTGCTGCACCAGCTGCAAAGGGGGCTGCCTGGTAGGGTGTATTCTGGGTCACGTAACGAGCGCATGCAAGGCAGCTATGAGTGTGCTTCCAAGGCATGCTAGGCACTGGCCTTACCCAATTTTCTGTGTGGGCTTTTTTCCTTCTCTTAGTGCATAGCCTATGCTACAATTGCAATTAAATGTTAAACTTTGAATAGTCACACTTCTCTGCCACTAATCATAGTTAATTGGTAAAGGGCAGATTATTTTTCATGATCTTCTGAAAGGCAAAAATCTTGTTGTGAAATAGTTAAAAGTGAAAACTGAATCCCATTTACTTCAATTCTTGTCAGGTTTTTTTTTTTTTGTCCTTCAATAACCATGATAATGTTATGATGGAAATGGAGTAACTTAATCAATATTGTATTGCATCAGACCTTTGATATATACATTAGACGTGCTCATTACTATGCTCTAATTACTTTCTATTCCACAGTAAATGCTGTTTCAAAATTACTTTCCTTCTTTACTACTGTTAACTGTAAAGCAGTTATTAAAGTTTTCAGCTGTAACAGAATGAGCATATTGTTTCATTTCAAAACATATGGTTAAAATTCACTTTCTTTCTCCTTGATGTTCTCTGCCCAGCAGAGTCCAGCACTTGCTTTAACACGTGACCTGGAAAATTCCATATGCTTAGATCTCTGAACTTCATAGTTTCCGCTCATTACAATACTGGCAGAGAGAAAAACACAAAAGGTTTATTAACAGCAGTATATGTGCTAGATAGATAGATACATATTAAATGAAACTTCACATGAAGAAAGTTGGCATTTCACAACTTACTTATTTTTTGCATTTGGTACAAATAGTGCAATTACATACCCATTTTTATAAACTAGAGCCCCATGTCTGTTTCCTTTATTACTAGGGCAGACCTAAAGATTATTGGGATGGTTTTTTTTCCTTGAGGCTCAGTTAATATACTTGACTGCAAATCTCTGCACCTAGGATTTAACAGAGGCTGCGTTACTGCCCCATATGCTGTGTGCATTCCCAGTTATGTGATGCTGTCTGTACTGGCTGTATGGCTCCTCCATTCACATTTCAGCTGTGTCTGGTCTTGATCTTCGTTCCATATGGAACTTAACTGAAATCCTTCCCTGCCTCCTCGTTATATCTAAAAGCTGGAGATCTGCCTGTGAGAGCTTTTAGGATTCATGCTTTTTCACTGTTCTATCTGCAAATCATGCTTGCATATTCACACAAATACAATTTTATCATATTCTAAGTACTTAAGTAGCTCAGTTAACATGACATCTCTGTCTAATATATTTATCCTTACGGGAAAATTGTGAAATATGGATAGTAGTATTTCTCACTTTCAGGGAGAGGGAAACGAGGTACTGAGAAGCTATGATTTAAAGTTAAGTGTGAAGCACAGACTTTCACCTGTATCTCTTGAGCTGTACCTGAACTGCTAGGTTAGACATTTCTGTTAAATAAGAACTTGGCAAGCTGCCTTTGTGCTTTGCTACTCCTCAAGCTTTCCTCCTTAAAACTGAGCTTTAAAGCCTATCCCAGGAAGCAGTGGTTTTGTGGCTGTGGTTGTTGGTTTGGTGGTGTGTGTTTTGTTATTTCCCCCCCCCTTATTAAATCTAGCAGAACTCCCTGTGCACTACCAGTTTTGTGTCTGACTTGTCTGGTTTAGACTCCAAAGAGACATGGGTAGGATTACACGATTACATCTTTCTATTCTAAATGTAAAAGTATGTGATTAAATTTTTTCTCACAAATACTTTTTAATATTATTTAAATAAACTCTCTCCTAGGATATACTGTTCCTAATATTGTTGCTTAATATTTGGCTTCACCGTTTGATATATTTCATGTCTAAGTGCCTTTGCTATTGAACATATTAAACAGAGTAACATCTCCTGTAGGTTGATATACTAATGAAATGTACTGCAGCAGACTTCAATTATTTTTTTTTTTTTGCCAATTTCTTCATGGTGTCAATTTTTGTCACCAACTACATATACACACACCCTACACACCATTATTGGCAAAGTGTAAATAACCACCATCATCAAGGATCGGTAGATCCTCTGTCAACAACTTCATTGTGTCAGGAACTTGGATACTTACTGATGTATGGAAGCTAGTCAGCAGACATACACATTTTTGTATGCAGTTTTAATACATTTTAGTTGTAATAATCTATTGTATAATCTGAATTTTTAAAGAAGGAGTAGTTAGATTGGGAGGCAAGCTTGCTAACATCTGTGCTTACAGACACAGGAAAACAGCACAGCCAGAATAATATGGGTCTGTGGTTTTTTTGGTCTTTGTGGGGATTTTTTGTTATTGTATGGTGTCTCCCCTTCTCTCTCTGTGCAGTAACTTAACCTCTTCCTGTGAGAACTGAATGGCATAAGTGTTCATGCCTGTTTTTTGGCCATGGGGATGATGTTACTTTTCTGTTTACATAGTTTTGCTCATATAATAAAATTTTCTGTATTAAACTAATTTGAATTGTCTGGGCATTTAATAGTTCTGTACAGCTTTAGTGAGAATTGTTTTTATTTTTTAAAAACAAATACTTTACCATTGTTTTGAGAATGATGATTGATCCTGTGCTTAGAAGGATGCCCATCTTGCAAATGACATATATAATTTGCTGTAGATTGTCAAACTCTTACATTCAGAACTTTGCATTCTAAGTAATTAAAGAAATAAAACCTACTCTCCCAGATTGAAACTGTACCTGTTAGTTCTGTTGGTGGAAAAATTCTTTTGAGGAAATTCTGTGTATTGGAAATTTTATTGTTTAGGCCATGACCCTCTTGTTTTTATGAGCAAGGAGTTCAATATTATTATTTTAAAGTCCTAATAATTAGATGCTTATTATACTTGCAAATTTAAACTTCATTATGGGTGGTACACAAATAATATTAAAAGCTAAGAATGATTATACAAAACACAAACTTTGTTTCTGCTTTCTCTGTTCTGGAGTCAGGAAAACTTTAAAGAATTTTTCTCAAGGGAACCACTGTACAATACAGGATAAAGTAGGGGATTGTCTTTTGTTTTGTCCCCATTTTGATGCTGCCTAGAAAAATCTAGGGGACAGAACCATTTTTTGACAGAAGACAGTCAAAACCGTTTTCCTGTTTGCCACTGCCAGTGGAATTGTTTTTCAATTCTTGTGGTCACTAAAGTTATTTTAAAATGCCACATTCCTTACTTTGTATGTGTCATTGAGTTATACTCTTCATTATGAGTTGATTATCTGGTGGCTGAATTTAAGCATTTGGACGTGTCTAAGATGCGAGTAAAATTCGGTGAAACCAACAACAGATGATGCTTATTACTGAGCTCTGTTTCAGCAAGCTTTGGAGCAGTTTTCTGCTTCTAGTCTGGAAGATGGGTCATTCTTGTTTTCATCCCTGGTTTCAAACTATGTGTAGGAGGAGGATTCCACAACTTTATGCCACTCTCAGAAAGCAGAGAAAATTCTGTTGCTAGGATACTATGGAGGCCCTATACTGTACTGTACTGCCTTTCCAGAATGTTTTAGAATTGGTGTCAGTTATTTCATTAATGTTTCTAATCCTGCTCTTTATGTAAACATTCAGATTTTTCCTGTAGTCACAATGTTTTTTACACACTTGTGTATCCTAGAAAATACATTCTGTGGTTATCTCTGTATTGCTTTCTTCTATTTTTCAATGCACAAAAAACAACCCACCAAACATTTCAGATTGTTGTGTTTTGAAGGCTAATATTTATTGACATGATAATGTTGCCTGAACATCCTGAATGATTCTGATATTGTAGATCATGCTTTCCCACAAAAGGGAAGTGCTGAGATCCACAGAGTTGTACATCTTATGCAGAAACTGAACATTTTTCAAGCTGGATATTATCAGAAAAAAATCTGGAAGCGTATGGTGTTTTGCAGTTGACTGGGTCTGGTTACTCCTTTATGTTGGATGCTGTGCCTCCCATTTTATAACAGTAAGATGTAGCTGCACGTTGGAAAGGTGACTGAAGCAATGCTGTGGATTTTAGTCCAGGAGGGATATACCTGTGACTGAAATAGAGGTTCAACAGCTGAGATCAGTCTTCATATAGAGGTCCTGCTGAAAAGTGTGGGATCCTTTGGACCAAAGGGTATCATCATCTGTGAGAGGTACTCATAAAGACAGAAAACATTTGGGTTTTTTGTGGAGCAGTTCACTAACATTCTGCCATTTGAGCAAGGTCTGTGGATGTTAATGTACTTGTTTGTGGTTTATGTAGAGTTTGATGTGATTTTTTAGAACAGTATGGAAACATCATATCCATCTGACAGTGTGTGGGCATTACTTCATGACCATTTCTAAGAGCATGGGAAAAGGCACTCTGCTACCCACCTATTTATAAATAACTAAATATCATCAACCAGACATAAAATTGCATTTTATGGGTAGTCTTAGGAACATGCAACATAGGCAATTAGATTATACGTAGTCCTACAACAGTCCCAGTAAAGAGAATGAAATTATTTAGAAACTTGCTGTCCAGACCACTTCAGGTGAATTATTTCTCTTGCACACACTGAGGGATTCTGAGTATCTATAAATACAGTATATGAATGACTTGAATTCCACTTGGACAGCATGAATTCATCTATAAATAGGTTGATCAAGAACCTTTACTTTTGTATGACTAAACTCTTGGAGTGTAGATCTTGGGTACTTTTTGCAGCTAAAGTAGCTGGGAATGTGAAATAAAGGCCCTTTCAAATACTGGTAGAATTTTGAAGGAAACCGACGATGTAAAGGATGCTGACAACTTTACATAGTCCTTCAGTGAGTTCTACAGACTACATGCCATTGGCAACCACTAAGGGAAACATATCCCAGTACAAGATGTGGTGTTTTTTAATTAAAGCCTCTCCCGCACTCCTCATGGCTGGCTGTCTTTAGGCAGGATTCTGTGTTTAACTAGTAACTGCTTTCCCTCCCCCCTCCCTCCCCCCCCAAAAGAAGAATTTGGGTAAGAGCTTGATAAGAATCTTACTAGTTTCATCTTACCCCTTCCCTCCCACCCCACCCTTCAGAAAAAAACACTGTAGGTAAACATTTCATTGAGCATTCAAAATGGTTCAGTCATCATCCATGTTCTGCAGGAGAGAGGAGGAAGACACTACCTTGTTGAGAAGGATTTTAAGGTTTGGGACTGGAGAAAAAGAACACAAGCAAGTTGCAGTCATAGCTTACTTTGTAGTACTTTCCTTATGGATTTAGAGAAACACAGGTTCACAGTCCTCATTTGCCTGATTGAAAGTGAAGACTTGAACCTACCTATTTATCTTCCATCTTACGAAGTGTGTATGAGTTGCTGTGTTTCACTGCATGTATATATAGTTATTCAAAGTGAATAGTTCTAGCAAAAGTGGTTCAAGCTGGACTATGGATGTAAATCAGCTGTTATCTTGATAAATAGGACCAAGACTAGCTTCCTTTGACATTGCTGAGGTCAGCGCTGTAGGATGTGTCTGCCAAATGATGTCTACTCAACAATTTTATGTAAATTCTACTTATTTCCAGCATACACAGCAGAAGGGTAATGTTGAGAAGTGAAAAAATGTAGCAGATAAAGCACAATAAAGGGCTAAGAATGAAACAAAGGTATTGTGTGATTTGGAGTAAAAATGTGTTTTTGTAAAAAGTGCTTAACACCTCAGTACTGGTGTGTGGATAGAAATACCTGTGGCTGGCAAGTCAGAGAGCAGGTGTTCTGTCCTTGAAGGTATAGACTTGAGAATTACAAGGAAAAAATGTTGGAAGGTAGAACAGGAGCATGGCATTAATATGTCTTTGTTTTCAGCTTTGTTTAGAAAACAAGCTTGCTCTCTCTCTCCCCCTGTCCTTGCCTTGAATAACTTTTGATACAACTATCCAATTTCAAAAAGTCAAAAGAGGAAAGCATGCCTCAGAAATTATTCAGTTTCTATAAACTCTGAAAACTTGGTCTCCCTCCTTCACTCGGCAACAGAGCTGGTGTCCCTGCTGGCGGAAAAGCAGGGAAAACTCATCTGTCTGTTTGGCAGCAATTGTCTAGATGGTTGTCCTGCATTACTCAGAGTTAGTTAATGTATCACATGCTGTCACCTTGTTAGTAGGCATTTTGGAAGGTAAATTGTGAATTAGTGGCACAGGAAGAAAATAGGAGTGACTTATGTGCTGAAGGATCCACATCTACAGGAAAGAAGGCATGTTGATTTCTCTTTGTGGAACAGTGTATCTGAAAGTGGAATTACAGTTGTACTAGTGCAGAAAATCATTGTTGTGACTCACCAAGAGCCATCTAACTTTTATTCTGAGCAGAGGGCAGTTGGTGAAGAAAAAAACCCCAACAAACTACTAGAAGAAATCCATAATGATGAAAATGGAGATAAAATAGGGAATCATTAACCTGGAGTGTTAGACAGATCAAAAGAAAACAAAATGCAGACAATCTAAAAATCATGGTGAGTTTGGCTAACTAAAATGTCTGATTATTGGGTGGATTTTTTGGGTTTTTTTGGTTGATTTATGTTAGAAAATCAAGTTATAAAGTGGTACAAGACATCTGTGTTCCTCAGCTCTGTAGAGATGGGTCTGTTGTCAGCTGGTATATGAAATTAATGATGTGAGGATCAGAAGAAAAGGAGGATGGTGGGTTTTTCAAGGCAGCATAGTATTAATTCAGCTGAAGTTTTGAACTAGTGCAGAAATTATAGAGGATGAAGCTATTACATGAATGAGCATATTCTGTAGTATATTTACCTAATGTCAACGGATGGTTTGCTTTCAGGTTTTGTTGTGTAAGATTTAAAAACTCAAGAAGAACCTACATGTGTTTTTTTGAGGATTTTACCTTGTAAAAAAAAAAAAAAAGTAGTGTTCATTAAGTAAAAACCTTACCATTTATGACCACGTTTTAAGAAAAATAAATTCTGTGAGTGTAGAAGATGTTGAAAGACAAATATGAATCCGGTGTTATAATGTTGACTGAATGTGAAAAAAGGGTATTTTTATCAAACCGTAAAGCAAACCTTTAGAGGCCTTTCAGCACACAGTGAATGGTTTTATGGGTGAAATACTGGTATCTAAAGTCAGAGTTCAGTAGGCCTCCACTCATTTCAGAGATGTAAGAGTGACACAGAGATGACTTCATGTTATCCCAGTAGGACAACCAAAATTCTTTTCCTCACACTTCATGCTATTCTGTGGGAGCACGGGGAGAGAGGATTGCTTAGTTTTCTTGAATCTGGTCAGCTGAGATGTGGAACAGTCTGGTGGGTCACATCATGTCATCATCGAAGTCAGTGGTGGTGAAGCAATAGAGAAGGTCTGAAAACAAGACTTGCTAGGAATTTGCTTAATATGAATGCTATGTTGAGTTTTGGTTTAAACCACCAGGCAGCCATTTGCTCACTGCTCCTCTTCCCCCCCACCCATCCTGGCCCTGGATGGGGAGAGAATCAGAAAAAAAACCCAAGAGATAAACTTAGGAGTTGAGATAAAGACAGTTTGATATGAGAAAAGGCAAATAATAATACCACCAAAAAGAATATACAGAACAAGTGATGCACAACACAGTTGCTCACCACCTGCAGACCACTGATGACCGTCTAGTTTTTGAGCCAGGATCCAAATCCCTCAGGTTATATATTGAGCATGATCTCAGATAATATGGAATATCCCTCTGGCCTGTTTGTCAGCTGTCCTGGCTGTTCCCCCTCCCAGTTTCTTGTGCACCACCAGCCTCCTTGCTCGTGGGGCAGTATGAAAAGTCCTTGACTTTAGTTGTTGCTAGGCAATGCTTACACTAAAGCATCAGTGTGTTGTCAGCCTTATTCTCATCTTATTCCAAAGCACAGCACTATACCAGCTGCTAGGAAGAACATTAACTCTATCCCAGCTGAAACCAGGACAACTGTGAAACCCTCAGAAACCCTGAACTCTCTTGCAACACCTTTCTTTGCAGTTATCAGCTGCACATGGTTTACAAATACAGGAGGAGCTGCAGATTGAGTTGCCTGCATGTGGAATTTACTGGACTGTGCTCTATGGTGGGTTTTGTGCGATGGTGTAGCTGGGAGGGCAGCACCCTGAATCAGTCTCAACTCACCTGTGTGTGCCCTTGGCACTCAATGAATCCTCACAGTTTCAGTAGGTGAATCTGCTCTTGGGAGGCAGGAATTAGAGTAGGACAAGTATTCTAAGGCTGGTATTTCCTTTTGTAAGTAGAAGAATGACATTAGCTGTATTTGCCACATACTTGGACAGAGAAATCTTGATGGCTGAATCTTGCTTGGGGAATTGTCTTCTAGTAATGTCTGTGTTGGATGGGGAAAGAAGAGAAATGTTTGTTTCTCTGTTGCTGCAAGTGTGTGTATGAGGGAAGTGAAGAGATCATAATGACTGTTTCTGCTACTTCAAGAAAAAGAAAATTGTAATGCCCTTCCTGAAGGGGAAGAAAAATACCCTGGATATCTGGCTTTCATCACTACTCCATGTCCAAGATCTAGAATAGGGAGCGGGACTTCAGAACAGAGCTGCAGTGGGGAAACTTAAATGCTTGAAGTCTCAAATTGCTTTCACTGCACAGTGGACTCACTTTACTATTCCACTGCTTTATTTGTGAAAGTTGTACAAGGAAAAAAATCTGGAAAAAACCCAAATTACATAATGCATAATACAGCAGTGCTGCTTTTAACTATCAGTCTGAACGGATTGTAATAAGAAAACTACTTAGGCTTATATGATAATGGAGGTTGAAGGCATCTCAGGAGGTTAACTAATCAAACTTCACGCTCAAAGCAGAACTATGCCAAAGGTTTGCCTTTTGTAAGGACAAAGGATACTCATGTCAGTAGGGCATGTTCCCTCTTGATTTGTTAATCACCTGTAAAACAAATAATAATTTAAAAAGCAGACCAGAAGTTGTAGGCAGGGAGGATAATCAGATCCATTATCTGCAAGGCAATTTAGTCAAAGATGACAACCCAGCCATTACTATAACAACTGTTTCTACCAGGCATCTTGTCAGATTAAAATTACAGTGTCTAGTGGATTTGGAATAGAATGCCAAGTAAAGATCCAGACGCAGCAGGGGCTGAAGGTTTCTTGTTTTCAGTCAGTCGGGTAGAAATGGAGGCTCAGCATCATGCAGGAAGCACTGAGCACCACAAAGGGATTGGATTGTGACAGGGGAACTAAGTGCTGATGTGAAGGATGCTAGTGTTGGATGGTTTGATCAACAGCATGTGGAGAAAACCCTTAAGAGGAGACAGCACAGAATGTGAGAACCCAAGCCCTCTGTCTCTGTGCAAGGCTAAGAAGCCCAATTCATTTCTGAGAACAAAAGTAAATGAACATTTTTCCAATACTATCAATGGGCAGGTTATATAACAACACTTTCAGCTCTGTATCAACAGTTGCAACAAGTAGCAAGCTGAGTCACTGCAGAGATTCATTATGGATATCACAAGCCTAAGGGCAGATCAACTACTGCAGCAGGTGTTATGATGAAAGAATTTGAAAAATTATAGAAAACCATCACAAAGTCTACAAATGGAAATGTTGCAGGAGTACATCAGGGCACTAAAGCAAGCATGTTGTTACACTAGATAATAAAATAAGGTAAGGTGCCCACCTTATCTTGTTTTAAGGACGATAAACCATGGCTGTACCCCATAATTAACAAAAAATCATGCACTGCAAGAACCTTTCCTATTAATAAGATCACATGTGCCTAAACAGAATGTTTAGAGCTTTCTTACTCAGCCAGGTACCATTAAGCTCTAATAGTGTACTAAGAATTTTAAAAGAAGGTTCTAAGTGGTTAGCTGAAGTCATTGTGGAGACAAAAGTATCTTCTCTGGGGTAAAACTGGGTGTGGCCACTCATGTTTTTACCAAAGGACAGAATTCTTTTTCTGTTGAGTTTTAGGAGTTTAAGACTTCTAATGAGCAGTATGTAAACTGAAGGTGGCATGGAGCCTGTGGTGTTGCTGGTACCTCCTCATAGCATCATACAATAGAAATTAGGACTCATTCAAATATGCACAATTGAGGCACCATTGCAGTCAAAATTTGGTGTGAATTACTGGAACTGTAGGGAAAGGTGATCCCAAGTTAACTGATTACATAACTTTTAAAAATCTTTCCAAGTTAAGGATAGATTT
The DNA here is from genome assembly GCF_964237585.1 of Gallinula chloropus. Lineage (NCBI taxonomy): Eukaryota > Metazoa > Chordata > Aves > Gruiformes > Rallidae > Gallinula > Gallinula chloropus. The sequence continues at coordinate 7,495,264 of NC_140094.1, forward strand.
AAGTGATAGAAATGAGAAAAAGTACAAAGATACATACAACTAGCACTACAGAGCATAGAGTATCACACTGAACCCTAGCCCAACATACTATGGGATAGCAGGTTCAATTTCAGAGATGGACTTTTGTTTAAAGTGAGGTGCTCTTGATATTGACAAATACTATACAAAAAGGCAACCTAACATAGTATTGGGCAAAGCATATGTGGGCTGGATTGAAGTGGTCCATTTGTTGTATTCCTCTCACATGCTATGATAAAATGAATCCTGAAATACCTTGTGTAATGACTCATTTGATATTAAGATGTGTCAGTGTTCATAAACAATGCTGTTCATCTTCTGTGTCTATGTGCATGTGTAAGAGGTGTAGGCGGAAGCTGAGGTTCTGGTTGTGATGACTCAGCCTTTATTCAATGTTTCTCTTATTTTTGATTTATGAAGAAATTCTTTTCTTTCCTGTGTACTCTAGGTGAAGTTCCAGGGCTCAGTGAGGAATGTAATATGTTTTCCTGGAACAATCCTGAGATTCTTGTCTTGGATATTTAACTGTTTAAAAAAAAAATCAACCTCCTATCTCAGGCAGTGATCTATGGTTTCTGCCCTCATTTTTTCACTCCCTTGGTAATCTACTCAAGCTCATGGGTAGGTTTTACTGACCCCCTTCTCTGTCAGATTTCACATACTATTGTTAAAGTGCTTTTGTAGGTAGTGTTCATTAAGAGAAATAGGCTTTTTATAAATTTCATATTCTCAAAGTAAGTATTCTCAGTTTATCTTGCTAGACTCTCTGATAAACCAGTGATGGATTAGGATATAAGGCAGAAAGTTTATGCAAAAATTATAAGGGAAAAACCCAAGTGATTTTGACAATGTTTAGGTCTTGATTGGTAAATAGATGAAATAGTCTATTTAACTTCCCAGCATGCTTGGTTTTGGGTTTTTTTTCTCTTGTTAGGGTTTGTATAATTTTAAATGTTAGATTTTGTAATTTGTATAATCTCTAAACTAACAAAATTTCCTAGAATTAAGTATAAAAAAGGTGACTTGTCTTGTAGTAGGACTAAGTTCGGAGAGAGTTCTCACTTAAATTTTGTATTCGTGACTTGCAAGTTGCATACACTTAGTGTAGCCAGCAGATGGGGGGCTGTACTAACTGCTTGAATTGTGCTTGTCTGGCTATCCAGGGCAGTTGCATTACAAACTGTCTGAAAGCTGTGGCAAATCTAATGCTCCCTATTTCTTACAAAGTAAGAACCTATATTTTAACAGATTGAGCCTATTATAATTATTTGAACTATCTTTTCTTCACAAACAATGATGTATATCTCAATTTGTGACTTTTAAACCTTTATGGATGGTGATGAAACCAGGTGGTCATTGCAAAGCCAGGATGTTCGTTTGCATGCACACACACACACAGATGTGTGTGGAAGTGGAAGGAGGATGCCTGCATTTCCTTTTAATATCATGAAAACTCAAAGGCCCATGATAGAAATGCACCTGTCAGCCTTTTTGCACTGCAATGGAATGAGGGTTTTCTGTTTCCATTTTTTGGTAAATGTTGTAATGTGTAATTCACCACACTAGATGAGACTTCTTTATATAGTATACCAGGATATAGCTTGGTAACACAGCTAAATTGACCTCATGTCACTTGAGAAGGTGTTACAATGGACACAAAGCTTGTTGATATACTAATCCCTTCATTTAAGGCATGCTCAATCTGGGATGTTCTCTTATATCTTTACTTTGTTACCTGCTTACTGCTTGCATGTCTAAAGTAATTTCAGTAGAAAAATCTGTGCCAGCCCAAGCAGTGACAAAAGCAGAGAGAAAAGATGCAGTTTTGCCAAGTGGTGTTGGTATGTGAATTGGCCAAGGCTGCCATTTTCTTTGTTAGTTTACACTTTGTTTTGAGCCCTTGTAATTCAGGGAATAGGGACAGAAGCAATAGAGGCAAGCTATGTGTGATCCCCCCCAAGTTTTTCCATTTTCTCCTCCACAATGGGTCTGCTAAACCATCTCCCTCTGTTTCTGTTCAGCTGGTCAGCCAACCCAGCATGACTTTTCCCTGGCTGCTTACCATCTGCCTGTAGACTCTCTTCTTTTGTTCTTCTCCAGCTCACCCCTGTGAGGCACTGAGAGTCTGCAGTGACATGCTAAGCATACATATTTCCTACTTAGGGGTAGGACAAATGATAGCTTGGAGTCAGTTAAGAGAGTTAGCATCTAGAGACAAGGTATCATGACTTGTGAAAAGAACACACCAGTAATGGTAGCTCAGTTTGAGCCATGTTTTTCATAGTCTTGTAATGGTGTCCTAATGAATATTTATCATTATTTGTGAGACCCTATTTTCAGCAGTTGTGTATTATAGTAACAGCTGACAAAATGTTCGTTTTGGTTTGTAATGAAATTGTCTCTGTTTTAGCTGTTTATTATGATGGGGATGTCACTCCCATACCATTGTGTCTGCCATTGTAACACAGCTGGATTATTGGTAGGCTAGCAATTTTAACAGCATATCTGATTATAGTTTGTTTCTCATCTCAGTGAGGGTTTCTGAGTGGAAATGTTAACGCCTCACACTGCACATTTATCTTGTAACAGAGGTAAAGTCCTTTCAGGTTTGATAGATTTACATTTTTTTTTTTTTTTTTTTAGTATAAGAGAACTCTTCCAAAACTTTCCAAGCTTTTGCTGTAAGTAGCAGTCACTAAAATAAAATTTCAGTAACAAGAAATACCTTTCATTGAGCACATGATTTTCACTGAATTAGACTTTAAATCAATTGGAATAGACTGTAATGTACACATTGCAGTAAGAAATGCGTGTGAGGTATGTGCCACATGAAAGGTGTGTATGCTGTTTGGTAAAATGACATTTAGTAGTACTTGAACGATAACCAAGCCCTTGGCTCATGTACCAGACTTTGTAGCAAGGATAAAAGAAAGGTGAAATACACTAGACTAATCAGCACAGAGGTGTTTGTGATGGAAAGGAGTAGAGCTCATTCTGTAAACATGTTGTGTGAAGTACTCTGTTGTCTTGTGCTCTTCCTCTAGTCCCAACCAGTGCACTTGCACAGTGAATTTACAGGGCATAGAATACATTCTCCAGTTTTATACTTGTTAAAAATGTATTTGAATCACATAGAAGCTTTAAACTTCTTTTGCTTCTGACATTTTAATGTAACGTTCTAGGTTTTCTTTCAAACATATCAGAATTAAAAAAAAAAGGTAAATCTCTCTTACATCAAAAGAAGTATCCACAGAGAGTGTTTGTTAGGTTTTGTACTTTAAATTAGTTACTTTAATCCAGTGTACTGCGACTTTGCTGCCACATTTTTATCCAACCTGACATAATAGTATGAAAGTATAGTTTTATCTTTTGGGGAACTGCTCATAGTGTCTTCAGGTTTTACAGCACAAACTAAGGTCAGGTCAAAATGTTTTGCTATTATTTTCCCTGACTTAAGTTTTAGCACAATTGATGTTATTTTTAAATATGAAACCAAAAATATCCCCCATGGAAACATTCATTAGAGACGAGTCTTAAATCTAAGTTTCTGCCAACAAAGACAACAGCTTGAAATAAACGAGTCTTTCTTTTGGGATTACTGTCTCACTTTTCTCAAATAACGCTGCTTACTGAGAAGACTTAGGTTAGGCAAATGACATTTTCAGATAAAAAGAAGTTCATTAGAAATTGATAAATGCCTCTCAAGTGATACCGTATGATGGATTAAACTACAAGGTTGTCTTTGTAGTGTTCATTTTGAAGCTTCAGACAATTTGGATTATATAAACTGAAATTAATTGAAGGTTGAATGGAACATTAATCTAGATTGAGTCAACCTCTGGCCAATCTCCCTTTTCCTAAAAATTGAGAACAAATAGGGCTGGTTTTGCCATATAAAAGTGTACTGCAGTTGGGTTTGGGCTCTTAAAGAAACCCCAAAAACCCCGATCTGGAGCAATTTAGAGCTAGATCCCTTTTTTGATTTTGTTTGGGGTTTGTTCACAAATTCCAAGAGTTTAGCAGGGAGAAAGAGCTTATTTGTTCTGTATGACACAGACCATTATGTACCTGAGTTTGTCACTGCAGTGTCTATTGCACTACATCTGATTTCTTCTTGGATCCTTAATTTAGAAACAGAAATTCAGCTGTTAACATAATGAGTGATGTACCAGCATTTTAATATTTAAAAAGCACATTCTAGAATACTTAAGTTAAAGCAGGAACATTCTTTCAAAATGATTGTTAGTGTTCCTGTAAGACCATGTAGAAAGTGTTACATTATTAACACAGCACACAAGAACAGATGTCCCATGGCAAAGTTTAAATAAAATTGGAAGAAATTAATGCTCAGTTTGCAAATGTGCAGCAATGGAAACTTTGTTCTACACATGGGGGCTCAAACTTGGACGCCTACATCCCTTCCCCTTCATTATTGAACAAAGAAGAAAATAGGAACACAATAAAAATAGAAACTGATAGAAAAAGCTTAATCGATGTGTTCATTTTTATCCTGTAGCAGAGTTTCATTTGCTGATCCATTTTCTTTGCATAATTACTGATGAATTGAGCTCACCTTTAATCTTTGAAGCACAACTCTTAATTGCATGAATGCAATATATAAAGGCATGCAACATAATTCCCAGTTCCAGAACATTGCTGCTTTGATCTTTCCCTTATCTGTTATCTTATTAAATCTTTATCTCTATGAAATTGTTTGTAATTGACAAAACTTGGAAAATTAGAAAGTTTAGAAAAATGATTCTGGGTTTGGCCTGTCCACTTCCAAATAGAGATGAGAAAAATTCAGTATCAGATTGACTCAAGTCCATGGTATCCAGTTCCTGGGAAACTGTGAGTAGTTTTGCACATGGTAATTCTGTAAATTTACAGATTTTTTTTTTTTTGCCTTCCTCACAGTTCAGAAATAAATCCAAATCTCTTCTTCCAAACTTGATATCGAACTTTCTCAGGTCAGTGATATCACAGCACAATACTTGAAAGAAGATGCCACAAAAAGCCCGTTTTTATGTGTATATCTTTGCTGACTGGTTGAGGTTTTGCACTGTGTTATTCTGAAGAGCCAATGACCAGGTGAGGTCTGTCTTTGAAATGCAGAAAAGCTTTCACAGGCAAAGATTATTCTTTCATGTGAATGAATCAAATGTAAATTGCTAAATGATTCCTGACCAAGCGATTATTTTGTTACCTACCAAGGACTGACAATTGGATTGTTATTTTTGGCTTCTTTATCAAAACAGTTGTTGAATATCAGTCCTTTTTAGGACTTGCAGAGTAAAGGAAGTGTGATTAACTCTGCTTATCAGAATAAACTTATTTAACTATAACAGTCCAGGATATTGGAATTTTGCAGCTTGATCCACACTTTATGGGTTGTCTAACTGCATGTTAGTCTGAGAAACTGGTATTCCTACTGTTTGATAGGTGGGAAAATACTGTGGTAACTGTTGTAATGACTGACCAGCAAAGAAAGTCTTTTAAGTAGGTCATTCAGAATACAGTTTAGAACTTTTTTCTTATTTTTTTAAAAATTGATTTTCAAAAGATTTTGTTCTTTTAACAAGATTTATGGGAGTCTTACCCTTCTGTCTCTCAAAAATTATTTTTCCTTTTGTAACTGCCAAGCATTAGCTATTGTTCTCTCTCATTCAGAAAACAATGGATCAATTTAATCAATTTTAAGCCTATGCCTCTGCTTCTCTATTTCTAATAAAGCCCAATTATCAAAAGATGCAATACTCCTTTTATAGCAATTGCATTAATTAGACTTTAATTAGACTAGATATAATAATTCTGAGCAGTTCAGTGCTTTCACTTTTATTCATTACATTCAAGCAGAGATTGCACACTTAAGTTAGTATCATCATGTATATTTTACCTTTACCACCAAAAAAGTTTCAAATATTACCCTTTCAGCACTATTGAACATGTCTCTGGGGAAAATTAAAAATATCTTAGAAAGCTTGGCATGTTGAATTTTCTGATTGTCTGCTCTTCATTTGTCCAGAAACTGTATGAATGACTGAAGTTCCCTATAAGATAGGTATTGCAGTGCTGAGCTCTGTAATCTTTATATCACCATGTGATTTGCACCTTGAGTCTTTGGATGCCAATGGTACTTTTGGCCACCAAGAAGCAATATCTATGATACCACTCTATTTTGAGCTACTGAAATTTCATGAGTTCTCCCAGTTCAGAACCATAGACAAAAGATGCTTATGCCTGCTTTCCAAATACCTTGTAGATATTAATGTAAAGGAAAGGCAATTAAGTTTACAGATTTACACCCAGCAATTCATTGAAGCTAACCCCGAGCCTCATACAAATCTCTACTGTATAATTCATATGAAATCTTGAAGTCCTATTCCTTATTATTTTGCACTAATTCTATAGATGAAGTTGTAAGAGGATTTGAATGTGTGTTAGTGAAAGACCTAGACAAAGAAAATCCTCCTCTTCTTACTTCTAGAGGAACTTCTTCTGAAATACTATTGTGCTCAGTATATTATATGCAAATGTAATTTGCACTGAAAATGACTGCAATATTTTGCCATTTATGGAGTACTGGATATACAGTGGGCAACTAAGTATGTATTCTGCTGTCTAAACATAAGATACAACCTTAATTTACGCATAAAATGTCTTAAACTATAATACAATTGTCAGCTTGTTTTTCTGGGAAAGAAAAGTGCTGAAGCTTTATGTGTATGTATGTAATACTGTGGAGAAAAGAGATGTAGTTAATACAGCTTTTAAACTTTGATAATATTTTTATATTGTTTTATGGGAAACAATAGTAAAGAAAGATATATTAGCCTGTAAACCTTTGGATGATTAGTATTCTGTTTGCCTAGAGTAACTAAAATGTGCTTAAAAAATAAAAATTTTCTCTGTAATTGGGTAAGATATTTGAAAGAAATATTAAAACAATTTATAGTATTAAGTACCCCCCATCAAACATCCGTTACAATATAAATGTTTCAATGAAAACGCACTGGTCTAATAGATCAGTTCCTCATGATCCGTAAAATTATGTTGTAGTGTTCATCACTTAACAAAAAAAATGCAGTGATAAGTATTGGATGACAGGTATTCCCCATTACTGAAGCACTCTGAATTTATAGGTAACATACTTCTATATTATGTCATAAATACATAGACATAGGCAGCAAAAAGAAAATATATTGATGGCTATATACTTGTTTCAGCAAGATTTTCTGTAGTCTAATCAGTTTTATGTAATTTACTGGTCTGGTCTACTGGATTGTATAGAATTTGACATTTAGTTTGAGCGAACCATGCCCGAGAACTATGTGAAATACCACTTACTACTGGCTGCTGTGATGAGACAAGTGTTTGAGATTTGATGTGAGACAAAAGATTTTCAAACTGTCAAATAGAAGCTTTGGTAAAAAGCAAGGGGAAGTGGAGTCTGTGAAAGCTTCTCATCAAGAGATAGATCAGGACTAGGCAGTCAGGAGAGAAGGGATATTATTTTTTTTTTTTTTTTTTTGAGACATGGTTCCAAAAGGACTCATAAGGGATCTCTTTAATAATTTTGATAAAAGAATCTTTCACAACTTGCTGTGGTCTCTGAGTTCCATCTGACTTTGGGATCTGTACAATCTGCCCTATATAATACCTAGTTTTAAGAGCTACAGTGTCTGAAATGTCTAAGTAGCAAAAGGGACAACTTTGATAAGAGTGGAAAGAGAACACTCTGCAAGATTTCCTGGTACTATTGAAAGCCAGCCATTGTCTGCTGGCTGCTAGCTGACTCGAACAAAGCAGCGTAATACATTATGTCCCAACTACAGACTCTCAGGTTTCTGTGTATCAACAGTATGTGTTAAGCAGGAAAAGATCCTCATTTCTGATACTAGATAGGGAAGACAGTGAGGTGCGTGCTTTTACAAAAAAAAAAGCAAGGACATCCTTATAAGACTTTCTGACAGCAAAAAAATGTACCTTACTACTGCTTGACTCTTCAGCTGTCCACTATGATGGAACCAATCTAGTTTGATTAAGATATATTTCTGTTCTGGTTTCATCATTGAAAAGCACAGTAAAGCTGTTAAAAAAAATAATCAAATACACATTATTTCCAAAGCATGTTATTAAAGCTTTATTGTGTTTTACATTGGGATGGCTTGTGAAGATGTACTGTGTGTCCTAGTGATCCAGAGAGCAATACCTGCCTGTGTTTTACCTCTTAGTCAGGACTACCTCAGACAAGTCAACAACTAGAAGGAAGATGAAAACTAGACTGCAGGTTGTCAAAACTAAACAGCTGAGTAACAGGAGAGCAACCCATTTCTGGAATAAATTATGCTATGTTGTCTGCTCCTGTAAGCAACACAGTAGTCATAGTGGAACCTTGGTCAGGATTTTTAAGCCATATTCGACAGTGCAGGAAATATCCACAATCTCATGTGATGTTTTTCCATTGTTTCTTCACCCTGTCATTCATCAGTCATCTTATTTTTACAAAGCATTCAGAACCTGAGCTTAATTGCTCAAAAGGAAAAGCTGCTTGTACCTTCAGTGGGATTTGTACAATCCCCTGTTGTGAACAGTATGTAATTATTAAGAACAGGGTTTGTTAGAAACAGAATTTTGGTTCTTTGATCTGGTAAAAATAATTTCTGATAAGTTTTTTCTATTATTCAGGGATATGTTTCACACAAATTTTTCTGATTTCAGCTAAAAAGGAAAACTAGTGCTCCCATCTCTGCTGTGAACATCTTGCGTTCGCATAGGCATGGAGGTGAAACGTTAATTTATGTAAGAATTGTATGAATTGGTTGCTTTCTTCCATGGAAACATTTTTGATTTTGTTTTTGTAAAAGATAAGGGCAGTTTTACTTCCTCCCCCAATTGCAAACATTTTGGAAAGCAGGAACACATACTGCTCTACTGCTGAATGTCTTTCAGTTGTCATGCTTGTGTGTTCTGCACATCCTAACAGTGAAAGACAAGAAAACATTGATATCTGCTGATTTTACTGCACCTGGTATCTAGCTTGGAAAGTTTCTCAAAAGTTTTAATGGCTTTAGAATCTCCTGTGGACTTATGCTAGACCATAGTAATATATAAAGATGAGGGTGAGAGTATCCTTTTTTTATGTTGTTTTGAAGCAACTGTTGCTACTTTATCAACCTGAAATCAGGATGCAGAGTGCATGAAAGAGAGTAATCAAAAAAAGTGAAACCAAATATTAGCACCGAAAAAAGAAATAAAATTAAATGCATTTAACCTATAATAGCATTACCAGGCTGACCAGATAAAGTAAAACAAGCAAATTGTGTCATTTACTTCACAGTACAACACATCAGTGCTAGGGCAAAACAAGCTTTGATGTGGAAAATCTTCCTGTGGTGTATTTTTGCTTCCCTATTCTGGGGAAAAAAAAAAGAATAATAATTTGGGACCATATGGGAGTCTAATAAAACTGAGCGTCAACAATCCTTTTGCATCCATTCCAGATGGTTTAGACTTTCCTTGGAACTGAATGTCTCATATATAAAATTAGGCCCCTGTTTATTCTCAGTTAATAACAGTTGCAAAGGTGAAGAGAAGATTAATTTAGGAGGAAAGAGATGAGATGTCTTTCATGTAAAATAGTTAAAATCGAAAGATACAGCGCTGGTGTATGAGCAAGAGGATATCGCTGTTAATAAAGCAGAAAAGGATTCTTTCCTGATAAAGAAAGGCTTTTTCCTCCTTTCAAAGAAAGGGACGGTGGGGATATATATTCCTGACTAAAAGGAAAATTCATGATTGGATTTGGGAACATGGTGTAATTTCCAGTTCTTGATGTGAAATAAACCTTTGTCTTTCATTCAAAGACCTTTATGAGCAGAGTTTGATAATCATGCAGGTTTGGTTTTGTGGTTTGTTTGTTTTTTGTAGTTGCTAACTGAAATTTAGGATAAAATTATTCAATAGGCAACACTCAACATTATATACCGATGAAGAAATGCATCTAACATTCCATCCTTACTGGCTAAAAGGGTATCCTATGTGTTTTGGGGTTTTTTGTGTTCTATGCCTGTGGTAAATATTATAATCTGATATTACAAGTGGTTTTTTTCTTATTAAAATGGTGACTTTTTCTTCAGAATCCATCTTGGTGGTTAGATCTGAGTTTGAACTTGCATAACTGCTTTTACAGAAATCTTGGCTTGTACATAGGCGAGTTGAATTTTTGCTGCACAGAGTAACAGATATTCTTAATTTCATACTGTCGTTCTCTTATCCTATTCAAAAACTAGAGATTTTCTTTCCTTTAACAGATCAGCAGCTGGAACAGAATGAGGTCCAGTATGCAAAAATCACTCTTGCTCTATGTTTTCTCTCCCCTCTCACAAATATTATGCAACAAAACATTAAAAGCTTCACATAAAACAACATTGCCTGTTTTGAGAATTGGAGCAAATAAGCAGAGAGTTGCGTTTGGCTTCAATTCTAGCTGTGAAAACATCAAAAAGATGCTTTGCTGGTGTGAAGGGGAGTTCTATAGGAAAATGTACTTTGCTAAATTTGTGAATATTGTAGAAAAAGCATTGCCACAGAGTTGAGGACATAAAACTTTCCTATTGTATAACAGTAAATTCATTATATCCTTAATAAAGGTAGTAGAAAAACCTCCTTTGGTTAAAGTGGGAGCCAGATAAAATTACTTTTTACTTAGTTTTAAAACTTAAATGCAGCCACTATGTCTTAGATAATCTGGTTTGCCTTTTGAGGCAAAAGGCTCACTGCATCTTTGAGACCTTGTGGGTTTGTTCTTTCCATTGTTTTTGTGCAAAATTGAGTGGGAAAGTTTTTTTGTGGTCCAAAAAGTGTTTTTGTTGTGGCTGTCTTGACCAAACATTCAGTAAGGTTGAACAGGATTTTGCCATTGACTGTAATGAGTAAAGAAAAAGCATACACACACTTAATATAACCACCACACAATAATAATTCCTTTGATACTTTTAAATAATAACCTAACAATTTAGTTCTCACAGACAGCTCTGATGCTTATCAGCTGTATATCTTGTGCACAAGCATGAGTCTACATGAAAATAATTATTTTTTGAGTCATTGTTCTAGGCCCAAAGATACTATGCCCACTTGGCAAAAACATATTGCTATTAATATATAAAACCTGCCCTGAAAAATAATTTAAACCAGTTTGCAATGATCGCTTTGTTCTTACTTGTCTTTAAAAGGTATTCAATTCTAAAGAGATATTGGAGGCCGGGGATTTAAAATAGATCTGACAGAGCTTGTTCTCGAAGTAATTTATAAAAGTTTTGAAGTAGCTTATTTTGTACAGTTAATTTTGAATGCACAGTTGGCCTTAATTTATAGTCTAGATCTATTATCTGATATTTTTACTACTGAGGGATTAATAAACTGAAGACTGTTTGGGAAGAGCGTTGTCTAAGCAAGACTCTTGAAGGTTATGTTTCATCCACATACTACTTTGTCAACTTCTAAGGGGTAACAGATGGATTTAAGTGTCCATCCAGTTTGTTCTCAATAGAAGCAATTCTTTTTGCTTGAAAAGTTCAGTGATTTAGATGTAGCTCTCCCATTTTAGTGTTTGTTGCTGTTTGGGGTTTACAAAGCCAGTTTTTCTCCCTGGTATTTGACTTCATAAGAGTATTCTGTAATCCAAAAGTTCTTGGGGAGAGGTCAGAGAAATAGCAAAGAATGCATGAGTCTATAATCCATGTTTCTGTAGTAAATGGGCTTATCAACATATGTGTAATTTTTTGATTTCCATACTTATCAATGCATATAGTAAGTAAAACAATCCATGTTTTTCCACTTCAATATCCTACTAGGTTACATTCAAAAGATGTGATGCATCAAATTTATTTTAATATCCTAGCAGAATCATAATTAGTAAGGCAAAGACAATTATTTCTCTTCATTAAACTTCTAAGTGCTTATTTTAAAGCAATCAGGAGACTGTACACTTTATAGATTTCCATAGCTAATGCACATCCATTTCTGCATTTTCTGCAACACCAAAGCTCAAAATTACTGGAGGTTTAGGACATATCTGTGTTTATACGGTGATTTCAGAAATACTGTTAAAAGGTGCTAATCAAATTCTTAGATATTGTAAATACATGTTTGAAATTTTAAACAGAGATTAATGTATATGTCTAGCTACTAAAGGAACCACTGTTAACCTTAAGTTAGATCTCTGAGAGTTGGAAAGGGTTAAATATTCTTTCTTGATTCCTTTATCCACTGGAAATTGATTTATTTCTTCTCTCAGCAGACCTATTTAGTGTTACTCTGTAGAGGGGTGTGTGTGAAATATCTTGGTAAACTATAATGAATTCCACTGGAAATGGGCTTTATTCATAAGAGCAATAAAACATACTCTGAAATCTTCAGAGTACATATTTGTTTCCTATTGCGTATTCTTCCTGATGAATTCTGTTCGTTCTTCTACTCACACTGCGTTGTAACAGCTCTGAACATTTACTTGTTCATCAGTAACTCTACAGTTTTAGGAATTCTCTGTTGCTAAATGAGAAGGTTGGTTGAGGAATGAACTTGAACATCAGACCTCTTGTTTGCCTGTGTTGTAGTGATGTAAGTCTGTCCCTTGGCTGTATTTTGTGGACCTTCAACTAGCTCTCTTCGGGATGGAGGGTTAGTGTGATAGGTAAATGTCCTCCAGAATACAGGTGGTACTTTCTCCATTATACCAACAGGCTTTGCATCTTTCACATGATCTCATATTTATCTCAAATCATGCCTTAAAATCTTTAGTTGTGTGCAGATTTATGGATTGAAAAGGTACTGCTTTGGAAGGCTGAAGTACACCATTTATGTTATGTCAGACATTCCTTGGTTGAAAAAAGAAATAAAGGACTAGAAATGCCATGCAGTCTGTGGAACTAAGTCTCTGCTCTGGAAAGTTTCTCCCTTGATATCAGATAAGCAGTTTTAGCTGTATCTTGTCTTGTTACTGCTAAATGGATGGATAAGTAAATGAAAAGTTTCAAAATGCTATAAAAATATTCTAGTACAATGGAATAGCACAATGAAATTGCAAATAGGAAGTGGCTATAAAATATTAAAATATATATTACAATAGAATGATGACTGAAAAAAACCCAAAAAACAAACCACCCAAACAGTAGTGACTTGGTGCACAAAACTGGATCACTGCATGAAGTACGGACTTGATATTTTGGAATTAAAATACTATGAAAAGTAATGGTGGCAATGCTTTGTCGGTGAGCTAAACCATATAATATCTCATATGAAGACCTACTTTAAGGTTTATGTTGTACATGTGTATTGCTGTGATTTGCTAATCAATTAGAATAATAGGTGTCTTGGCTATTTTTTTTCCTTGCTTTTGGGAGCAAGTTTAATACTTAAAGTTCTAAATCACACTGACTTTACATGACATTTCATTAGACTTGTTCAGAATACTGAAATGAGCCCCTGTAAACCATGCATTGTAAGTTCTGAAAAGGCTTGGTGAATGAACGTCACATTTCAGTTTATTTAACTTTTCAAACTGTGGGCTAATATATTAATAGGACTTGCAAAAGCTCCACTGCAGCAATATTAATTAGTGGTTTCTACTCTGATCCAAGTTCAGTCTATGGTATTTTGTTTGAAAAACTATGGTGTCACAAAAACACCATGCTAATCAATCAGCTTCTTCAGAAGCCAAATGCTGAAGCAGCATTTTGGGTTGGTTTAATCTCCTGTTGTTCTATTCATGCTCTGTCCCTACACTGTTCTACAGAGAACTCCTGGAATTCTTGGAGGAGAATTGGGCATTTAGTCGTTTAACAAAAACTGAAAAATGTGGATACAGATTAGTTTTAGCACACTTAAGACACTTATTGAATTTTCTGTTTATAAATTTAAATAGATCCAATATTATGCTTTGAACTGGTCACAAACTAATGACTGGTAACTTGACCTTAAAGGACCTGGCAAACTTGGGCTTTCTGTAGGTTATATTGTTTGGAGACTATTCTTGCCCATCAGTACTCTATATTGCATCATTGCCCTCTCTTTCACAAAATATGGTAGATTGTAGGTTGGTATGCCCTGTTAAATGTAGTCCTCGAAAACAATTTATCCTTTGTTGGGTCCTGATGGCACTTTTAAGAAATGGTTGATAAATTACTCAAATTTAAGAGAATTTCAACAAGCTACTATTATGGCAATGAGTTCCAGTATGTAGCTGGAACTGGAAACAGGGAATTGTCATTCCTTGACATAATTTGAAGTAGATATTTAAAAAAACCCCAGAAAACCACCTTGAGGTGTTCACACTTGTTATTTTAAGCAGGATACTTGCCAGCAACAAAGGAAAGCACAAGGTGTAAAGTTAATAGCTTACTGAACCTAGTTAATAACAAAAAGCAAGCAGCAATAAACGACAGCTGGTACACTTCAGCAAGGTGTATATATTCATCTTGAAGTGTTCTCCTGTCAGGTCCCAAGGTTGGTAGCTATTCTTGCCTAGGTGGAGAGTCTCAGCAAGTTATGTTCTCAGTCCTGACAACTTGTTACTCGTGATGGTGTTCTCTTCTTCCCCTGTATATTCCCTGGAGCCACATGTACACATTTGCAGTAACAGCTGATTTGCTGCCTCATTTTTGTTTAGTTTGCAAATTTTTCTGCTATCCCTGAGTTTTACTGTATGTTCTAACGAAAGTATTATAATTTATTATCTATTTCTTGCTATATTCTTCTTTGTTTAAATTATTAGATTGTATGATTTACATAATGTTAGAGAAATATTCACTGTATATATGGTTTTATTTAAACTATGCATACGTCCTCGTAGATGCAGACTCTGGCAATATATCCTGACATCTAAGAGAAGGCATTTTACCTGGATTATGATCTCAGTGTCTTGGGGGTTTGACCAAAGATTGTCATCTGAGGGGTGAAGGCACCCTCAGGCAATTAGTTCCTGAGCTACACTGTAAATTGCTTTTTACTGTAACATTTCTCTGGGGCATGGGTTTAGCAAGTCAGCCCTGTTTCAGAGACTTAATTGATGCTCATAGCATGCTTTGAGATCCTTAGGTGAGGTAATGCAGTGGATCGCTAACACTTGTGTTGTGTGAGTTTGTCTTTTTTGCATTACTCTTGTGGAAGAAGGAAGACAAGATTAATGAATATAGTTTCATTTGTATTTATATGTGGGAGCTGGTAAAATTTCATTTGAAAACATTTCACTTCACATCACAACAGAAAAAGATCCATTTGCAACTGCTTAGTATTCATTCAGTAGCTGCATCCTTTGGCAAAATTTAATTTTGTGCTTTCTGAAATGGAAGTAAGTGGCAATTTTCTTAATGCAGTTAGCACCATACTTAATATTACAATAATACTGATTTGTACTCTTCTCGTGTCTATCTTAAACTATTGTTTAACACTGAAAAATATCTTCTAGTGTTTGCTGGAATAAAAAATATAAATATAAATGCAAATATGTACATAGGTGTTAGAAGGTACAGTTTCTGAATATAGCTATTTTGATCTATAATTACTTGCTGAGAATTTTTCAATGACTGCTAAAAGGAGAATGAAATTCATCTACATATCACTACAAGGTAAGGATAAGTTTATACAGCACTGAGATGCTAATCAGCTGTTCTAAAATGAAAAAGGAATGATTGAAATCTGAGGGGAGGTATTTTCGGCTCTAATCAGGCAGTTCAGTGGAGTCGTGCCAAACATCCTTTTTTGCAGCTGAGTTGACTGGTCATGATTTTGACCAGAAACTGTTTCAAAAATAGCGTTATTATGAAGACCTCCTCAATTCTTAGACTGACAAATTCATAGCTACTGTAGAAGTGTGGTGAGGCTACATGAAGTATTGGGACCTGCATTAATTATTGATGGATCAATACACAAAAATCAACTATCCTTCAAAGACTCGAACGTTTCATTAGAGATTCTTGTTCTATTGTGGCCTATGGAAGGATGCCATAGAGCCACTAAATGAAATTAAAGTTTTTAATTATATTATATATAAATGTCATATAAAAATATCATATTAAGAGAAAGTGAATTAATATCAAATGCATCAAATGGATTAACTTCAGCTGAATTATAATTAAAATACCAGCAGAGCCTTACAATTTCCCAGAAATAATTTTCAAAGTTACTAAGCAGGGTTCTATCAATTTTGATGTCAAATGATACAGGTTCCACTCAAGTAGACTAGGGGAACACTTTTAGTAAAAGGTGATATCTGAAAATAATGTTCTAATGCCAATACTAACTGGAATGATGCCAATGAATTCTGTCCACACTACTGGTGGTTAGTTTTCTCTCCACCTCTACACTTCAAATGACTCTAGAATGACTCCATCTCTTCCTAAAGCAGTGCTTAGTAGCTGAATAAGACCACGGGAGTCTCTTGGGTTTTAGCTTTTGTATATCAACAGGGACTTCAATAATAGAGAAGCTGTTGTTGCATGAATAAATTTTCTGTGTGTGCCATCTGCTGGGCCCTGCTCAGAGTGCAGCATTAACTCGCATCTTTTCAACTGTATTTCTATCTAAAGTTAACTACAGCTGGAGAGATGATAGCAAAAATATGAATGGCATAACATCTCACTTGATGAAATCAGTAGGGTTTTTTGAGGGACTGTACTTGACAATATTTAATGCGTTTGAATGGAATTAGTGCTACAGTAGTACAGATCTGTGGAATCAAGTGCTTGTCTGTTGTAAAATTAAATGTCTGTGTTTAAAAACATTGATGTTACAACAGTATGTAAACCTAGCGCTTTCATAAATAGATAACATAACTTTTAAGGCATACAGTAATATTAGATAGGTAATGTTTTGAGCCCTATAAGTCTTGACTTCTCAAATCCTGGGTAAACTGCTATTTTAAAATATCAGCAGTAAATTCTGATTTTAAAGAAGTCTTTGTTTCCCCATAACTAAGAGCAGATTGTCCCAACATATTAACTATTATCCTTTATCTAACAGTAAGGCATTCTTTTTTTGCTATGAACTTTCAATTGGGGTTTATTTTAGAGTTAAGAATTTAATATAATGGGATATTAACTGAAGCTACAACACTGGATTGTATTAGAGAATGCGGAAAGGGCACAATGTAGTAAAACTGTCAATTTTCTATTAATGTTTAAAAATTACTAATAGACCTTGTAAAATTCTAGATAAATATTTTCACTGGGGGTGTCATGATCAGGTTGCTGTCTGAAAAATCTATTTGCAAGTATGTTAAAGAATTATTTTGGTTTTTATTTTTTTTATATTGTGCGTGTCATGTACTGTCTTCTAATCTTCTGTCACTTAGCCAAATACAAGAATCATCACTTTGAAAGCTTTCATTTGAAAGTGAAATTTAGCTATTCAGCTACAAGCTGAATTTGTTATGCCAACTTTATATGAATAGAAAGAGCTGAAATTTACTTTGAACTACATAGTTAATTTACTTCCTTTGTTTCATTTTTAGTATTTTAGATACCCTTCTCCGAGAGCTGAACCCTTTGTATCAAGATAACCTTTTTTTATTCCATCCACAAACCCCTAGTATCATTGAATCATAGGGGTTGGAAGGGACCTCGAGAGATCATCGGATCCAACCCCCCTGCCAAAGCAGGCTCCCTAGCTAGTATCATAAGAATCAGCAAAACCTACCTCTTCACCTATCTTTTAAAGTTTTGATAAAGTGCATTCCTAGTCAAGCAGTCCTGTATGAAATTCAATCGCTATTTCTGCTTTCTTCTTATTATTAAAATTCTTTGCAATGCCATACCCTCTGAAGTAAGTGGGAAACTTAAGTTCGCATCCCCAATTTCATCCTTGTGTCTAATACTTTAATAATTAGTTCATGCATGCATACACACTCACACATTTACATAATTTTTGTGATTCTCAGACTGGGAAAAATCAATGGAACACGATTTAAAACTTTTTTTTTTGTGTGCATACAACTTTTATTTGATTATTTTTGAATATCATCCACATTTCTGTGCTGTGAGCAGCCCATAATGACAGCAATGTGTAAGACATAGTTTTCAAGTTTGGTCTGTGTTGATTTATTGAACATTAATGGAATAGTCACTTGATGATGGTAGACTTGATTTTAAATTTTTACAGTACCACCCAGTAATAAATCACTGTTTAAAATTAGACCTCTGTTTTGTACAATGGCATAAATACACTTAAAAGATTTAAAATGTTTATATCCACATGACAGGCTTTGAAATGCTGCTTCACCAATTGCAGTTCTCAGACTTAGGTAAGTATATGAGGAGAGGAAATAAATCTTATCATGCAAATATGCATGCAAATAGACCACTACATAACCATAGTAAAGATACAGAGAATGGGGCTCAGACTAGCTAATGGCTCAGATTAGCTAACATCTCAGGTAAATTAACCCATCTATTGTCCAAATGTGGACAAAATTAAGTACAGTAGAAATCTGAGGAACAGAAATACTGTGTACATCAGAAAGAATGTACTTACAATGGGGAAAAAACTGCAGGCTTGCTTAAAAAAGTAGAAAAGAAACGGCTTTATTTCTTACATAGAATAATTATGGTAATCATGTTTCTGAAATTCCAGCATACAAATTCAACAATACATAATAGAAATCAGAACAGCATGCATTTTTTCATTGATCTACATTATTTTATTTAATTATGTCAAAATTTGAATGATAAAAGTAATTTATTAATTCCAACCTTGTGAAAAATTTTACACAGGGAGGCACCTATAATTATGTGATGGAAAAACAGAGTAAATTATCACTTAAAAAATGTCATTGTCTGTGAAATAAGTGATGATGAATACTGTGTATATATATTCCCAAGAAAAAGGACCCTTTAGGGATTTCTTTATAAGGTTCTTATACAATGTATGTAGTGAAGTACCTTTTTTTGTGATTTATGATACCAAATGAATAAGAATGGGATTTAATAAGTTTTTTCTGAGTTTTGTTTGGTTTTTGTTGTGTTTTTTTTTCTTCTCCCAACAGCTCTAACAATTTCCCTAGTTCAAAGGCTACAGAGAATACACATACATCAGATATTCCAAAGGTTCATACCACTGTGTCACTTCATGACTTAAAAAAAAATAGAAATCCTCTTTCCATACATTTTCAAATGACCAATTTTGTCTGTATTTACATGTGCTGTGGGTCTGCACTTCACTATTGCAATTTTTGAGTACCATACAAATGCTATGGAGAAAGCTGTAAAAGTGACCCAGCTACAATGAACTACTCTCCTTTCAATTTTGAGTTGTTTGGTTTTTTAAAAATTACTCTAAAAAATTTGCATGTTGTTTTGAGAAATGATGCTTCTCTTCTTGGCACTAGTCCCAGCCTGACCGCATTACCTTTGTCTGGTACACATATGTATTTCTGGGTTTATGCAGGTTTATATGCTATTGGCTAGATCTTCCTCTGCTGTTCTTGCAGAGAGCTGTGGTCTGAGAGAAGATTAATCAGATTTATTTTTTCTTTAAGTAAGGACATAAGCAATACATAAAGAATTTATTATTTTCTTTTCTTTTTTGCAGTTTAAGTGACTTGGAAGGAAAAGTTTAATATAAAGCCGATTTGTATATTGGTTAGTTGGCTTTATCAAGGCACTTTATCCAGAAAAATCCCTTCTTTGGGTTACATAGTATGAAAACTCAATCTTACTGAACATAGAAAATGTCTGTCAAAGAATGTTGTCAATAAGCCAGGAAGGTCTTTTTCTTTCTTGTTCAAACTAAAAACTCATCATTAGGCTGGTAGAGATCAATGAATGTCAAAATTTCTACCAATTTCAACAACAAGTTTTAGGTAGTCATGTACTTTTCCTGTTAAGGACTAAGTACAGAGCTAATCCTAATTTATAATTAAGATCTTTGTAGGCAAAAAATCTTTCAGAAATATTTTCCAGAAATCTGTTCCTTCATAGTGCCCAAGGAGAAAAGTTCTGAAACTCTGAGCTTTTATCCAATGAGACCTCCATCTTACCTTAAAAAAAAAGAAAAAAAAAAAGAAAAAAAAAAAGAGAAAAAAGTCTACCTTCTGAAGCAGTGTTTCACTTCTGGGCTACGGATGTGAAGTAGGTGAGTGTAAGGCAAGATGATTAGATGCTTGATAGCAGGATAGAGCCCAGGGCCCTTTCAGGAGAAGCGGTAAGAGCAATGTGGCTAAGGAGTGGCTTTATCCCCTGCTGTGGTGGGGGAAACATGGGCAATAAGTCCACATCTTACTCTCTGAAGTAGAATTGAGCAACTAAACCCAGACTGAAACAGGATCTGGTACTGCTTAGCACAGACAGAATTTGAAGTTCTTCACCAAATTGAGGTGAGGTGGGAAATTTCTATAGTTAATCAGATGAGGTGGAGCTGTGAGCATTTTGTGTGTGTAATAGTAGTAGTAATGTTTCAAATTTCTTTCTCAGCTGGACATGTTCACAGGTGCCATGTAACATACTCTGTAGCAGGATACTGTTTTACAAATAGAAAGAAGTTCTCAACTGTCGTATTACCTAGTACTCTGAAAATTACTACCATCTCTAAAATCTATCTGACACTGTCTTTGGTATTTGTTTAATATGACAGCAAAACACAGTAAAGAGAAATGTTTGAATGGCTTTTTGTACAGCTTTTTAATAATTTATGTCCTAAATATTTAAAATTGTTTCATAGTATTATAATTAACTTTAATATGATTTATTCAGATGTTTTCAAAACCAGATAATTAAATACTGCTAGGTCCAACTTTGGGGAGGTGAAGGCAAGGGAGACACAAGTAGTCTTGGGATTAAATGCACACCAGACATGTTCTTTTGTTGACACCCATACCTCTGAACTTGAACTGTTTGAAAAGCAAGGCATAACTTCACCTGAACTTGATGGTTTTAAGAAGTAGCCAGGAGTCCTGCATACAGTGTGTTAGCATGTACCAAACGGACTTTTTTTTTTTAAAATTTTAGTCTTTATTACATAAAAGTTGTGGCCAGAACCTGAATCTGCTGAACAGGCAGAGCAAATTGTCATCTAAAGCCACAGTGATTCAAGGACAACAAAATGTTTTATTCTATACCTTTACCTGGGAATGATGGGTATTTCTAAGTAGCTGTGGCTGAGAAAGCCCTGCAACTTTAATGCTGATCCATTTTAGTCACCCTGACTTTTGTTTGTGTTGCTTCTTGGAGTGAAAACCATCTCCAGCAGAGGCTGCCTTTCTACTGGATGCATGGATAAGTCATTGTTCTTCTGAACGTTGTTAAGGCCTCTTCCTTTCATGGTCTGTACTCTGCACCTTCTCAGAAGAGTCACCAGAATTGCTTTCATCATTACCATGGCAATAAATTTTCCTACACAGCCCCGAGGGCCAAATCCAAATGGTTGGAAGTAGCGTGAAGGAACCTGTACAGAATAACACAAGGAATAAATTTAAGGCATTTTTTTCTTCATAAAAGTAGTCAAATAATGATGGGGATTGGCAGTAAATATATTCTGGAAAATTTGTGGAAAGAATCTCTTAGGAGCTTTTCACTGAAAAACCCTCTTACCCGACTCAAGCCAAAATACGGAGGCACCTACAGAAGGTAGGTATGCCAGTTTACATGCAGATGCAGAAGGGAATGTAAAATTTGGCAGATGAATTCTGCCCATGTATATCAGTCAGTTCATCCTGTGAACTACAGGTATTTTTATCACAAGTTGTAAAACAGGGTGAAGCTTTTGTTCTTCATTATACGTACAACTCTTTCAGAAAATGTTTTTTACAAAGCTCATAAATGTTTGATATATAGACTGATGCCTTCTCTAAAAATAATCATAAACCCATATACCTACTGTAATTGCCATTAAAAAGCTAGTGTTCCCCAGTATTAATTTGTTATAAAATATAATGTTGAAAATTTTATTTGATATCTAATAGAGAGGCAACACTTGTAAAATGATTGCCTCCTGTCCTGTGATGTAAAATACAGGATTCTTCTGTTGGACAATGCACATCCAGTTTCTGCAACTTCTGACATTGACAGTTATCTAAAACAGTCCCAACAACAGAAACAGTACTGCTGATGAGGTACAAAAGCACTTGTTATGACTACAGAAAGCAAGTCTGTCCGTAAAGAAAATATTTTTCTTCATCTGTGTAGCTTTATGTTTTTTAAACAAAGATATTAGCTGTGTTCTGACTTACTATTTAACCCAAAATTAGAGTGGAAAAGGTTGCTTTATTTCAAATTATCTAGAAAGTGTCCTTTCTTCCTCCTCCCCCCCCTTTTAAGACTGAGGAAAATGTTTTCTTATTATTTTTCTCTCTTTTTTTTTTTTTTTTCCAAATAAACTGAGCTGTACTTTTGGAAAAAAAAAAAAAAAGGTAAATACAAGTGTTTGTAATACAGAGCAAGTACAGCAGCTGCCAGTACAGCACGGTGTTAAATGCACAGCCTTGGAAAATGGAAAAATATTTAGATTCTAACAATGCCATGTTGCCATAAATAATGGTGCGGATTGCTTTTCACTTATGGAGAACTGTGTGAAAATTGTGCCTGCTAGAATAATTGTGGCAAGAGAATACGTCAAGTCAGATAGAAAATGTGTCCTTCAAAGATTTGGTCAAGGGGAAATATTTTTAGTAGCAAAGTGTACTTATAAAGTAAGCAAGAAATCCAGTTTGGTAGAAATACTTTGAATGAAAATAATGGGTGGCAAAATGGAAACTGCATAGTGAATAAGTGAATAGTTATTTCAATAAACTTAATCTCTTAATGAATTTTCTACAATGACTTTTTTATCTTGATCTGTCATTTTTAATACCATGTGCAGTTTTTTATGGATAATTAACCATCAGTTTAGAACTGTTAACCAGCTGGTTTAGTGCTTATTTGTGTGTGCTGCGTACATGGTACTCCTACATTTCTTTGGTTTTGGTAGGGGAAAAGTAAAACTGTTCTGGATTGAACGTCCATCTTTTTGCTTCTTTGTTTTTCTTAATTATTTCTTCAGGTGTTTTTATTAGAAAGCCCATTTTTGGTCTAACAAATTGGATAATTATTTATTTCTCAGAAACTGAAATTACTGTCTGTGGATGTTTATCTGTGTGAGCTGCTAACAGCTCAAAGGAAAGTAGTTTTGCCGGTAATAAAATTATTTCCTAAATTTTTAGTTAGACAAGTTGAGAACTAGGACAGCTGTAGAAAACATTAACCTTTTAGCTTCAACCCTATTCAACCTGAGGCTTATCTATGTACATGTATGACAGTAAGGCTAAAATTCCGCAGTTGAGATTCCTTTCACATAATGCCCTCCACTCTTGTGTGGCTGTTTATTCCAGAGATCTTTCTAATTTCCCTGCAGAAGCGCTAATCACACCTCAGTATTTCATACTTTGTGCTCTCTGTCACATGGGTAGCAGTGTTGTCTACTTCCATTTGTGCTAGTTAAGTGTCAAAACCAAGGAGACTAATATGGCATAAAATCGGTTTGCTTTCTTTCAAAACAGTTTTAGTCTCTCTAGATGATTATTGCTAACAAATACAGTTTTGCAAAACAATTTGTTTATTCATGAATCAGAAAAGCAGATGTCTAAATGAAAGAAAATAATCTTAAGGATGGTTTAAAATTCTAGGGTATTACAGACAGGAGAAATCACATATTGCTTATAATACAAGACTTGGTCATCTAGACTAATGAAAAGTCAAGTTCTTTTGGGAGTTAGAATATAAGTTAAATGCTGTACTGAACTAGGACGGAATTACTCCACATCTGCAGTACTGAGTTGGTTAAAATCTAAGATTTCCATTTTGGTATACAGATGTTTATTTTTGTTTAAAAATAAAATTAAAAAAAAAAAAGTGGTAGATACTTGGTTTCTCAGGAGGTACTATGCTACTTCACTTCTCCAGGAATCTCCACACAGCCTCAGCTCTGTTTTGTGCTACTTGTAAAGCTCTAGCTCCCTAAAGGCTATTTGTTTTGTATAATGTCAGAGGATATAGCAGGAACTAAGCGTTCCTTTGACAAATGCAACAAAAAATGAGATGCCTGGGAAAAAAATGGGTTTAATATTAGAATTGTTTTGAAGAGGCACTTGGATAGTAAAATATCAGCCCAACTTTAATAATAATAAATAGCAGATGTATAGCTAACTATGCATTTAGACACCAGTCTTATGGTCACAAAGTTCTTGATCAAAATATTATATTCTATATTATCAATAAACAGTATCTAATTTCCTATAAGGAATAGATAGAAAAGCTAGAAAACTTACATTTTTCTCAAAATTTTCAAGAGAAAACTCATTTGGTTTTGGGAAGAATTCAAGCTTATGCATACGTCCGATATTGAGAATAATATTTGTCCCCTTTTTCACAGGATAACCATCAATTACATCATCTTGTAAAGCTTTTCTCATGATCAAGTCCACAACTGGCTGGTATCTCATGCTTTCATAAATAAAATTCTCCACAATTTTTAAGTTTGGCATGTCATCACTCTGTATGTCTCTGTCACCTTGAGGAATAAAACAGATGGTGAAGAGGTTGGTTATGAATTTAATAGCTTCATTATACAAATACCAAAACATTTTTTGAAGATTCTTGGTTCCTGAAATGGTAGGAAGGTTTCTACAGCTTCTAAATTTCTTGTGTAGCATTACATAGTCAGGAAATCTGGTATATTGTTCATCAGCATAAACTATAGTTTATGAATTCACAATCTTCTAGCCTTATCTTCTTAATACACTGAGTCTTTGTTCTGCGTTCTTGTCAATGACAAGTTCTGAAAGTCCTTCCCTGACTTTTGTACCACTGAGAGTAATGAGATAAAACTAATACATTTTCTTAGAGCTGACAGTAAACAGAACCAGGGAATAGTCTGCTGATGGGAGATAACTTTGTAGGAACCTTAAATTTTCACCACATGTTTGGGTTTGGCTGGATGTACAGCTGGGTCCTACTGTGGTCTAACTATTTAAGTCACCATGGGCAGCTTCCAACTTAAATCCTTCAGCAGCAGCACCATGACATACTGCCAGTGAGAGCTGTACTGTAACTTTCAAGCCACAAGCAGTTCAAGGATTGCAGTCATAGTGAAACTTAGGTTCTATATATACACATAGAAATATTGGTGACTAAAAGTCTTTGAAATGAGTGTCCCCTTCTGCTATTTCAAGGTAAATCTAAAATAATTTCAGGGGAACTTATGAAGTGAGTGCTAATTTGCACTGCTGTTGCTGAGGAGCGAGTGTAGCTCATTCATTCTAATATATTGTCAATTTTGATTATTCCTTTTAGGATTTATCTTACAAAATGCTCATCTTCTCTCATTTGATCTCAAATAAAATCTTTTACTTACAGTGCAGTTCATAGATTTTTATAGCAAATGCTTCCATTAGAAGAAAATGCCTAGTATCTTCAGCTTTTGAATAATTGAAATTAGATCACTGTTGAAGCAAAATTGTTTTCTCACATCACTGACTTTGCAGTTCCTGCTTACCCATAACAGATTCGATTTCTTTCATCATCTCCTCTTCCACTGTGGGGTGCTCGGCAATCAGTATTAGCATGAAGAAGAGAGTCACAGACAGAGTATCAGGAGCAGCAATCATCATCTCCAGCACACACTGGTTCACATTCTCGGCAGTGAGATCCCCTCTGTTCTGAAAAAATGGAAAATTTTTAGGAAAACATTAGTTGCTGTCTTCTCATTCCAACAAAAGTCCTCTAACGGTAGAATGGGAAGGACATAAAATATCTGCTTTCAACAAATGTAAACATCTTGGAACTCTTTATTTCATCTGCTAAATAACATTCAGTTTTGGTCTTTTGGAGAAAAGCAGAAAACTCATCTTTTGATGGGTGTGTATTATTTTACATGAAAGTTTGTTGCTAGCTCAGATTCCTATTGATTTATTCCCTTTAGTCACAGAGTTTGTCAGAGGTTATACAAGACAGGATTTACATGGCATAGCCTGTGCAAAGAAAAGATAAATACAGGGGTTAGGAAAATACTGGTGGACATTGAGATAGATGCAAAAGTTTTAAGGATGTTGTGTAAGCTAAGACAAAGTAATCAGAGAAGCACTTGTTCCCAAAAATGCAGCTATTCAGTACTTTAATCACTATTAGGGTTTCCAGGTCCAACTAATTTGTATCCCTTTATGATCACATTGCATTCAGATAGATAAATGAAGTCTGCAAAGTCTGTGGTGTGACAGGAGAATTTCAAAAAAGTCCAAGTAAGCCATATTTTGAGTTCATTGCCAATACCTGTGCAAAAATCAGCTGGGATGCAAAATCCATGTGTTCATCCAGTTTTTCAACAGTGGAAAGCTTTTGTCTTTTCTGTTCTATTAAGATTTCCATTGCTCCTTTCAGATCCTTGCTGAAACAGATACAATACAACATATTGGTAAATATCTGCAGACTTTCAGTATACACTAGTATATGAAACACAGGTATTCTACTGAAAAAAAAACATCTAAGAGTAACAGAAATTAAGCATTTGTAAAAGTGGTTATATGGTTCTCTGCAAAAGCAGTAACACTAAGGGGAGGGGTATTTTCTTATTTCTCATTAAAGAATTATTTGGGCTGAAATCTTTTTATCTGATAGACTAAAAAAAAAAAAAGTCTGTATATTCTATTAATGAATAGAGTTTTTTAAGATTTAGTAACCTTTCCAAAGATTTTTTTCTTCTATGTGTTGTATCAGTGAATAAAATGAACTTAGAGAATATGAAGGATAATTGTTATAAAAATGTAGATAAATGTAAGAAAAACTGTACTAGTTTGAAGGTAGAATTGATCTAAATTTTTTCTTATATAGCTGTTAATACTGTATCAACAGTTTGTATTTTAGTGGTGAAGAAGGAAGGTCCAGCAGTTTTTATATTTTTATTTGGGGGGTTCAATTAGCCACAGATTTGAAGTTAACTTTTTTTTTTAAAAGTATTTTGAAAAATATTTGAATTAAATTCTCAGGCTTTCCATTTGCAATTGTTATTATTTGGGTTGAAAATTTGACTGTTTGTAGGGTTAAATGCATCTGAAACTTCAAACCTGGTAAAGTGCTCACTATTTATAACTCTTTCTTATGTGTTAGAAATAGCAAATGGTCTTTTTTGCCAACTTTATCAGAAGAATATCAGAAGTCATCGTATCCTGTGGTGATATGATAAGGATCAAAGATGAAGATTACTGCAGAAATCTTTATACATTTTTCATAATTTCCCATAATTTTTTCATATTTTTAAATTAATGAATAGGTCCATTTTAATGTGATTTGCTTTTGAAACATCAATATTTGCCTGCGGGAGTTTTCTAGTAGTAACTGGGCCACCATAGTTATCTATTATTCGAATCACAGAATAAAATGCTAGTCAGGGCCATAATAAAACTTGCAAGCAAGTGTAAGAGAAGGTAAATCTTGTTTCTAGATCATAAGTATTGCCAATTACTTTTGATGAACCTCCATTTTTCCTGTAAACCCTGTTATTTTCATAGCAGTATCAAAACAATTTATTACACATGCTTTGTAAGTAGAATGAAACCAAATCCAAAACGAACAAACTGGTTGCCAGTTCTTTTTATAGACAATCCTCTTTTGGCAGAGATGGCAAATGAGATCATAAACAAAGAAGCAGCATTTCATATGTTTGCAAAAAGGAAGATGGCAAAATGTATTTTTTCGCCATTTATGAAAAAAAAAATGAAAATCTTAATATGGCTTTTCATGCTGAGCACCAGGGTTTAACTAAATTGGTTGTTGATTGAAAAGTGCACTTTGAGGGCACCCAGATATACAAGTATGTCCAGGGGTTACCTCTTCTGGGACAATGCTGTGAATGTAGATGGGTTTTCTGGTTTTGATGAACAGTACCCTACTATTTGAGCATCCTTCACTACATAGCAAATGTAACTTCATCCGGTAGAATGACACTTCCTTTTCTGTTTGATCTGAACCAGGGATTTCAATTTAATTTTATACTTTGGCTAGCATAAATTAGTGTTTTAGTGAGTAAACTAGAACTGAATAGACAAGGGCTTTACATCATCACATAAGATCAGCCGCTTGTAGCAACAGTGGCAAATCTCGTTCTGTGGCTATTTTGGGTCTGCAGATAGGCGACTTCATCCAGACACCTTTGCAAGTTTCCCAATTTATTTTCCAAAAGGCAGAGGAAAATATCAAAGAAGATCTCCTTAGAATGTTATGCAAATGACTTGTAAAACTGCTGATACTTACGCTGCCTCCTCGTATTTCTTGCACAGCCAAGAAATCTTAAAAAAGATGTCGGGCTTCAATAAAAGTGCTTGCCATGCATCAAAGTAGTTCTGTATCTTAAGTACAATGGCACTTTCTGCAAATACAAGTTAACAAAAAGCAGTATAAAATATAAGCCTCAACAAATATAAGTCAAGTCAAATGGTTCAGAAAAAAATAATCAGGCCCTGTTCCCTACTTGAACTAAGTTCACAGGAATTTGTTCAACAATTGGTTTTAAAATTTGGTAGGTAGCATTATGAAACATTTGTAACACACTGTAGAAATAGATATATGTAAAAACTTTTGGTAGCTAGCTAGGAGGAGAGTGTTGAGGTAACCAGAGCCAAACAGTCTCCCCCAAGGAGAGCAGAAGCAGAATTCTTGCAGGATATTGAAATGGGATAATTGATATGTCATGATAACGTTATTTCTGTCATATGGTTTTGAGGATGAATAAATCACAGAAGATAAAATGTCGGGTGAACTTTTCAAGGCAATCATTTAGTTTGGAAAGGTGTCCAATTGTTAGATGCATAAAAATACCCTTAAATGGTACTATTGAGGTAAATGTGTGTTTTTGTCACAGAATGTTCTCTTTTATAACTAAAATAATTTGCAAATCATTTCAATTATATGGTGATGCAAGTCTCTTCTTGCTGTTTTCTGAAACAAAACTGCTTAGTTATGTCAATGAGTTTTTTCCTTAGGCTGACACTTTAGATCTATCATAAGGTATAAAAACAAAGCTTAGTACCATCCAAAGGGATCCTGAGAAAAAGCTTGTTAGATGTGTCAAGCATGATCCGTCTCATAAGATTCAACACATTGATGTTTCCTACTTCAGTGGTTACTTCCTCTAGTTTGTCCAGGTGATCAATTGTCGATTCCACACAAATTGCTATCATACGTACAAGACCAGGACCAGACAGAGCTGAAATATATTTACAGAATGATCAGAAGATTGGTTAACTTTCATACCTTATAACTTCTCAATTGGCCAAAATAGTATCAATAAAATGTAAACCATTATCATGTGAGTGGCTGGTATAAAATCATTCTGAAAGTTACTGATTTATCATAATTTGAAAGGAAAATGTAAATGTTTTGAGTTAAAATTGCAATGAACTCAAAGTCCAAACTTTCCTTGCATCCAGCCACTTTGTATCTCAGTGCCGTGACAGACTTAATGCATTTTAAGAATTCAAAAGCAGTGGTCAATTTTGTTGCTGTGTGATTCAGTCAGACTTTGATAGGGTCCAGCAGGGATGCATTCAATTACGTTTTGGAGTCAGTTTGGAAGTCTTGCCTTAAGTACTCAAATTACTTTTCCATACAAGAATTGCTGTAATTGCCTCAAGGAAATTATCAAATGTGTGTTGAGGAGGATTGTATGTTTGTAATTGAGAAGAGAGGGGTCTGTTTTGTAAATAGGGAGAACTTGTTGTTCTAGGAATAAGTAGAAAATAATATTCCTGTCATCTTCAAACAGTTTGAGGTTGCTGGTATTTTTCAATAGGAGAATCATGTAGGAAAGGCCAAAGTATCAGCACAGATATATCAACCAAATAGTACAGAAAATTAAACCAACACATAATTAATTTCTCCTAGGTGCTGATTTACTTTTATAAACTAGCGCAATCTCAGCTGATGAGAATCTTTTCTGTTGTTGTGGTTAATCCCAGTTGGTAACTGAGCATCGTGCAGCCACTTGCTCACCTCTGTCTCCATCAGGGGACGAAGAAGGGAATGGGAAAAAAATATTGTGTGTTGAGGTAAAGACAGTTTAATAAGATAATGAAGGAAGAGAATAATAAAAATACATGTAAAACAAGTGATGCACAAATGCAGTTGCTCATCACCTGTGGAAAAAAAAAACCACCTCTGCTGTGATGCCTGATCTGTTTCCAAGCAGCAATTGCTCTTCCCAGCCTGCTTCCCCAGTTATATACGTGGCATGGTGCTATATGGCAGGGAATATCCCTTTGGCCAGTCTGGGTCAGCTGTCCTGGCTGTGCTCTCCCAGCTTCTGGTGCACCTGCAGGGTGTGGGAAGCTGAAAAGTCCTTGGCTTAGTGTGGAGGCTACAACTACCTAGCAACAACTGAAAACATCACTGTGTTATCAACATTATTCGCATGCTAAAGCCAAGACACAGCACTGTGCTGGCTACTAGAAAGAGGATTGACTTTGTTCCAGCCAAAAACAGGACAACTGTGGAGCTTTCAAAATAAATGCAGCAGTTTTGTTAGGAAGGCTGTAAGATCATCAGAAGGAAGTAATTCTAACAGTATACAAATACTAAAAAATTTCAGTTTGTGTAAAGAAGGGGAATCAAAAATTTGCAGACCTATATAATATTAACATTGGAGTTTATGTAATGTCCTATTTGATTTCAACCTAATGATACTAATGATTTCAGTCTTTTTCTTTACTATGTTGATTCCTATTGTATGAAAGGGATTGATGGAAGATCTGTACAGAAAACCTGTTTAAGTTAATTTTGAAATTAAAGCTTCTTCCTCTCTTACCCCCCACCCCCCCCCCTGCTTAGAGGAAGACAGAAAAGTCTTTGTTACCACCCCAGCCTACACTGGGTTCAGCCAATTATGTCATTTATGGATGTGCCAATTGAGCTAATGTAAATGCTGCACTTGAAATGTAAAAACATGGCTTGTGGACATCAATTAATTTTGTTGTAATGGATGAAATTAAGAATCTTCAGAAGCATCTCAAATAACTCAGCAAGCAGGATAAGCATGAAAGACATCTGTATTAAAATATTTCTATGGGATATATCAAGACAGCTGATTTCTGTAACTTAAATATGCAAAAGACAAACAGCATTTCAGAAAGGGTAGACTATGGGCTACAGCGATACGGTGTATTAATAGAGACTGTTTTACCTTTGGTGAAAAAGGGTCGAATTACTTTCCAGTGTGCCGGGTTGTTGTTAAATATGATCCCATTTTCATACATGCCAATGCACTGTAATCCAAGCTTGCTCCCAAATCGTGAAACATAATGCCAGTGTTTCATTACATGGAACACGCTTGAGGATCTGGGAAAGAAAAAGGGGGAGAAAAAAAAAGCCCAAAGCAATGACACAGTTTCATAGATTATATTCGTAAATTTTATGTAGATATTTGGTAATTACTCTGAAGTGCTGACTTGCAGTCTCAATTTAGCAGGAAATACGATGCTTGACATTAAATATTGTTCCTTTTACATTATTAAACTTGATGCTAAATGCCTTCTGAAAATATATTAGAGCAATAATGTATTCTGTTAAAATGAAAAACTATGTTTTAGTTAAAATGCAAATGGTTACCAAAAGATGTGAATCTAAATAGTGTGTATGCATAGAATTATATATATATATAGATATATAAGATACACTTGGGCAATGCCCAGTGTCAGATATTTCAGATGAGGTGTAAAATGGTTGATAATTTCTTCATAATGTGTACTAAATTGCAGCTATAATCTTGTAGATATTTGATCATTCCCAGACACAGATAGCATAAATATGGAGTTGTCATTTAAATATGCAGCATCACAATATGACGATGTGTGGGATACATATTCCTAAGTAGAAATGTTGGGGAACCCCCTGATATGTGTAATTCTTCTTACAGTTGACAAGGTTTATTTACATGTGATTTCAAATAGGTTGTGAACTGGCATTATTGCTTTAAGATAAAATTTCCTTTAGAGGGAGCAAGCACTTTAGAAATGTTGACATGATGAAAACCCACAAAAAGAAAGAAAATCAGAACAGAGATTGAAATTAAAAAATACACTACTCTTTACTACGCAGCATACTCAATGGACCAAGTCCCAGAGTACTTTGATGGATTAGTTTATTTTTTCAGTCAGACAAAGTAAATGGAAATCTTGCTAGTGGCTTCAGCAGTGCTGCATTTTAACTGTAGTTTTGCATGAGCAAAGGTAAAGTTAACAGCAAGACATGGTGTGATATAAATAGACAAACATGGATTAAGGAGTGGCAGAAAAACAGAGGAGTATGTCTGCAGGTCCAGCCTTCCAAGGAATTTAGCCTAATCTCTCTTTCCTACACTTCCCCACACCTGCTCTCTTCTAATTCCCTTAAAGGCTTTTTGCATGTCTAGGAAAATCATCTGTATTTTCATGAAAATTAAAAGGTAAGTGTTCAATTGTGGCAGCTGTCCTCAAAGCAGAAAGGTGCAGGAGGCTCATTTTGTTTCCTTCCATTCCATACATCTGCACAGGGGAGACAATAATGATTTAAGGAAAGTTTTTGACGTATGACCTTCTGTAAGAAAATTTTCCTCATCAAACTATTTCATGAAATCCTTCAAAAGACAATGTCTATTGTAACCAAGGCAGCGAGTCTTTCTTTGTGCATTAGCATCACAGTATGATTATATTTGGATGATATTTGTGGAAATCATATAATTTCACAGAATTGGGGTTACAATTTGTTTTGCAGTGAATTTATGATCCACTGAAAATTTTATTCCACTTTATTGGGGGTTTAAAAGCATTAAATACCAGTTCTCTATGTACTGTCAGTTGTTTTAAGCAAAAAGACAATCTCAAGGAAAGGGCTGTATTGGCTATAAAGTCTGATGCAGCTACAGCATTGGTGAGCAGCACTCCAGAATTGTTTTCAATGAATTGTTAGTATAGAAAGTGGGGTTCATAGCATTTTACATTATTAACACGTAATAGTATTAATATTAGTATTGTAAATATCAACTTATGTAGGATGGGAATGTAAATAGTTTTCATGTCAGGATCACCTCTTTTTACAGCGGCAAAAGGACAGATGAATCTGGCTTGCCTCACATAGCAAATCCTGTGATAGTCCTCTGTACTGTGTCATCTTTCAAAAGCTTTTACAGAATGAAAATTTTCCTGTATAGTATGCAGTCCTAATTTTAACTGGAATAGTAAGAGACAGTAAATAATTTTAGGACTAAGCCAGAGTGTTTAATCTTCCTTTCCCTGAAGAAAACAAGAGAATTCACATAGCCTTCAGTAGTAGAGTCTTTAAAAAAAACAAAAGGTTTAGAAAAAGGTGCCTGGAAATAGCAGGAAGGAAAAGGTTTATATTAAGATAACTTTTGAAAATAATAACTTTTATTCTACTTTAGGGAAAAAATAGCAAAGTGGTTGTAAAATTATGAAAAAGCTTTTCATGCTATTAATGATAGAAAATAAGGATTTACTTGCTAATTATAAATGTTTCTTCACCGCTGATCCAAACTCTCACAAATTCTCCATATGTCTTATTGTAGTAGTTGCAGGCATTACCTACTCCCATCCAGAGAAATCTCCCATGTGAAATGAGGGGACCGATTCCCATACAGTATCCTGGCCCTAAGAAATAGGGTAAGAAAAGTTTGGTCTCAACACTGCTCACTGACAAGAATATACATCTGAGCATCACCCTTCTCAAAGGAGGTTTTTAACATGACAGCTGAGGGTCTGCATAGGGCAGTACACATAAAAATCCACTTTGAAGTTCTGTGTTAGAAAAATTTGCATCTACATTGTTGAAACCTCACTTCATATCTGTGGAAGCCTATAGTTCATTCAATGTATGTACAACGAACGACAATCATTAATTCTTCATATAACTTCACACTGCTCCTTTGAGATTGCTTACATGTGGAAGGACAATAGCTAGCTATCAGACAAGAAATTATCTAGAAAAATGCATCTGGCTTATTAATTTGTGATTTGAACAAATCCTTTGAGTTTTGTGTTGAAGTGTCATGGTAACACCGATATCCTTTTGATGTAATTAAATGTAATTAATTACATTGCTCTAAAAAGTCATTAATACAAGAGTGAGGTCTTTTAAGAAAAAAGTACTTTAAAGATGTGAATTTACAAAAACATGCTTAAGTAGGAGCTAAGAATGGATTAATAATGCATCTAGTCAACAAAGTTCTCGAATCCTTCTGCTGCAACTCAGAACCAAATTTTCTTATATCAAAAAGAAGAAAGTGGAGACAGAAGGTAAGAATTTGCCTTTAGTTACTTTGAAAAGGAATTTTCCTTCAGGGAAAACTCAGTTTTCTCCTTTTGTCGATAAAACATAAATCTGACTCCATAAACCAAAACAAATTAAGTACTTAAAACCCTATGTATATGGCTTACAATGTAAATGTTGTGTACAGCTCCACCATTTGCTAATAGGAATCAAAAGAACCCAGGTTACTTAAATACCTAGAAACTTAAAGCATATTTAGTTCTATCTTCTTGTTGATCCAATCAAGCATGCAAATGGAACGCATAACCTTCTGTGAATACTTTCCCAATTCTCTAACTTTTGAAGAGTTTTGGCATACTGAAGGATGTTTGTCAGTGGTCTTTTCCCAAAATATCATTCAGGTTCCACTGCATTGGTTTAGAATTATTCCTTATGTACACCTTTGAGATGTATACACTGTTCTTGTTCATGTAGTGCCTCACTGTACTGCATATAATGAAAAAATATGTTGAATTACTAATGTCTACTATAAGCACCTATACTATTACAGAAGAT
Source organism: Gallinula chloropus (assembly GCF_964237585.1). Classification (NCBI taxonomy): domain Eukaryota; kingdom Metazoa; phylum Chordata; class Aves; order Gruiformes; family Rallidae; genus Gallinula; species Gallinula chloropus. The sequence goes on from NC_140094.1 coordinate 7,530,108, forward strand.
GCCCTCTGAAAAGGTTTGACATTGCTTTGTTCTGTTCTGGAGTGTTCAGTGCCAAACATGGAGAGAAAAAATTGATATCCCACTAAAATCAGAATAATATCCTATATAATGGTTCATTTTTAGTAAAGACAATTTGGAAAGGTTTCAATTTAAAACATGTATAATACAGAAGTTTATAATACACATGAGAGTATGAACACGTAGAGTTTGTAAAATGGTATTATATCTTTCTAGCATATACATAATAAACTAGAAAGCTAAATGTCTTATATTTATATAGCCAAGCCAGGTTAATTGTAGAAGTTCTAAATTTTAAAATAGAGCCCAATTTCTTTTATCAGTTATTGTAAAAACTGCATTAATTAACCCAACTCTTAGTAAATTTTGTTAGTATACGATCATTATTCAGCATTACTTTTTCACTTAAATTTGAGAAACAAACAAAACCACTCTTATAGCTTTTAGGTAATACTATAGCTAAAGTTAATTTACCTGGTATTGATGAAGTTTCTTCGTGATTCCATATTAGAAACAGAAAACACATGAGGATGAGTATGGGCACGGTGGCCACTGGCATTGTTTCTGGTACTAGGCTGGTGATGTTGTAGTGCATTGGATTCAGAGTTTCCAGTACCATCTTTCCAAGAGCTTCTCTTTTTCTTTAGAGAGAAATGGGAAGAGGCAGAGTTTTCAAAGCTCAAGCACGTATATTCAGCTTTAGTCAGTACCTCTCAACCCCTTTGTAGATCTTGTAAATGAGCAGTTTAGCTCTTGAGGTAGCTTTGTTTTATAATGAGAGTGACAGCCTGGATTGCTTGCCAGAACAAGCTACATCACAAGTCAAAACAGACATGCAGCAGATGTTTTTTTTTTTTTTGTTTGGAAATAACAAAGCTTTTCTAACCTTGATATCAAAGCATAGAATGCTATGAACTTTGGCTGACAGACCTCTTATCTCTGATAGTGACTTGGATGGCCAATACTGAGGTTTACTCCTCGCAGATTTCTAACCAAAACACAAGAAATTAAACTTTCAGCATACATTGAAGCATTGAATGTGTTCACTCACAAGCTTTTATCTGTTACTTAGCTTTTTTCCTTCTTGCATGCCTGTAGTACCAGAGTCCTTGCATTTCTAAAGTATCTACGTTACTTTTTTGTGATGCAGATAACATGTACGCCAGGTTTTGTTTGAAACGCTGTGTTATGTTTTGGGGGGTCTCTTTAGTGTCAACCTTTGGGTGTAGTATAATGCATTGCATTCCTTTGTGGTTCTTCTGCTAAGTATTTCTGTGTGTTACACACTTTGGGGTTTTTTCCAAGGGGCTCATACATTGCCTGGTCCCGTATCTTACCTCAGACAGTAAACAACACTTGGCACAGGAAAGAAAAACCAAGCAAATGGAACAGGTCTGTTATGCAAAGGGGGAGTAGAAGGATTCCTTTGAAGTTGTCATTTTTGACTGTGTCCTAAAATATGAGAGGTGACTGTACCTGAGAAAGAAGATGTTGTTCTATGAATAAGAACTCACATAACCACAGAATGATGCTGCTTCCATCGGCACAGTAATTTACTAATAAAGCACCTTCTTAATCCTGCCCTGATGATAATTAAGAATAGAGATCCTTTTTTCTTTTCCTGTGGCAATGTTTCAAAATTGAAAGACGTATTTACGTAAAAGGATGGTTTTTTTTCACTGTTTAAGCAAGTGCTTTCCCATCACATGCTTTGGTATCACATTGCAGAACAAAGTACAGCTTACTTTGTAGTAACTGTCAGTGCTATGATTAGATTAAGCTAAACCAAGAATGTGATAGTTGCTTTCTAGATAGTAAGGACGTTGATCAAAGCAGAAAATGTATAGAGTATAGGCAAAGCCCCAGGGAAGGGAGCAAGCAGCAGCTTAAAAGCTTGCAGGCACATGAACTGCTCCAATGTTTTGGATGATTGCTATGCAAGGCTTCTTGTATTGTTGTGATCTAAAATGACCATGACACAAGACACCAGGTGACCTTTTAGAAACTTGCATGCTATTCCAGCTAGGACTACACCTTATGACATCTTGTACCCATTCAGCTGTTGTACTGTCTGGCACATTGTGGAGAATGTTTTTGTAATCACAAGCATTTTTTTATCATATAATGGTATTAGTTTCACTCAAGTACTGTTGCACACTGATACCTGTTTAGTAGAAGTAAAAATGCTAGCTTTAAACTTCTGAGTACTATTTGTTACCACAATAAAAGCATACCTGCATGTATATATAAACACTTTTATTAGTTTCAGTCCCTTTTGCTGTGTGAGCTTCTACAGTAATATAGAAGGAAATAATGACACTTAGGGCATATAGTTTCACTCTTTTTGCTTTCTTTCTGGATCTAGTTGAACTTCATCTTTGTAGTCCATTGCCACAGATATGCTCTGATGTTCGTTGGTTTTTTTTCTGTTGTTGGGGTTGGGTTTTTTTTCCCCCATCTCCAAGATATTCTGATGTGTTTGTACAGTAGTTTCTTTGTCTCCATTCCCTATGAAGAGATGTAGGTGGTTATGCATTTGGGTGGTATGAAGTAAACATGCCTATACATACACACAGGTATCTACAAATATTGTATCTTCAGGGTTAAGTCCTGCTAGAATTCAGGGTGCTGATATGTTTGCATGATGCAAGCATGAGTCTCTTTAATTTTCTAAAAGTGAAGTCTGAGTTTTAATCTTGATCAGTTCTCAGTTATACTAATTTTTTGGTAAAAGAATAACTTCTTTTTTTTTTTACTGTGACATAATATCCAATGCATCAGTTTGCTGTTGGATTTATATTTTTTTATATCATGCTCTCATGTAGATAAGAGGTATTAAAGGCACCATATTAAATTTGAGTATTTTTTATACTCTTACACTGATCTGAAGCAGTCTTATTTTTAGTTAAAGTGGTTCCTAAAGTTCTTAAACAGCTGAAGTTGTCTTGTTTCAATGAGAATGATCCAAGCGCATTTCTAATTGTTTTTATAATGTAAAAGTCAATTGGGCTGTGAAAAATTCACCTTAAGACTATTCCAGCTGAACTGCTCATCCTGCTTGTACCCATTATTTTTTAAGAATTGTCTATGAGGTAAATTGCTCTTAATAAACTCAATCAAGTAAATTTTGGTAGTTAGTAGTTACTGGATAGACTGAAGAAGTTTTGAAATGGAACTAAGCCAGAGTGCCCACTGTGTGTGAAAGAAGCTCTCGCTGATCTTGCTCATTTTGTCTTGAAATCTTCTGTGGATAATTTTCCTTTCCTTACAGCTGAGATACGTGTCTGATCAGAGGGATTTGTTGGATCTGATTGTTACTTATATGGCAGAAGGGGGACAGGGATGGGCCAAAAAAGGTTTTAAAATCAAATACTGTGAGAAAGAGACTTACAATAAGGAAGTGCTTTTGTCTGACGTGACAGTAAGGTGGATCTTACAGCTGGGAAGGCACCTGCCAGCAGAGGGCCTTTCAGTCTGGACTGAAAAGCACTGTGAGAAAATTCTAGGTTCTGTTAAACGTTTTCTCACAAAAGGTGGTGTGATGAATGATGACAGTAAAGGAAAAGTCCATATCATAGAATCATAAGGGTTGGAAGGGACCTCGAGAGCCCACTGGGTCCACCCCCCCTGCCAAATCAGCTCCCCAGCTCATATTGCACAGGTTGGTGTCCAGACGGGTCTTGAATATCTCCAGAGATGGAGACTCCACACCCCCTGGGCAGCCTGTCCCAGGGCTCTGTCGCCCTCACTGTGTAAAAGTTCTTCTGCATGTTGGTGTGGAACTTCTGTGCTCCAACTTGCAGCTATTGCCCCTTGTCCTGTCTCCACAGAGCACTGAAAAGGGGCTGCCCATTCCCCACTGCATCCCATACTTCAGATATTTATATCTAAAGAACAAATGTGGTGACACTATTCCAGTCAGAGCTTTCTACCGAATGACTGTGTCAGCAAAAGAGCAAATGATGTACAGTAGTATAGAACTGGAGTTGAAAATGTCTGATATTTTTGAGGAGGAGGTCACAGAACTGCCTGAAAACTCCTGAAGAACTGTTACTGAATGCTAGGTGTCTCTCCTCTGTGGTGGCTCATCTGTCAGTAGAGATGTGGGAAAAAAATCTGCTACTTGTTATAAATCCCCAACGCTTGTGACCAGTTTTAGCAGCATCTGAAGCAACTGACTAGGTTTAAGTAAAGAGCCTGGAAAAATAAAGTTTTGAATAGACTGACTTCATACAAAAACAGATCTATTGTCTTTTTTTTTTTGTCTAGAGAAAATGTTGTAGTCTTCTTGTCTTTCTAGAAGCTCATTGCCTGTTTCCACTCAATAGAGATTGAGAGTTTAATGCAGGCTGTAAAGGTTCAGCCTTTGTGTAAGTATGTAGGCAGCTTTTATTATGAATTTCACACCTGGAAGGATTATGCCTAGCTAGGTAAGCAGTGGTTTCCTTGTATTTGTTCTGTGGGTGCTGATTGAAGGTGCAATAGTCCAGGACAGCAGTGCATGGTATCTGCACTGGTGTGTTCATTTCTATTAGGGGTATGCTTTGATAGTAAACATTCAGAATATTTCCATTCCCATGCTTCAGTATGTACCACAGAGCAATCTCAGAGCATGCAAACTGGGGTCTTTTAGAAGAAAATACATCAGGTAACAGTATTCTAAAGCTGCATCTCATGCACACCAGAGTTCAGTGGGGACTCAAATAACAAAACCAGTTTAGATCTATATTGAAGTGAACTCCCATAAATATGTATAGCTTGAGTGGACCATCACCAAATGTTTGGGTTGTTTTGCTCCTATTGTACCACAGTGTTTGCCAATGTTGATATAGTCTAAAAGGAAGAGAGTACCACCTTGACAAACCAGTTGTTCCTAATTAATTGGATAACTGTAGTAAAGGCAATGCCTCTCTTCTGTGCCTGTACAGGGGAATCGCAACCTTCATTTCTTTCTCTCTGTCATTCCAGCTCACCTACTAAAGATATCTTTTGAGTTAAATCAGAAATTGTCATGTCTCAAAAGACCTCTTCTACACAAACATTTAGGTATCACAGAGAAGCCATTTGAAGCTACTGTAAAAAGTTTTGAACTGTAATTTCTGCAAGGTGATAGTCAAATAGACATTCTACAGGCTCATCCTCTTGTGATTTATATAAATGATTTTTCTGGTACAGTGGAGCTGTAAGTCCAAACTTTAAACATTACAAAGAAGTTAGTAGATCCTTTATGTCAAAGGTCTGATGCTGCTGACATATAACCAAGTACTCACCAAGTTGATAAATTATTGCTGTAATGGCTAAATGAGGTTTTTATGTGGAGTTTGCAGAGCTTCCAAAATAAAATATTTATAATACACTGTCAGGTTGGTTTGGATGTCATCTTTGGGACTATCCAGTGAAATTGTGGAAAGTCCCCATTCAAATGTATCCTTCTATAAATTGCTAGTTAATTTCTATGTCTAAATTGATATTCAGAGGATAAACTTTCACATCCAGAAAGATCACTTTCCTCTAGTGTTAAGCCTTCAAAATAACTAGCCAGTGGTAAAACCTGTAATGTGCAGGACTTGGAATGATAGCCTGCTTTGTGCAACTACAAATTTGGTAGTCATCTCTCTCCTTTCTGGCCAGTGTCCATAGTATTTTCTTATAGCTATTTATGTAACATGGATGTGTGAGGCAAGGTACGCTGTGTGCTTCCCAAATGACTGTACAATAAGGGTTTCTGCTCTCTGAAAAATCTGTAATTATATGGTGATTTTCCTTTCAGAAGAATAATGATCTGAAATTAGAATTTGGACTATGTCCTCTTCTGAGGTTTATGCATTCTGATGTATGATTTGGAAAAATAACTTGCTAGTTTTAATACCTTTCACAAAAGGTCTTATTGTTGCTTAGGAACAAACATAATGTCCAGGAAAAGTACTATCCAAGTTAGATGGTAAAAGGGTTTCATCTGAAATATATACCTCCTGAAGCAAATAAGTATGCCAATGCTTGTAAGCTGTCAAAAAGAGCTATGAAAGATATGAAACTTCTGCAGTATTGGTAAGAATGTATTTTACTCCCTACTTCAAAGTTTCTAACTAACTAGAATTGGAGTTGTGGATAGACAAGTGAAATTTCTAACACGTTTTTAGCAGACTTGCTTATTATGACTATGGCAAAGCAGACCTATAGGAGGAGGGTTTTCTGTATGTACCTGCTATTTTGTTTGTTATTTCTACTGGACAGGTGGTTTTATTTCTAACTTGGCAGATAGAAGTCAGCTCTCTGCCATAATTATGTTTCTGCTGTAGTACATTTATTACTAGCAAATACTTTGACCAACTTAAGCAAAAAGTTGCCAGAGAAGGCAACATTCTAAGAAATGTAAATGAATATTTTTAGTTTTCTTTCTGGCTATAAATACCAATTAATCCTGAAGAAAATGTATGTGGCTATTTGAAAAAAAATCAGGAAGAACACATGACTTCTGCAAATAACTCTTCCTGCAAATGTATCTATTAATCAGAAATAATTATTAACTAAGTTGTAGTAGCTTTTAAAGATCATGTTTTTCCACTGTAAGCACCAATTGAGGGTGGTCAAAATATGATAGAATAGACAAATTCTCTGTCAGTTCCAGATGATTTCTGACTGAGCTTTGTTTTAATCTCAATCGTAATCCATTTTTCTCCTGTTGTGACAATACTTGGAAAAGTTGGTTTGTCCAAATTTGTTCACTTTCCAACTAACTCTACATAGCTATACATCATCAACAGTTTGCAGTGTCCATTCTATGCCATGTATTCTACTTTGTCATGATACACATCCTTTCATCAAACATAGTGAATGGAACAAAATCTACTTCAGAGTATATAGTGTGAAATCAGAGACCATTCAACAATGAACAGGTTTGGGTTTTAATCAGTGGAGCCTTTCTCTATAAAACCTAAAAAGTTTTAGTATTTCTTGGTGTGATACAGTTTGAAAGCTTGAATGAAGTAAACATTTCTAAGGGTGACTCTTCTGCAAGAACGTTGTGCCTTGTTTTTTCTTTTTTAAAAGTAAGTATTCTACAAAGTTTCAAAATACATAACACGTTGTTGTTTTAATACCAGGAATTTGGTTGAAGACCTGCAGATTTTCTACTAAAAAAATAAATCTCTATTTAGATAATGACAACATATAATTTACACAAAGTTAATTACAGTAACTCAGATAAAAGCAGAAGACATACTTCCTCCTCAAAAGCAAAATAAACCCCCCATTTTCTCAAATGTCCTACTCACATTGTTTGAATAAAAAAAGCTAGAATATGAATTAAAAATTTACCTGTGTCCTCTTGTTACTCCTTGATTTTTACCGGTGAAGAGTGCTATCTTTGTTACTGACGTGCTCCTTTTAAAAGATCTGAATAGGTTTTCTGGTGATCACTCTCTGTGGCATCTTTTATGCAGGTGC